>NC_083416.1:66346112-67012191 GCF_020745735.1 Hemiscyllium ocellatum
CTTGCCCTCTAATGCTGACTAGGAGTACTTCATGTGTGTTTCAGAACATGCTTTTGCCACAAATGTCTTTCCTTCTAAATCTCCAACATGGAATGATTTTTCCAAAAAGGAAACGAAGACTTTACAGAAGTTTCATGCCTGAAAGCTATATTTCCAAATTTCATCAACTTTGTTGCTGTTGTGAAGATCTCAGGAATTTTACACAGTAAAATTTGACGGGGAATGAGAGAAGCAGAACTGCAGCATGTGCTGGTAAAACATAGATACCTTTTTTATCCTTCTAGTCTCTTTACTGATACATGTATGTGATCCTCTTAAAAGGACAAAAGACACAACAGAAATTTCAAAAAAAACATGTGCCTTAATCAGGTAAATGCTCAGCAGATGTTTTCATTCAATGGGAACTTTAGAACCAGGGCTTATTGCCTTGGATTAAGGAGTCAGCCATTTAGGACTCAGATGAGAAGAAATTTCTTCAATCAAAGGATTGTAAATTTATAAAATTTGTGTGTTCTCAGTCATTGAGTATATTCAAGCCATGCCGAGTATTGTGACAATCCAAGTCTAAGTGTATCAAATGATATAGGAACAGTGCAGGAAAGAGGTAGAAATTAGACTGAAGTAGAAATTAGACTACATGTTTTTGACTGGTAGAGTAGACTTAAGGAGCCGAATGGTTGATGCACCACCAATCCCTTAAATTATAGGTTAGTCTTAAACCCAAGCCTGCTAGATGAGAATACTACCAATTGACTTGATGGTGCTCAAAAACATATCAAAATATAGATGTGAAAACAAATCACAACACAATTAGCACATCATGATTGCTGGGCAAAATTCGAATTTTACTCTTGTCACAAGGGCAACAAGCTAAACATGTTCCTACTAAACTAAAACATTTGCAAACTTGCCATTTTGTAAAAAGTACTTTGCTGATCTTTTCAAATGTTTTATTTTAGTCTACAATTGCAGTAATAAAGTTGCGTGTTTGGTGATTTAATGTTAATGTTTGCCATTACAATCCATTTAACATTATCGGATATTTTGCTGACTAGATTAAACATGCAAGATCCATCAGCTATTACCTCACATATGGAAATCTGGTTGATTATAATTTTTGACAATTCAAAGTGCATCATTAAATTTTATATATTTAGTCAACATAACAAACCTCATTTTTAACTGTTGATTTTGGTATTTTATTTTTTAATATAAGTAATTTCAACCTCTGATAAATAGATGTTTTATTCTAAATTAAATTGAAAACAAATCAAAAATAATAGCTTGTATTCTCATCACACATAATACAAAAAGAAATGATTCAAAGGCAAAACCAGGGAACTGATTAAATAGAAATTTAGTAGCTTCTATTGAGGCCTTCAGGCTAACGTATGTTTATTTTATATAAATATTTCTGTTAACAAGGTCTGCACACACAATAAACACTTGGGAGCCTTGTCAGTCAGTTTTAAGCCACTGATCAAGAAACATTAAAGTCTTTACTGCACACTAGGGGTCACTCCTGAAGCCTAAAATAAGTTATACTGTGCAGTTTGCTTTGACCCAGGACATAGCAGTCAATCAGGTGAACAATTCAGAGTAAGTAGTCATTTCAGGCACCCAAGTAACAATATATTTTCATGTCATAAATAAAGGTGAATTAAGAGATGAGGTACATAGTGTGGGCCAAAGTTGGTTGAGGTAATAGTTCTGAAATAGCTGAACTATATTGAGCATTAATCTGATGATGTCACACAGTATTTATCTGGACAGTTTCATCTTGAACTGAGGTCCAATCATTTCAATATTATGTGCATGGCTCCTGATGGAACCATGTCAAACTAATGTTAATTGTAAATGTTGCTGTCATTGTTCTAAATAGACAGTACCTTGTTAAGGAGAAAGTGAGGACTGCAGATGCTGGAGAGTCAGAGTCAAAAAGTGTGGTGCTGGAAAAGAACAGCAAGCCAGGCAGCATCAGAGGAGCAGGAGAGTCAACATTTCAGGCTCGAGCCCTTCCTGATGAAAAGTTTATGGCAGAGAAACTGACTCTCCTGCTCCTTGGATGCTACCTGATCTGCTGTGCTTTTCCATTGCCACACTTTCTGACCTTGTTAGGTCAGACATGTTCCTCTTCCTGTTAAGATTTTTGGTGGTCTCTCCTCTACCGCTGATAAATTATAGATAGACCATTAAATTCAACATAGAGCTAAAAATTCCATAAGACCATAAGACATAGGAGTGGAAGTAAGGCCATTTGGCCCATCGAGTCCACTCTGCCATTCAATAATGGCTGATGGGCATTTCAACTCCACTTACCAGCATTCTCCCCGTAGCCCTTAATTCCTTGTGACATCAAGAATTTATCAATCTCTGCCTTGAAGACATTTAGAGTGCCGGCCTCCACTGCACTCTGTGGCAATGAATTCCACAGACCCACCACTCTCTAACTGAAGAAATGTCTCCGCATTTCTGTTCTGAATTTAACCCCTCTAAAATTCTCAGGCTGTGTCCATGGGTCCTAGTCTCCTCGCCTAACGGAAATAATTTCCTAGCGTTCACCCTTTCCAAGCCATGTATTATCTTGTAAGTTTCTATTAGATCTCCCCTTAATCTTCTAAACTCCAATGAATACAATCCCAGGATCCTCAGCCATTTCTTGCATGTTAGACTAACCATTCCAGGGATTATCTGTGTGAATCTCTGCTGGACACGCTCCAGTGCTAGTATGTCCTTCCTGAGGTGTGGGGACAAAAACTGGAAACTGTACCCCAAATGGGGCCTAACCAGAGCTTTATACAGTCTCAGTAGCACAACAGTGCTTTTATATTCCAACCCACTTGAGATAAATGATAACATTGCATTCGCTTTCTTAATCACGGACTCAACTTGCATGTTTACCTTTAGAGAATCCTCGACTAGCACTCCCAGATCCTTTGGAAAATTGGCTTTATGAATTTTCTCACCGTTTAGAAAGTAGTCCATGCTTGAATTCTTTTTTCCAAAGTGCAAGACCTCGCATTTGCTCACATTGAATTCCATCAGCCATTTCCTGGACCACTCTCCCAAACTGTCTAGCTCTTTCTGCAGCCTCCCCACTTCCTCAGTACTACCTGCCTGTCCACCTAACTTTGTATCATCAGCAAACTTCGCTATAATGCCCCCAATCCCTTCATCCAGATCATTAATAAATAACGTGAATAGCTGCGGCCCCAACACTGAACCCTGCGGGACACCGCTTGTCACTGGCTGCCATTCCGAAAAAGAACCTTTTATTCCAACTCTCTGCCATCTGTCAGACAGCCAATCCTCAATCCATATCAGTAGCTCACCTCGAACGCCATGGGCCCTCACCTTGCTCAGCAGCCTCCCGTGTGGCACCTTACCAAAGGCCTTTGGAAGTCTAGATAGACCACATCCACTGGGTTTCCCTGGTCTAACCTACTTGTCACCTCTTCAAAGAATTCCAACAGGTTTGTCAGGCACTACCTCCCCTTACTAAATCCATATTGATTTGTTCTAATCAGACTCTGCTCTTCTAAGAATTTAGAAACCTCATCCTTAATGATGGATTCTAGAATTTTACCAACAACCGAGGTTAGGCTAATTGGCCTATAATTTTTCATCTTTTATCTAGATCCTTTCTTGAACAAGGGGGTTACAACAGCGATCTTCCAATCATCCGGGTCTTTCCCTGACTCCAGTGACTTTTGAAAGATCTCAACCAACGCCCCCACTATTTCCTCAGCCACCTCCCTCAGAACGCTAGGATGTAGCCCATCGGGGCCAGGAAATTTGTCAATTTTAAGGCCTTTTAGCTTATCTAGCACTTTCTCTTTTGTAATGGCAACCATACTCAACTCAGCCCCCTGACTCCCTTTAATTGTTGGGATATTACTCATGTCTTCCACTGTGAAGACTGACACAAAGTACTTGTTAAGTTCTCCTGCTATTTCCTTATCTCCCATCACTAGGCTTCCAGCATCAGTTTGAAGTGGCCCAATGTCTACTTTTGCCTGTCGTTTGTCTATGTATTGAAAGAAACTTTTACTATCATTTCTAAGATTACTGGCTAGCCTACCTTCGTATTTGATCCTCTCCTTCCTTATTTCTCTCTTTGTTATCCTCTGTTTGTTTTTGTAGCCTTCTCAATCTTCTGATTTCCCACTGCTCTTGGCCACTTTATTGGATCTCTCTTTTTCTTTAATAGATTTCCTGACTTCCTGATTCCATAAGGTTCAGGTTCAAATTCCACCTGGCACTGAGATATGTCAACACATTTCTGAAGGTGTTGATTAAAAATAATGATCAAGTAGGATTTTTGGCAGGGAATTACCCCAACCACAAGGCAGCAACGTGTAATACCAAGAGGCTATGACAGCCATCACCAAGTTGGACAGGAGATAAGCTATCAGGTAATTCAAGTACTGGTGTGAAACCAAAAATTCCAGAAAATTAGATGAAGATTACAGGTCAGTCAAGAATGATCAAGGAGGTTATAGTTTTGAAAGAGTTAATTCTGAAATTGCATCAGCTCCACCCAATCTAGTAAATTAATAGTCTTTGGGTACAGAATCTGGAAGGCTGGTGCAAGGTCTTGATGGATACAGACATATCAATTTTGGCTCCTGATTGTTGTAATTATGCCTAAACAGTGAATTTAATTGTACCTACTGCCAACATGCAATAAATTGCACATTATGTAAACAGTACTTTACGCAAAGCAAGTTCCTCTTGTTATGCTTCTTTTGTGGTTTATCCTCTATTATTGTTAATTAGACAGATCCATAAGCACAGCAGGCAAAGGAGAATTGGCAGCAGTGAGCTACACCAGCCACAAACCATAAGCGGTCGGTACCCCGAACCAATATTATTGAAAAAATATCTGAGGGGGATGGAAAGCTTTCTCAGAGGAAAGGATGAGCTGGAGTGAGGGATAGATACCATCAGTATTGAATTTAAAACCTTAAGATGAGACTGTCACACCACAGAGGGGTGTTTATCTGGAGTTCTGTAATGTTTTCAAGGGCTCTACCAAAGATAACCTTGAGCGTTTTTTTTTACGAATCAGTGGACAAAGTGGTTGAGCTCATGTATAACCTGAACAGTGATAGACATTGTGGTTCCAAATTCTTGTTGCCCTTTTCACCCTGCACCACATTTGGAAATATGGCTGATTGTTGCAATCCTTATACGTGTCCAACAGAACTCTGGGCAGAAGTACAACAACTTTTAGCCACTGAACCATTAACCATTAAGGTACTGAAATGGCCAGGGTTTCTGAAACAGGCAAAACTTAAACAGACAAAGTGGAAAGATGCTATGGATGGTTGATGAAGGACAGAGGTCTCATCAATGTTGGGTCTTGTACTCACTCATTGATTTCACCTTAACGAAGTAAAACAAAAATAATAGTAAGTATATACATAGAATGTTACCACTAAACTTTTAAAGAAGAAATTGTTTGTGTTGTGTTACAGGGATTCTCTGGAACATGACATGTAAAGAGGATGAAAACTCCTGGTGAAGTATAAAGGAAGTAGAAGGTGGTAAAGTTGAGGTAACATTCAATATTAAGCTGGCAGGAAGAATGCAGTTCCATTATTCCCTTTAGAGCTTTTTTAAAAGTTGAATTTTATCATCCCTACAATTTTGAATTTCTGAGTCCGACCTCCTTGTACTCAGAAATAAGAAGAGAAACTAAAGAAGATCAGAACTAAACCAATAATTCAAACTGTTCATAAACATATTTTCAATAAAACAAGGATTTATGATTCCCTGTCTTGTGACTCTGGCCTTCTATTCTTCAGGGATATGTAGGTTAGGTGCATTAGTCAGGGGTAAATACAGAAAAATAGGGTAGGGGAATAGGTCTGGGTGGGTAACTCTTCAGAGAGTTGGTGTGGACTTATTGGGCCGAAGGACCTGTTTCCACAATGTACCAGATTCTATGAATTCTGTTTGATTTTGGGACTGTCAATGTCATCTCAGCAGTCACTTGTTGGCTCAGAGTCTAATTAATATTCATAGAGCTTAGAGGCATAGTAGCATAATACAATGAAAAGGACAGGATGAAAATAGATATGAACAGTTAAACATTGCAAATAAAATATCAAATAAATTATTGTGGAATGTTAATGCGTGGACTTTCATTACCAAAAGAACCATTTTCTGATATAAGTCTAGGACCTAAGGGAAGATCTTTTAGAATGGAGATAAGGAGAAATTTGTTCAGTCAGAGAATGGTGAATGCATGGAATTCACTGCCACAGAAGGCTGTGGAGTCCAGGCCATTGAGTTTTTCAGAGGAAGTTAGATAGGTTCTTGATTGTCAAGTGGATTAAGGGTTACGGGGAAAAAGCAGAAGAATGGGGTTGAGAAACTTATCAGAGCTGAAAAATGTGTTGCTGGTTAAAGCACAGCAGGTCAGGCAGCATCCAAGGAACAGGAAATTCAATGTTTCGGGCCAGAGCCCTTCATCGGGAATGAGGAGAGGGTGCCAGGCAGGCTAAGATAAAAGGTAGGGAGGAGGGACTTGGGGGAGGGGCGATGGAGATGTGATAGGTGGAAGGAGGTCAAGGTGAGGGTGATAGGCCGGAGTGGGGTGGGGGCGGAGAGGTCAGGAAGAAGATTGCAGGTTAGGAGGGCGGTGCTGAGTTCAAGGGAATCGACTGAGACAAGGTGGGGGGAGGGGAAATGAGGTAACTGGAGAAATCTGAGTTCATCCCTTGTGGTTGGAGGGTTCCCAGGCGGGAGATGAGGCGCTCTTCCTCCAACCGTCATGTTGTTATGTTCTGGCGATGGAGGAGTCCAAGGACCTGCATGTCCTCGGTGGAGTGGGAGAGAGAGTTAAAGTGTTGAGCCACGGGGTGGTTGGGTTGGTTGGTCCGGGCGTCCCAGAGGTGTTCCCTGAAGCGTTCCGCAAGTAAGCGGCCCGTCTCTCCAATATAGAGGAGCCCACATCGGGTGCAGCGGATGCAATAGATGATGTGTGTGGAGGTGCAGGTGAATTTGTGGCGGATATGGAAGGATCCCTTGGGGCCTTGGAGAGAAGTAAGGGAGGAAGTGTGGACGCAAGTTTTGCATTTCCTGCGGTTGCAGGGGAAGGTGCCGGTAGTGGAGGTTGGGTTGGTGGGGGGTGTGGACCTGACGAGGGAGTCACGAAGGGAGTGGTCTTTGCGGAACGCTGATAGGGGAGGGGAGGGAAATATATTCCTGGTGGTGGGGCCCGTTTGAAGTTGGCGGAAATGACGGCGGATGATATGCTGTATACGGAGGTTGGTGGGGTGGTAGGTGAGAACCAGTGGGGTTCTGTCTTGGTGGCGGTTGGAGGGGCGGGGCTCAAGGGCGGAGGAGCGGGAAGTGGAGGAGATGCGGTGGAGGGCATTATCGATCACGTCTGGGGGGAATCTGCGGTCCTTGAAGAAGGAGGCCATCTGGGCTGTACGGTATTGGAACTGGTCCTCCTGGGAGCAGATGCGGCGGAGATGAAGGAATTGGGAATATGGGATGGAGATTTTACAGGGGGCAGGGTGGGAGGAGGTGGATGAAGGAATTAGGAATATGGGATGGAGTTTTTAGACGAAGGAATTGGGAATATGGGATGGAGAGAAACTTATCAGCCATGATTGAATGGCGGAGCAGACCCAATGGGCTGAATGGCCTAATTTCAGCTCCTATGTCTAATATTTAGTAAAGCATAATGCATTTATGGAAGAAACTGCATCAAATTCACACTGAATACACTCTAAACTTTTCACACCAACACTGAAGGAAATTAGAGAGCTCTGTAAGGCACCTCCTGAGTCACTTCTTCAGAATTTTGTTTGCCTGATGGTGACCCTTGGCTGAGTAAGTAAAATGAAAGTTGAACAAATGATCTCCCTTTTGAACAAATGATGATCCATAACACCTTCACAGATCGAATCAGGTTGCCACAATATCTCTTTTACAATGCCAGCTTTTTACCCCCAGTCACCAACCAACCTGTGTGCCACATGTAGATATCAACCTCTGTTCACCCCCTGGTGTAAACTGTGCTCCATACATGGGTTCTGGAGCATGACTTCAAAACAAAAAAAGTGATTAACCGTTCAGTTTGATATTTCCTGTACGAAATGACCACCTTTGACATGGATTTAACCGTGGTCTGTATTGTATTCATTTGTAAAGAACTATCATGAAATGCAAAGCCCAACTGATACAACATGAATCCACATTCAGCAAGATTTTAACCCTAGGCAAATGGGAATGGATTTTGTTTGGGTTAAAATTGGACTCTGCAAACTTAGGACAGTCCTCAACTTTACTGCACATTAATTGTCAAAAGTTAAAATTTAGTTTAATTCTGCAAATTTATGATTAAACTATGCCTTAATTGAAGGCAATCAAAATGCATCCAAAGGAAATGATTGCATTTTACAAGAGATTAAACTTTCTTTCAGATGTGGAGAGCAAAGGACTTTTAACTGAGATAAATATATGGATTCATAAGAAGCTTCTTTTGGGAAAAAAAACTAATTCTAAAAGCTATTTCAGAACCTAAAGTCTGCACTTTACCCTCTGATGCACACATACAATTGTGAAAGAGAAAAGACAATAAAGAGAAGAGGTGGAGAAAGTTAAGCAGTTAGGCAGCACTGTGTCATAACATGTTGAAGTTCAAATTGGCTGCTCTGTAGAGTAGGTCAATATGAGTTCAGAAACCACACATCTCCCATATGGCAAGCTTTTGATTTTCTGCTGCTCTTCTGTGAGGAAATGCTGAGCCAGTCACTTAAACATTGCACTGACACTCCTCTCAGCAGCTAGTTAGGGCCTTAGAACAAATCTGCAGACCATGCTCTCTGCTGAAGCTTCTGTCTTACATAAGAGTATGGAGAAGTGGAAAATAAGGATGAGAAAATAAAACATTGTATTTTCAACAAAAAAAAACATTTTGCAAAAGAAACATTTTAAACTTGCTGAAACTATAAATTCTGTATGTCTTCTTCCTATAGAGCCATGGGGTCACTGAGTCGTAGAGTTTGGAAACAGACCTTTCATTGCAAATAGTCCATGCCAGCCATGTCCCCAAACCTAACGAGTCTCACTTCCCAGTGTTTGGCTCATATCCCCTCCCCCTCCCTATAGAATTATAGAAACCCTCCATTCCTGGCAATGTCCTGGTAAATTTTTTCTGAACCTCTCCAGCTTGATAATATCCTTTCTATAACGACATCTAGAATTGCACACAGTACTCCAGAACAGCCCTCATCAATATTCTTTACAATCTCAACATGACGTCCCAACTCCTATACTCAAAGGTCTGAGCAATGAAAGTAAGGGTTCTCAATGTCTTCTTAAACACCCTGACGATCTCTAATGCAAATTTCAAAGAATTAGGTACCTGAGCCCCGAGGTCTCTATATTCTACAACAATACCCAGGGCCCTACCATTAGCTGTATAAGTTCTACCCTTGTTTGTCTTACCAAACTGCAATACCTCACATTTATTCAAATTCAACTCCATCTGCCATTCTTCAGCCCATTGATCCAATTGATCAAAATCTCATTGAAATCTTAAATAACCTTCTTCACTGTCTACTATACCACAAACTTTGCTGTCATCTGCAAAATTACTAACCATGCCTTCTATATTCTCATCCAAACAATTTGTAGAAATGACAAACAAAAGTGGGCCAGGTACTGATCTCTGTGGAGCATTGCTGGTCACAGTGCTCCAGTTCAAAATATAAACCTCCACCACCGCCCTCTGTCACCAACCGTAAAGCCAATTTTGTGCCCAATTAGAAAGCTCACTATGAATCCAATGTGATCTAACTTTACTAATTAATCTACCATGCAGTACCACATCAAAAGCTTCGCTAAATTCCATATAATCAACATTTATTATTCTGCTCTTAATCTATTTGGTTACTTCCTCGAAAAACTCAATCAAGTTTGTGAGGCACAATTTCCCTTGCACAAAACCATGCAAACTATCTCTAATCATTCCTTGCCTATCCAAATGCATGTAAATCCTATCTTTCAGAATCACCTCCAACAACTTACCCACCATCGATGTCAGTCTCACAGGTCTATAGTTACCAGGCTTCTCCTTACAGCCTTTCTTAAATGAAGGCAGAATATTAGCCATTAATCTGTATAGCACAATGCCAACTAAGTTTCTGAAAAATATAGAACAAGCAAAAAATAAATAAGACGAAGAACTGTTCAAGAAATAATAGAATATAAAAATTGTTCAGAGCTACTAAAGAATTGATAAGATACAGATTCAAAAAAAAGAATAGAATGCAAGAAGGTAAGAAACGTTTAAACAGCAAAAGGCAAGAATATGTATGTTATAAAGTACTTTGGTGTTTTGTACACTTTCATAAATTCGGAATTATGCTACCATAGACCATACAGAAGATAAAGATATCCAGACTTTATGATGAGGAAACCATGCCAAATCTCATTGAAGTAAGATCTCATTGATGCCCAGTATGACTCAAACAATTCACTGTTCTATCATACAAGGGGTTGTATTATACTAAGACAGTCCAAAACAGAATACAGAATTACATAGGAATGTGTAATCACGATCGAATAAGAGAAATAACATTTAGAACATAGAACACAGAACATTACAGCACAGTTCAGGCCCTTTGGCCCTTGATGCTTCAAGAGTTGCATAAAAGAATCAACAGTTATCTTCCGCAGTAATATGATTGCAATTTAAAATGCATTAAACCTCTCAATTGGTCCTAAAAATTGGTTTGCAATGATGTGGGATTATTCAAGTTTTAAAAAATATGTAACTTGCAAGCATTATATCTTAACACATCATTGTAATTGGTCATGACCGGGGAGATCTAAGGGTCCAGAAATTCTTCAACATCGCTTTGCAAATGACACAGTATTTGGAAACGAGGGCAGAAAAGCTGACACATGATTTAATTACAGTGAACTTTTTTTATTCAGTAATACTGATGCATTAGTTTTTTTTGTCTTTCCAAAGCAGGATAAAGAGCCAATTCTCATTATCTGGATTCAGACATGAAGAATATTCACTTACTCAACTAATAATAATAGTGACAATGGAGATTATTTCAAATTTTATGGATGCTTTGGTTAAAGATGAGACAGACATGGAAATTCACAGGTTTTCAGGGTAAAGTACAGGAGAAGTTTCTTTTCTAAAACTCTTACCTTGCTTTCTTTGAGAAATAGGAATATACGAGGTGAAGCTGCCTGATTATGAATGTATGTAACTTGCAGGAAAACACAGTTGGGCAAGTAAACCTGTCCTGAACTCACAATGGCTGGATAATTATGATTAATTACCACTTATCCAACCTTGCCTAGCCCACTTCTACTTCTCATTGCATAAGGTTGTAAGGGTCTGAAATGGCTAATTCTTAGGAGTAAATTAAGCACCACATGACTTGATGGTGTCACAGGGCCTTGCACAGGAGAACAGCTTTGGATCTCAAGGGAGTAAGCCCTGACATAAAGATTTTCCTCAGCCTCTGTAACAATACCTATCATAAGGAGAGGTGACAGCCTTGTGGAATTATTGTTGGGCTGTTAATTCATAGAATCAGGTAATGTTCTGGAAATCTGGGTTCATATCCCACCATGGCAGATGGTGAATTTCAATTCAGTCAAAAATCTGGAATTAAGAGTCTAATGATGACTATGAATCCACTGCCGATTGTCAGAAAAACCCATCTGGTTCACACATGTTCTTTAGGGAAGGAAACTACCATCTTCTGATGGTTTGGCCTGCATGTGATTCCAGACCCACAGCAATGTGGTTGACTCCTGGGCAATTAGACATGGGCAGTAAATGCTGGCCCTGCCAGTGACATCCTTTTTCCATGAATGAATAAAAAAAATTAATGTGTACTTTGTTGATGTCATGCAATAACCATCATCTCATTGAAGATAAGAGCCACTTCTTAGTTCCTGCTGTAGTAAAGATTTTGCGAAACTTGAAGTGTTCAGAAAAGATTTACAAGGAGGTTGCCAGAATTGGAGGATTTGAGCTATAGGGAGAGGGTGAATAAACTGGGGCTATTTTCCCAGGAAAGTCGGAGGGTGAGGCGTGACTTTATAGACATTTATAAAATCATTAGGGACATGGGAGAAAAAGGAAAGGTTTAAAAGTGATCTAATGGGCAACATTTTCATGCAGAGGGAAATGCATCAAATGGAATGAACTACCAAAGGACATAGTGGAAGCTGATACAATTACAACATTTAAAAAAGCATCTGGATGGGTACATGAGTAAGCAGGGTCTAGTAGGATATGGGCCAAATGCTGGCAAATGGGACCAGACTAATTTAGCATATCCGGTCAGCATGGACAAATTGGACTGAAGGCTCTGTTTCCACGCTGTACAACTCTATGACCCAATGACAATCAAATAGTTTTCCCCTGTCCATACTAGACTAGTCAGGCTAAGTAGATAATGGAAAGAAGATGGTGGCGGGAAATCTAGACAATCTTACACCTTTATGAGCCATGGTGAAGGTATACCTTGCAAAATTTTAACAAGTGGTGCAGACTCCATTTAGATACAGTGTATAAAATTGGCAACTGAAAGAGTTGGACATTCATGAATCCTGCAGAAAAGAACCTTGCAACAAGATTCTACAAGGCAGAATCGACAGTTGATGGCAAGAAGGATTCCTTATGTCGTGGTCAAAATGTCAAAATTTACTTCAGCCACACTCAGCAAGACTGAGGGGAGGAAGGGTGGGGGAATATGGGGTGGCGGTGGTTGGTTGTGGTGGTGGGGGGTGGGGGTGTGTGTGGTGGAATGTGGCTTCTCACTTAGAGCCTCAACGATGGCAATCACGTCGGAGTAAATATTAAAGGTTGGGATTCGAATTACAGATCCACAACCAGCAGAACTCATGAACAAAAGCTCATAAGAGAATGTGAAGTATATTAAAGCCACAAACAAGAAGATCCATCCAGTACAACCATTAAGGAAATGGGAATCATTTATTCAGGCTGAGACTGGCAGGAGTCATCCAGAAAAACCACAAAAAAGGCAAGAGTCAAGGGGCATAAAAAGGTATCTGGATGGGTACTTCTTCCCGGGTTAGGGAAGTTCGAAACTGGAGGGCATATTTTTAAGGTGAGAGGACAAAGACTTAAAAGGGTCCTGAGAGGCAATTTTTTCACACAGAGGTGGTTCATACATGCAACAAACTATCTGAGGAAGTGATGGATGCACATATAGTCACAACATTTAAAAGATGTTTGGATAGGCACATGAATAGAAAAGGTTTTCAAGGATATGGGCCAAATGCAGACAAATAGGATTAATTTAGTTTGGGAAACTTGGTCAACATGGACACGTTGGACCGAATGGTCTGTTTCCCTGCTGTATGACTGTAAGATTCTATTTTACTCATAGAAGATGGGAATCGTTCATTTTACAACTGGTGCAAATTTCCAATGTGACTTATGGCAGCATTGTAATGCTGCCAAATTGAAACTTATTAAAGCAAGGAAAAGAAATGATTCCAATGGGAAAACATGACAGCAGAAGTAATATTGCCTCAAAATTTTAATTTCAGTTATGGATCAAATGGAACATAGGACTGGCTTGTTATCTTGAAGATAATTCTTATGGCACAGAACTGTTTCCAAACTTGATAGAAAATCAGAATCTGAACAAGCAAAGAAACTTTTGATTGGTGTAAGGGCTACCCATGTTTGAAATACAAAACAAAAGGCTGACAAGGGATAAACAGAATTAAACAGCCTGCTCCAGCATCAAGTGAAACATAATGGTGTCTTTGAACGGGGCTACTCCAAGGCAAACAGGAGGCCTGACACAGCCATCCAATACAGTTTGATAAGTGAATGGCTAAGGATAGACACAGGTTCAGTACAATATGACAAGTGATTGATTCCAGCCTTATTAATGATGTTATCCCATTAAGTGAACTGCGCCAGCTAGAACAGGGGTGTAAATCTCAGCCCATGTGACAGTCAGCATAACTCATCACGCATCTATGAAAACAACAGCTAAAGTTAATCTGTAGTAATCAAGTACACCTTGTAAAATTGTAATAATTGGTGCAGACTCTTTGGAAGTATTCATAATATTCAGAAATAGGTTCTGCTTAAAGATTCTTCAGATAAACATACAGGTGGATTTCAGTGTAATTACAGATACACATATAAAAACAAGGTAAAATAGAAGGATTAGGGTAAAAAAAATTAAACATAGATGTGAAAGTTAATTAGAATCATAAAATCCCTACAGTGTGGAAACAGGCCCTTTGTCCCAACAAGTCCACACTGACCTTCCAAAGAGTAACCCACCCAGACCCATTCCCCTACTATTCTGCATTTACTCCTGACTAATTAATTGAATTGAATTTATTGTCACGTGTACTGAGGCACAGTGAAAAGCTTTGTCTTGCAAGCAATACAGGCAGATCACATAGCTTAATAGCATTGATAAGTAAATAGTAGGTAAACAGTGGCAAAAACAAAAACCACAGGTACAGGCAAATGCTAAGAGTCTGTGAGTCCTTTCAGTATTCTCACAACAGGAGAGTAGAAACTGTTTTAAAATCGGCTGGTGCGTGTGTTCAGGCTTCTGTATCTTCTCCCCAGTAGTAGAGGTTGTAGAAAAACATTGTCAGGATGGAATGCATCTTGGAGAATGATGGCTGTCTTTCCTTGACAGCAGGTCTGGTAAATAGATTCTACAGATGGAAGGTTGGCCTTTGTCCAGGCCAAGTTCACCACTCTGTAACCATCTCTGATCTTGAATGGTACAGTTACCATACCAGGTACTGACACATTCAGACAGAATGCTCTCGAAGGCGCACCTACAAAAGTTGGCAAGGGTATTCGCCGAGATGTCAAATTTTCTCAGCTTCCTGAGGAAGAAGAGACATTGTTGGGCCTTTGTAACCAACGCGTTGACATGAAGAGTCCAAAAAAGCTTGTTGCAGATGACCACTCCCAGGAGCTTGACACTCTCCACTTGTTCCACCTCTGTGTTGTTAATGTGTAGGAGGGGGCATGAGTAACGTCCTACTGAAAGTCAATAATGAATTCCTTGGTGTTGCTGGCATTGAGGGCTAGATTGGTCTCAGTGCACCATTTTTCCAGGTCTTCCACCTCCCGTCTGTAGTCTATTTCGCTGCCATCTGAGATTCAACCGACTATGGTGGTGTCATCAGTGAAGTTGTAAATGGCATGAGTCTGGTATTTGGTGATGCAGTCATGGATATACAGTGAGTACAGTAGGGGGCTGAGTACACACCCCTGGGGGGCTCCAGTGTTTAGTGTTAGCGAGGATGAAATACTGTCCCTAATTGTCACTGACTGTGCACTGTGGGTCAGGAAACTGAGGATCCAGTTGCAGGGAGTGGGGCTTCGTCCGAGATCACTAAGATTAGTAATCAGTCTCAAGGGGATAATAGTGTTGAAGGCTGAACTGTAGTCAATGAGTAGGATTCTTGTGCAGCTGGTCTTAGTGTAACACAGGGAGAATATGCAGACTCCACACAGATAGTCACCTGGGGCTGGAATTGAACCAAGATCGCTGGTGCTGTGAGGCAGCAGTGCTAACCACTAAGCCACCATGCTGCCCCTGAAAATACTTTCCTTATCTCCAAAAAAGATGCCTGGCATATCCTGATTGTTCGCAACTTATTAGTTAAAAGTACAACTAACATTATTAGCGAAATTAATACCACTAATCTTAGTGGTGTAATTTAGAACTATCCGTCTTTTGTACTTTTTATATGTGTAATTGGGACAATGGAATGTATAAGCAGAATAACAAAATTTGATAAGAGATAGCACATAGAATACAATGATGAATAGAATTCAAACAGTCCTTCGAGTTAAACAAGTCTGGAGCATGCCTGATAGAGTATAACTAGTAACTTTTAAAAGTGAATTAATAGGATGCATAGAAAGATCCCAAGGCCCCGCAATTACAATACCTGCTAAACACTATGAAATTATGAGAACCTGGGGCTGTCCATAGGAATGCCCATCACTGATTAGGTGTTTCACTGGATTGGATGCGTAAAATAAGGGAACGGACACAGTGACTACGTTGTATGTGATTATTGTAACATAAAATGTATAAAAATGCTGTATCTCACTGTAAAAATCAGAGTGTCATCAATCTCTCTTCCAATCTGAGCCATAGATTAAGGGAACAATTGAGTTCTCACATCGAAGCCAAACTCCAAGAAGATCTTTGGCCTTCTCTCTTCATTAACCGGTTGTGGCTTGAATGAGGATAAAATCTGCCACTTGGCTGAATCCTGAGTCTTTGTCCCACCATTCCAATTGTTATTAGACTACTTACAGTGTGGAAATAGGCCCTTCAACTCCACAAACCCTCCAAAGTGCAATCCACCCAGACCCATTCCCCTAAATTTACCCCTTCACCTAACACTATGGGCAATTGAGCATGGCCAATTCACCTAACCTGCACATCTTTGGACTGTGGGAGGAAACCCACACAGACATGGGGAGAAAGTGCAAACTCCAGACAGACAGTTGCCCAAGGCAGGAATTGAACCCGGGTCTCTGGCGGTGTGAGCAGCAGTGCTAACTGCTGTGCCACCATGCCGGTTAGTGAATAGAGAAGGCCAAAGATCTTCCTAGAGTTTGGCTTTGATGTGAGAACCCAATTGTTCCCTTAATCTATAGCTCAGATTGGAAGAGAGATCAATGACACACTTTGATTTTTACAGTGAGATACAGCATTTTTATACATTTTGTGTTCCTACAACTGGGACTATTGTTGATGACATTATATCTGCCAAGACATGAAGTAAGGAACAGATACTTTTGTTGAAGTTTTTAAAGATTTTCACAATTTCATTAATTCCAAATAATTTGGTTGATAGAGATCAAACAAGCTGCTTGTAAGGGAAGAGTTGATAGAAGAGCTTAGCATCCAGGCAGATTAAAGGTTATAAATACTTTATTTCTAATCACTACAAGATTAGTGTAAAATGTAAATTTGGAGCTTTAAAGTCAAAATTTATTGGATAAACATATGGATGAAAATGGAATAAGGTAGAATAGGTAGGCTTCAGGTTGGTTCCACAGGTCGGTGCAACATCTAAGACCAAAGGGCCTGTACTATGATGTAATGGTCTATGTTCTAGATGGGCTCGTTGTTAGAATTATTGAAGAATCTTTATCTGATTTATTAGAGTCAAATGAAGATTTGACTCCAGAGAAGATCATTATGATATAGAGAGACAATAAGCTGAGAAGGAGCATAGATCAATCCTAAGAGGAGAGGATCAACCTTGTCACAGGAGATCAGCAGAATACATTCAACTATTCAGCTTCAAAACCCAAAAGACACGTGTGAGAATTCAATACAGAGAGCAGGACAGATATCAAAGATATCAAAGAATCTCCTGGTCCTCGGATGCTGCCTGGCCTGCTGTGTTTTTCCAGCACATTTTTCAACTCTGGTACTCCAGCATCTGCAGTCCTCATTTTCTCCTAGTTCATCAAAGACCAAACATCAATGTCAGTGCTGTGGAGCAAGGAAACCTCACATTTGCAAACAGTGTCCAGCTTTTAAAAAAGAACACCTCATCTGTTAGACAACATGTCATTTATAGAAAATGTGCTGGATAAGGACACAGTTATAGAGCAGCAAGAATACAAACACACGATGAGGTTTACGAGGCAGAAAAATCACACAACTGAAAAAAGCTGCAGGTGTACCAAAAGGAAATATGTGATCCAGACCTCGATCTATGTTAAAAAGAAATGTATGTCAACGTTTCTCTCACTAACTTTAAGCCTGGTACTGGGATGATTGCTACTAAACTATCAGACAGTGTACCATAGTTGAAGAAACACTGCTTTCAGCCTATCATACTATAGGTACATGACCACAGATTACAAGAAAGTCTGCAATAGAAGGAAGTGCAATCATTGAAAATGTATGTGTACAACAAAATCAAGATTTCTCATTCTTGAGCACAAATGGATGATTTGACCTCAATCTTCTTCATATGGCAGAAGGGCTATAATTAGTTACACTCAAGAAACCACTTTTCAAGGAAGAAGAACTGTTAAATGAAAAGTGTGTCATAGAATAACAGTTCAAAGAACATTTGTTTACCGAGCAGCCTGTCAGGAAATAATCAGTGGGGAACTGGTATAAGAGAAGATATCTTTGGTCTTCCAAGGATGATTGTGGAAGCCATACCGAATCCATTAGACCTGCTATGTTGGCATAAGAAATTTGTTTTGTACTGTCCGCAGGATGAAAACCTGTGACTATACAGAGTTGGTGGATTTTTTTTCACAGCTATCAGCACTGAAGAGATTTCAGACTGCAAAAATCAACAAAGAATCAACTGTAAGATAATGCAAATGATGAGATAACTGAGGAGTAATTATACCACTCTTGAGCTAACTGAAAAACCAGCAAATGATGCAACTCAGAATGCAACATGGTTTAGAGAATAAATGGTTATAACAGATTGAAGCCTGATGCCAGATGCTGAGGCAATTCAGAAGATTTAAATTCAAACATTAAAAATAATTCACTTCCCTATTTTCATAGAAAAAATCCTTTCTGACAGGGATTATGCCAAGCAAGATGCAATCCTCAAGTAGCTGAACTGAGGAGGCAAACATATTGGTTCCTTTAGTAATGCAGATGCTGAGGGTGAATGGAAGTGTCCACCTGAATGAACAAGTTGAAGTAAAGAGCCCACACAATTGAACACATTTTTACCAACAGATTGAAAATAAAAATCTGCTCATACAGGATGAAGATGTAAATCCTTAAAAGAGTTGCACAGAATTCCATGCAAGCCATCACTGAGATGGGATGGTCAATATCTATCAAGTTCAGGTCACAGTCAAGACAAAATATCTTGGCCCAGACATGTTGTTTCCATGTGTATGTACATTTTTTTTTCTCTGAAATTGGCCACAGCTGTTTCTCCTGTCTTCTTCCTTTCCCAGAAAATCCTCACTTTAAGTGAGGATTGCTGATGCAATGTGTTAGGTAGCTACCACAGGTTTGATGCTTTTTTTCCACATCTTCCTTTTCTGTTTGCCTGTAAATGCACTCCTGTATTGCTGATGTGTGCAGGGAAACTCAAAACTGGATTTTGTGTTTTCCTTTAAATTCTGTAGCTTTATTATTCATTTGTATCAAGTCCTTCTAATCACTGATACAGTATTCACAGATGCTGTACTATAATCTCACACTGCGTCACTGATTGATCTTGGTAAAGAATGACATCCTCAAAACATTCAGATTATACTTGCAATGGTCCACCACAGGCTTGAAAACTTTTAATATATTGTAACTCGAATAAAATGTTCTCCTTCAACAGTGAGCTCTCCTTCCACCAACTGTGACCTCTACATTTAGATTAATAGTTTTTCCAGCATTTATACTGATTAGGTGACTTGATAGCTGCTTCAGATGGATTGTTATTGTAAATATGCTGTGATTAGCTGGGAATTTTTCTTTGCTGCTAACAAAATTGATTTCTCAGGAGTCACATGCCTCAACAACGTGTGCTGCCACAATTTAATCACTGAATCATTCATCTGGATCAGAAACAAGGCAGTTCAGAATTCAGTCAACTTGAATTTGTTTGTATCAATGCATTACAGCCCTTAAAACATATCGTACATTTGATAACCAAGTTTACTTCTGAATGGGTGAGCATTTAGTTTCATATATCTCAGTTCCTCACACCATTTGATCACTTGATCTGATTTGATTAAAAGCTGAACTGGTTTAAAACATTTTTGTTTTACATGTGAGAAAACTGAAATGAACCTGCTGCTGACCACAATAAGTTTTACCCTTTTCTACAAATCAGCTACAGCTCCAATAACAGTGTACTTGCCTTTAGGTTCAAATCACTCCATGCTTGAGCACAAAGTTCAAATGTGAAGCTTCTCTGCAGTACTGAAGGAATGCAACCCCATTTAATGCACTGATTTCCAGATGACAGTATAAACTGAGGCCCTGTTAGCTTTGAAAGGCAGGGTAGTTTTCTCTACTGCCCTGACTATTATTTAACTCTCAATTAGTATCACAAAAACAAGATTATCTGCTCATTGCGATCTGCTTCGAGAAAGTTGCTTCGACATTTCCTACAATACAACTTTGACAAAACTTCAAAAGAAAGTCTTTAGATGTGAAACAATTTGAGAGCTCTACTGGACATGAGAAACACAACTTGTATCAAAGTCTTTCCCTCCTCTCCCTCTCTCCCTTCCAGTACAGATTACTTTTCTCTTTCTTGCTGTAATCCTTAACTTAACATGTAGACCTTACTATTTCCTGATGATCATTTTTTAAATAATTTTTCTTATTTATTTTTTAGGTTGCATCCTTGTAAAGTCTTTATAGTATAAGTTCAACTTTTATTCCACTTCCCTTCATCAGGATGTAATTTTCATACCTCTTCTGTCTTCAACAATTTCTCTTCTCTTTTTTTCTAAATTTTCAGTGCAAGGACCCACTTCATCTCGACATTTGTCATTTGGAGGATTTTAAAAAACAATGTCTTTTGATGGCTTTAATTGCAATGATAAATGTAACTTCAGACTGAATATTAGCACTCAAGCGTACAATCATCATCTGATTGCTAATCATTACTGAAGAAATGATTTTTCTCCTAGGCAACCTGCCTTTTGACTGAAACCATGGTATTGAAAATCTTCCATTGCCTGAGATGTGATTCTTCGCGTGAAGTTGGGTGATGACTGCTGGCAAGTTATTTGAACATATTTACTGTCTTCTGCACATGAATCCACATCTTATCTGCATATTCATCTTTCTGTCTGTGCCTGAGTTCATGGACCATCATCCTCCCCCAACTTGTGTTAAGCATAATTATTCTGGGATCCAATACATCTAATTATCTTTTCTTTTAAAAGTCAGAATCACCCACCTATATCTTCATGAGAAAATGCCCAGAATATGAGTAATTCTTGAGGTAGAAGCAAAGCAGTGCTATGTACAAGCTGTCACTTCTAGAAACATGTGTTTTATTCTTGAATCTATATATCCTGATGACCTGTCTTGTTTTGAAGACCATCAATGAACATTGTGGACACATACTAAAAATGTTCTCCACTAAATCATCAAGAGCCACCTCATGTTCCAATCTCTCGAATTGGACCATTTCTCCTCCTTGTGACTTTGTATTCCCTGCCTTATTTTAATCCAAGGGTCCAACCAATCCAAATTTCCCTGCAGTTGCCTTGCTTTTTCCATTTGTTTTTGACCTCTCTCAAAGTACTATCATTGACAAACTTGAACAGTGCTCTTAATATGCCACCTGACCAGTTGTTTTGACGCATATGAAACAGTTAAAGCCTTAGATTATATGCGTGCAATATGACTTGCTTAACATCTATCCTCTGCATCCTGGAACTCAATCAAATTTATATTTTAGTATTTCTAATGCTATGCTTCAAATCTGTCAGGATCCAGCTAAAATGAGAGAAACTTCTATTTCCATAACTTTTGTTTCCTTTCGTCTTTATAAATTTCTATCAAATACAGTTCACACATTGTTTTTCGAATGTGGGCATAGTGGTATAACAAAGAACGTGGTTGGACCTTTGTCATGAGACAGGCGATCTCTTCTGAGAGCCTTCACTCTTTATTTTACTTCCTGTTTTCTCTGAATAAGGACATTTCGGACTTTTTTTCCTGAATTCTAATCTCATTGCTTCTTTTGACTTTCTGAATTGATTATTTTCTACTTTATTCCTTGAATGTATCCTTTCCTCTAATCAATTTCAAAATTGATTTCCAAACAAAATGCACATTGAAAAGCTGCTGTAAAGGACAAAACGTGAAAAGAAAATTTGCAAAAGCACATTGGAACGTTAACAAAAATATCACAAGTAAATTATTTAAAGAACCATTTGCACATTACATTACATTATATTTACCAAGAAAGGAGAATGTTCTAAGAAGAAATTTGATGGGCCAAATTCCCATTGTTTAAGAGGTAAACTGGTGAATTGTTGAAATGTTCAGGGTTGTGGTGGTCACTTATTTCATAACGTTCATATTAGGAATCTATTGAAAACTTGGTTGACACAGAGATAATAAATAATTTTTGTGTGGCCTAATTCATAGTGATGATATGGAGGTGCCAGTGTTGGACTGAGGAGATGGACAGACTCAGAAGTCACACAACACCTGACCAAAGTAACGTGCTCCGAAAGCTTGTGATTTCGAATAAACCAGTTGAACTAGAGCCTGGTGTCATGTGACTTCTGACATAATTCATAGTGTGTCACCATATTATTTAGATATTCTGGACCTTCCAAATTATGTTACAGGTATAGATCTAAGGATTTTAAATGTGTTCATGTACAAAATGAGTACATCATAATATTGCCATATGATTAAGTCTGTATATATTTCCTTCATGTCATTAGCTCTCTTCAATGAGCAAGGAGAAACTGGGATTATCCTCCATCCCAAACTGAAGAGCTCCACTTGACCACCAATCAAACTTGAATCAATCAAAAGCATCAGATTTTCACACTTTGCAGACTGTAGATAGTGCAAGCAAGGAGAAATTGCAGAGTCAAACACCAAACTGCATTGATAATGGGCAATTGTCAAACTGCTGCCTCACAGCACGAGCAGCAAGATTCAATTTCACCCTCAGACGGCTGGTTGGGTTGAGTTTGTACATCGTCCCCATGTCTGCGTAGGTTTCTTCCAGGTGCTGCTGTTTCCGTCCACTGTCCAAAGATGTGCAGGTTAGATGGATTGGACATGGGAAATGTAGATTACGGGGGAGGATAGAGGTTTGAGTCTGGGTGAGATGCTCTTTAGCGGGTTGGTGTGGATTCTTTGGGCCAAATGGCCTGGGTTCCACATTGTAGGGGATTCTATACTACATTATCAATGCTGGAAACTAAATTCCAATGATGTAGAACAGAAGGCGACCAGCATAGTTTATACAGAAAGTGTTGGAAAAACTCCACACGTTTGAAAGTATCTGTGAAGGGAGAAACAGGATGAATGTTTTTGTCTGATATGACCTTCTTCAAAAGAATTGTCATATTAGACTCAAAACATTTCCTCTGTTTCTCTCTTCACAGTTACTTTTAAATGTGTGGAGTTTCTCCAGCACTTTCTGTTCTTATGTCAACTAGTATTGTAAATGATATTGCAGGTATGTAAGGAAGTATAACAAGTGGATATTCCCTGCCATCTGGATATAGGCATAAACAGGCCACTTTGAAGTGTAGCCCCGTACAATTGCAAACAAATAAAACAGCCCAAGAAAGGCTGTTGAAGGGTCACTGGACTAGAAATGTTAACTTTGATTTTCTCTCCATAGATGCTGCCTGACCTGCTGGGTTTCTCCAGTACATTCTGTTTCTTTTTTTGTTTCAGATCACCAGCAGCTTTATTCTCTTGTACAATAGCAAGTCTGCATTGAGGATGTGTTTAACTTAATACTGTTGATGCTAGAAATCTGAAACAAGAAGAGATTTCTTGTGAAGAAACTCAACAGGTATGGCAACACTTGTGCAAAGAGAAACAGAGGAAATGTTTTGAGTCTAATATGACAGTTCTTTTGAAGATTAGTCATATCAGACCAAAACATTCATCCTGTTTTTCTCTTCACAGATACTTTCAAACATGTGGAGTTTCTCCAGTACTTGCTGTTTTTATGTTCTTATGTTAACTAGTACTGTAAATGATATTGCAGGTGTGTAAGGAAGTCTAACAGGTAGATATTCCCTGTCACCTCCCATGATTTTTACAACTTGACTGTTGTCTGTATGACAATCTACTATGCGAATGGCATAACTGGTTACATTTTCTGTTGATGAAGGAGGAACATTGACAATGAATGTTTCCAGTGCTGCTCTGTAGAAGTTTTAGAATACGCATTTTGAGTCTGAAGTATAGCTTCAACTTGTTCAGGAAATTATTCCAATTCAGCATCATGAGAGGAATTGGAGGACAGTCATACACGGTTAGGAGATGTCACCAGACAGTCACATATGTGGCGTATCACAGTAGCAACTTGTTGGAGGCTGTCAGTAGTAATTGTATGCTGTCTCATAACAGTAACAGTGGACTATGATCAATCTTCACACAAAACACTGTTTAGGGATCAACTGGTGTCATGTGTACTGTTCTGAGCACCTCACATTAGATAGGAAATGAAAGCCTTATGGAGCGAGGAGACAAGGTTTACATGAATTCTTCTAAGGATAACTGACTTCAGTTCTGTGGATACGTAGCAGAAACTGGAGATGTTTTCCTGAAAGAAGGTTGAATGAAGATTTGACAGAAGTGTTGAACCACATTAAGGGTGGGATCTGGCCTGAAACCATAGGACAGTTTCAGGACAATGAAGATAGAGCTCGAGAGTGGGACCAGCTGTATATTATTTCCAGAGCTGGTACAGACATGATGGGTCAAATGGCCTCCTTTTGTATTATAAAATTCTATAATTCCATGATTACTAATCCTTAATAGCAGGTTCGATCAAAGTTTTCAATCAGGTCTTAGATGGTTAATTAAAAACAAAACATTGCAGATGCTGAAAATCTGAAGCAAACACTGAATGCTCGAGAAAGTCAACTCAGAGGAAGAGTCATACTGGTCTCAAAATATTAACTCTGTTTCTTTCTCCAAGGTTACTGCCAGACTCGCTAAGTTTAAGGAACAGAAGTAGGCCATTCAGTCACTGAAGTTTGCTCCACCCTTCCAAAGGATTGTAGCTGATCTGACGTCCCTCACATCCACTTTCCTGCATTTTCCCTGCAATACTCAAATCCATGGCTGATCAACACTTTATCTCAGCTTTAAAAATACACAAGGACTCTGGCCCCCACAGCTCTCTGTGGCAAGGTTTTCCAATGACTCACAACTCTCCGAGTGAAGAAATTCCTCCTCACTTCAGTCCTGAACTGGCAACTCTTTATATTGAGAATGTGCCCTCTGGTCCTCGAATCCCCAATGAAGGGAATTGTCCTCTCCCGTTTAGGAGAAAATGAGGACTGCAGATGCTTGAGATCAGAGTCAAAAAGGGTGGCACTGGAAAAGCACAACAGTCAGGCAGTGTCTGAGGAGGAGGAGAATCAGCATTTCGGGCATAAGCCCTTCATCAGGAATGGAGGGGGTATTGAAGGGGGCTGAGAGATAAATAGGATGGGCCTGAGGCTGGGGGAAAAGTAGCAGGGAAGGCAATATGTAGGTGCAGGTGTGGGAGGGATGATGATGATAGGTCGGAGTGGAGGTTGGGTCAGATAGGTAGGAAGGAGGATGGACAGGTGGGAGAGTTCAAGAGGGCGGTGCCGAGTTGGAGCGTTGGATCTGGGATAGGTTGAGGGAGGGGATATGAGGAAACTGGTGAAGTTGACATTGATGCCATGTGGTTGGAGGGTCCCAAGGTGGAAGATGAGACCTTCTTCTTCCAGGTGTCGGGTGGTTAGAATTTGGCTGTGGAGGAGGCCCAGGACTTGCACATCCTTGGTGGAGTGGAAGGGGGAGTTGAAGTGGCCGGCCACAGGGTGGTGGGGTTGTTTGGTGCACGTGTCACAGAGATGTTCACTGAAATGTTCCATGAGTGGTGTCCTGTCTCCCCAATGTAGAGGGGACCACACTGAAAGCAATAAGCACAACAGATGAGGTGTTTGGATGTGCAGGAAAATCTCTGCTGGATGTGAAAGGATTCTTTGGGGCCTTGGATGGGGGTGAAGAGGGAGGTTTGGAGCAGGTTTTACACCTCTTGCGGCAGCAAGGGAAAGTGCCAGGAGTGGAGGGTGGACTGGTGGGGGACATGGACAGAACAAAGGAGTCGCAGAAGGAATGGTCTCTATGGAAGGCGGATAGGAGTGGGGAGGTAAAGAGATCTCTGGTGGTGGGACTGACTGTTGGTGATGGAAATGGCAGAGAATGATATGCTGTATCCGAAGACTGGTGGGATGGAAGGTCAGGACCAGAGGGTTCTATCCTTGTTGAGGTTAGACGGATGGGATTCAAGGGCAGAGGTGTGGGGAATGGAGCAGATGTGCTGGAAAGCATTGTTGACTACGTGGGAGGGAAATTGCAGTCCTTGAAATAGGAGGCCATCTGGGATGTCCTGGCATGGAATTGGTCCTCCTCGGAGCAGATACGGTGGAGGCAGAAGAAATGGGAGTAAGGGATAACATTTTTACCCAGGGTGGTGAGGGGAGGGATTTGGGGAGCCGGGGATGAGGAGCTATAGTCCAGGTAGCTGTGGCAGTCAGTGGGTTTGAAGTAGATATCTGTGTTGAGTCGGTCTCTGGAGATGGAGATGGAGAGGTCCATGAAGGGGAGGGACGTGTCCTAGATGGTTCAGGTGAATTTGAGGTCAAAGTGGAAGGTGTTCATGAAGTTGATGAACTATTCAACCTTCTCATGGGAGCACGAGGTGACACCAAAATAGTCATCAATCTAGCGGAGGAAAAGGTGGGGATGGTGCCAGTGTGACCACAAAAGATGGACTGTTCCCCATATCCAATGAAGAGACAGGCATAGCTGAGGCACATGGCTACCCCTCTGGTCTGAAGGAAGTGGGAGGATTCAAAAGAGAGGTTGTTGAGGTTAAGGAACAGTTCCGCTAATCGAATGAGTGTGTCGATGGAGGGGTACTGGTTGGGTCAGCAGGAAAGGAAGAAACGGAGGGCTTGGAGGCCTTCACCATGATGGATAGATACGTACAGTGTCTGGCTGTCCATGATGAAGATGAGGCATTGGAGACCGGGGAAATGACAGTCATGGAGGGCATGGTTGGTGTTCTGAATGTATGTGGAGAGTTCCTGGACCAAGGGGGACAGGATGGTGTCAAGATATGAGGAGATAAGTTTGGTAGGGCAGGAGCAAGAGAAGATGATGGGTTGACTGGGACAGTCTGGTTTGTGAATTTTGGTTAAGAGGTGGAATCAGGCGTGCAGGATTCCCAGACTATTAGGTTGGATGTTGTGGATGGGAGATCCCCTTAGGTGATGAGGTCATGGATGGTCTGAGAGATAATAGTTTGGTGATGGGAGGTGAGGTTGTGGTCAAGGGGGCATAGGAGGAGGTGTCTGCAATTTGGCGCCTAGCTTCAGCAGTGTAGAGGTCCATGCACCAAACTACCCACTGAGCTCCCCTTTGTCTGTTGGTTTGATGGTGAGGTTGGGGTTGGAGCAGAGGAAGTGGAGTGCTGTGCATTGTTAAGGTGAGATGTTGGAGTGAGTGAGACACTTCACTTACCCTGTCAAACTCCTTAAGAATTTGATTTTTTTTCAATAAGATCACCTTTTATTCTTCCAAACTCCTATCAATAGAGTCCCAGCTTATTTAGCGTTTGCTTATGAGATAGTCCCTATATTCCAGGGATCACCTCAGTGAACCTTCTCCAAATTGCCTTCAATGAAATGATATGTTTCCTTAAATAAGGGACCAAAACTGCTCACAGTATTCCAGGTGTCATCTCTCCAGCACTTTATACAGTCTCAGCAAGACTTCCTACTCTTATTTTCCTCTCCCCTTGAAATAAGGACCAACATTCCTATCTCTTTCCTGTTTACCTGCTGCACCTGTATACTAGCCTTCTGCATTTCATGCACAAATCCCTTTGCACTGCAGCTTTCTGCCATTTTTCTCCACTTGAATAATGTGCTGCCCTTTTGTTCTCCCTTCTTTAGTGTGTTCTGTGTGTGTTAGATGGCTATCTGCACAGGAAGAAAGAATGAATTAGTGAATGAATGAATGATTTGAATGAATGTTTTTATCGTCACGTGCGTCTTAGCCTGAGAGAAACAATAATGTAGAGTGAAAAACCTTGGAACGATCCAATACTATTTTGCCTAGCTTTAAATAAGAAAATAACTAGGAAGATAGAGTTTAAAGAGAATCTATTTGTCTTGAGACAGCTCATCATCAACAATGTTTGGACCGCCATCCCTCCACTACTGCCTTGCCGCCGCCTACACCAGACCCAACTAACATTGACTTCGCTACTTTTCAGGTGGCGTCTTTTGCCGTTGGTCCGATTCTCCTCCGGTGCCTGTGCTGAACCTGCCAATGTCAGAGCTGCATTGAGATTGTGTTGCTGGGAAAGCACAGCAGGTCAGGCAGCATCTGAAGAATGCCAGAGCTGCACCTCTCACCGCTGGGCCCACCTCAATGTCATTATGATGTCCTTTCGTTTCCCCACCACTAGTGCTGGGACCAAGGAATGACAAAGTCGCCAATCCTCAGGTGCCATCTTTTGTCGTTGGGCCTACCTTGCTGATGTCACCTCTGCCAATGTAGCCGCCGCCGATTGCAATGCCAGGTCCCGTGCTCACCCCAGAAAAGTAAGTAGGGGCTT
Organism: Hemiscyllium ocellatum; assembly: GCF_020745735.1. NCBI lineage: Eukaryota > Metazoa > Chordata > Chondrichthyes > Orectolobiformes > Hemiscylliidae > Hemiscyllium > Hemiscyllium ocellatum. The sequence continues at coordinate 66,374,487 of NC_083416.1, forward strand.
GCTTCAGTCCTCGTTGATCTCACTGACTATCACGTGTTTTCCTGTCAGACCTGCCCAGTTTGTGCTGGGCTTCCTCACCAGGTTATAGAGAGGAGACATGGGAATCACACAAGATGAGCTGTTCATTTGAAATGTCAGCAGAAACACAATGGGTTGAATAGCTTCCTTTCACCCAACAAAATACTCCGATTCTGACAAAAGCATCTCCCCTTCACATTCAACAGCAAAACAATGACTGATTTCCCCGTTATCATTACTGTAAAGTTTATCAACGTAATCCATATAAATACTATGGTCACTTGCATAGGTCCGAGGCTAGAAATTTAGTAGCAATAACTCACTGTTGACTTCCCAAATAAAGCACCAGTTAGAAGTGTGCTGGAATACTTTCCACTTGTCTGAATGAATGTTTCTCCAGCAATACACCATTTGAGGCAAAGTAACTTGTTTGACTGTTATTTCACCTACCACAGTTTGCATAGTTTGTACCGTTTACAAGCTGCCTTGCATCAGCTTATCAAGGAATGTCAACAGCACCACCAAATTTGTGACGACTACCACATTAAAGCAGCTGACACAGGGGAATAGCACCACTTACAAGTTCCCATGAAAATATCCTGACTTTAAATGATATCAATGTTCCCTTGCTTTAACTGGGTGAAAACCTGGAGATCTCTTTCCAATAGCACTCTGGGTATACCTACAGCAGACAGACTGCATGAAAACAAATTGGAGCTTGACAAAGGCTGACAATAAAGTTCAAGTTGTCCATTTTTAGGTCTGTTTCACCCTTAACCAACTGCAAGATTTTAGATCTATAGTCTACCTCTTGTTTATCAACTGTATCTTCTGTAGCCTGGGTTTCTAATATACCGCTTTGGATACAGTTGTGGGAGACGACTTACCATGGTTAACCATGGCGTACAGATCTCAGGCATAAAGTCTGTCTCTGTTGCTCAGAAGGGAAGCAAGGAGATGAGGAGAGCATTAGTCATTGGGGACTCCATAGTTAGGCGGACAGATAGGAAGTTCTGTGGGAGTGAGAGAGACTTACAGTTGGTGTGTTGTCTCCCAGGTACCAGGATTCATGACGTCTCAGATAGTCTTTTCGGGATTCTTGAGGGGGCCGGGGAGCAGCCCCAAATTGTGGTCCACATTGGCACTAGCAACATAGGTAAGAAAAGGAATGAGGATCTAAGGCAGAATTTCAGGCAGCTAGGGTGGAAGCTTAGACCTAGAACAAATGGAGTTATCTCTGGTTTGTTACCCATGCCGTGTGCTAGCGAGGCGATCAATAGGGAGAGAGAGGAGTTGAACACATGGCTAGAGGAATGGTGCAGCCGGGATGGTTTTGGATACCTGGATAATTGAGGTTCATTCTGAGGTAGGTGGGACCTCTACAAACAGGATAGTCTACATATGAACCAGGGGGGTACCAATATTGTGGGGAGAGGGGAATTTGCTAATACTCTTCGGGAGTGTTTAACCTAATTCAGCAGGGGGATGGGAACCTAAAATGCAGTTCCAATGTCCACGAGGTTGAGAATAGTGAGGTCAGAAATAAGGTTTCAAGGTCACAAGAGTACAATGGCAAGCAGGAAGCTGGTTTGAAGTGTGTCTACTTCAATGCCAGGAGCATCTGGAATGAGGTGGGTGAACTGGCAGCATGGGTTGGTACCTGGGACTTCAATGTTGTGGCCATTTCGGAGACATGGATAGAGCAGGGACATGAATGAATCTTGCAGGTTCTGGGATTTAGATGTTCAGTGAGAACAGGGAAGGTGGTAAAAGAGAAGAAAGTGTGCCTTTGTTTGTCAAGGACAGTATTACACTGGCAGAAAGGACATTTGGTAAGGACTCATCGACTGAGGTAATATGGGCTGAGGTTAGAGACAGGAAAGGAGAGGTCACCCTGTTGTGAATTTCCTATAGGCCTCCGAAAAGTTCCAGAGATGTAGAGGAAAGGATAGCAAAGACGATTCTGGAAAGGAGCGAAAGTAACAGAATAGTTGCTATGAAGGACTTCAACTTTCCAAATATTGACTGGAAATACTTTAGTTCAAGTACTTTAGATGGGTTAGTTTTTGTCCAAAGTGTGCAGGAGGGTTTCTGACACAGTATGTAGACAGGCCAACAAGGGGTGAAGTCCCATTGGATTTGGCACTGATAATAAACACAGCCAGGTGTTAGATTTAGAGGTAGGTGAGTACTTTGGTGATAGTGATCATAATTCAGTTATGTTTACTTTAGTGATGGAAAGGGATAGGTATATAACGCAGGGCAAGAGTGAAAGCTGGGCGAAAGGCAGTTATGATGCGATTAGACAAGATTTAGAATGTGCAGGATGGGAAGGAAACTGCAACAGATGGGCTTAATTGAAATGTAGAGATTATTGAAAGACCAGCTACTGAGTGTCTTTGATAAGTATGTACCTGCCAGACAAGGAGGAAGTTGTCGAGTGAGGGAACAGTGGTTTACTAAAGAAGTTGAAACTCTTGTCAAGAGGACGAAGGCTTATGTAAGGGTGAGATGTGAAGGCTCAGTTAGGGGAATTGAGAGTTACAAGTCAGCCAAGAAAGAGCTAGAAGAGCCGGGGGAGGGCAGTGGGGTTGGGGGGTGGGGGAGGTGGTGGTGGTGGTGGTGGAACATGAGAAGTCTTAGGATCAAGGAAAATCCTAAAGCTTTCTATAATATATCAGGAATAAAAGAATGACCAGAGTGAGATTAGCACTAATCAAGGACAGTAGTGGGAAGCTGTGTGTGGAGTCAAAGGAGTTAAGGGAGAAGCGCAAAATGAATATTTTTTGTCAGTATTCGCACTGGAAAAAGACAATGTTATGGAGGAGAATACAGAGATACAGGCTACTAAACTAAATGGGATTGAGGTTCACAGGAGGAGGTGTTAGCAATTCTGGAATGTGTGAATATAGTAAGTCCCCTGGGCCAGATGGGATTTATCCTCAGATTCTCTGGGAAGCCAGTGAGGAGATTGCAGAGGCTTTGGCTTTGATTTTTATGTCAGGAATAGTGCCAGAGGACTGGAGGATAGCAAATGCTGTTTCCTTATTCAAGAAGGGCTATAGAGACAACCCTGATAATTATAAACCTGTGAGCCTTACTTCGGCTATGGACAAAGTGTTAGAAAAGGTAATAAGAGACTGGATTTGTAATCATTTAGAAAGGAGTAAGTTGATTAGGGATAGTCAACACAGTTTTGTGAAGGGTAGGTTGTGTCTCACCAACCTGATTGAGTTAAGAAGGTGACCAAACAGATAAATGAGGGTGAAGTGGTTGATGTGATGTATATAGATTTCAATAAAGTGTTTGATAAGGTTCCATACGGTAGGCTATTGCACAAAATAGGGAGGCATGGTATTGAGGGTGATTTAACAATTTAGATCATAAGTTGGCAGGCTGAAAAAAGACAGAGGGTGGTGGTTGATGGGAAATGTTTATCCTGGAGTTCAGTTACTGGTGATGCACCACAAGAATCTGTTTTGCGGCCTCTGGTGTTTGTCATTTTTGTAAATGACCTGGATGAGGGTGTAGAAGGATGGGTTAGTAAATTTGTGGATGACATCAAGGTTGGTGGAGTTGTGGTTAGTGCTGAAGGATGTTGCAGATTACACAGGGACATAGATAAGCTGCAGAGCTAGGCTAAAAGGTGGCAAATGGAGTTTAATGCGGAAAAGTGTGAGGTGATTCACTTTGGAAGGAGTAACAGGAATGCAGAGTGCTGGGCTTATGGTAAGATTCTTAGTAGTGTAGATGAGCAGAGGGATCTCGGTATGCATGTATAGACATCCCTGAAAGTTGCCACTCAGATTGATAGGATTGTTAAGAAGTCATACGGTGTCTTAGTTTTTATTGAGTTTTGGAGCCATGAGGCCATGTTGCAGCTGTGCATAACTTTGGTATGGCCGCACTTGGAATACTACATACAAGTTTGGTCACCACATTACAGGAAGGATGTGGAAGTTTTGTAAAGGGTTCAGAGGAGATTTACTAGGATGTTGCCTGGTATGGAGAGAAGGTCTTTTAAGGAAAGGATGAGTGACTTGAAGCTGTTTTCATTACAGAGAAGTTTGAGAAGTGACTTAATTGTGACATATAAGATAATAAGAGGGTTAGGTAGGGTGGTCAGCGAGAGCCTTTTTCCTCAGATGGTGATGGCTAGCACAAGGGGACAAGCTTTAAATTGAGGAGTGATAGATATGGGACAGATGTCAGAGGTAGTTTCTTTACTCAGAGAGTAGTCGGGCATGGAATGGGAGTTTAACTTGAGAATCACCATGGCTCGGGCAAGGGGATGAGGATGTAAAGGTGAGACCTTCGAGGTGACCTCAGTTAGTGCGGGAATTGAACCTATGCTGTTGGCATCATTCTGTGTTACCAACCAAGTGTTCTTACAGACATCATGAACTATGGAAAAAAGTGGGAATATATCATTAAAATAGAGGATCATTGTTGTACTGATTGGTGAAGCACTCTCAAGAAACCAAATGGCCTCCTCCTGATTCTAGTTTCTATGCCCTGCCATCTGAACCAACTGATCCCAAAGTTGTTTGTAACATTTTAAGGGCACTTTTTGTTTAAAAATCAATTTAAAAATAACATGTTTCCATCAATTGCAACCTTTTCTTTTCAGAAACATTTAATAGAATATCAGTCAATATTGCAAGAGAATTTTAGTACAGGAAATATTGAAGTTTCCTTCAATTGGACAGGAATTTGATGAGACAGCATTAGGAATACTGTGTGCAGTTTGGGCCTGCACATGTTAGGAAAGATGTTATTGCCTATGAGGCAGTGCATCAAAGGTTCATTAGGCCTATTCCCAGAACGGCAGGACTCTCTTATGAAGAGAATGAAACAATGGCGGAAGGGCATCATGGGACATGGTAACATTGATGAGGTGGCCTGCGGTAAGAGACTCCGATGTTGGTGGGTTCAGTACAGGCGGTGGTGATGGTGATTTGGCCCAGCAGCAAAAGCTGTTGCCTAAGGATCATTACTTTTGACATTCATTGGGTCTGGCAGGAACGGCAGCAAGTATATAAGGACTTCTCTTTATGCTATATCTTTTCATTTTTCTCTTATTCTTAAACTGGTGCCATATTGTGGCAACAAATGAAAGCTTTTCAATGTATTTTATTGTATTTCTCACTGTAATATACACATGACAATAAAATCATTCATTCAAACTTAGGGTTGTTCCTTTCAACACAGTCTTGATGAATACAAGATGAAAGCTTTGAATGCATAACTTTTCTTCAGTAGTGTCTAAATATTTAAGAAAAAGATCACCCTCACAACATGGAACTTGAAACAATGAGCCTTGAATTGAGTAATGTCAGCTGTAAATTGAGCTAAGCAGCTGCATAGGACTTTCCTGCAGAAAAATAGAGCACATATCTTTTTTTTAGATTAGATTACTTACAGTGTAGAAACAGGCCCTTCAGCCCAACAAGTCCACACCGATCCAGACCCATTCCCCAACATTTACCCCTTTATCTAACACTACGGGCAATTTAGCATGGCCAATTCACCACTATGGGAGGAAACCCACGCCGACATGAGGAAAATATGCAAACTCCACACAGAGAGTCGCCTGAGGCAGGAATTGAACCCAGGTCTCTGGCACTGTGAGGCAGCAGTGCTAACCACTGTGCCACCATGCCGCTCATGATTTCTTTTCATGATTGTGGTTATATAGGATAAGTCTGTCGGTGCCCAAGCACTGTAATTTACAGCAAAAGTAAACTCACTGAAAATCCTGTAAACTTACGCTGCCAATTGGAAAGGCTTCAACAAGAGTTGCCCACAAGCTGATGGTCATGGTGTGGTCCAAGCATGCAAGTACAACTTTTCCTGATGTTGGTTGACAGGAGCAATTACAGTGTTTGTTTAAGCACAAGTTCCTTGTTCTTTCTAATACTATTCAAAAGATAAATAAATATAAGATGTGCCCAGATAAGAACTGGAGATCAATCTCAATACTTGTACATGAATCCTCACTTAAGGAATTATAGAGCAATTATTGAATATTGATGATGGAGAAAAATGTTCAAGCCTATTTCACTGGATACTAACACTTAAAGTACAGTTATAATGAAAAGTAGCCAGCTTGCTATTTCACGAAAATATCTGAAAGCCTTCAGAAATTTTTTGACTCGTTCGCCAAATCAGAAGGGAAAGGATGCTCATTGAGTTTAATGAGTTTGCATCTCAGCAAGATATTTCTCAGCCTCTCAAATCAAAATCTTCCAAGAAAGGAAATAAAAGATATTAAAAGCAGCCAACTTTGTTGCAAAAGGCTTTGCCAACAAAATTCACTGATAAGGCTGTGTCTGGGAACCAGCAACTATTGGAGTTCTGCAGGTACATGAATACTTTATTGTCACATTAATGTTGAGGATGGGACTTTTAGTCAGGCTATTATATTTGAAGATGCCTTCCAGCTATGTGGGCTGGTAACTAGATGAATTAAGTAGTGCATTAAGGAAAGGCAGATAGCATTCAACATGCAGAAAATGGTTATGCACATTGATACAGTAGTACACATACAGAATAGAGGCATCCTATTCTATAAAAAGAACTTGAATATTTGTTGCACTTATCGCATGAAAGTATCTTAATATGCTTCACACAGTAAATTACTTCTGGAGTGCAGTGACTGACATGTAACATAGTAGTCACACTACACCAATATAACACCTTCAGAAATCAGATGGTTCATCTGTTCTTTTTCAGTTCAGGCAGCTCAGTTAGAGCAGCAGCTAAACCCCAACAGGCACCTTACCAGAATTTGAAATGGCTAACGAAAGTGACATTTGTGCAAAGGTGTGAGCTGACTGGTAAGTAATGGCCGCCTTTCTATTCTATTCTCAAGATTTAAAATAGCATACATATTCGTGGTTAAGTTAATATGACACATTAAAAAGCAACATAAGCAAGTGAATAATTTAACTGAATAATTAACTAAAACATATTAAGAATGGCAGCACAGGTGGTGTGTCAAATGATGGTGGAGTATGTGGGAGCTCAAGGATACTTTTGTGATCCAGGGCAAACATATTTTGTCCTTCAGCTCAGAGTTTAAGTGTTGGAGGCTGCACGACAAACATAGTGTTTCACCGAGAATTCTTCGTACCAGGAAGCAGCCGTGCCTCTTAGGATGGGTGCTCTGATATGGTCAAGAAAAGGAAGGTGTGACTACAAGTGAGGCAGGTAAGGGGAACCAGAGGTGAGGAATGCAGGAGTCAACCTCTGCAATTGCCCAACAGGTCTGAAGTTCTGTCAGCATATTACTTGGATGAGAGTAATGGCTGTGAGAAGTATAAGTCAAATGACCATGGCACCATGGGAAGTGAAGCTAATGAGGAAGGTGACACAAAAGGAATTCAGTGGCAGTAGGAGACCCTACAGTGGGGGGAATTAATGTCATAAATGATACTTTAAAAAATGACACAGAGTATACAGATCCAAGAGGGAATCAACAGATATGGCGAGAGCTTATAAAAACAATTAAAGGACAAAATGTAAGACAATGTCTTTGAATGCACATAGCAATGTCTCTCATCGGAAAAACATTCGAAGCTAAGACATTATAACAGGCCATGTGGATAATTTCAAGGTATTTAGTCACAGCCAATATGGCTCTGTCGAAGGAAATTCATGCTTAACTTATTTGTTTGAGTTCTTTGAAGAAGTAACTTCTACTGTGGATAAAGGGGAACCAGTATTCTACTTGAGTTTCCAGATGGCATTTGATATGTGGCATTTGCCACATCAATTGAAAATAAAAGCTTATGACGTTAAAGGTAACATATCGGCAATGACAGAAGATTGGCTGGCTAACAGAAAGTAGAGAGCAGAAATAAATGGGTCCTTTTCAGGGTGGGAGGAAGTCACAAATGATCTGTGCCAGGGGTTTGGACTGGGGTCTCTACTCTGTACCATTTATATTAATCATATGAATGGAGGGACGAAGGATATGGTGGTTAAATTTGCTGATGACTCAAAGATTGGGAGGAAAGTGAATTGTGAAGGGTACATATGGAATACAAAAGGATATGGATAGATTAAGTGAGTGGGCAAAGATCTGGTAAATGTAATATAAAATGGGAAAAGGTTAAATTGTCCATTTTGGCAAATAGCATTTTTAAAAAGCTGATATAAATAGTCAGAAATTGTAGAGCTTTGAGGTGCAGAGAGATGTGGATATCCCAGTGGATGAATCATACAGGTTAATATGAAGATACAGCATGTAATCAGGAAATCTAATGGAATATTATGTTTTATTGCAAGAGGAATTGAATGCAAGAATAGGGAGGTTATGACAGGACACAGTGATTGGTAAGACAGCATCTGCAGTGGTGTGTTCAGAACTGGTAACCATATCTAGAGAACGATGTAAGCACTTTGCAAGCAGTGCAGAGAAGGTTTACGAGACTAATAACTTGGAAAGAGCAAAGAGCAGATTCCCTTCTGAGAAAAGGCTGGACAGTCGAGGTCGTTATCCTGTGGAGTTCAGAAGAGTCAGAGTTGACTTATTTGAAACATGTAAGATTATGGGGGACTTGACCGGGTTTGTGAAATATCTAGAACTGAAGGCATAAGTTTAAAAAAAGGAGTTGGCCATTTACAAAAGAGATGAGGAGAAAAGAAATCCTCTCAGAGGGTTGTAAGACTTTGGAATTCTCTTCCTCAAAAGGTAATGGATACAAATTATTTAAATACTTTTAAGGCAGAGGTAGATTTATTTTTGGTGAGCAAGGGGTTGAAAGATTATTGGGAAGATGCAGGAATGTAGAGTTGAGATTTAAATCAGCATTGCTGAGGACATGGCAGCACTTATCTTATTGAATGATGGAGCAGGATAGAAAGATCTAATGGCCTACTCATGTTCCTATGTAGGGAAGGTAGCTTCACCCTGATAATAGACTAAACTTCTTCCCTCACAAATCATGCATAGCTGAATTAAACAAAGAAAGATTTATGGTTTAATTGCAGACAGCCAATAAAATAGCATCTCTGCAGTAAACTAGAATCCCAGGTCTACCTTGAAATATCAGGTAAGAGTATGAGGTTCATGATCAATATAGTGACAAGTTAGGTAAACTGATAGGTTGGGCTGGACTTCCCTTCTGGTGCAAGAAACATAGATTGGGATGATTCCTGGCCTATCTCCAGCTCTTTTGGTTGGTGGAAAGATGCCACAATCCTAATTCTCAAGAGTTTAGACTTCTAACTAGCTGTGTGGCATGCTAGGTGGGGAGTTAATGGGCATAGGGGAGGGAACAGAGGAAGGCCTGATGTAAACACACACCATGCCAGCCTGGTTACCACCTCATTACAGTATTGCTCATCAACCAAGTTCTCATGAGGTAGAAGCCTGAAACTCTACAGTATAGCTGTAGATTTGGAGATCATCCTCAAGGCCATAAGAAATAAGAAAGGGAGTTCCTCTTTTGGGAAAGTGAAAGGATGAGGCTACTCAGCTGGCCAAGATGGGGGTTGTCAACATTGTGAGCAGCCACAGTGTGATCTGCAAAAGTAATTGAGTGTAGAAGAGATTCACTGACCTTATTTTTTCTGGCATGGTGAAGGCAACGATGAGCCCAATACTAGGCCTCTGCAAATTTGATCTCCAGCAGATATTTGAGCTGTGAGGCTAAAGATGCATGCCACTCCTGGGCACATGTAGACTAGTCTGAATGGATTAGAGGCATTGTGTTGCTGAGGATGTGACAGCACTGAATCAGGTAGCTTCCAGAAAGGTCATTAGTGTCCTCTGTGCCATTCTCTACTTCATGGAGATCAGACAACTCGTGAGGCTGCCACATGTGGCTCCTGCTATGATGCCACCTTCATAAAACTACTCAGTCCCATATGTTGCATGCAGTTCAAAACCTAAAAGTGGTCTTCAATGAACTCTTCAATGACTTCAATTGCCATCATTGCTGAACATGAAGCATTTTTCCATCCTTCCAAAACCCATGCCAGGAACCAAGACTGCAATTGGCATGTTGGCTGTCCCTGTACTTTCCTCCACCATCTGCCTCGTTCCGTCTACCGGAAAGTTCTGAAAACTTAGCCTGTTAATTCTATTTTCCACTCAGTAACCAAAGGATAAAAGGAAAACAATTTGTATGATAAGGTATTCATTCAAAGTGCACATATAAACAAAATAAAACAAAAAAAGATGAATCTAACCAGGAGCTATCTCAACAGTGTTTTAATTATACATCGATTAACCCCTTCAAAATCATGACGAAGGTTAATTTGGAGCAATGTGCACCATGTTGCATTAGAAAGAGTTCAGAGATCAGTGGTGAGATTGTCGGAAACTCAATGTTAAACTATATGAGAGAATGGACTATGATAGAATTCCATTATTCTCATTGTATAAAAGAAACTCAAAACTTGCTGAAGAGAAGACATGGAGGATTCTTCATTATGGGTTGTTGGTGGTGGGGGGTGTGTGGAGAGGATTTAGGATTAAAAGTCATGTTCAAAAATGGCACAGGTTGTGGATTTTTTTTAAACTCTGTGGTTCAGTTTTGATTCAGAGCTCAATGAAAAGCTCTGTGAGCAAATCCCTCATTTATTCCTGAAGAAAGATAAAGGCTACAGGGGTGAACCAGAAAATTAAGTTTAGAGAATAGTTACATGTCTCTCTGGGTCTTATTATCTCTGGCTTTCACAGTCAACACTGAAAAAAACTACCAGTCAATTGAGAACTGTCTACGAGTTCTATTTACCCTTTTTATCTAATAAGCTGAACTCGTGCCAGATCATAGTCAGGCTCATCTCTATGATAGAGATTTCTTTCATTGTTGTTAATTCTTTCCAGCGCATCTCACTGTGATCACTCCAACACAGGATGGATGAATGTGGCAGACGCAATTGAAAGATCACATCAACAGGGGAATTGTTCCCAATGCTTTTACAAGTCTGTGGTATCAGATTTAAGCCTCATTTCAATTAAGGGGAAAAATCACCAAAAGAACAAAAACCGCACACTACCTAATTTCACAATAGCTATAGAAATAACACAAAAAGACGTTTCATGAAAATTGTTGGCCCCTGCGTTATTCATCTGACTGCTGCAGAAGTGCATGGAATTTTAAACACAAATTACATTCAATATATACCCCACTTTTTTGTGCTCACTTAGCAACTATTGTGGGGAAAATAGGCCAGATCTACAAAACCAGCCATACCTGGGGATAACCATATCACCTTTCTGATTTTCCATCTTGGAACTGTTTTGTAAGCACTCTAGAAAGAACTATCTAAAAACGTAAACTGGAAATTCTGTACACAAGGATGCTAGCAGATATGCATTCACTAAGGTTTTGAATTAAGAACAATTGAAGTGTGTTGAAGAATTGATGGCTACAACAAGAAAGGAATTTTGCGTGCATTCTTTATAAAACAATAATTTTTCAGTAATTCATAATCAGATGACTCAGATCATGGAGCGATGTGGATTTTACATCTTACTTCTTTTTTGTATCAAGGAATAACTTTCACAGCAATTATAAAATGTATATATTAAAATGCTACTAAATCATGGTGGTTGTGTTAACAACTTTTCTGTTCGATAATAGACAAATTAATTTGACTAGAAATGGTTAGGATAAAAAGCCTTTTTTAAACTGGGCATAATTTGTGCCAGAATCAGCATTTGTAGCCCCAGCTGAAACTCTCTCCCAATGTAGGCAAATCTATTATCCTCTATTGTTTTAAAGAACAGAATACAGCAATATGGATCAGGTGGAATTTACCTATGAATCTTCCCGCAACACACACCACATGAACTTCTCCTGAAGGAAATAGAGTACATAGACTTTATTTTTGGTTATAAATCCTAAAAGGTTTAACCAAACTTTGCACATTTTGCTTTGTAATCACATCAAATTAAAGTTTCCTGCAAGATTATTCCCCTGCAGAATATACCTGGCCATATTGAACAGACGTTAGCAATGTTAAGTCTACTTTTTACTTCCCATCTCTCCACCAGAAGTCAGCGTCATTACTCATTCTTAATTAGTAGCCACAGCAGAATTATATGCAGCTGTCATGGTTCACAGAAACTGACAATCATTTTGACCCTCAAAGGAGACTGCTCACATATCCATCATAATCATGAGTCTCGTACCTTGACAATTCAAGGATCACGGAGTTGATTTAATGGTTTATGTACATAATTCTGGATGTAAGTTGGTGAATGGTGTGACAAGTGGTTTCAGTGAACTTCCTCATCTAAATTATCATTAACTTGCCTTGAGCAAAATTGCCTTGAGCATTCTTCCCAGAGCAACCTTCCGAGTTCTTCCTCATTTCAAAGTTTTACATTAAACACCTGTTACAGCCATTTAATCATTTCCTGTTGAAGGGCTCTGGCCCGAAACGTCGAATTTCCTGTTCCTTGGATGCTGCCTAACCTGCTGTGCTTTAACCAGCAACACATTTTCAGCTTTCTTTCATCACTGTCAATGTTAGCACTGGTGATCTTTTGGAGGTATCAGTTAATGAGGAACAAGGATTTATGGTGAAGTGGTAGTGTCCCTACACTGAGCCAGGAGGCATAGGTTTCAAGATGCACCTGCACCAGAGATGTGTACTAACATCTCTGGATAGTTTGATAAGGAAGTATCTACACAGCCATGATTAACATTCCACTCAGTATTCAGAGTAATATTAGAAAGTTCTTTTGTTTAACCTGCAAACAATCAAAAAGATATGAAGGCACAAAATCCGAAAGTTGTCACTTCACTAAGATAAAATGCAAATTTTTGATCCTCATGCTCTGTTTGCACAGTAGAAAGTATGGAACAAAGTATGGCACTGTGGAAATAGTTAAACAGAATTTAATTATACTTACACATAATGAACATATGCTAACCTTTAGAATTTCTTTCACTTCCTGACATTTTTATTTGATGATGTGGCAGATGGATGGTCAGATTATTGAATGAAATATCATGCCCATGCTCAATCCTTGTGAGGTTTAGATACCCTGATGTACCACTGCAAACCAATGCAGAATCAACATTGTGCAACTCTTAAGCTAAAGAAAACGCCGTGAATGCAGTAAATGCAAGTCGAAAAATAACAGCAAACAATTTTGTTTGCAGTTGTTTAAGGTAAAGCTGCAGCAAAATAATTTTACTTTCAGCTGATCTCACATCTGTGCACAACATGTCCTGGAAGATAAATTAATCTCCTTGGCAACAAAGAATTGGCAACCTCCTATCTATGCATTTACTGTGTTCAAGCTGAGAGCACCAACAACCTCTCCAGGTTTAATACAGTTGCATTATTTAACCCATCAAAATCAGAATAATAATTTTTTGTAAATGTCAAAAACTAATTTATTTTCTCCTCATCTACGGCACATATTTTATTACCTGATGAGTCAGGGCCACTTGTCCCATTAAAGGCAATTAGAGTCCGGGCAGCCCACTTAAATATTGATTTGTAAACTGGGATCTGTCTACTTCTTAACCATCTATTTGTAATGTTTCAAAGGGAGGAAGCGTAGAATTCTAATTTAAGCAAATTATATGAAATGTTTTCTATCAGTATGCTGTTAATGAAAAATAGTTAAAAATCAGGTAGTGGCTATGGTTACAGATGACAGAAAAGAAGATCTTCTTTCAAAAGCTAATTTGAACTGAATTTAGATGAGGTTGATCTGCATTTCATGGTTTTATTTCTCTTGTTGGTTGTGTACACCACCGTGAGAGATGATGAACTTAAGGCATTTGCCTGAGCTGAATACTCAATAGTCAATGTAGTTGGAACCATCATACACAACTAGTTAAAACATATCAATTCAAGCACATCTCGCATCATCAACTGTTCTGCGCCTATCTGCTGTTTTGATTTATTCAACATCTCAATAAAGTAGATGTTAAAAACAAATTTGTCACATCTCCCTGCCAAATGTATCCTCTCTGCTCCTGAAGGTATGTATTCCACTCCAGTAATTCTACTCAAGAGCTAATTCTTCAGATCTAGATAATCAGAATCTATTTCCCTCAGCAACAGGTTTATAACCAGATTACTCCCAGTCTTATCTAAAGTTCATACTTTCTAGCTGGATTCATTAGGTAAAAATTAGAAATAGAAACTCTTGTTGTCTTTTTCTGATTCTCCAACCCAAAAACATTTTGGTTGGTCATACGCCACCAGTGTTTCCCTAGTTATGATCAGCAAAAGTAGCACGACTGGGAATTCAACTTTGAATTATTTAGATGTTTGACACAGTGGGGTTTTTGCTGATTAGGCCATCTGGGGTAAAGTCTATGATTTTTCTTCCACATCCAACTGACGCACACTTATTTCTGGTTTACTATTTTAGCTAACGTAAAACCGGGAATTTAAAGCAATTTTACAAGAAGTATTTTACACGATATGGAGGCAGCTGCCTTCCATTACTAAACTGAATTCTAACCTTTTCTCTTTATCTTTGGGACAAATAACAACTGGATGCAACTAGAGTACTTTGAAATTCAAGACCATCCATTGCCTCATTTTACAAAAGCCATTTTGAGCGTGTACCAATACCTTTCTGTGTTATCTGTCACTTGGGAGTGAGAAAAAAAGTCTCTCTTTGTAGAGTTCTCCTCTTTCTTCTTATCTTTAAACTTTTGACATGGATTTGAGTACAGTGGCCGAGGTGTTGGAAATCCTTTGATGGTCACTGTTCTAGATGGATGAATAAGTGTTGTCAGGTCCTGTACTCTTTCTCTAAAATTGCCCCCGATTCAAATATCACCCAGGAAGAAGGCAAATTGAACATCTAGATTCTCTTCTCCACTACAACTGTTTCCTGAAACCCTAATCCCCTCTATATTCTATCCTCATCCCCAAGAAGCTTGTGGATTTTTCTGTTGGGAAACAAAGTCTCTTCAACATATTCTGCTGCATCCCTTCCTTTCCCAGCTTGCAGGACAGGCTCTGAGGTTCCAACTTGCCTGAAACTAAAATTCACATCATTGATAGTTTTGCAATATCTTCCCATCATATGCCCTCTCAGAGTTTATTTCATAAAATCCTTACATTGTAGAAACAGGCCATTAGGCCCAACAAGTCCACACCGACCATCCGAAGAGTATCCCATCCAGACCCATTTTCCTACACTATTACTCTACATTTACCCCTAACTAATACCCTTAGCCTACACATCCCTGAAAATTATGGGTAATTTAGCATGGATAATTCACCTAACCTGCACATCTTTGGATTGTGGTAGGAAACCGGAGCACCCGGAGTAAGCCCACACAGGCACAGGAAGAAGGGGCAAATTCCACACAGACAGTTGCCTGAGACTGGAATTGAACCTGGGTCCCTTGCACTGTGTGCCATCCCTTTAAGGTTTAGAACCCTTCCAAAGTTTAGAACCTATGCCGCTTTTTGCAGTTCTGGTGTGTTGCAGTGTGTTGTGCCCTTTTGAACAATGTATTGATGCAACTTCTTTTGTGTGTGTTGGGGTTTTGTGCGTTTTTGGCGAATACAAAAAAAGTTGCATCAAGACACTGTTCAGAAGATCCACAACACACTGCAGCACATCAAAAAGAGGAAGAAGAACACCTCTACAATGTATTCGCCAAAAATGATACCCCCGCAATTTCATCAACAGATGCCTAAGGGAAAGACAATGGAATGAGGACATGCCACAACCCAAAGGACTAGCCACGTTACCATACATGAAGAACATTTCTGAACTGACAGCCAGACTACTACAACCACTAGGACTCATAACAGCACATAAACCAACGGCCACTCTCAGACAGCAACTCACCAGAATGAAGGACCCGATACCCAGCATAAGCAAAACCAATGTAGTGTACAAAATCCCATGCAAGGACTGCACAAAACACTACATAGGACAAACAGGAAGACAGCTAACAATCCGTATCCATAACCACCAACTAGCCACGAAACGACACGACCAGTTATCCTTAGTAGCCACACACACAGTTGACAGGCAACATGAGTTCAACTGGGACAACACTATTATTATCGGGCGAGCCAAACAGAGAACAGCCAGGGAATTCCTGGAGACATGGCACTCTTCCACAGATTCTATCAACAAACACATTGACCTGGACCCAATATACCGGCCACTGAAGCGGACAGCTGGAACTGACAACTGGAAGTGTCAGAGACAAACCACTCTAAATGCCGGAGGAAACAACACAGAAGCACTGAGGATGTCACCTAGACAAGGGACGAAACATCTGCAACACAAATTCCCAGCTCGGTGAACAGAAACACAACGAGCACCCGAGCTATAAATCTTCTCACAAACTTTGAATGACTCATCTAGAGAATGAAACTTGAGACAATATCCATTTGCAAGAGATGAATCTCAACTTGCTGCACAGACTTGATTTTGTGTTTGCAGCTATTCTCCTATGTTTGTTTGGTGGACTTGATGAGTAAAGGACAGTGTTACAGATCATAAAATAGTCACTCTGACAATTTCTCAATGATTAAAGTCTCTTGTTAAAGTTAAAAGGCTGGCATCCTATATCTGCCCTCTGATCTTCCATATTACACATCAGTGCCGAGTGAATATACAGAAAGCCAATGCCAACTCGAAAGTGAAAACAGCAGCTCACAGTGGCTGATCTCCAGCGACAGAAATTATAAAGTCTGGTGAAGCGAAAGCGTCCTTTGGTGTAATTGGGAATTCATTCTGCCAGTAAATTCGCCACTTAATTACTTGTCAAAGCAGCCTGTGGACTGAACCACATTTTATGAATCAATAATTAGAAATTGATTGCAGTTTATTCTGAAAATGTACAAGTTTGATTCAACAGAATGGCCTTTTGGACTTCTGCTTTTACTTTGGCAGCATTATGACTTTGAATTTATGCAAATAATTGCATGCATTTGATGCAAAACATGTAGTAAGAGACCATTTAACTGATAATCGAGTGTCCTCCCTGAAATGTCTAGTAGGTGGGTTGACAATGGAGCAATCTTGTGTTTTCAATAGTGTGCCGGGAAAATGGCCAGAAACTAAATTAGCATCATGAGGCAAATTGTGAAACTTGTTATTAGTGAGACTCAAACATAGGGGAGTTGCTAATAAGCTTGCACCTGTTCACCTAAATTGGACTGTTCAAAAATGTTCACAAGATCAAAACATGAAGTCAGACAAAGAAAAGAAAAACTTGCCCAACCCTTTTACTACCGTTGACTTCAAAAGTATTTATTGTCTCGAAAACACTATCTAAATGCATTTTAAAAAATTTTCTTTGGAGGAACTTTTGCAGACTTGGGAGGTGCTCAGAAGGAGATAGATACCATAACTGTGATACTGAATCAAGGTCCTGACATAACCCTACATTTGTCCCCATTTCACTGTGATGTGACAGAAAACAACAAGTAGTTGTTGAATAAGTAATTGAAACAACATTCCAGACTTGTTGTTTTGCCCCTCAAAACTCCCTTAAACAGCCAGGTCAGCAGTTTTCAAAACTATGAGGATATTGCCAGGGTCACAGAGGCTGGTGTATCGCAAATTCTGCCTCTACAATAAATCTGATAAGCTGAGAAGCCTCGGTTACTTAAACTGAAGAGCGCCAACCATGGTCACATAAAAGACTGCCATTCATCGCATGTCTTCTCTCAAAGAACGCTGCCTGGAATTAACTTAATCGATCTAGCACTCTACCTTCAGCTACATTTCTCAGCTGCCAACTTCACAAGGGCAAAGGAGCAGTTTATGTAGCTGCAACATTCACCTCTGATAAGGAACAGCTAAAGAGAAACTATCTCCACCAGTAACAGCGGTAACAAGTACAAAGAAAAATATGCCGATGCTGAAAATCTGAGATAAAAATAAGATGAATGCTCGAAATACTCAGCAGGTCAGGTAGCATCCTAGGAGAGTAAGAGTTAACATTTCAGATCAGCATGAGTTTTAAGGGCAAGAGTTGAGCCATCAGCAGCAAAGTTGCCTTCTCATCATCTGCCTGCCCCTCCATAGGGTAAAGGGAATGGGCAACAATATTCAGCTGGAAGGAAGCGAGGCCACCCACACAAGATCTACTGGTTCTCCAAACATACCTGAGCATCAGTATCTCGAGACGTTCAGGTTCACATCGTGGGACACTGCTGACAACAGCAGTCTCTTGGAATATGGTCTCCTTTCCAGCAGAAAAGGAGGGCAAGCCATTATCTGAGGTTAATGAAATGTCTTCCATTGGAGGAAAATCCATTTCCGAATCTGGGTCTCCGCTCGTTTCCAAAGTTGAGTATACTCTTCTCTTGCAGGCGGAGTACTGATTGTGTATTATAGCTTCTGTGGTGGAGGTGAATGCAACATTATTGGAGAACAACTATGCGGCATGGTGCAGGAAGGAAATAGCCAGAGAGTGAGCATTGAATGTTGACCCGTCAGATGGAGATACTGGGTGCAGTAAAAAAGGAGCTAAGGTAATTGCTGAGGTATGAGGAGTATTATGAACTGCTATGTGATGTCTCTAATTGCATTTGGCACCTTCCCCCGATTTTAAAAAGAGCTCCTCTTCTCCAAACCTGCCATGGTACAACACATGAAATTTCACCCATAATTTCTAAAACCTGAGAAATACATTTGACGACTTAGTTTGGTGAATCAAACCTTCACCCTCACTCTTAAAAATATACTAGTAGCAACCACTTTCATTTGCAAAATGTTGAAAAATGTTTCTCGTTAAATATTCTTGCATTTTCTTTTGGTAACTGCAGCTACATATCTTTTTCTGCCTGTTCTTCTTTCATTCCACCCATCCCCCCAACACACAAGCACCGATATCTCACCCTCTCGACAGCTGAAGTTTTATTTTCCCACTTGATGAGAAATGCTCTTCTAATGGACAATTGCATTGCACATTAAAGAACTGAACTGATCAAGCCCCTAGGGATATTCAAGTTTGTAACTAGTAGAAGAAATGTGATAAAAGTGTGTCAGTCAATCTAAAATCTATCTTGGCCTGTGCTTCATCCGCCCTTTCCCAACGCTGTTGAAATTCTAATTTAAGCTCTCTTGTGTAGTCGATAGCTTGTTTCTTTTGCGGTCAATAAAACTCAGACAGTGTATATAAAACACATAAAAATCATTCACTCACGTGAAGAAATTTACTGTTTTTTTTGTTGACAATGTTTAGTTTGACTTGTAGACAATTTAATGATGCAAAATTGCACAGAAATATTGCATGCCAACAATTTACAAAAAAAAGGAGACATTAATGCAAGTCTGTGGTAATAACAAGAAGACTGTCAGGTTGTATTAATGGAAAAGGAAAGCACTTATCATCCCTTTGTAAGCTTGAGTATCCATTTCAGTGTTTGCATCAATATGCAAGATAAGGAAAGCTCTTATGAGGACTGTGGACTAAGTAGGGTCTGTACTCTGAACAAATCAGTAATAGCCTTGTCCAAAGTCCTTTTGTGTTGCTGACATTTTTCTGTGCTGTCCCACAAAGTGTTGCTGTACAGTTTTCTTTGATTTATATAGAATATGTTTTATACAGTAATGGCAGATTTCCAAAGCAACCTGATTACAGTATTACATCTTTGTTCCCCTCTCTGTCTATGAACCTGGTAAGATGTATTGGGAAGCCCATTACCATTACAAACAATGGAACTTGCTTTCATTTTTTTTTGAAGTTGTTCAAAATTACACGGTCTACAACAAAACTAACACACATTTACCAAAGGGAATTAAAGACGTGGGCAAGTTCATTCTGAGTAACAGATTCAATGGAAATTAGTTTCTATCCTTTATGAGCTTAGCACCTCAGACACCTCAGGACAGCTAAAATAATAAATCAAATTTAAGTACAAAAGTTGGAGGAAACAGAATCTGTGGAGAAAAACAAAGTTAAGGTTTCAGGTCAAGAAACTAATTCTGTTGTAAATATATAATTTTGATTTTTCTCCACTGCTTGTACCTAACCTGCTGAGTATTCCCAGTAATTTTAGGTTCTATTGAAGATTTAAAACATTTGCAACATTTGAAATCTGCAATAGAAATCAAATTCACACATGCTGCCTGAAATATACAGTCTGCTGACTTAAAATATTGAGCACAATGTTGATGATGCTTATTCAGACCAGGAAAATGAAATGATTGTGCTTGAAGATAATCTGGCTTGTGATCGTCAATAACAGATGGAAGTAAATTGGCATATATCAGTCAACTATAGTCGATCAATTATCAATGCAGAAATTTGAGTCATCTGGCAGAAAAATTTAAAACAAACAACCTTGCCCAAAACACCAAAATAAGTTCTTTCAGGCCGACATGGATACCATCTGTGGAATGGAATCAGTCAAGATATGTCAGATCGTAATGTTAGATTGATATTCTCATGTCTTTACTCAATTGCCTTCAGGGATCTGTTTTCACTTTTCAAAAGTTTTAGTTGTTGGTCATTTTGTTCAAGTAAAAAAATAAACTTGAGCAAGACAATGACAGGTATTTACAACGCATGGCATGAAGCAAATATCATTGACTAAATTGCCTATTTCTCCAAGAAATACATTTGTAAGTGTGATGCTGAATGAAATGCACGAAGAGTTTGACAAATTCAGCTTCAAAATGGTGTGTGCACAAATGTCATAGCTCATCAAGCTTCACCTCTGAGAACAACGCTGGAAACATGATGGCAACATTTTACATAGAATTTCAAATGGTTTGATTTGAATGATTAGGAAAACAAGATCAAAAAAAAATTCTGTGACCACATTATTGCTGATTTCTATTAGCTCAGACAATAGAGAGAAGAGGGAAGAATTCTGCCAGGTCTAAAATCAAAAGTCACTGGACGAATATCTCAATATGAGATGATGAAATGTGCACTTCTGTCAATGGAATGAACACTATTTTTCATGTTGCACTTTAGACACTTCAAGCAATACAAATTAATTCTTCAGTCACACTTATGAGGGACCTAAGGACCCCAAGCCTGGACCTTCGTATACAAAGACATTGGCACTCTTTTGATATGGGATGAGGCCTCTATATCAGCTCACATCTCTGACCCTGAGGATGTCCCCACATTTGAAGCACTGACATGAGAAGCTGAAACTCCCAATTGTTTACTTTACCCTGTCTATACTGCTCCTTAATTCTACTGGCAGTGCATTTAAATGGTCAGATCCACATGGATTTGGGTTGTTTGTGTTATACTTAACCCTAGTTTTAACTTGGATTTACTGAGTGATGTTCATAGCAAGTAAGTAAAAACCTTGCAAGTAAATCAGCGGACATGTTAAAACACTCCAGGCTACACAGCAGTGTTCCTGTTGCCATGCCTTTTCTGTTCACTAACTACCTAATCCAAGGGATAACAATGAATACTTCCAGTTAGATGGTGGCAGAGTAGGACTCCCCAGATATAGCTCCTCATCTTTGCTTGTTCATTGATGTCGTTTTCTTTCTCCTCTCTCCTCCCTTCTCTCGTCCTTAAAGCGAGGTCACTGGCAACTAATGGTCCAGAGTGAGAATGCCAGCGATCAGCAGTTGGAGCAGCAATGCCAGTGACCAACACCTGGAGCAGGGATACTGATGCGGTGCAGAGTAAGGTGACTGTGGGGTGCTGTGGGAATGGGGATACTGACCTGGTGCAGAGTAAGGTGACTGTGGGGTGCTGTGGGACTGGGGATACTGACGCGGTGCAGAGTAAGGTGACTGTGGGGTGCTGTGGGAGTAGGGATACTGACCCGGTGCAGAGTAAGGTGACTGTGGGGTGCTGTGGGACTGGGGATACTGACCTGGTGCAGAGTAAGGTGACTGTGGGGTGCTGTGGGACTGGGGATACTGACCTGGTGCAGAGTAAGGTGACTGTGGGGTGCTGTGGGACTGGGGATACTGACCCGGTGCAGAGTAAGGTGACTGTGGGGTGCTGTGGGAGTAGGGATACTGACCCGGTGCAGAGTAAGGTGACTGTGGGGTGCTGTGGGAGTAGGGATACTGACCCGGTGCAGAGTAAGGTGACTGTGGGGTGCTGTGGGAATGGGGATACTGACCCGGTGCAGAGTAAGGTGACTGTAGGGTGCTGTGGGAGTGGGGATACTGACCCGGTGTAGAATAAGGTGACTGTGGGGTGCTGTGGGAATGGGGATACTGACCCGGTGTAGAGTAAGGTGACTGTGGGGTGCTGTGGGAGTGGGGATACTGACCCAGTGTAGAATAAGGTGACTGTGGGGTGCTGTGGGAATGGGGATACTGACCTGGTGCAGAGTAAGGTGACTGTGGGGTGCTGTGGGAATGGGGATACTGACCTGGTGTAGAGTAAGGTGACTGTGGGGTGCTGTGGGAATGGGGATACTGACCTGGTGTAGAGTAAGGTGACTGTGGGGTGCCGTGGGAATTGGGATACTGACCCGGTGCAGAGTAAGGTGACTGTGGGGTGCTATGGGAGTGGGGATACTAACCCGGTGCAGAGTAAGGTGATTGTGGGGTGCTGTGGGAGTGGGGATTCTGACCCGGTGCAGAGTAAGGTGACTGTAGGTGCTGTGGGAATGGGGATACTGACCCAGTGCAGAGTAAGGTGACTGTGGGGTGCTGTGGGAATGGGGATACTGACCCGGTGCAGAGTAAGGGTGATTGTGGGGAGCTGTGGGAGTGGGGATACTGACCTGGTGCAGAGTAAGGTGACTGTGGGGTGCTGTGGGAATGGGGATACTGACCCGGTGTAGAATAAGGTGACTGTGGGGTGCTGTGGGAGTGGGGATAGTGACTCAGTGCGGAGCATGGTGGAAGTGGTCCACTGTGGCACTGGGGCTAGTGACCCAGTGCGGAGCATGGTGGAAGTGGTCCACTGTGGCACTGGGGCTAGTGACCCAGTGAGGAGTGTGTTGGCTGTGACCCATTGTGGGACTGGGATAAAGTGCCAAATGCAGAGGGTGATGACAGGGGGGTGCTGTGAGACTGGGGCTAGTGACCCAGTGGAGAGTGTGATGGCAGTGGGTGCTGTGGGACTTGGGGACAGTGACCCAGCACAGAGTGAGGTGGTAGTGGGGTGTTGTGCGATTGGGGACAGTGACCCAGCACAGAGTGAAGTGGCAGTGGGGTGTTGTGGGATTGGGGACAGTGACCTAGCACAGAGTGAGGTGGTAGTGGGGTGCTGTGGGATTGGGGACAGTGACTCAGCGTAGAGTGAGATGGCAGTGACCCACTGTGGGAATGATGACAGCAGCCCACCAGGGAGCGTGGTAGCAGCCAATGGTCAGGCCACACGGTGCCCCTTTGCTGGTCTGCTGTTGAGAGCCTTTGGAGAAAGACTGTGATATTTGCCATTTTAACTTTGCTTCTTGTATTTTTCTGACCAATGGTCATACTGTGTATCACTAGTTTAACTTTTTTTTCTACGTTTCTCTAATCTGTTATTCTGTCACTTGGGATAGTACCTAAGTAACTTTGTACCTGACCTGGCGGTGTAAATGGTGACTTAAAAACTTTTCACTATACTCAAATAAGTACAGAGAGTAATAGAGATGTACAACATGGAAACAGACCCTTTGGTCCTACCCGTCCATGCCGACCATATAATCCAACCTAATCTAATCCTACCTGGCAGCTCCTGACCCATATCACTCCAAACCCTTTCTATTCATATACCCATCCAGATGCCTTTTAAATATTGCAATCATACTAGCCTCCATCACTTCATCTGGCAGCCCATTCCACACACGCACCACCCTCTGTGTGAAAAGGTTGCCCTTTAGGTCTCTTTTATATCTTACCCCTCTCACCCAAAACTTATGCCCTCTAGTTCTGCACTCCCCTACCCCAGGGAAAAGACCTTGTCTATTTATCCTATCCATGCCCCTCATGATTTCATAAACCTTTACAAAGGTCATCCCTCAGCCTCCAACACTCCAGGGAAAACAGCCCCAGCCTATTCATACTCTTCCAATAGCTCAAATCCTCCAACCCTGGCAACATCCTTGTAAACCTTTTCTGAACCCACTCAAGTTTCACAACATCCTTCCAATAGGAAGGAGACCAGAAGTGCACACAATATTCGAAAAGTGGCCTAATCAATGTCCTGTACAGCTGCAACATGACCTTCCAACTCTTGTACTCAATACTCTGACCAATAAAGGAAAGCATACCAAATGCTTTCTTCACTATCCTACCTACCTACGACTCCACTTTCAATGAACTATGAATCTACACTCCAAGGTCTCTTAGTTCAGCAACACTCCATAGGACCTTACCCTTAAGTGTATAAGTGGGCGGCACGGTGGCACAGTGGTTAGCACTGCTGTCTCACAGCGCCTGAGACCCGGGTTCAATTCCCGACTCAGGCGACTGACTGTGTGGAGTTTGCATGTTCTCCTCTGTCTGCGTGGGTTTCCTCCGGGTGCTCTGGTTTCCTCCCACAGTCCAAAGATGTGCGGGTCAGGTAAATTGGCCATGCTAAATTGCCCGTAGTGTTAGGTAAGGGGTAAATGTAGGGGTATGGGTGGGTTGCACTTCGGCAGGTCGGTGTGGACTTGTTGGGCAGAAGGGCCTGTTTCCACACTGTAAGTAATCTAATCTAATCTAATCTAAAAAAAAGTCTTGTTAAGATTTGCTTTCCCAAAATGCAGCACCAAACATTTATCTAAATTAAACTCTATCTACCATTCCTCAGCCCATTGGCTCATCTGATCAAGATACTAGAATAGAATGGTGCTGGAAAAGCACAGCAGGTCAGGCAGCATCCGAGGACAGGAAAATCAACGTTTCGGGCAAAAGCCCTTCATCAGGAATGCTCCTTGGATGCTGCCTGACCTGCTGTGTTTTTCCAGCACCACTCTAATCTTGACTCTGATTTCCAGCATCTGCAATCCTCACTTTTGCCTTATTTGATCAAGATCCCATTGTAATCTGAGGTAACCTTCTTTACTGTCCACTACCCCTCCAATTTTGGTGTCATCTGCAAACTTACTAACTATATCTCTTAAGCTCACATCCAAATCATTTATATAAGTGATGAAAAGTAGTGGACTAAACACCAATCCTTGTGGCACTCCACCGGTCACAGGCCTCCAATCTGAAAATCAACCCTCCACCACCACCCTCTGATTTCTACCTTCGAGTCAGTCTGTATCCAAATGGCTAGCTCTCCCTGTAGTCCATGAGATCTAACCTTGTTAACCAGTCTCCCATGGGAAACCTTGCTGAAAGCCTTACTGAAGTCCATATAGACCACTGCTCTACCCTCATCAATCCTCTTTGTTACTCCTTCAAAGAATTCAATCAAGTTTGTGAGACATAACTTTCCATGCACAAAGCCATGTTGACTATCCCTAATCCATCCTTGCCTTTCCAAATGCATGCACATTTTGTCCTTCAGGATTGCCCCTAACAACTTGCCCATCACCAACGTCAGGCTCACTGGTCTATATTTTCCTGGCTTGTCCTTACCACCTTTTTTAAACAGTAGCAACATGTTAGCCAATCTCCACCTGTGACTATTAATGATTAACAAATATCTCAGCAAGAGGTTCAGAAATCACTTCCCGAGCTTCCTGTAGAGTTCTAGCGTACATGTGATGAGGTCCTGGGGATTTATCCACTTTTATGCATTTCAAGACATCCTCCTCTGTAATATGGGCATTTTTCAAGATGTCACTATCTATTTCCCTGCATTCTATATCTTCCATATCCTCTTCCACAGTAAACATTGATGCAAAATACTTATTATCTCCCCCATCTCGTTCGAATAATTGATGATTCAGTTATTTTGCTTTCATTTAGATGAGATTCCCTACAGTGTGGAAACAGGCCCTTCAGCCTAACAAATCTACACCGACCCTCCAAAGAGTAACCCACCAGTCACATTTCCCTCTGACTAATGCACCTAACACTATGGGGCGGTTTAGCATGGCCAATTTACCTGACCTGCACATCTTTGGACTGTGGGAGGAAACCGGACCATCCAGAGGGAATCCACGCAGACAAGGGGAGAATGTGCAAACTCCACACAGACTGTCGCCCATGGCTGGAATCAAACCTGGGACCCTGGTGCACTGAGATGCCTTTCCTCTGGGACTTGGAGTTTTCTGTTAAGTGCACTCCCGTCCAGGAGTCAAGGCAGCACAACACCACGCGCAAGACTCTGTCCCCAAACACTATCCAACACCACACCTGCCTGCCCTCAACCCCACCCCAACCCTGACCAACACCACACCCTGCCTGACCTCACCCCCCATCCCTAACCCCTTTCAACACTGACCTCTGCCACCCAACCCCGCCCAATTGCAGCCCCTGCCTGACCTCACCCCCACCCCAACCCCTGTCAAACATCACCCATGCCCCCCAAACCCATCCAACACCACCTCCTGCCCGACCTCACTCCCGCCCCAACCCCTGTCTAACACCGCCCCCCCCGACTCGCAATCCCACCCAACACTGACTTCTGCCAACCCTCCAAACCCACCCCACCCCCCCATCCAACTCTGAGCCCTGACCCCAACCCTGTCCAACACCGACTCCCGCCTGCTGTCCAACCCCATCCAACACTAACTCTTGCCCAGCCCCCAAACCCACCCCCTCCAACCCTATCCAACACCGACTCTAGACTAGCCCCCAACCCTGCCCCAACTCCATCCAATACTGCCCCCCTAACCCCACCACCTCCAACCCCATCCACAACCAACCCTGCCTGTCCCAACCCTGTCCAAAGCAGTCCCCGCACACCTCCAACCCAATCCAACACCACTCCCTGCCCACCCCCACCCCACCCCAAACCTTTCCAACACTGCACTCCCAACCCTGTCCAACACTGCTCCCGTCGGACCCCATTCAACCATGCCCCCTGCCCCATCCCCGCCTCCAACCCCTTCCAACACTGCCCCCAATTTCCCCCATCCCCGTCCCCATCCCCATCCAATAAAGCCCCTCACCCTCCCCCAACCCATCCAATACCGCACCCCCACCCTCTCCCCAACCCCCACCAACACCACCCCCACCCACCACCAACCCCTAACCCCCAACCCTGGCCAACATCACCCTCTGTCCGCTCCCAACCCCGCCCGTTCTCCATGCGCCCCATCTGGCTCTGCCCCCTTTTCAGGGCAGCCGGCCTTTTTACTGCAACTTTTTGACAGGTTCCATCTTTGCCCTGTACGGGACAACGTTGGAGAGATTATTTGGAGAAGGGGGGTACACGCTTCTGTAAAGCTCCAGGGAAAGTGTTGGGTGAGAGAGAGATGGCAGGAAGTCAGTCATTTGGAGGCGGTGCCTGGGCTCCCATTGATGTCCAGAACTGTTCTCGGTAGCATGTCAATAAGCCGAGTTCACCTTTAATCACAGTAAACAAAAGGCGCGATCAGTGTTGGAAACACGTATTTGATGTAATGTTTCTGTCGGGACCTCGAGATCTCCTTCAGATAATCCGATATTTGGATAATTGATATTGGGATAATGGAGTTTCCTGTGTATTGTGTCTGTGCATTTCCTCCACTTCAGCTGATGATGGAGCAGTGCTCCAAAAGCTTGAGTTTTCAAATATACCTGTTGGACTATAATCCAGTGCCATGTGACTTCTGACTTTATCCACCTCAGTCCAACATTGGCATCTCAACATCAAGTCTACTACACCAACCCATACTTGGAAATGTTCGTCCTTCAGTCCACCTACCTAGACAGTGGTAATCTCTCCAACACAAATCCCAACTGGATAATGATCATTCACTCTTTCCTTTCAGATAGTACTTATACCATCTTTCCCCAGTTCCTGGACAGTGCTCATCTTCCTTCCAAGCAGTGCTCATATGGACAATCCCCAATTGTCGAATCACAGACATTGCTCTCTTTCTCCTGTGTCCCCTGTTGTGACTCACCTTTCTGGAATCCTTGGCTCCTGTTGCCTATGGCAACATTGTCAGGGGAGATAGACTGTACATTCCAGAGAGACTCAGGAGTAAAATTGGCAAGGTGGAAGGACGGAGGGTGAATGTTACCACGGTGAGAGCTGAAGGAGGGGAATATTGTCTGGTGAGAGTGATGTGGGAAAACATTGTCGACATGGGAGAGACAGTTGACCGAGTGTTAACACTAAACAAGGAAAATGCTGGCCAGGGATAATTAATGAGTGTTGCCACAATCTTTGAATGTTTTTTTCTATGCAATAGAGCTAGGAATAGTACAATTAACACAAGCTCTGGGATGTTGAAACTCCTTATAGGAAATTGGACCCTTTATTGCCAAAGGAAGGGCATGGATTAGCTCACCCTGACAATCCTACACTACAAGGGAGCAGCCAACTTTCAGTTATACTCTTTATTTGTAAAGAAGCCAGGACAAGAAATCAAAAGCATAGCAGCTAGGTCATAGTGCTCAAAGTAAAAGTGGAATGGCAACCTGTTGGTGAAACTACTGAGATAAATAGCACCAACACATTCAGTTAAATAATAGTGCAGTTTCTTCATTGGCTACGATCTGAAGATAGATAAGCAGAAGGCTGGAAGAAAACAGCAAGCCAGGCAGCGTCAGGAGGTGGAGAAATCAACATTTCAGGTGTAACCCTTCTGAAACATTGATTTCTCCACCACCTGATGCTGCCTGGATTCCAGCATCTGCAGGTTTTTTTTTCTCTCTCTTCCAATCTGAAGTTAGCCCTGAAAATCTGGGTGGAAGCAGCAGCTTAAATGCAGAGTACTTCTATTACAAAACAAGAATTACCAAACAAAATGCATTTGAAGTAAAAATGCATGCTGTTTTCTGAAAATATTGGTCAGTGCAAGACTTACTATTGCACAGATTCATGAAAATGCTTCACTAATCTTCATCTCTTCTCTTACGTCTCACGAAGAGGGGCAATGTAGCATTGCACATGTTCCTCACATCTTGTAATAGTTTCAGAATTTTACCATCTTAAACACCCTGGTGATAACCATGCAGACATGGTAAATCCTGAACAACTTGTATTGTAAGCTCACATTATACTGACAAAGAAAACCACATTTCTGATCATTCTCCATATTAAAACATGGAGAAACAATTCAGCCTCACTTGAAATGAAAAAAAATTGCAAAAACAGACATCGACCTAGTTTAAATGATAGCACAAAGGAGGTGGAGATGTTTGTTTCTGCACTTCTTTCACGGATCAGAATATGCGCAAACCAATCTATCAAGATACCAATAAGAAGCAAACACGTTTTTTTAATCTTATGAAATGATTCCTACCGCTCTGTCCAGCTGCATATTTATTCAGGTAAAATATTTATAAGTTTAAAAAGAGTAGGAACAGGTATCTGTGTTCAACCAATTGTCCTGCACACCCAAACGATAATTCCATAACTTGTGGACAGAATGAGTTTAAAGTGCTTTGGGATGATTACTTTGATTTGACTGTTAGAGGGTGGTTCCAAGTTTCAATATTGTGAATGAATGTTTTTAATTTTTTTAATCTCTATACTGTAATAGACTAGAGCAAAGGAACATCATTATTATCAGTAGGAAATAATGCACAATTGACATTGTTGACCCAGAATAAAATATCTCACACAGTGAATGTGGATGGAAAGAGGAAGTGTATAGAAATACTGGCTACTTCTAAGTCTTAACAATTCTTTTTTTTTGCCCTCTTTATACTTGGTGGGCTGAATTAACATTTCTTCAAACGGATGACTCTCAGGATTTGAAATGAAAAGGTGTTAGAACCAATGTCAACTGAACTAATATTTGCCAACTTCACAGACTGCCACTGTGCACCAACTAAGCAATGTTAATCAGACGAAGATGATACTAATTGGTTGTAGATTGGCATTCATGCCTCTGTTATACTTGAAATACTGTCAGAAGATGAATTCTACATGTACAATCCTCGCTGGTGCATTTAGAGCAACAGGCCTCATTATATTGTAACATTACACCAGTGCCCATGAGCGCCTGCTGAATCTCCAAAGCATGCCACATCTGCACAATGCTTTGTCTCCTTTGCTTACATAGAGAATGATAATGGTGATTCAGAACAAAGCTTGCAATTGTCTGTTGGAAGTCTGGCTACACGTTTGCATTTGATTATCAATGGAACAATGGAATACTTTTTAACAGTGTGCTTCAACCAGTTAATCAATTACTGGAAAGGAGAGACAAAATACACCACAAACATAACAGTGAATAGCTTGCTGTTGTGAAAACTTTTGTTTTTAAGGCAGTATATGTTGTCTTGCTGTTTCCTTAAAAGTCCAGACTTCGTAACGTAAGCCAAATTTAAAAAGCATCAATTATAGAGAAAAATTAGTGTGACATTCAATAAAGCACAATTTACAAGGCCAACAAAAAAAAACACCCCTCTTTCAAATACCGCTGAGGTTAGCAACATACCCAATATTGGCAAGACACTTTCAGTCTCACCTGACAGTGTTGCATTTTCACAAAAAATCTATCTGAAGTGAAGTCAGTGAACAATTGCTGAAATAGTGCAGAGGGCAACATATCCTGCAATTGTTAAGATTAGCTTGGAAGCGCTTATTGACAGATAATATTGGGTGCAAGTGGTGTTCAGTTCTGTACACTCTGATGAGAACCAAATTCAGGAAATAGCTGTGCAGGACCAATTGAGAAGTTAAACAGGACAAAGTAAAGGCATACATTGTTTCCTCCATCTCAATTCTACCTGTGATTATTTGCTGAAAGTTCAGATATTTCAATGAATGAAATAACAGGCACTGTAAGGATAGATTGGAAAGGTTGACACTGCTCAGCTTAGAGAGAAGGCAGCTGAGAGGAGACTTACTTACGGCTTTCAAAATCATGAGTGGGTTGTACAGGTTATGCAGGGAGATCCCACTTGTCAAAGGAATGAGAACAAGAGGGCATAGGTTTAAAGTGATGTGCAAAATGAGAAAGGATAATGGGAGAAAAATACTCTTTTTCTCAGTGAGTGGCCTGGGTCTGGAATGAAGTGCTTGATGGTGTAGTCGAGGCAGGTTCATCTGAGGCATTCAAGAGAGCATTGGAACAAATAGTTGGAAAGAAATAGTGTGCAGTGGTATGGGGGAAAAGCAGAAGATTCTCACTAGGTAATGATGTTTCTTTGAACAGCTGGTGCAGGTACGATGGGCAAATGTTCTTCTTCTGCACGGTGACAATTCTGTGATTCTGTAGATAGGGCATTGACCAGGAAGTTGGCAGAACTAAGTTTCTTTTTGATTATAAAGCCCAAAATCTTTCATATACAAAAAAGTGTTGAAAAGTCGCTTTACTTAAAAGTGAAATGGCTGAAGTTGCAAATGCATCCAAATGGAAAGGCAAAACAGTTAACACTTCACCCCTTTCTTTTAAAACAAATGCAGAAACATGAATGCTACCTTTACAATCCAAAAACAAATCTGGTTTTTCACAGGAAGCATGCTTAACTGCAGCCAGACCTCAGTCAGCTCTGCCATTTTCTTTCCCCAAATCAGCAAAAAGGTAGCAAGAAGCCGATGTGAAACCATCACTCCTTATTTGGTACTCCCTAGAGGCAATCTAGTACTACCAGCCTTCAGTTTATAAAGGTGCAGCAGTTGTAAAGAAGTCAAGACTAGTAGAGCAGCAACAGGGAAAAGACAAAGGCATGTAGATGCAAAACAGGGAAAAAATATAAAGGAGAGAGAAACAAAGCCGGAAGAAATAAACAAGCATTGCACACCATTACACTTCTTAAAAACAATACAAAGGTTGAGAAAAACAAATGGCAGGTAATCTTTTAATTCTTCTCAAGGGCAACTATGGATGGGCAATAAATATTGGTCAGCCAGTGACAGCCACATCCCACTAATGAATGAAAAAATTATGAATTCCACATCCAGTGAGACCCCTACTGACTGCAACCATTCAAACGAAGTATGCATTTCCATTTTATACAATAACTGATAGATAATGCAAAGAAAATAACTTTGAAAATCATCCTTGCCATTGGCGCAGCTACCCGGTAATCTAATCAAGCCACAATTTGATCACTGCGTGCAGTTTGGATGGGAACACATGCTGTACATAAGAAGTAGGATTGGGATTCGGCAATTTGGCCCTTCACGACTGCTTTGCTATTACATAAGATTATGGCTGATAATCCAAGCCATTCCCAAACTGTGCCCCTTAATTCACTTAGCATCCAAATGTTAATTAATCTCTTTTCTCAAAGACTGAGAATTCACAGATCCCTTCGATAGAGAATTCCGAAGACACTTTCTAAGTTTTGAAATTTCTCTTCAACTGAGTCCTTAATGAAAAGTCACTCATTGCTGTGACAGTACCCCTAGTTTCAGATTCCCTTTAAGAATTTCATATGGTACAATGAGATCATTTTTCATCAGTAAGTCAGGCCAGTCTACTCAAACCTTCCTTGTCAGGCAATCATCTTATCCCAGGAATTTGTCTCATGAATATGCATTCTGCTAACTAAGATAAGTAAGGAGAACAAAACAAATCATGCATGATTTCAATAATGTGGGACAAAAGGTGAATATTAGATTAGAAATTCAAAATAGAAGGGGATGGATTTTTTTCAAAACATCAGAAAGACTATTTAGAACAGTGACTTAAACACATCAGTTAAAAAAATGTACATGACTACAGTCAAGAGCATGGGAGAATCTTGTCAATGACAATTGATAAAACACTGATCCTATTGAGTTTACAATAGGCAGAGTAAACATTTGAATGCAACTACTTTAGTTTTGACTTCACGGTGAAAGGTTAAAATTTTAGTTCAGAAGAACCAAGAGTTCATTTCAGAAAGTGGAAAAGTTTATCTTGGCAGGAGAATCAAGTCAGTTCAGGAAAACCAGTCACCTCAACAGAAGTGGTTTCCATTCTGTGGAACTTCTAAGCCAGGAGTTTGGAATGGGATCTTCAAGTTGTTAGAATTGACAACTGAGAAAAGCTTAGGCCACCAGAATTGTGAGATATTCGTGTCAGTAGACTTGAAAAGGAATTGTAAAACTGTCCCCACAATTCAGGAATCTTGGGGTTCATGTCCATAGCGCCCTGGAAGCGGCCACATTAGGAGATTGGGTGGTAAAGAAGGCATATAGCATGCTTGCCTTTATTGGCCAGGGAATTGAGCAGAAGAGTCAGTCAGTCATGTTGGAGCTTTATGAGACTTTGGTTAGGCCACACTTAGAGTACCGTGTTCAATTCTGTTCACCACATTACAGGAAGGATGTGGAGGCTTTGGAGAGGGTGCAGAGGAGGATGCTACCTCAATTAGAGAGTAAGAGCTATAAGAGGCTAGAAAAACTCAGATTGTTTTCTCTAGAGCAGTGGAGGCTGAGGGGAGACTTGATAGAAGTCTATAAAATTAAGCAATGCATGGATGGGGTTGACAGCCAAATATTTTTCCCAGAGTTGAAGTGTGTAGTACGAGGGAGCATGCATTTAAGGAGGGAGGTGGAAAGTTGAAAGAAACATGAGGGGTAAGCATTTTTTACACAGTGGGTAGGAGGAGTCTGGAACCCGCTGTCAGGGGTGGTGGTGAAGGCAGGTACAATCGGGGTGTTTAAGAGACTTTTAGGGAGGCACATGAATATGCAAGAAATGGATGCATTTTGACTGAAGGCAGGCAGAAAGGATTAGTTTAATTTGATGTCATGTTCAACACAACATGACATCAAATTAAACTAATCCTTTCGTGGGCCGAAGGGCCCATTCCTGTGCTGTGCTGTTCCATGTTCAAAAAGGAACTGGGGAAAGTCTTTAAATCAAAGTATGTGCAGTACTCTACTTTGCTCTAATTAGCTTAACATGTACTCAATTAATGAACTTTCAACTCTGCAGGTTTAGGAAAATTTTCTTCTACTTCGACAACTTTGATGTATTATCTCAAGTTTTGAAGGGAAATTGTCTTCCAGGGATTGAAAGTCAATAATCCTAAACTGTAAAACAAACTCCACAACAAATTAATAAGTCCAGTACAAATTGTAAATTTTCAAACCATATCTGAAGACATGAAAATCTTAGATACAGAAAATAACTAGTAGTAATTGATAGATATTGCATGACTTCATATTGTCCCAAATCTCTTATAACAATGCGATTGTAAATCTATGTCTGAATGTTCTGAGGGAGCATTGATCAGGGCGCATAGAGCCAAACTGCCTTGACCAGCTCAGTTTCTATTTGATACATATTCTCCTTGATAAGGATACCACCCACTATGAAAGATAATTACATAACAAGCCACAAGTTGCAAACTATCGCTCACAAATCTGTTGTAATTGTCTCTGGTTTCAAATTCAGACTTCAAATTACTGAGTTTAATTAAGATACTTTACACTGCAATAAACAGAATTAATTTAATTCATGCTTTTAAAATCTGAACTCAAAGCTGACGTAATCAATTAATTTGAAAAGATTAATTAATGGATGTTATGACAGTCAATATTGAATGAAATGAGACCTAGCTGAATTGTATGCCTGGTTTCAAACTGTTTTGTGCACCATAGACAACATCGCTTCAATATATTCACAATGAGGTTTCTGGAGTGTCACAACCAATTTCAAATGAATTAATTCTCTTGATTTACAAATCATTTCAGTGGATTTCATCGCTCTTTAATGTGCTACTTGTGCTCCATGCACTGAGTTATGTCTGGGCCATGGAGAAGGGAACCACACTGAGCCTGTGCCTCCATGTCCAGTGCACTGGCACTCTGCATTCCCTTCCATATTCTGCTAATGGCTAAAAGAAACCTATAATTCGAACATGACTGGGACCACATGCAGAGAGGACAGAGCCAGTGTCAGTTTGATGGCCAAAAACACAGGCTCTACTTCTGTATGATAGCTTCAAGGGGAAACTGTAACAAACATGCAGAACACAGGTACACATCATTTGCCATCATATCACCCTGAATATGAAACGCATGCAGTGCCTTTCATATGCATGCACGGGAATTACTTGTGAGGGTTCTGGTGAACCATGAGGCCTGGGTTTAAATCCCACATCCTCCAGAAATGTGCAGCAACATCGCTGAACAGATTAATTATAAAATACCTGGGAGATTCTTGTGGTGCAGTGGTAGTGTCCCTACTTCTGAGCCAGGAGGCCTAGGTACAAGTTCCACCTGATCCAGAGTTTGTTTTAAAAAGAACTATACAACAACGGGGGTGCAGATGCTGGTCACAGGCAATTTTGACCATGTCATTGGTTCTTTCAGAGTCTTTCATCC
This sequence comes from Hemiscyllium ocellatum, assembly GCF_020745735.1. NCBI lineage: Eukaryota > Metazoa > Chordata > Chondrichthyes > Orectolobiformes > Hemiscylliidae > Hemiscyllium > Hemiscyllium ocellatum. The sequence goes on from NC_083416.1 coordinate 66,409,664, forward strand.
TTGATGCCATTCCCTGTGGATGAGAAAGCCAAGGCTTTCCTCCAACAGTGTCACTGAGTTGTGTCAACTGTTGGAGCAGGACATCGGTCCTGAAGGAATGAGTGGCCTCTGGGCAGGAAACCAGAGCACTAAACCTTTTGTGTAAATGTTTAATTCCAGAGAGACACTGGGATTTGTCTGGGATCTCTTAACTATTCTAAAATATGCATCAAGACTGGCTGAAGGTCACACTGGTTCATCTTGTTTCCCTGTAACGAGATCAAAGATACAGCTGGGCAGTAGGATTCAGTAACACAACTGGCTCCCCCTCCCATTGTTGCATGGCATCATCAACTGAACACATGTTGTACTGAGAGAACCTAATCATATCGCAACTTCAGTGCATCAATATGAAAATATGCATTCCACCAATGTGCAAGTGATCTGTCGTCATTGGTACCACCTCTGAGGTTTACACCTGGGGCTACTATGACTCCTACATCTTTAAGCACACATGCATTCCTGGCATGTTTGAGGGCACAATTTAAGACTGATATGAGGAGGAATTTCTTCTTCTGGATGGTTGAGACTCTTTGGAAATCCTTGCCACAGAGAGTTGTGGAGGCAGAGTCCTTGTATATATTTAAGGGTGAGATAGATCGATTCTAGATCAGTAAGAAAATCGAGGGTTATGGGGAAAATTCAGGAAAGTGGACGTAAGGATTGTTGGGTATGCCATGATCGTATTGAATAGTGTAGCATGCTTAAAGGGCTGTACAGCCAATTTCAGTTCTCTTCTTTTTTTTTGGTCTCATATGGGAAGTCACTGTCCATTGGAGATAGACAGGAAAGTAGAGTTGAAATCTCAATAGATCAGCCAAGGTCTTATCAAATGGTAGAGCAGGGTTAAGCAGCCAAATTAACTAATGCTGCTCCTAATTTGTGAGTTCATATGTTTACATGAATTGTCTTACAAAGTCGACTGAGGATATCATTTGCATGGTATCTTGCACAAAGGCAATGTTAAGAAATATATCAATAAGCAAACAATCTTGAGACATTCAATGACACAGTCGTCTATTTATCAATTACAATTACATCAGTCACAAGTTACACTCTAAGCAGAATCTAATGCCAATATCTACTTAATGTCATTGTGTCCAACTATGTAAGTCAAGCAATAAAATAATCAATCGGTTGATACAATACAGAAAATCGAGAAGCTAGGCTCCAAGCAAGGATAAATCACAATATGTGTGGAAATGAGAGTGGAATTAATTAAAGCAAGTCATTGTCTTGATTTGCATTTAGAAAATTAAGATCAGCTACCATATTGAATATTTGGAGATCATCTCAGAGTGTGGTGTCAGATTTGAAAGGCACCTAAGTCAACTGTTAAATATTTTGTGACACTAAAAAGCCATTGACTCCCTTCCTTATTGAAATCGCTGTGAGGAACCGCATTGGAGGAGCATTTGGATTGGTCTAAAGAGTGAAATTCTATTCTATGGTCTCCTCAACAGTTAGGAAGTTAAAAGCACCAGAAGTTAGCCTCCTCTGGCCCTGCCTTCCCTCTCAGTCCCCCACACTGGTACATGTTTAATGTAGAAACAGGAAGTAGGAGCAGGAGTAGGCTATTCATTCCTTCAAGCCTGCTCCTTCATTCATTACGATCATGGCTTATCATCTACTTCAATAGCCTGTTCCCACTTTTCCTCTATATGCTTTGATCTTTTTCACCCAAAGCACTATATTTAACTACTTCTTGAAATCAAAGTGTTTTGGCCTTGACTACTTTCTGTGGTAGTCAATTCCAGTGTCTCACCATTCTCTCAGTGAAGAAATGTCTTCTCATCTCAGTCCTAAATGGTGACTCTGGTTCTGGACTCCTTTGCATTAAGGAGCACCTTTCCTGTATCTATCTGTTTATAGATTTTATAGATTGCTGTTTGAGCTAGACTACTAAGGAGAGATGTGAGAAAACAGAAAGAATGGTATAGTTTGGAGCTCTCTTCTTCAAATGGCAATGGGATGCTCGATCAGTTGCTAATTTAAATCTGAAATAGATACATTTTTATTAAGGGATATGGGCCAAAACATGTGCATAGAGTTAGGCCAAAGATCAGCCATGGCAGAACAGGCTCAAGAGATTCAATGTTCTGAGATATCTTCCTCAATCTTCTGAACTCCTGCAAATACAATCAAATACGATTCAACCTTTCCTCAAATGTCAGTCCCATCATTCCAGGAATTAGTCTGCTAAACCTTCATTAAACTCCCTGTTTAGCATGATCATCCTTCCTCAAATAAGAAGACTACAATTGCACACAATATTCCAGGTATGGTCTTACCTAGGCCCTGTATAATCGTAGTAAGACATCTTTGCTCCTGAACTTAAATCCTCCTGCTATGAAGACTCTTTGCATTTTTTATCACCTGCTGAAGAAACCCAGGTGTTATTGTCTATTGCCCTCTTTCAATTTCTAGGCACATAAATTTACTTTTTACATATTGACCCAGCATATGCTCCCTTGGATACCAATTTTGAGCAGCTAATGGTGATCATGCTTGACGAGCTGGACAAGCTGATGGCCACCCTTCAGGTAACACAGAAAACTGAGTCTCTCACTTAGAAAAATCTTTTTGGACTTCAAGAGTATCATGTTCCCTCTTTCACCAGCAGCAATTTACAGTCCCACCCTCAGGTCAGTCATTATTCCTGTCAGCTGGGAACCGGAATCAAAACTGACATTTTAATTGAGACCTGAGCAGGCCTCACAACCTGCATGCATCTCAATGATGGCCCTCAATTTATAGATGCTTCCCTGATTTAAAACAAATTCCACTAATCTTCATCTCACATCAGAAGGGATGAGAAGCTGGAAGTAAGCATAATGTGAAAGCCAAAATGAAAGGAAGGTGAATTAATGTTTGAAACATTACATCTAAACACACAAGTCAAAAGTGTCTGCAGCAGTCATACTAATTGACAAATAGCTTAAACTGCCACAGCTAAAGGTGCTGAATAATCCAGTTGTTCACTAAAAGCAGATTGCAAAGTGAAAATACAAGGCTTGAAGTTTACATGGTGGATATTCTGTGAGTTTCTAGTAGGAAAGGCAGCTGACTTTAAAAAGGCCATCCCTTCCCTCCCAATTGTAAAATGTATTCCAATGCAATTTATGCATTCAAACTTTAGTAAAGCCACGCACTAATGTGAAGAAAATACCAATGAAAACAAAGATAATTCAGAACACCCAGTTTCAGCCCTCAAGTTATAGTGCCCTCAACACTATGCTGAAATATTACAAGTTTAGCAGTAATGTCAATTTCTGTTGTAAACATCTCCTGGTCTGAGGTTAATACCTGCCTATAACTATGTTATTTGGGGATACTTAAAGGCTTTGAGAGTCAGGCAATCTCTTTTTCTCTCTCTCTCTTTCTCTATCATTCTATAACCATCAACTTGCAAAACCATGATTGGACTCATTACCAACTGTTTGGAAATGAGCAAGCTGGATTAAAATTACTGCCTTTATTTCCATCATTCTGAGTTGCAGTCATGTCTGGTGCATGCATTGCATGCTAAAGCACTGTATGCTAAAAGGTATGCCCTAAAAATCCTCACATTTTTCCTATTAAAATTCAGTCCATAAAAGATATCTTGTTCTGTTTTCACAATCAGTTCCACTGCAAGAGGTCATGAATTGAACAGATAACGTGAGGAACATGGTTTAAACTCAATCTATACTGGCCAATCAAGTCAAAACATTCTGACCAAAAAAAAGGATCTCCTGCAGAGCTTAAGTTTTTTTGTCCTAAGGTCCCATTGCATTTAAATCGTATACATGCAGCATTGAAATTCTCCATGCGCAGGGATTACACCAAATACGCATTACAAACAACTAAGGGATAATATAGAAAGAAGAGAGAAATTGAATTTAAAACATACCTTTCCAATTCTCAGAGCATTCAAAAGTTCTTCACAGCCAATGATTTGTTCTCTGATCTGAAATCAATGAAGTTCCGCAGGAAAACAGCAACCAATCAGCGTGCAGCAAGCCCCTACAAATACACAAAGAAGATGAATGGTTGGTTAAACCATGTTTGCTGTTGTTGATTGGAGCTGCATTTTGGCAGCAAACTGAGAAAAATCCTCTGTTCTTTCTTGAGCTGTGTCCTGGGATCTTCAGTAGAAACCCATAAAACAGATAGGGCTTTGTTAACATCTCATTTGAAAAGCAGCGCCTCTCACATGGGATTGGTGTGTGAGGTTATGTTATGTGCTCAGGTCCCAGAATGGGGCTTCGTTCTATAATTTAGGGTTAAGATTGCTTTAAACAAAGTCAGGATGAAATTTAATTTGTGCAAGTTTGCAACTGACTTCAGATTTCACTTTATCTTACTCGTGATATTTCTCAATGTTGACAACTCTACACGTGATATCTGTTCAAAATGCTATGCAATTTGAGGCATCTTGTGCTGTTATTTGAGAGTACCAAATGATATAGAACAACGGCAACTGAATGGAACTGAGGTACAGATCATCACGATCTAATTGAATGGTGAATAGGCACGAGTAGCTACATGGTTCACTTCTTAATGATCTTCATTCTGAGATAGTCTAATTGCGACAGACCCTATTGAACACCAGAGAGTAAATGTTTGTGAAACAGTGTCCAAGTTTTTCAAGTCAGAGATTTAGTCTACTTCACACACCACCAACTCTCACCCTACCGATTACTCATTCCCTGTAAAACTGGTCAAGTTCTCAACCAATTAACCTTGATTAATGTCAAACCATCACTTGTTGTCTTGTTCTACTTGGTCTCAGGTAGACCTGACTAAATGACAACAAGATGCACATGCTGCTAAACATGGACATTCATAAATTTCAAATTGGGATCTATTAGAAACTAGAAACAAAGAGTTTGAGTGGATCATTAGGTCCTTTAAGTCTGTTCCACCATTCAATATGACCATGGCTATTCCTCTGTCTTAATGCGATACTGTCAGTTCCACATAATGCAGTAGCTCCAGTCTTATGCAATCCCACATTATTAGAAAATTGTATGATAGCAGCATCATTTAAACTCATGGGGCTGGAATAACATTTTAATCAATACACATTTTAAATGTTCGAGCCTTAGAAACAGTGCCCCCAATTTGTCAATCATGTTACAGCAAATTTGCGTTAATGAAATGCATGTTATAGCAGAACGACCTATATTCCTGTTTACTTACCATTCCCCTTGATGCAATCAAAATACAAAAGTTATCTCTTTCTTGAATATATTGAGTGACGTGACCTGCATAGCCTTCTATGGTCGAAAATTCATAGGTTCACAGTGTTTTGAGTGAGAACCTGTTTCTTCATCTCAGTCCTAAATGGTTTACCTTATATCCTGAGACTCTGACTCCTGGTTTGAGAACTTTGTAGCCAGGGAAAGCATTCTCCTTGCATTTAGTCTGTTTAACACTTTTAGAATTTTAATACATTTCAAACAGATCCCCTGTAATCCTCTAAAACAGACCAATCAATCTCTGCATAGGATATGCTTGCCATCACTGTTATCAGACCAGTGAGCCATCACTATTCTCCCTACATGGCAAGTATATCCTTTCTTAGGTAGCGAGACCAAAACTGCACACAATGCCCCATGTGCAGTCTCATCTACAGCCAGTATAGTAACAGTAAGACATCTCCACTTCTGAACTTAGATCCTCTTCCAATAATGGCCAATATAACATTTGACTTCTTAATTGCTTGTTGCACCCACCTGTCTACTTTCATTGGCTGATGTACAACGACACCCAGATCCTTTTGTACATCTGCATTTTCCAATGTATTGCCATTTAAATAATACTCTTCCTTCTGTTTTTCACACTGAAATATAGAACTTTATATTTAGCCAAGTTGTATTGCATCTGCTATCTGTTTGCTTGCTCACATAACTTGTCCACGTTGGCTTGCATCCTTCTCTCAACTCACAATTCTGCTCAGTTTTGTATTATCAAAAAACTTGGAAATGTTAACTTTGATTGTCTTAACCTGGTCATTTCCATATATCATGAAGAGCTGGGACCAAAGCATGATCCTTGCAATTCCACATTAGTCATTGTCTGCTACTCAGAAAAAAAAGGACCCCCATTTATTCCCACTCTCCAATGTCAACCAATTCTCCATTCACGCCAACATATTACATTTTATTTCATATGTTTTAACTTACCTTTATGAGGAACCTTATCAAAAGCCTTCTGAAAACCCAAATACACAACATTTACTGATTAAGTCTTATCAACTCCATTGATTGCATTCTCAAAAAACTGCAATAATTTTGTTAAGCCATGATTTGCCTTATTATAACACTGAGACCTCTTCCATTCTCTGATAGAATCTTTACGACCTGGCCTTTGAAATTTATATTAGCGATCTATTTGGAGGATTACAACTCTTTTGGTCTGAATGAGGTTCAGATGCTTCACTGTTGCAAGGTAATTTCTTTTTGTTGGTTAATAAGCCGAAGTTTTTTTTATTCTTTCGCGGGATGTAGACAGCATTTACTGCCTGTCCCTAGTCACCCTTGAGAAGGTGGTGGTGAGTTGCCTTCCTGAACCGCTGCAGTCCACATGCTATACATAGATCCACAATGCCATTAAGACAGGAATTCTGTTTCCCCATTCAGTTTTATCATTATAATTTCAATCATAAATATTACATTCTCCCTCTGGTGATTATGAAAAGCAAACTGCTGAAGTGTAAGGGCAGATGCTGACCATATTAAACTAAGCAAGTCAATGCAATGTCAAAAGATGTAAATACGTTAATTGACAGCATAATTAATCCTGCGTACATAATCAATGAAGAATACTGATGTGTCGTGGAAAACCAAAGATGCTCAAGGCAGATGCACTTTTCCAAATGTCACAGTGAAGACGATTTCAGTCAATGCAACCTCCCTAAGGATACAGCCACAATACAATGAAACCCCAAGGCAGCAGTTAAAATTGTAAATTAATATTGGTAAGGATGATATCACAGCCTCTAACACATCTATCAGATATACTAACTGCATTCAATGGATTTCATTCTTTTAGCTTCTACACTTCACTTCCCATGCCCACAATAGATTATTAATGGAGTGTCTTTTTATGGCAGAAGCTGACTGTGTCAGTCAAGACTTATCCATAATAAATATGAATTTGTGCTCAATCAGTAATTTTTGCATGACATATCTATTATTTTGGTGAGCTATTCAAAATTTCATTTTTGATCTATTTTCTAAGCTAGGACTTCAATTTGTTCAATGGTTTCCTCACAGGGGCAACTCAAATATTGTCTTTGCTATCCTGGTGAAAACAATGGGCTATTCAAATGTTGTCCAGGTGTCACTTTATACCTGAACCAAGTGAGATCATATACCTGACAACTAACTCTTTTATTGTTAAATCACAAAAGACAATGCATCTGAGAGAATGTCAGAGTACAAGCATTGTAAATTATGATAGACGCAAGAATTGCCATATTCTTGTCACACAGTGGGAGCCAAAAAGCTGGGATGGCCTTATGATGATGTGTTAGGGCATCAAAGTGTTTTTTTCTGCAAAGATGATATAAGGGCAGATAAAAACAGTGTGGCCAACTCTCAAAGATGAAAATATGGGGACACTTTGGCATGATAGAACATGGGGAAGAGGGAGAGGAGACTTTATGAGTTAAGGCTATGGGGCTCACTCTGGAAGACTGTGGGAGTTGGTGATATCAGGGGATGGGACGTGCTGCTGAAATTGTGAAAGTGGTTGTGGGAAGAGAAAGCAACATGCATGTGCAGACGCAGACTACAAATTAAAAAGTTAAAAATAGGTGACAGAGGCGGTGGCGGCAGCAAACCACCCAAGGTTTGGGACAACTGCTTCAAATATGGGATGTTCCTGTAAAATCCAGGATGATTGGTCATCCTGACCCGCACATCTGTCCATATCTTGTAATGTGCTGTGAGAGATTAATGCAGAGGTGCAGAGTTCGTTAACATCCCAGTTCACCGGCTGACCACTGTAATCTTAAAAATTGTTTTATAGTTGACTAGTCATGTCTGTTGACTGGTTTACGCTCACTGTGCTTGGTTGGTTCAGCCTGGGTGTGGACTCAGACGAAAGTGAAGACACAATGAAAGTTGTTGAAAGGTAGGATGAGAAGCATGGAAAAGCTGGAAGCGTGGCCCTGACATTTTAAATCAGTGTGAAAATAAATTATTACGTCTATATTAACTGGAGTCATTTCTGCAATGCTCCAAAAGATAAAATACATGATAGCTATATGTGTGAAAATAATCTATTACATTGAGTTCAATAATATAAATAGTTTATTTAATTCATGTTTAATATTTAAATCAATGAATAGATGAACTGCATCTAGTAGCTATGTATTTATTTGTGAACATGACAAGGAGTAAAAGAAACAATGAGTGGATCTCTTCCCTAGCTTGAGAGTATTTCTAATAGAAACCAGAATATCAAATTAAGCAGTTCAAGGACAAGGGATTACTTGGAGCTGCATCCTGAACAGTTGCAAATAAAAGGATAAGTTACAGCTACCTAAACATTTCCAGAGAAATGTTTTCTTCACCTCCACTTTTATCGTCCAATGCCACACACATGTAAAGTGATAAACACAACCCCTGATCCATCTCTGGGCAATAGTCCAAAGACACATGACAGTACCAATATTGCACGTGTTTTAGATTTCTTTTCCTTCTCTGCAGCAAATTTTTCCTCATGATGAGATTTTTCAAATCGCTGATGCACGTTTGACTTCATTTTTAATGGTGACCCTCTGCAATTTAATATGGTATCTGACAAAATCACAAAAGTAAGCAAAGAGTAATAGATTATGTTGCTTCCTCACCGCTTTCAGGACTTATCCAATTACCTGGAAAAAGTGAGGACTGCAGATGCTGGAGATTAGGGTCGAAGAGTGTGGTGCTGGAAAAGCACAGCCGGTCAGGCAGCATCGAAGAAACAGGAGAGTCGACATTTCGGGCATAAGCTCTTCATCAGGAATGGGGGTGGGGGGTGGTTTGGGGGGGTGGGGTGGTGGCATGGATAGGAAGGACTGACAGATAAATAGGAGGGTGGGGATGGGGTTTGGACTGTTCCACGTGTCTGATGAAGAGGCAGGCAGAACTGGGGCCCATGTGGCTGCCCAAGGCTACCCCTTTGGTCTGAATGAAAAGAGAGGATTTGAAGGAGAAATTGTCAAGGGTGAAGACCAGTAACGCCAATCAATGATTGTGTCAGTGGAGCAGTACTGATTGGGCCAGCAGGAGTGGAAGAAACATGGGCCTTGAAGGCCTTTGCCATGGCGGATTGATATGTACAGGGACTGGATGTCCATGGTGAAGATGAGGTATTGGAGGCCGGGAAAACAAAAGTCATGGACGAGGTGGAGGGTGTGGTGGTGTCCTGAATGTTTGTGGGGAGCTCCCGGACCAAGGAGGAACAGGATGACATCAATATATGAGGAGATACGTTCGGTGGGGCAGGAACAGGTGGAGACATTGGGTCAACTAAGGCAATCAGGTTTGTGGATTTTGGATAAGGGGTAGAACTGGATAGTGTGGGGTTCCGGGACTCTAAGGTTGGAGGCTGTGGATAGGAAATCCCCTGAGATCATGAGGTGTGGATGGTCTGGGTGATGATGGTTTGCTGATGGGAGGTAAAGTTGTGGTCGAGGGGGCAGCAGGAGGAGGTGTACACCAACCCCCTCCCCCCACCCTCTTATTTATCTCACAGCCCCCTTCCACATCCCTCTCTCCACATTCCTGATGAAGGGCTTCTGCACAAAACATCGACTGTCCTACTCCTCGGATGCCGCCTGACCTTCCAGTGCCACACTTTTTGACTCTTATCCAATTACCTTCAAAGGGATGGAACTTCCACCCATCCTCCCTGACGACAGAAACTCTATGTCCAAGTCAGGGATGGGAACTTCCTGAGCAGGGAATTTCTGTTCCGACAATTTGCTTCAAACTCAACACAATAAGGATGGAAAAAATCAGCTTCACACATATATCTGACCTGCTCGGGTTTCAGCTTTAGGAAATAATCTGGATTTCGAAACAACAAAAAGCCATTTAAAGAATTTACCCTGGATCTCCTAACTTCCTTTGTTGACAATCAAAGTCAGGTTAGGGTGAAACACAAGCAAACAATGACATCTCTGCCAGGTATATGTGCAAAATTGTAATTTTGTCAACGAGTGTGGTGCTGGAAAAGCAGAGCCGGTCAGGCAGCATCCGAGGAGCAGGAGAGTCAATGTTTCGGGCCCCAGCCCTTCATCAGGAAGTTGTACTGTTACCTACCTGTCCAAGATAAATGACGTGGCCTCCCAGAGAATCCCCACAAATCCAAGTATTGGTCAGTATCAGATAGTGCCAATAGGCATTTGGGGTTTTCAGGTGATTTTGGATGTATGGTTAGGCTTTAACAAGATAGAAGTTTGCAATCTCTGTTGCTTTTGGTCACTATGGGAATCAAGGAATATGAGGTAAGGGTGGGGCAGTGGACGTGTGGTTATGGATCACCACAATGATGTGAATGGCAGAACAGCTTTGAAGGGCTACATGCTACTCCTCTTCCTGCTTCTTATAATTCTGTGTCCTTAATTTAGTTAAGTGATAGAACGCTTACTGCGTTCTATCCATCCACTCATTACCAACATACTCTCATTTGGATTTATTTAGCAAGTGGAAGCAAATGTGCCATCCACCACTCAATGACAGGTAGTTAAGTCGGGGTGGGGGAGGGAGGAAACAGCGGGAAAGATAAGTGAAGGTGGAGCGTGGAAAAAGAACAACCTTTATGCAGATAATAGAATGGATAGCCAGGGAGAAGGAAAAGCTGTTAATGCAGACTATTAGTGGGTGAAAAGGGGTTGGTTCTGCTGAAAGCAGGCCATGTAACTAGTTTAAAAAATGATAAAATTTGCTTATGTTGTCTCAATCTTTATAGGAAAAAGTGAGGACTGCAGATGCTGGAGATCAGAGTTGAAAATGTGTTGCTGGAAAAGCGCAGCAGATCAGGCAGCATCCAACGAGCAGGAGAATCAACATTTCGAGCATGAGCCCTTCTTCAGGAATGAGGAAAGTGTGCCAAGCAGGCTAAGATAAAAGGTAGGGAGGAGGGGCTTGGGGGAGGAGCTTTGGAAATGCAATAGGTGGAAGGAGGTTAAGGTGAGGGTGATAGGCTGGTGGTGGGGGTGGGAGCGGAGAGGTCAGGAAGAAGATTGCAGGTTAGGAAGGTGAGGTCAACCCTCGAACTCAGCACCACCTTCCTAACCTGCAATCTTCTTCTTGACCTCTCTGCCCCCACCCCCACTCCAGCCTATCACCCTCACCTTATCACCCTCACCTAAACCTCCTTCCACCTATTGCATTTCCAACGCCCCTCCCCCAAGTCCCTCCTTCCTAACTTTTATCTTAGCCTGCTTGGCACACTTTCCTCATTCCTGAAGAAGGGCTCATGCCCGAAACATCGATTCTCCTGCTCCTTGGATGCTGCCTGACCTGCTGCGCTTTTCCAGCTGCACATTTTCAGCTCAATCTTTATAGATAGCAGCATTTAATTCAAAATGCCTGTCCCACATTTCAGTGAAAGGGCTTTAAATAAAGATTATCATGTCATGTCCAATGAAACATTTCCAATAATAGGTTGATGGAGTTGCTGTTTATAAAATCAGTAGGAATTCAAGTCAAAACAAAGACAGGTATAGCTGGAGAAAACCAGTAGGTCTGTGAAGAGAAAGCCGAGTCGGCTATCGGAGGGGACAGGGCAGAGGGGGAAACAGCGGGAAAGATAGATGGAGGTGGAGCCTGGAAAAAGAACAACCTTTATGCAGATAATAGAATGGATAGCCAGGGAGAAAGAAAGGCTGTTAATGCAGACTATTAGTGGATGAAAAGGGGTTGGTTCTGCTGAAAGCAGGCCATGTAATGAAAAGCCCTGGAGTGTGGGAGTGGGGAAATGTCATGGAAGGAGGTTGTTGAATTTGACACTGAGCTTGAAAGGTTTGGACTAAAAATGTTGACTCTGCCTTCTCTCCACAGATGCGGCCAAATCTGTTGGTTTTCTCAGCTATTCCTGTTTTAGTTTCAGATTTCAGCAATCGCAGTGCTTTGCTTTTTGTTCAGTAGGAATTCAAATATTCTACAATGGCAAATGACTATCTTTTTCTGAACTTTCCTTGAACTATTTATGCACTGTGGATTGTTACACCTGTCTTTCTCTAAAGCTTTAGCAGACAGGGAAAGGTGGAGGAGCAGCTCTGTTGATTAAGGATGATATTGCCACAATATACAGTAGAGACATGACTTCATTCTGGAGATCATGATGTACTCAGTTTGGTAGACATGACTTCCAGTAAAAGTGGAAAATCATGTACTGGAGTATTTTACAGAACTCAAATAGAGCAAGATTTCATGGGTGCTTGTAAGAAATGTAAAGCAATAATCATGGTTGTTTTTAATCTATTTAATCCAATCTATAATCAGATTATACAGTTCAAACTGGAAAATGACTTCATGCAGTGCTTTGGTGACAGTTTCCCAAAGCAGCTTGCTCTGGAGCCAGCAAGAAAGCAGATTATAATAGACATTGTATTATGCAAAGAGACAGGATGAATTAATGACCTCAAAGTGAAAGCATTCCAAGGTACCAGTGATCATAATATCATTGAGTTCTGTATTTCATTTCAGGGAGATCAAAGTGGATCAAAGATGAACATTTAAATGCAAAGAGGGCAATTATGATGGATGAAGGCAGAGCTGGCTAAAATGAATTGGGAACTTCATTTAAGGAATAGGTCAGAAAAGGCACAATGGCAGATATTTAAAGAGATACTTCAGCACAATTAGAAAAGATACATTCAAGTCAAATAGAAAGATTGTAAGGGAAGAATGCATAACCATGGCTGCAGTAGGGAGTTAAAGATAGTATCAAATTTTAAGAATAGCGTTTTGACAAGGAGATTGTTAAGTCAATAGAACCAAAGAACTGAGGATGCTGGAAACCTGAAACAAAAGCAGGAATTGCTGGAGAAACTCAGCAGGTCTGGCAACATCAGTGGAGAGAAAGCAGAGTTAATGTTGCCGGTCCAATGACACTTCTCCAGTTTTTGTAAAAAGTCAGAAGATTATACACAACATAAATAACATTAAAGAGTGACTAAAAGATTATTAAGGAGGGAGAAATTAAAATACAAAAGAAATCTAGCCTGAAATATGAAAGCAGGTGGTCAGATTTTCTATACATATTTAAAAATGAAGAATAGTCATTAAAATAAGTACTCATCTCTCTGTTTCTTTGCAATTCCTTTCAGCAAAGTGTGTGGCTAGAAAAAAAACACTGAAAGTCATCTTCACTGTTTAGGGAGTGTTTCTGAAGAGGATTTTCTTGGAATCAATCAATCGATCAATCAATCATTTACATCCTTCCACAAGTAAGTTGACTTTGTGCACAAATAATGTGCACAAAACTGCAGGTGGGATCTCACTAGAACTCTGTATAACTGAAGAACAATCTCCCTATGTTTGTATTAAATTCTCCTCACAACATATAATATCATTCTAATCGCTCTACGAATTACTTGGTACTTGCATTTATGATTAATGCACTAGATTACTCAGATTTCCTTAGAAGACTGCATCTTAGAAGTCTGAAGTCTCTCACCATTTTGATAATCTGCTTCTCTTTTGCTCTTTTTGACAAAATTCATATTTTTACATTTTCCTATACTGTGCACCATGCTAAAACTTCACCAATGTCTTTTGGTAGCCTCCCTATGCCCTCTTCACAACGTACTTTCCCGCCTTTGTTTGTCATCAGCAAACTTGGCAACCACACCTCCATTCCCTTCATCTAATTCATAGCATAACTTTAAAACTGTTGATGATCCATGTCCTGTGGCATCTCTTGTTACATCTTGCCTGCCTGAAAAATGAACCATTACGCCTACTCTCTATTTCTTGTCAGCCTGTCTGTGATAGCATGCTATCCCCATACCATCAGCTTTTATGTTCTGCAATAACCTTTGTTGAGGCATTGCATCAAATCGCTTTGGAAATCGACATCTACCAGTCATCCACAGCACACATTACTTCCTCAATGAATGCCAGTTGATTGATTGGAACACAATTTCCCCTTCAAAGACCATGTTGACTCTGCCTGATTAACGTGAATGCATCTAAATCCCCTGTTATAACTTCTTTAATAATAACTTCTAACAATTCCTAATGACACATGCCAAACTAACTGAGCAGCAGCTTCATGTTTTCTGTCTCCCTCCTTTTTTTTGAATGAAGGAATTGCATTTGAAGTGTTGCAAGTGAAGAGACCGTCCTGGAATCTAGGGAGTTTTGGAAACTTAAAATTGAAACGTGAATCATCTCATAATAAAAGCAAAATACTGTGGAAATAGTGCTGGAAAATTGAACAAAAAAAAACAGAAAAGTGTAGAGAAATTCAGCAGGTCTAGCAACATCTATGAAGATGTGTTTCAAGTCCAATATGACTCTTCTTCTGGAAAATGGTGGAGTTTGTGCCATTGATAGAGGGAAAGTAGAAGCAAGTGTAAGAGATGGTGAGTGCTATTAATGGTAAAAGTGGGACTGAAATTTAAAATAGGTGCAATGATAAGTTTGAAAATGAGAAAATTGCTGAGAGTAAATTCAATAAAGCACTTATGAAACGCATGTGGGATAAACAAACTGAAGGATGGAGGTTATGGTGTGAAGTTCATGAATTCAGTGTTGAATCCAAGAGATGGTAATGTGCCTAAGCATTCTTTCGCTCACGTGCATTATGCTTCATTGTCACACTGTAGCAGAGCCAGGAAAGAAATATTAGCATGGGAAATATTAGATGGTTTATTGAAACAGTAAGCAGTTAGAAGATTAGGCTCATTAGTATGGATGGATCAGAGTTGTTCTGCAAAGCAGTCACATGGTCTTGCGATTGGTCTTGCCAATGTGAAGGAGACTACATTATGAGCAGTGAACACATTAGACTAGATTTAAAAAGTACAAGAGAAAAGCTGCATCACCTGAAAGGTTTGTTCTGATTTTGGAGAGTGAGGAGGGAAGAGGTGAAAGGACAAGTGTTACACTTTCTGCCGTTGCTCGGGAGATGCAACTGAGGTAGAGGAAGATTGGGAGTGACGGGGGAGTGTATCTCAATTTGTAAGTTTTGGAACTGAAGCAGACATGTCTGACCGGTACCTTTACACTTTGCGCACCCCATTAGGATTTGTTTCTACTGATATTTTTCTGACACCTGCAAAAATAGATTGGAATTCCTGAATGATGCTGTAATAAAAAACACACACACTCTTCCAACCTGTTTTTGAAATTCAGTTCCAGGAATGGTTCAGCTCTAACATTGTTTTTAGTACCTACAGTTGCACTGATTTTCTTGAAATTCTGCAGAATCTCTCTCGGGTGCTGTCTACCAACCCTTTGACGTTCAGTGTGTTTTGCAGCCTCTGAGTCATTGAACTGTCATTTGCCAAGGACAACAATTTCATTAACTTTCCCTTAGAAAGCAAGCAAGCCATTGACTGTGATTTCTTTCATATTTCTGCCATATGCAAGGATTCTGCAGAGGACAGGTCAGAGTTGTTTGAACTCGTGAGCACTTGAGTGTTTTGCATTTATGAAAGGAATGAATGAAAACTCTTTAAATTTGCAGATGTCAGTGACCATAAGAAGAACATATGCAGATTAATCACTTCAACAAAAGGATGTCGCAAGTCTGCAATTAAAAACAGAAAGTATTTGAAATGTTCAGCAGGTCTGGCACCATCCGTGGAGAGTGAAACTGAAGTTTACACTCCAAGTCGAGTATGATTCCTTGTAAGAACTAAATTCAGAAATGTGGTGTGTTTTATGCCGAGTGGGAACAAAAGCAAAAGGGGAGGTTCAAAATATTCATAAAGCACGAGAGATTATGGGACAAAAGACAATGGGAGTCAAAATGGTTTTGTTAGGAGATACACCATTTGCCAAAGTTAAGGTAAGTACCAGATTAATGAACAAGAAAATGCATGAAAACATGGTAAAGAATTGCCCTTGGCAAGAAAAGGTAAAAGGTAAAATCAAAATAGAAAACTTATATCCAAGGAATTTATGATTTCCAGCATCTGCTGTTTTTGTTTTTTTTGTTTTAAAAGAAAACTTAGTTATATGGTCTGAAGCTGTGGAACACACTGTTGAGTCCAAAAGGCTGGGAACTATCTCCAGCTTGTGTTGAGCTTCACTGGAGTATGGCAACAGTGCAAGGACTGAAATATGAGAATGTGAGTAAGGCAGTGAATTACAATGACAAGTCAGCCCAAAGCTTGAGATCATGCTTGTGGACTGAGCAGAGACATTCCATAGTGCGGTCACCCAAACTGCATTTGATTTCTCTAGAATGGAGATGACTATATTGAGAGCAGCACATATGATACACTAAACTGAAAATTGTACAAGTAAACCATTGGCTGCTTCACCTGGAATGAGAGTTTGGAGGTTTAGATGGTGAGAAGACAGAAGTTAAAAGAGCAAAGTCTTTTCCCTGAGGTGGGGGAGTCCAGAACTAGAGGGGCATAGTTTTATGATGAAAGGGGTAAGATATAAAAAGACCTAAGGGGCAACTTTTTCAACAGAGGGTGGTACGTATATGGAATGAGCTGCCAGAGGAAGTGGTGGAGGCTGGTACAATTGCAACATTTAAAAGGCATCTGGATGGGTATATGAATAGGAAGGGTTTGGAGGGATATGGGCCGGGTGCTGGCAGGTGGGACTAGATTGGGTTGGGATATCTGGTTGGCATGGATGAGTTGGACCGAAGGGTCTGTTTCCGTGCTGGATATCTCTATGATTCTATGACTCCATACAACAGTCCCTTCCCAAGGCACATTCCTATGCAATCATAAAAGGGAACCGAAGAAAAAGAAAAATAAATTTTAGGGCTGAATACTGAAGAGGAAACCTCGTCATGGGCATCCAGGACATCAGCGTTGCCTTCCCTGCCTTCAGTGCCATCTTAAAAATACATCCCCCCTGTGACATCATCAGGAGACCACATCTATTTAGCTGGCAGCATCATCCATTAATGCTAGGATCAATCTGCTCTAAGCAAGGTAACAATCGTCTTATTAAATCTCCCTTCATTATGCCTTTGTAAAAATTGGTTGTCCCAAATTGTAAGATGATGCAATGGTTTTAAGAGATTTTTTGTCCATTTTTCTTAAAGAGAGGGTTTAGGGCAGAGAAAATGAGCAGTCTACTAGATCCACCAGAGAAAACAGCTTGTGGCACCTTGGATTTCATTTTTTAGCTGGAACAATAGATGCAGCTTGAATGGGTGTGGTCAAGCTCTCAGAGAACCTAGATTTTCAGGTTTGTTTTTTCAGTTTTTCAGTATCAGCAATTGTTGGAAGCTGCAGAAAATCTCTCCCAGCTGCTACACTCTCTTAGATTTTTCTCTTGATGTTTTTTGCATCCTGGGCTACTGGAGTTACATGTGAGACCATCTGTTTTTAGAATTTGCCTTTTGCCAAGTGTGTGTTTATGGATGTTACTATATTAGAACAGTTATAGAATCCCTACAGTGGGGAACTGGGCCATTCGGTCCATTTAATTCACACAGAACCTCCAGGAAGCATCCCAAACAGATACACTCCATCCTCATAATCCTGCATATATCATGGCTTATCGACTTAGCCAACAAATCCCTGGGCATTATGGCAACTTAGCATTACCACTTCATCTAACCTGCACATTTTAGATTGCGGGAGGAAACCAATGTGCCCAGAGGAAGCCTCATACAAACACAGGGATAAACATGTAAACTCCACACAGTCATCCAAGGTTGGAATCGAACTCAGGATCCTGGCATTGTAAGGCATCAGTGCTAACCACTGAGCCACAGTGCTTCATGTACCATGCTAATAACAGTTACTGTATCTATTATTGTTAAGTTTTCTAATAGTGTTGTTATTCCAATTGCTTATGTCTTTTGTTGTACTCTAACTGTGTGTTTTGATTTAAATCTGGTAGTTTGACCAATTGAATTGCATCTGGAACACAACACCTTGCATTTACCTTTAAAAATAAGAAAAACTAAGGGCCCAAACCATCTTCTGTATATGTTGGTCCATAACACATTATGAAAATTAGTTGTCCACATTGACATTCAAAACCCCTCCTACCATTCGTAAATTCCTCATCAGTGGGACATAGTTGGAAAAATGATTCAACATTGTTCCCTTTCATCTACTAGTCCCCTGCTACCTGGGGAGCAATATATTTCAACCCTTGAGCTCTGTCTCTTTCAGCAAAGATATCTAGAGTATTTCCAAGATATTTTATATACATTGAATAAGTTTTTATATACATTGGTAAAGGTTGTGCATTTCATTGACAAGTCTGATAAGACAGAATCTATTTGCGATAATTCCCTGAGTATAAGTACTCTTTGGGATCTGCTGCAAATTTGCCAATTGCATCTGTTCCTCTCCTCCCCATTTGTCCATCTTTGTTAGAAATACTAAATTGAAGGGGCTAATAAGACATGTGCTTTTATAGCATGCTCAAGCATAAAATCCATTTTTATTTGAAAAGCAAACAATCTGAGGCACATTACCAAGAAAGATTTTGTGCCAGGATAGTTTTACTACCTTATTTTATGACCAGAAATCAGTTTTCTCTGACAGATTGTCATCCTTAGCTGAGGAAAATACAGGACAATGCAACCAATTCTGAAGCTCTAACTGTTGAAGAGTGGCTCAGGAGAAGAGTCAACATGTCTTTGGACTGAAAAAAACGTGTACAGCAAGCAGCACGATGATGTAGATGTCAACATGGCGGAGGTTGTAAACCTGTTCTTTATATTTTGGATGCGCAGCAAATACAAAATGAGACATATGGCACACACAATGCATCAGGATAAGACTTTAGCCGAGGCACTTTCCTTCTAAATTTAATAGTATGTTATCCCTTCAAAGCCACAAGGATTCCTATCCGAAGAGAAACATATCAGGTTCTTAGAAAGTAACAATGATGAAATGACAGAATACGCCTTGACCAGAAAAGTTTGGTAGAAGCTGAAAAATGACAGAGACTACGATGTGGCTTTAATTCACACCACGTGGTTCCAGTCCTGCCTTTGTATTCTGCTGCTAATTTAAATGATTGCAGCAAACAGCCGGAATGAAGCAAACCTTTGAGTGGTGGAGGGTGTACAATTATGAGAAACTAGCAGAAGATAAACCAAGGCAAGCAAAGAAAAATGTTTGTTAAACATCAATAAAATGGTTTTACGCTGGACAGAAATTTTGAAAAAAATCATTACAAAAATCAGGAAAGGGTTCAATTCCTTTGCATTCCTAGCACTGCTGCCTCATAGCACCAGGGACCTGGGTTTGAATCCAGTCTCAGGTGACTGTCGATGTGGAGTTTGCACATTCTCCCTGTGTCCAGATGCTCCAGTTTCCTCCCGCAGTCTAAAGATGTACAGGTCAGGTGAATTGGGCATGCTAAATTGTCCATAGTGTTAGGTGCATTAATCAGAGGGGAATGGATCTGAGTGGGTCATTCTTCGGTGGGTCGGTGTGGACTTGTTGGGCCAAAGGGCCGGTTTTCACACTGTAGGAAATCAAATCTAATCTAATCAATATCTATAAAAATACTCAAATAAGAGCAACATTTTCCTACATTTCCATATTTGGGTTTCCTGCTCAGGCTGGCACAGCTGCAAGCAGTTCCCTTTTGGAGAATGTTCACTGGATGTTTTTTTTTGCTTCTTCTGTTGTAGTCTCTCACTGACACAGCAAAAACAGCCCAGAATGTAAAGCTACAATTTCAGAGCAAATACGTCTGTTTCCGACACTCCATTCCCAACTGTCTTGCCTAAATTCCCTTGGACCTCCTCCTGCATGTTTTCTGGCCAACTCCCTTCTGAATGTTCTTGTTTTTCTGGGTATCTGGGCTCTTTTTGCGAAGGAATAGCAATTATTTTTTCCACCTGTTTAAAGTGGCACAATGTTAACTTCCATTTAGAGTCAGAGCATCACAGAGCTGTACAGCATGGAAACAAACCCTTTGATCCAACTTGTCCATGCTAACCAGATATCCCAACCCAGTCTAGTACCACCTGTCAGCACCCGGCCCATATCCCTCCAAAACCTTCCTATTCATATACCCATCCATAAGCCTTTTAAATACTGCAATTGTACATGCTCCACCACTTCCTCCTGCAGCTCATTCCATATGCACACCACCCGCTGAGTGAAAACGTTGCCCCAGAGGTCCCTTTTGTATTTTTCCCCTCTCACCCTACACCTATGCCCTCTAGTGCTGGATGCTCCCATCCCAGGGAAGAGACTTTGTCTACTTATTCTATCCATGCCCCTCATGATTTTATAAACCTGTATAATGTCACCCCTCATCCTCCAGCACTCCAGGAAAAACAGCCCCAGCTGTTTTCAAATTTCAAGTTTCACAACATCCTTCCGATAGGAAGGAGACCACAACTGCACACAATATTCCAAAAGTGGCTTAACCAATGTCCTGGACAGCCACAACATGATCTCCTAACTCCTGTACTCAATACTCTGACCAATAAAGGAAAGGATACCAAATGCCTTCTTCACTATCCTATCTACCTACAACTCCACTTTCAAGGAGCTATGAACCTGCACTCCAAGGTCTCTTTGTTCAGTAACACTCCCTGGGACCTTACCTTTAAGTGTATAAGTCCTGCTAAGATTTGCTTTCCCAAAATGCAGCACCTTGCGTTTATCTGAATTAAACTCCATCTGCCACTTCTCGGCCCATTGGTCCATCTGATCAAGATACAGTTGTCATCTCAGGTGACCATCTTCGCTGTCCACTACACCTTCAATTTTGGTGTCATCTGCAAACTTACTAACTATACCTCTTATGCTCACATCCAAATCATTTGTATAGATGTTGAAAAGTAGTGAACCAAGCATCAATCCTTGTAGCACTCCACTGGTCATAGGCCTCCAGTCTGAAAAACAATCTTCCACCACCACTCTGTTTTCTACCTTTGAGCCAGTTCTGTATCCAAATGGCTAGTTCTCCCTGTATTCCATGATATCTAACCTTGCTAATCTGTCTCCCATGGGGAACCTTGTCATATGCCTCACTGAACTCCATATAGATCACATCTACCGCTCTGTCCTCATCAATCCTCTTTGTTACTTCCTCAAAAAGCTCAATCAACTTTGTGAGATATGATTTCCCATGCACAAAGCCAAGTTGCCTATCCCTAATCAGTCCTTGCCTTTCCAAACACATGTACATCCTGTCCCTCAGGATTCCTTCCAACAACTTGCCCACCACCAATGTCAGGCTCGCTGGTCTACAGTTCCCTGGCTTGTCCTTACCACCCTTCTTAAACAGTGGCACCATGTTAACCAATTTCCAGTCTTCTGGCACGTCACTTGTGACTACTGATAATATAAATATCTCAGCAATTGGCCTGCCAATCACTTCCCTAGCTTCCCAAAGAGTTCTAGGGTACACCTGATCAGGTCCTGAGGATTTATCCACTTTCATGTGTTTCAAGACATCCAGCACTTCCTCCTCTGTAATATGGACATTTTGCAAGGTGTCACCATCTATTTCCCTACATTCTATATCTTCCATGCCCCTTTCCACAGTAAACACTGATGCAAAATACTCATTTAGTATCTACCCCATCTCCTGCGGTTCCACACAAATGCCGCCTTGCTGATCTTTGAGGGGCCCTATTCTCTCCCGTTACCCTTTTGTCCTTAATGTATTTGTAAAAGTCCTTTGGATTCTACTGCCTTTATACTCTTCTCAGGATTCATTTGATCTACCTTGTCTATGCCTGACATATGCTTCCTTCTTTCTCTTCACCAAAACCTCAATTTCTTTCGTCATCCAGCATTCATGATACCTACCAGCCTTTCCTTTCACCCTGACAGGAATGTACTGTTTCTGTACTCTCCTTATCTCGTTTCTAAAGGCGTCCCATTTTCCAGCTTTCCCTTTACCTGAGAACATCTGAGCCCAGTCAGCTTTTGAAAGTTCTTGCTTAATGCCATCAAAATTAGCCTTCCTCCAATTTAGAACTTCAACTTTTAGATCTGGCCTATCCTTTTCCATCACTATTTTAAAACTGATAGAATTATGGTCACTGGCCCCAAAGCACTCCCCTATTGACACCTCAGTCACTTGCCCTGTCTTATTTCCTAAGAGTAGATCAGGTTTTGTACCTTTTCTGGTAAGAAAAGCAAGAGAAGTAGGCAGGTAGTGCAGGAGTCTTCTGTGGCTATCCCCATTTCAAACAAATATGCTGTTTTGGCAAATGCAGGGGGTGATGGATACTCAGAGGAATGTAGCTAAAAAATTTCTTGTACACCCTTAACAAGTTCTTCTCCATCTAAACCCTTATCACTATGGTCGTCCCAGTCTATGTTTGGAAAGTTAAAATCCTCAATCATAACCACCCTATTATTCTTACAGATAACTGAGATTGCCTGACAATTTGTTTCTCAATTTCCCTCTGACTATTAGGGGGTCTATAATACAATCCCAATAAGGTGATCATCCCTTTCTTATTTCTCAGTTCCAACCAAATAACTTTCCTTGATGTATTTCTAGGAATATCCTCCCTCAGTACAGCTGTAATACTATCCCTTATCAAAAACAGCACCCCCCCCTCCTCTGTTGTCTCATTTTCTGTTCTTCCTGTGTCATTTGTATTCTGGAACATTAAGCTGCCAATCCTGTCTATCCCTGAGCTGTGTTTCTGGAATTGCTATGATATTCCAGTCCCATGTTCTGAACCATGGCCCGAGTTCATCTGTCTTCCCTGTTAGACCTTTTGCATTGAAATAAACGCAGTTTAATTTATCAGTCCTACCTTGTTCTCTGCCTTGTCCCTGCCTGCCCTGATATTTGATCACTTCTTTTATTAGCTGTACCAGTCTCAGATTTACCTCTTTCCTCACTATCTCCCTGGGTGTCATCCCTGCCCCTCCTTAATAATTTAAATCATCCTGAACAGGTCTAGCAAATCTCCCTGCCAGAATACTAGTTCCCCTTCCAATTCAGGTGCAATCCATCCTTCTTGTACAGGTCAATTCTACTCAAGAAGAGATTCTAATGATCGAAAAATGTGAGTCCTTCTCCCATACACTAGCTCCTCAGCCAGGCATTCATCTGCCCTGTCCTCGTATTCCTACATTCACTAGTTTCTGTATTTGGAGTAATCCAGTTATTACTACTCTCGAGGATCTTCTTTTTAAATTCCTGCCTAACTGTCTATATTCTCCCTTCAGAATCTCATCCTTTTCCCTTTCTATGTCAATGTGTACAATGACCTCCTGCTGGTCCCTCTCCCCCTTGAGAACATTCTGCAACCTTTCTGAGACATCCTTGATCTTGGCACCAGGGAAGCAACACACCATTCTTATTTTTCGCTGCTGGCCACAGAAACGTCTGTCTGTATCTCCGATTAGAGTGTCCCCTAACACAATTGATCTCTTGGAACCCGACGTACCTCTCATTGCATTAGAGCCAGTCTCAATACCAGAAACTTGGCTGTTCATGCTACATTCCCCGGAGAATCCATCACCCCAAACATTTTCCAAAACAACGTACTTGTTTGAAATGGGGATAGCCACAGAAGACTCCTTCACTAGCTATCTACCTCTCTTACATTTCCTGGAGTTAACCCATCTATGTGACTGTTTCTATAACCTTTCTCCCTTCCCATAACTGCCATCCATCACATCCCTTTGCTCTTGTAAATTCCTCATTGCCTCTAACTGTCTTTCCAACCGATCCATTCAATCTGATAGGATTCACAACCAATGACATTTATTGTTGATATAATCCTCAGTAACCCATAAACTCTCCTTAAACTCCCTCATCCAACAAGAAGAGCATATCACTCCATTAAAGGCCATTTTTGTTTCTTTCATTCAACAGACCAGAAAATAGCACTGTTTTATTCCTCTACAAAACACTGCTGCAGGCTAACTTAATGCTTATGACTTATATTTTTAAGGTTAATCAAAAGACATATCTCAATAAAACATATAATCAAGAAAGAACCCACTCAACTCACTACTGCAGACCTACTGTAAGACGACACTTGAAAATATTTACTTATCATTTTCAGTGCTGTGACCTCTCCCAAACAGGTTCCTCCAAGATTAGTTGTGAATTTCACTGTTTGTTCATTTTCCCAGACGCACTCCAATGTCCAGTGATACATGAATTCAAACAGTAAAGGCAGTAACTGTGCAGGTTCACTGTTGTGTCAGTTAGCAGTGTGGGTTTCTTTCTCTCTCTCTCTCCTGCACTGACCTTACCATGTGCTGTCTTTGTCTGTTCCTCTCCCTTTTAAAAGTGCTGTTGTTCTGACTTTTCATTTCTCCAAAGCATTCTTCACTAAAAGGAATAAAATCATGTAGGCCACCTTGGCACCAAGCTCCCAAAATCTCTGAAGTCATGTCTGCTCATTCTTAACACAAAAAAGACAAAACTTAAATTACATTTATCCAAGTTATATGTTGTTCTTGACACCCAAAGAAAATTAAGTGATATGTTTAAGAAGTATTTTTCTTTTCCATTCCGATCTCATCAGGAGCATAGACATTGTTCACAATACTTGTAGATCATGGAGAGATCATGGGGAGTCAGGAATTGAATCAGTTAGCGTCATCGAGTCATAGACATGTACAGGACAGAAACAGACTCTCCAGTCTAACTTATCCATGCCAACCAGATATCCTAAACTGCTCTAGTCCCGTTTGCCAGCACTTGGCACATATCCCTCCAAACTATTCTTGTTCATCTAGCTATTCAGTTGCCTTTTACGTGTTGGAATTGCACCAGCCTTCACTACTTCCTCTGGCAACTCCATACACACAGCACACTCTGCATGAATAGGTTGCCCCTTAAGTCCCGTTTAAATTTTTCCCCTCTCACTCTAAACCTGCGGTCTCTTGTTCTGGACTCCTCCACCCCAGAGAAAAGACCTTGTCTATTTACCCTATCCATGATTTCATATACCTATATCACGTCACCCCTCAGCCTCCAACACTCCTGGATAAACAGTCTCAGCTGTAATCAAGTTTCAAGTTTCACAACATCCTTCTGATAGGAGGGAGACCAGAATTGCACACAACATTCCAAAGGTGGCCTAACCAATTTTCTGTACAGCTGGAACTGATCTCCCAACTCTTATAGTCAATGCTCTGACCAATATATGAAAGCATAACAAATGCCTTCTTCACTATCCAATCTACCTGTGACTCCATTTTCATGGAACTATGAGCCTGCACTCTAAGGTCTCTTTGTTCAGCAACACTCCCCAAGACATTAGCATTAAGTGTATAAATCCAGCTCTGATTTGCCTTTCCAAAATGCAGCACCTCACATTTATCTAAATTATACTCCATGTGCCACTCCTCAGCCCATTGGCTCATCTGATCAAGATCCCATTGTATTCTGAGGAAACCTTCTTTGCTGTCCACTACATCTCCAAAATTGGTGCCATCTGCAAACTTACTAACTATACCTCCGATGTTAATATCCAAATCATTTATATAAATGACAAAAAGCAGTGGACCCAACACATCCTTGTGGCACACCACTGGTCACAGGCCTCCAGTCTGAAAAACAACTCTCTACCACCACCCTCTGTCTTCTACCTTCAAGCTAGTTCTGTATCCAAATGGCTAGTTCTCCTTGTATTTCATGAGATGTAACGTTGCTAACCAGTGTCCCGTGGGGAACCTTGTCGAATGCTTTACTGATGTCCATACAGACTTCCACTGCTCTGCCCTCATCAATCCTCTTTGTTAGTTCTTCAAAAAACTCTATAAACTTTGTGAGACATGATTTCCCATGCAAAAAGCCATGCTGACTATCCCTAATCAGTCCTTGTCTTTACAAATACATGTACATCCTGTCCCTCAGGATTTCATCCAACAACTTGACTACCACCGATATCAGATTGCCAGTCTATAGTTTGCTGTCTTTTCCTTATCAACTTTCTTAAATAATGGCACCACGTTAGGCAACCTTTAATCTTCCAGCACCTCACCTGTGAATATCGATGATACAAATATCGCCCACCTATCACTTCTCTAGCTTCCCACAATGTTCTAGGGTACACCTGATCAGGTCCTGGGATTTATCCACTTGTATGCATTTTAAGAAATCCTCTGTCATATGGACATTTTTCAAGTTATCACTATCTATTTCCCCCCTTTCTGTATCTTCTATATCTTTTCCAAAGTAAACACTGATGCAAAATATTCATTTAGTATCTCCCCCATCGCCTGCAGTTCTACACATAGGCTGCCTTGCTGATCTTTGAGGGGTCCTATTCTCTCCCTAGTAACCCTTTTGTCATTAATGTATTTTTAAAATCCCTTTGGATTCTTCTTAAACCTATTTGCCAAAGTTAACTTATGTTCCCTTTTTTACCCATCTGATATCCCTCTTAAGTATACTCCCAGTGCCTCTATACCTTCCTAAGGATTCGTTCGATCTCTGCTGTCCATACCTGATATATGCTTCCTTCTTTTTCTTAATCAAAAGTATAATTTCTCTAGTCATCCAGCATTGCCTACATCTACCAGCCTTTCCTTTCACCCCAACAGGAATATACTGTCACTTGACTCTTATTATCTCATTTTTGAATGCTTCCCATTTTTCAGCCATCCCTTTACTTGTGAATATCTGTTCCCAATCAACTTTTGAAAGTTCTCGCCTAATACTGTCAAAATTGTCATTCCTCCAATTTAGAATTTCAATGTTTAAATCCGGTGTATCATTTTCCATCACGATTTTAAAACTAATAGAATTATGGTCACTGGCCCCAAAGTGTGACCCCATTGACACCTCAGTCACCTGCCCTGCCTTACTTCCCTGCCTTACTTCCCAAGGATAGGTTAAATTTGCACCTTCTTTAGTCGGTACATCTACTTACTTATTGCAGACTAATGCACTCCTGACCTGTTTCTGCAAACTTTGTTTTGTGTGGCTTGTCCCAAATCACTGTGGTAGTGAGCTGGAAATCTAGCCCTGCTAATCCCTGAAAGTAGTAAGCAAAGTTCCCCATTTACTTGACTTCGAGATCCTGGTTGATCGAAAGCACGGACCAGATCTCTGTACTGTACAAGAATTTCTATTTATTACAGGTTATTAGACTCTAGCTTCAGGTAAACAGTCAGCATAGTACATTACTAATTACAATTGCAATCCTCTTATAAACTCTCCCCTTACACACACACACACACACACACACACACACACACACACACACACACACACACACACACAGTCAAATATACATGACAAATAGGTTATGTGGTGGGGGAAACTGGAAAGACAGTTTAGTTGTCTTTATTCCCAGGTTCTGTGGCTCAGACGACTGTGACAGTTTTTTTGCTGCTCAATACTTTGCTTAAGTCATTTTTTTCTGGATACTACTACTGTTTTATTCATTAAATCAATGGCTAGTTTACTTAAGAAAAGTCTGTCTTGTCTGTTAAAATTTATTGCTTACAGCAACTGATATCTGTTCAAATGTACAGCTCACGGGTAGATAAGTTGTTTTTTGTCCGGTTTAGTGAGTCTTGACTTCTGGAACACTGAGACTGCTCCTGAGCTGATATGGAATGATACACTTCCCTCTCCCTGTAACTTCTTCCCAACTTCAAGCCATTCAATTACCTGAGAACCCGTCACACAATTGTTGGGAGACAAAAGGGCTCTGCCATCAATAACTGCTTACTAGTCTATTGGCCAATTAATGTCCTGTTGCCAACAAGAGCTCCAAATTGTTTGCATCTCAAACATCAATTACTGCTCATTCAAACAATTCCTTACGATGCTTGGAATGGCACCTGGTTACCCCGTTTGTCAAAACAGCAGCCGTCCTTTTAAACACTGGTTTGAACACAGCTGTTTCTTATATCAGTCCACAGTTCTTAAAAACACAAAATAAAAAGATGTTGTGTGATTTTCAACTTTGTACATCCCAGTCCAACACCGGCATCTCCAAATCAAAAATAAAAAGACACAGCCTTTTGAGGCTGATGCAGTTAAGTTTCCTTTTTCAGAGTCACAAGCTTTTTGTTTATTCTTTTAGTTTGGGTGGTTGATAGATTGGGACCATGACAGTCTTTCATCCACTTTATTGCATCCAACCCATATTTCTTTGCTTCCAGCTGAGCCAAGAATTAATGCCCTAGTAATTGCTTCAACGGTGCCAGCAACTGTTCCACTTGGTATCCATCTTTTCCATGTCAACTAATGCCTTGTAATTACTCATGGAATGCACAGTTCTGGAACAAAATATCTGAAACTGGTAATTACATTACAGTCCATAAGTCAATCCTATGTTAACACTTTTATATGAGACTAGCACATGCTCAGATGTCAGAAGCCATTATCGAAAAAAACTTTTATTTACACCTCCCGCACAAAGGCAATATCAGGGAAGGCAATATAACAAAATACTCAGATCTTTTAATGTAATGTACTCCAACTGCCAAACAATATATAATCGGTTGTTTAATTTTCAATTATCTTTGTGCCTGTTATTCACTACCAGGCACACAATGGATTGCCTTTTGAGTAAAGACTTGACAGTCTAGGTCTGCCCTCTGGAGTTTAGAAGAAGTGATTTAATAAAAACAAGTGATATCCTAAGGGGATTTGACTGGGTGGACGTTGAAAGCATATCTTCTCTTGTGGAGAATCTAGAAATCGGGATCATAGATTACAAATAAGAGTTTGCCCATTTAAGACAAATGAGAAAACATTTTGCTTCTCTGAGGGTTGTGAGTCTTTCAAATTCCATTCCTCAAAAGGCAATAGTTGCAGAATCTTTTAATATTTTTAAGGTGGAGGTATTCAGCTTATTGGTTATCAAGGGGATAACTGATCATTGGGGATATGCAGAATGTAAAGTTGAGGTTAAAATTGGATCAGACATGAACTTAATGAATGACGGAGCTGACTAGAAAGGTTGAGTCGCATATTCCTGTTCCTTGTTCGTATGTGTTATGCGACATATTTCAGAGCATCCATTGTTTTTTCTTTCTATTATTTTCAATTTCCATTTCTTTTCACAGTGTCAAAAACATTCTTAATTTGTCACTATAAAATAAACTTTGGAAATTACAAATGGCCACTATATCCAGCAAATCAAAACTGATTAAATCATCATGTTTTATTTATACCAGCCAATAAAGCGCATTATTCTCACACTTCAAGCAGATTAGAATGCTTTTGTCAATTTTGTAAAAAAAAGTGACAATATAATTGTGTTATAATGGTGTTTAGACATATAACTTTGTCCCTAAAAGTAAATTCTGCCACCTGAAAACAAGGTCCCTTGTTGTCAACTTCAACAGTGGAAAGATCAATAAAGCAACTTGAAGTTAAAACAGAAATAACTGTGAATACACGCTGCAAGCTCGACAGGAAAATCACTTAACAAAAATAAGCTCTTGCATCATGAATTTGGTGGTCTATTTTTATATCAGATACACCAATGTTTTCAAGAGGTACATGTTAACTGAGGACTTTTAAAAAGATTGTGGGGCATAAGTGTACTGGCTGAGCAAGCATTTATTGCCTGTCCCTAGTGGTCCTTGAGAAGGTGAGCTACCTTCTTGAACAGCTGCTTGTTACTAGGCCTACAATGCCATGAAGGACAGAATTTCAATATTTTAAACCATCAACAGTGAACAAATAGCACCAATATATTTCCAAGTCAGGATGGTGGGTAATTTTGGGGGTGGGAGGTGTGTTTCAGGTTGTGGTATTCCCACCAATCTTCTGCCCTTGTCCTTCTAGATGTTATTGGTAGTGGATTTGGAAGGTGCTCTCTTAGGACTGTTGGTGAATTCTGCCGTGCATTTTGTAGATGATATACACTACTGCCACTGACCATTGATGGTGGAGGGGGTGGATATTTTCAGATATTGTGTCAGTCAAACAGGCTGCTTTGTTCTGGATGGTGTCAAACTTCTTGAGTGTTGTTAGATCTTCACTCATTCAGAAAAGTGGAGAGTATTCCATTACATTCCTCACTTGTGCCTCATAAATGGTGGACAGGCATTAAGGAGTCTGGAGGTGAGGTAGTTGCTGCAGGATTCCTAAACTTTGACTTTCCCTTGTCATCATTATATTTATATGGGTTGCGTTTCTGGTCTGATAAAATATAAGATGTTGACAGCGGGGTATTCAGTGATGGTAAGACCACTGAATGTTGAAGGGCAATGCTTCAAGTTAAAGCAAAAGAAGTCCATTCTTCTCTGACCCTCTTTATAAGATCACAGGATTGTGCCTTCAAACTCCCAAGAAAATGATTGGATGCTACACCAGATTAACTCCTTCAAAAAGAATTAAGTATTTATCTTTCTGGGAATGCGATTCAAAATTACATTGAAATGGTCATACTGAAATGATAAAATCATCCATGAGATGCAATAAGCTGTAGAGGCTGGGGATTATGTCTGTGGAAGACAGCACAAGACATAGTTCAACAGTTGGCATGCACAGATGGACAGCCTTTAATTCATTTGATTATCTTTTTAAATCCGGGATGATTTATGCAGAATTTTCCTTCAGTTCATGAAGTAAGTGGAATACAGTTAATGATGGAAAACCATGTACAAAACACATAAAAGAAATAGGATTTTTGCACTTAAGCATTCATATACAAGAAAATACTTTACATGAAAGGTTTTACATAATATGGGATGACCACCAAGTGGTATATTATACAGAGACCTATAGCATTGTGGATGATTAGCTTTTACCCCCAGATTGGCAGAAAGGTACTGATTGCAGCTGAATAAATGCCTGCCATGGAAGCACATCTGAAGAACTGATTAACATCCATCTGGGGAAACAGAGATATGATTATGCAGTCATTACTGTGTGCATACAGCATCTTAGAGCATCAATGAACAGGGATACCTGTGTAAAGTGACAGTTCCAGTCAAACAAACACTTATTCAGAGACTCAAATCATTTAAATGGTAAAAAATAAACAAAAGGCATTTCAAAAATATGAGCCCTTGCAAGTTATGAACAACCTTCAATACACCAGATCTCTTTATAACTTTGTGACGATTATAACAGGGTCAGCTAAGTGGACCTCATATAATAGGAGTTCCCTGATTGGCGCTGTTAATCTGGTCCAATCAGGGAGATCTGACTGACAGATAAGAACAGAAGTGTCAGCCATCCTGTTCATTCTGAAAGCTGGCTCTGAAGAAGCTGAATCATTTTCAAGGATTCTCCACATGCAAATAATAAGTGACTTGGTGACGGGATACCAACCTCTGTGGAGTTGTTTCCAACTTAAAATATGGGCCAGATTCAGATGGAAAACTACTCTATTTGGCATTTCACACAACCTTCCTTTCTGCTTTGAAAATCTTGAGAGGTTGGCAAAAGCAGCTCAGTGCGAAATGCTACTGAGCTTTGTAAATGAAATGGCTACTATAGAATGGGACCCTCTTTACCCAGCATTCATCACAGCAGGGAAACTGCTCTATTACTGAGATTGAATACTTGCCTGGCTCTGACCCAGGAATACTGGGCAAAGGACTTCCCATTTGACTGTAATTTTTGTTTTATGGTACATATAATGATCATTTTGAAAATAAGGACACCTAGATAAGAAGGAGATTCAATAATGGTCCGTAAGGAGTCTGTAATTTACAGGTTTCATTGTACTGTATCCACTGTACCTTCTTTCCTATATCGACATTGCACACCACAAATCTCAAATAGTGCTTTAACCCAGACAGTAGACATTAACGTGGATGTTGAAAACTCAGTCTTGATAGCAAGTTACAGAATACTCCCTAATACTGTGATAAGACTGTGCAGTGAATCTTCAAAATTTAAAAGGCTGCCATCCACCATCTTGCAGGGAAAAAATATTTACTTCAGTCTCTTTTAACTTTATGGATATGACAAAAGCCTTTGAATCTATTATTTTCTTTAAAAAAAGTTTCAATCATAATGATCAGTAAAAAAAAATTCTGGGGTTAGGAAGAAATATTGGTAAAACACATTCCAGTTGTAGCAAATGTGGTTGCTTAATTATTTTTTGCAATGATTCAGGATATTATTTACTAAATACATATTTGTTTGAGATCCATCTTGTATGATATACATAATGTACTATGTACACATACTCTATATACACACACACACACACACACACACACACACACACACACACACACACACACACACACACACACACACACACACACACACACACTATATATTCACATAAATATAAACCTTATTAGGACTTAATTACAGAGCAGAAAAACTATTACAGACACTTCCTTATACATCATCAAAGGACTTCTCTAAGTCAGAAGACTGATCCATCCTACATTTAAGATCACTTTTGTTGCAAATGTGATGAAAATCTGCTCAAGATTCTCATATGTCACTTGCTATGGAGGTGAATCCCATTTGTGACCTCATTTTTATCATGGATGATCAATGCATACTTATTGCCAATAGTACAACATGACTCTTTACTATATGTTGATTACCTCAAAGAGACCTTAAAGTTAAACATTAGTTTACCCCATGAACATTACGCAAATAAGTTCTTCATTCATGATAATAGATTTGAGGAGATCACAGTGTCTTTGGGTTAACGTGATGCTGGAAAGGAGGAATAATATGATTAGAACATCAATATAGCTTTCAGTTTCCAGTTTAATGCTATACATACACAGGAACATGGATGCAAATAAAGCCCATTCAGCCTGTCATTTTAGATCATGGTTGGTCAACCATACCAATGCTATTTCTCATGTTATCCCCATTTCCCTTGTTGTTGTTCACATCTAGAAATCTATTGATTCTTGTCTTGAACAAAGAACAAAGAGAACAACAAAAATTTACAGCCCAGGAACAGGCCCTTCGGCCCTCCAAGCCTGTGCCGATCCAAATGTACTGTCTAAACCTATTGGTCAATTCCTAAGCATCTCTATCCCTCTGCTCTCCAACTACTCATGCATCTGTCCAGACGCATCTTAAATGAATCTACCGAGCCTGGCTGTACTATCTCTGCTGGCAATGCGTTCCAGATGCCCACCATTGTCTGTATGAAGTACTTGCCATGTGTATCCCCCTTAAACTTTCCACCTCTCACCTTGAAAGTGTGACCTCTCATTATGGAATCCTTCACCCTGGAAAAAAGCTTGCCTCTACCCACCCTGTCTATACCCTTCATGATTTTGTAAACCTCAATCAGGTCCTCCCTCAATCTCCTTTTTTTCTAATGAAAATAAACCTAATCTACTCAACATCTCTTCATAGCAAGCACCTTCCATACCGGGCAACATCCTCGTAAACCTTCTTTGCACCCTCTCCAAAGCGTCCACATCTTTTTGATGATGTGGCAACCAGAACTGTGCACAGAATTCCAAATGCGGCCAAACCAACATCCTATACAATTTTAACATGACTTGCCAACTCTTATACTCAATATCCCGTTCAGTGAAGGCAAGCATACTATATGTCTTCTTGAGCACTCTATCCATTTGTGCAGCAACCTTCAGGGTACAATGGACCTGCACTCCCAGATCTCTCTGCCCATCAACTTTTCCCAAGGCTCTTCCATTCATAAGACCATAAGATAGGAGTGGAAGTAAGGCCATTCGGCCCATCGAGTCCACTCCGCCATTCAATCATGGCTGATAGGCATTTCAACTCCACTTACCAGCGTTCTCCCCGTAGCCCTTAATTCCTCGAGACAACAAGAATCTATCAATCTCTGCCTTGAAGACATTTAGCAATGAATTCCACAGGCCCACCACCCTCTGGCTGAAGAAATGTCTCCACATTTCTGTTCTGAATTGACCCCCTCTAATTCTAAGGCTGTGTCAACGGGTCCTAGTCTCCTCGCCTGATGGAAACAATTTCCTAACTTCCACCCTTTCCAAGACATGTATTATCTTGTACGTCTCTACTAAGTCTCCCCTTAATCTTCTAAACTCCAATGAATACAATCCCAGGATCCTCAGCCGTTCCTCATATGTTAGACCTACCATTCCAGGGATCATCCGTGTGAAATCCGCTGGACACGTTCCAGTGCCAGTATGTCCTTCCTGAGGTGTGGGGACCAAAACTGGACACAGTATTCCAAATGGGGCCTAACAAGAGCTTTATAAAGTCTCAGTAGCACATCTCTGCTTTTATATTCCAACCCTCTTGAGATAAGTGACAACATTGCATTCGTTTCGTAATCACGGACTCAACCTGAATGTTTATCTTTAGAGAATCCTCGACTAGCACTCCCAGATCCCTTTGTACTTTGGCTTTACTAATTTTCTCACCATTTAGAAAGTAGTCTATGCTTTTATTCTTTTTGCCAAAGTGCAAGACCTCGCACTTGCTCATGTTGAACTCCATCAGCCATTTCCTGGACCACTCTCCCAAACTGTCTAGATCCTTCTGCAGCCTCCCCACTTCCTCAGTACTATTTGCCTGTCCACCTAACTTTGTATCATCTGCAAACTTCACTAGAATGTCCCCAGTCCCTTCATCCAAATCATTAATATATAATGCAAATAGCTGTGGCCCCAACACTGAACCCAGTTGCGTCACCGGCTGCCATTCCGAAAAAGAACCTTTTATCCCAACTCTCTGCCTTGTTAGACAGCCAATCCTCAATCCATCCCAGCAGCTCACCTCGAACACCATGGGCCCTCACCTTGCTCAGCAGCCTCCCATGTGGCACCTTATCAAAGGCCTTTTGAAAGTCTAGATAGACCACATCCACTGGGTTTCCCTGGTCTAACCTACTTGTCACCTCTTCAAAGAATTCCAACAGGTTTGTCAGGCATGACCTCCCCTTACTAAATCCATGTTGACTTGTTCTAATTAGACTTTTAAACTTTTCTCGCACTATCTCTTTTGTAATGGCAACCATACTCAACTCAGCCCCCTGACTCCTTTTAATTGTTGGGATATTACTCATGTCTTCCATTGTGAAAACTGACGCAAAGTGCTTGTTAAGTTCTCTTGCTATTTCCTTATCTCCCAGCACTAGGCTTCTAGCATCGGTTTGAAGTGGCCCAATGTCTACTTTTGCCTGTCATTTGTTTCTTATGTACTGAAAGAAACTTTTACTATCATTTCTAATATTACTGGCTAGCCTACCTTCATATTTGATCCTCTCATTTCTTATTACACTCTTTGTTTTCCTCTGTTTGTTTTTGTAGCCTTCCCAATCTTCTGATTTCCCACTGTTCTAGGCCACTTTATAGGATCTCTCTTTTTCTTTAATACATTTCCTTTGTCAGCCATGGTTGTCTAATCCCTCCCCGGGTAATCTTTCTTTTCTTGGGAATGAACCTCTGTATAGTGTCCTCAATTATACCCACAAACTCCTGCCATTTTTGCAGGAACTGTCTTCCTGGTTAGCCTCTGCTTCCAGTCTATTTTTGTCAGTTCCTCTTTCATGCCCTCATAATTACCTTTATTTAACTGTAACACCTTTACATCCGATTTTGCCTTCTCTCTTTCAAACTCCAGACTGAACTCTACCATATTATGATTGCTACTTCCTCAGGGTTCCCTTACTTTAAGATCTTTTATAGAGTCTGGTTCATTGCAAAGCACTAGGTCCAGAATAACCTGCTCCCTTGTGGGCTCCATGACAAGCTGTTCCAAAAAGCCATCCTGTAAGCATTCCATGAATTCCCTTTCTTTGGATCCACTAGCAACATTATTTACCCAGTCCACCTGCATATTGAAGTCTCCTATGATCAATGTGACCTTGCCTTTCTGACATGCCTTCTCTATTTCCCGGTACATGTTGCGTCCCTGGTCCTGACTACTGTTAGGAGGTCTATACACAACACCAATTATGGTTTTTTTGCCTTTGTGGTTCCTCAATTCCACCCACACAGACTCCACATCATCCGACGCTATGTCATTCAATGCCATAGATTTAATTTTGTTCTTAACTAACAAGACAACCCCACCCCCTCTGCCCACCTCCCTGTCTTTTCGATAAGTTGAAAAACCTTGGAGGTTTAACTGCCAGTCCTGACCCCCCTGTAACCAAGTCTCTGTGATGCCTACCACATCATAATCATTCACTATTATCTGTGCCATTAGTTCATCTGCTTTGTTATGAATGCTACGAACATTCAGGTAAAGTGCCTTAATGCTAACTTTCTTATCATCAGAGATATTGGAAGTCATATGATGTCCTAAGTTATCCTTGCTTTTTCCTGCATTCTCAGTCTGCCTCAATTTTAAATCCGCCTGGACACATGCTATCCTGCTGCTTATCTTTCCATTTAACGCCTTACTCCCTGTCGCTTTCACTTTCCCTTCCCCCTTTCCCTTCATTGTATAATTCGCTTTAGAATTAGACTTGCCTAAATGCATCACCTTACATTTGTCTGGATTGAAATCCATCTGCCACTTTTCCGCCCAACTCTCCAGTCCATCTATATCCTCCTGTATTCTTTGACAGTCCCTTATGCTTTCTGCTACTCCACCAATCTTTGTGTCATCTGCAAACTTACTGACCATACCTACAGTGCCCTCTTCCAGATCATTTATGTATATTACAAACAACAGTAGTCCCAACACTGACTCCTGTGGAACACCACTGGTCACCTTTCTCCATTTCAAGAAACTCCTTTCAACTAGTACTCTCTGTCTCCTGTTGCTCAACCAGTTCTTTATCCACCTCACTAGAACATCCTGTACACCATGCGTCTTCACTTTCTCCATTAGGCTAACATATGCATTTGCCGACTTCCACATCTTAGTACAAATTCTGATGTCTACATCTACAATAGAAAATGCCTATTCAACTTGTCACATAGACCAGAACTTACAACTTCAATGGGAATATAAAACAGGTAACATTTGATCAGCCGCCTGTTATAACCATCCATCATCCTCCTGTCCATTTTTGGAACAAAGAATGAGGCAAACATATAATTGGCATCTAAGCAGGTATTAGCCCTTGTGCAGTCTTCCTGTGGCTGAAATTCCAGTGACAGTAATTACACCTTCTGGCCAGCGGTGATGCTGCAGCGCCTACATTCCAAATGTGTAATTATCATTTAAATAGGCAAGTTCCATTTTAAATGTGGCCATACGAAATTATAATGGAACACGTTGACAGAAAGTCCATAGGATTTAAGATTTACATGCTATATATGCACACCCACACACAATGAAAAACTGCTGCACTAGATGATTCACTTCCCTTCCTGATAATTTAACTCCATCACACTTCACAGTATAACTCTTGCCAAACAATTACAAAAATGTCTTGAATGGCAAGCAAGTTATTTTACAAGTTTTAAGTACAATCCAGTTATCAGAAAACAGAAGAAAGATCCAGAATCTGTTTTCTTCTTTGAACTGCTTTTCAGTTGTAAATTCCTCTGAAGTGAACTTATTCTCTAGATTATATCACACTCAGCTTCCAAAGCAATCTTTTCTAAAAGCTGCACCATGGTCACTTCTTCCATGCACACCAACCCATCCCTCTGTCCATTGCACAGTGTTTCTGCTGTTCAGCATGTATGGGTTATAGCTTCATAAGATTGATGTCTCTTATTTAAGTTTGCAGGATGTTGCTTTTGGCATGGTCTCCATTGCAGAGTATATTATGTAACCTTGCTACCCTTAGTGCTTCATGTATTTTTTTTCCTGAGTGTCATTCATCATGGACAAACAATGACCCTTCAAATAAGGGAACATGGTGGATGATAATCCAGCAGGACGTTTCCTTGCTCATGTTTGACCTAATGACATGAGCATGCTTGGGGTTTGAACTCAATGCTGTGCATTCCCATGACAATTCCCTTCTGACTATATAATAATGGCTATTATGTCTAGTGGGTCTGGTCTGCCAATGGTGGATGGTGGTGGTCAAGTTAAGAACATTGTTTGAAAGATACAATTTTGAGAGCATGATTATGTCAGGCTGTTACTTGACTGGTATGGAATTGCGGCTCTCCTAATTTTGATACAACTCCCCATAGGCTAATGAAGAGGGGCACAGCAATTTCAGCTGAGCTGGGTGGGCTTTTTCTTTGTTTAGTCTTGAGATCAATGCTAGGTTTTATTCTTACCTGACATTTTGATGGAGGTTAGATCCAAGTGAGTTGGCATTTGTGAACCAGGGGCACTTTTACACCAACTGATCATGACCATCACTATTACCAACACAATTATTTTATACAAATTTATTAAATTAATAGAAATATCAGATAAACATGAAATTAGACTCAAAGGTAATGTCTATCCTACTAAAATACTATCTATACTGAATTGAGGAATGGTCAGAAACTGTTCTACACAAAGCTGATTTCTGGTAAAATCCAGCCCAAAGTGTCAATTTTGGCAAGTTTCAGAGGAGGTTTCACTTCGCGAACCCCAGTGAATTTTCTCACATGATCATCCCAAAATCACACCATTATCAATGCACCACAATTCTATCATGCACCATTCATCACATTTTCCCACTTGCCACTGCCAGGACATCCTGGTGTTTGTGGCTCTGATAGCAAATTAAAAGGCAGTTGTGCAGCAGACAAACTGCTGGCAGTCGTGTGCTCTCCTGCATGGTTTTTCTCACTTACCCCAGACACAGCAGACAATGAAAATTAATACCCTGCTTTGTGTACAGGGATCTGAAGGTCCTGGTGAACAGGATGGTGCAGAAGAGGACTGACCTGTTCCCCAGGACCGTCCAGGTCAGTGCATCACTGCCTGGATCAGGAGAAATACACAGAAATGCAAAACTAGCAATTATCTTTTCCACATTGTGAAGTTAAGAACCACCATCTTCACCATTACAAAAGACCACCCTCATTTGCAATCATGTACCATTTCATTTACTCCCTCTCATCCACCCCACACCCCACACTCTTCAGGCTGCATGCCCTCTGTGATACCTACTCATTCATTTGGAAGACCTCACCTCCTTTCCTCAATTGAACTCCTAGTAACAGCTGTGCCAGCTGCTTTCCTCTCAATTAATCGTTCTCCTTGTCTCAAATGGCTAACAGGACAGCAGAGGGAGCCAGGTTGGGAGGTAAGGTATTTGCCATTCACCCCACATGATGAGGGCATCCTGGCACTGGCCAATGAGGACCTAGTCAGTTCATGTGGTGATGCTAAAACATCCAAGTCCTGGCAGGTAAATAAAAATCATTATCCATTACTGCGCTATTCTCACATTGATACCACTGAGAATGTAGTCTTAATGTGTCCAAACGTCTCTTCCTGGTTCATGGCACATTCTCTCTTTTGTCTCCTGAGATACTTGTGGTACCTACCTGGTCTTGGCACCCAAGAGAGACATCTCCTCTCCCATCTCTGAGGACGATGTTGCAGATCCCCAAGAGGATACACTGACAAGGCAGTCTCCTGCAGTCTTCACCAGCTCAGATGTTGACACCTCGGTGGCTACATTAGCTGGAATAGAGTCGGGGGGCAAGTCTTGGTGAAGACGGCCACATCTTCATTGTTGGCCAAGGAAGAAACACCCCAGGTCACTGGCACTGAGAGGACAGCTGCAGAGGAGGCACCTCCTCAACCCAAGGCTGGAGACAAGCCCATTATGTCAGCAATTGAATGCACAAACAGACGCAGGAGCAGCAGGCGGTTTTGTAAGAGATAATGGGTAAACTGACCCAATGCTGAGAGGACTCACAAAAGGCTCTTTGCCCCAATAATGCCTTTGTTAGAGACAAAAAAAACTGCAGATGCTGGAGCCCCAGTTAGACAAACAGGAAGCTGAGAGAACACAGCAAGCCAAGCCGCATCAGGAGGTGGAGACATCGACTTTTCTGGTGTAACCGAAACATCAGCTTCACCTCTTGATATTGCCTGGTTTGCTGTGTTCTTCCAGCCTCCTGCTTGTCTACCAATCCTGCCTTTGGCAATGAGAGAGCTTGACTGCCACGAAGGAAAGGGTGGTGGCAACTATGAAGCGCCAAGTCTAACATCTCAGCAACTACTGGATGTGCCCATAGAGCTACACTCCATTGTTCCGGAAATGCGACAAGGATATGAGTGACCCTGACCTCACTCCAGGCTTCTCTTCCTTAAAAGGAGACAGAATGTCTGTAGACACCCAGCCAGAGAAGGAAATACAGATGGGCTCCCTGAATTTCCCTTTTGGGACCTCGGAGTAGTGACTGGGCCTTACACCTTGACGCTGCCAACAGCCCTCATCCCTGGGGGAAACTAAATCCCAGGAGCATGCAGCTGTCTCTAGGTAGGACACACTCAACATGTCTGGGCCCTCTATTCACAAATCCCCAAAGTTGCCTGATTAAAACTCCAAAGCCCACAGGCTCCAGTGTAGGGCAGACTGCCTCTGCCTACAGTGAGGATTTGTACTCCATAAAGTAATTAATGCCTTAAGGTTCACTTAGTGCTTTTGGTGTTTTTCACCTTTGCTTTATGGTATCTATGTAATGCTGTTGGCCTTTGAGAGTCATAATTCATTCAAACATGAAGTCCCCTCCTTCAGAGAAAGAAATACTTACCGCATGCATTCAAGTCTTGGTGGCAGCCATTTTCACACTCATTTAGATCTAGTAATTTGCATCATGGTAGAAGGAAACAGTGGTAGCACTTCACACAGTGGGTCCCAATTTCAGCTTCTGGCCCTTCATGAAACCTCAGCAGAACACATTCCTTTCTTGGTCATTATCTCCGACATTCCAATCAAACCTAACTATCTAACTGTTCATCTCCCACTTTACCCCCTCATAGTATTGAGTCAACATTCTGGATATACAGTGCATTGACCACCCCCCCCCATTCCAGCTCAGGTGTTGTTGACCATACATTAGCACCGTCTCCACTCTCACATCCTGCATTACCTTTTCCCCTTCCATGCTTTATCATCTCCCTGACTCATACATTGCGTTGCCTCTCCTTCACAATTGGAGTTGTTCAACTTTTAGTGGATGGCCTTCCAAGACTGACCATGGTCTACCCTTGGACCTACTTAGAGGGACAACCCTGATTGATGACTGACTAGACCCTTGAGTGAAAACTGTACAGCTTCCACACCAGGACTCCACAAAATATTGGAATTGAACCTACAGGCTGACCTGGATTCACTCCGCAGGTATGGACCCTGATCCCGATTAATCCAAACTGCCAACTGACTGTGCCCAAAGTACTAGACTGAAACTGGAGCTGACCCTTGACCTGCTGTGCTGGGGCCCTTTGGCTAAAGGGTGTATCCCTTGACCTGACTGAGCCTAGTAAAGCTACTGTCCAATCATAGAGGGGGTTTTATTTTAAATATGCATACCAGAAATCAAGTGAAACTGATTTACCTTGACAGTAAAGCAGTGCATTGACCATGTGACAGTTCCAGGACAGGAATTTGAAGATTTTGAGCTACTAGCAATAAAGGATATATTTCCAAGCCAGATTGTGAGTGGCTTGGAGGGCAACTTTCAGGTAATGATGTTTCCTTGTATTCTCTATGCTTCAGGGGTGGCATGATTGCTCAGTAGTTAGCAATGCTGCCTCATAATACCAGGGACTCGGGTTCAATTCCAGCCTCAGGTCACTATCTGTATAGAGTTTGTGCATTCTTCCTGTGTCTGCATGGGCTTCCTAAGAGTGCTCAGGTTTCCTCCCATAATCCAAAGATGTGCAGCTGAGGCGAATTGGCCATGCCAAATTGCAGATAGTGTTCAGGGATTTGTAGATTAAGTGCAGGGGTAAATACACGATAATCATTTGGATGGGTTACTCTTTGGAGGATCGGTGTGGACTTGTTGGTCTGAAGGGTCTGTTTTCAGACTGTAGGGATTTAATGATTACAGCCCTTAGACTTCGAGACATTGTCATTTGCTTGAAGTATATGTTTTGTGTTTGCCGTGTATACCTCTAGCACTTGATTCAGTGGTGCCAGACAGTGATTTGTGCACCATTTTGATGGATTACTGCTGTCAACCATGACAAGCTGCCTGGCCTTGCGTCTGCACTAAAGGACAAGTCAATACATATGTACTGGGAGCATTTAGACTTTGGCTGAGGGAACAATGTATAAAAGGCAAGGGTGCTGCAAGCATCCATAGTAGGTATAAAGTGAGTGAATGCTTAGAGAGCAAGCGAGTAGCCCTGCGATCCACTTTGACTAATCCCAAAAGATGGGCGCCTGACTTTGCCAAGAGTTTCCTGGCAGTATTGCAATGAATGATGTTGGTGTGCTTCAAAGTGCAGTATTGAGGTGCACAACCGTATTGTAGGTGGATGGAAGATGTACCATTGAGGGTGCATTAAGGCTTGTGTCAAATCCCAACGTCTGTCAATAGGGGAATGGTGATGGTGCTGTGTACAATCTTTGCCACAGAATGTGGAGGTTGTGCTGTGATTCTGGTGACTGGTGTTCAAGATGGAGATCCACAAGAGCGAGCAGTGAGTTTGAGTCCCCAAGTACCTGCTCTGACTTTCTTGGGAATTATCTCTGCCTTGTTTCTATCTGGCAGTTGGGAGAATGCAGTAAGATTATGTAATAATGCAATGCTAATGCTCACCTGTGAGAATCACATGTCATTATTCAACACCTGATTTGAAAATGGGATGTTTAGCTGCCGGCATTGAGAAGCTACTCCGTTTTATGATTTTCCCAACTTGCTCGTCAATGCCCACATGGTGCACTAGACTGAGAATACTCTGCTCATGGGAAGTAAGCCACAGAAAACTGTTTATGTGTCTTCCAAAGTTTGCTTGAGAAAAGATAACAAACAGCTGAAGGATAGTTAAAAGCTATAAAATTGCCCCAAAATTCTCATTGTCTGAGACATAAGAAATATTGAAAATAGATGACACTGTCCTAAGTCTCGATCGTCCAGTACAGAGTCTGAAAAATTTCAACCACACAGTGAGATCTAGTGGAGCACTGAACATCTGTTGCTGGTGTAGAAGGCATTGATAAATTTGTCAGTCTAATTTTACAGTGCAACATGACGTTCACTTCCAATAATGTTAACTTTCCTAACTGTCTTTTGTTGGAGATTTCTTTTTGCTTAAAATAAGTGATGTCAAATTCTTAATGCGACATACATCTCACCTCAGTTTATTTTCCTTTTATTTCAATACAAAAGAAATTGATGTAGGGAATGAGAAAAAGGCTCTGATTCTGAGTCCACCATTTTCTGTTTCCCCAAAGATTAATTCCAACCCCATAGTATTAGCAAATTTTAGGCAAATCCTAAAATTCTCCAGTCTTTATATAGTGAGCGATGCAATAATACTGTTATGCCAGTGATACAAATGTACGCTTCTTTGCAATTAGAATTATACTTTTACAATCACCAGGAAATAGCTCCAGTTCATCCACACTTGCTTATATATAACATAGACATACATTATATTTTACATTGGTGGGTTACTAATTTTCCTCAAGAAATATTAAATAATGGCAGCTATTTAGCATACAGATTGATCTGAGAGTATTCCATTGCAGCACAAGATTACCATCCACAGATCAGATGTTAAAAAAAAGCTTGTACAGTTTTATGTTTCTCACTGGTGTGCAAGATGCAATATCTTATTTATGACTTGCTATTCTGAAGGGCCATTGTCAGCCTTGAAAAGTGAGTTGAGTGAACCTTCTACCAATTTTTTTTAAGACGTGGAAAATGACACTGCATCAGAAAAGTCAATATCTTGCATTTATTAAAGGTTTTCGTAATTGCTTCTCTTTGCTCACCAGACAGAGCTGAGGTCTGGTTCAAATGCCCCCGACAGAGAATAAACTGAATCTGCCCACTGCAATTGGGAAAAAAAGAATAGTTCCCTGCTAAGTCTGACTCAGAGAATAAGAGATCTGGCAGGTCATTATCCTGCCAACCTTCTCAAGGACAATTAGGGATAGGCAATAAATCCTGGCCTTGCCAGCAACGCCCCCATTCTATGAACAAATAAAAAATGTCAACTATTTTTCTCGACTCTGTGTTAGTCACAAGGAAACATTACTCTCCTTCTGGCAGTGCACATTTATGGCTACTTACCTCATGTCACTGAAAATATCTTCCCATGCTGTGTCTGCATCTCTAACCTAGTATTTTTATATACAAAATGAATTGCATGCAAATACAGGGCTATGTTAATTTTTTTTTCCTGATTTGTTTGAGCACCAAATGTATAAAACTATGCCATGGCCGAACAGAAAGATATTCAGAGAATTAGAACTTTGACAAAAATGTTACTTGCTGTGCTGATGAATGAACATGACAAATTAAAGGTCCTCATCATTACTTCAAGAAAGGACAATAGTTCCTTCATTTTCTAACTCCTCAACTCAATGGTTTGATTTTGTAATGCTGTTCAATTGTTGAATTACATTCCACAGAAAATTAGAAACTGTTCACCCTGAAGGTGAAATGTTGGCAATGAGTGAACAACAAACATCACCCATAACCATAAAGTGTTGTGATGGGCTACACGGAAGCAGAATTGGATTTTCACACCTCACTCAGAGGAAAAAGAAAAAATACTTCCCCCATTCTTCCAGGTGTTTCATTCCAGCTCCCATAAAAGATCTTTGAGAGAA
Source organism: Hemiscyllium ocellatum (assembly GCF_020745735.1). NCBI lineage: Eukaryota > Metazoa > Chordata > Chondrichthyes > Orectolobiformes > Hemiscylliidae > Hemiscyllium > Hemiscyllium ocellatum. The sequence continues at coordinate 66,454,331 of NC_083416.1, forward strand.
AGAAAACCTATTCATTTCCTATTTCCTATTTCCTCTGCCAAAATCCCTTACTCATTTGAAGACTTTGTCATGATCCAAATTGAGACTTCTGTTTTCAAAAAGTAAATCAGAATACACAGCTATTTACTTTAAAAATGAAGACAGGATTTTATGATTTAAAAGAGAAGATTTGCTTTTACTGAACCAGAATGCAGCAAAGTAAACATGAAATATGATCTCAGGTAATCATCTACATTACTGAACCCCAAATTAACATAAATTAGATGTGAATTGTGGTTGATTATAAATTATAAATTAAAAATTACATAGTAGATATAACTAATTCAGATCTTATAAATTATCTTAGCAGTCTATTCAGCATTTAGGTCATTGCTCTCAGTCATAAAATTTTTTAAACCTCTGTCTTCACTACAAAAATTCTCAACTCCTCTTCCTCTTGCAATTAACTTGACTTTCAGCTAACAGCAACACATAACTAAGTTGGACCATAAGTTGAGTTATGAGAACAGCTATGATCTTCACCATAACTGGCATCTTTCTGCAGGACCTCCTCAACTCTGCTTACAATAGTCTGGATGCAGTAGATCTATCATTGTCATCTTTTAACAACAGAAACAGCCACTAACAGCAACTGTAATTTTGCTTGTGCTCAGCTTCGGGGTATGACATCTTCAACCTGCCTGTGCCAAACCATTGGACTCATTTTCTATTGAGCTCTCTTTCTCCTTTTATGTATTTTCTATCAGATATTTTGGAATCAGTTTCAGTCTCCCAGAAATTTGGCTTCCCTTTTCAGTTTTCCTTTTCAGTCTGTTTCAAAAAAGAAGTTACGAGCTTTAAAAACCATAATTCTATCAAAACTCTATTATGTGCCTGCTTAATCCTCTCTGATCCAAAAAGAAATATTCCTAACTTCTCTAACTTTTCTACATAATTGAACATCACCTCCTTTAGAATCATTCTGATTAGCGTTCTCTGTACATTTTGCATGTTCTGATAATTTTGCATGATGCACATACATTGAATTGTTTTCAATACGCTAGGTCATGACTAGAAGAGATTTGTAAATGTTTTGCATAACTTCCTTTTGTTTTATAAAATTAAGTATACCATAAGCTTCCTATTGTCTGATCAACTTTGCCATCATCTGCAAAAATTTGTAAGTATAAAATCCCCAAATGACCAGCGGGACAGCATGAGCTAGATACTAATGACTTCTCCATTTTAGTCCTCTAAAAGTGCATTGCTGCATACTTACTCATATTAAATAAATCTACTGTGCCTGCCCATTTCACCATGTCCTCCTGAAGTTTGCTGCATTGTCCCTCATTATTTATTGAACTGTCAAAATTATTATCATCCACAGAGTTCAAAACTGCAATTCTTATAATCAAGTCCAAGTCACTTGTGCAAAACAAGCAGCAGTGATCCTCATAATGATCTATGGGAATTGTATATATCCCTCCAGTCAGAGAAACGCTATTCATCACCACTCTCTGCCTCCTATTCCTTAGCCAATTAAATAAACAAGTTACCACCATGGCTTTAATCCCATGTGTTTCTATTTTCTGAATGAAGCCAGATTAATTATTGCTGAGCCAGTTCATCAGCCTCTAAAAATGACAGGCAGGACCCAGTTCTGAGATCCTTGCCCTTCCATTCCTGTGTCTGGTTAGCGCTTCTTGAACTCTCAACCTCCATTGTGGAAAGTGGGGCTAAATAAAAGACCCTCAAACCATTACCTACTAACGATTCCTTCATGATTTTAATGAGGTCAGGTCCGTTCTGTAATTAGATGTGGATCTCAGTTTCACAAAGAAGGCAAGAACTGTAGGGGAAAACCAGTCTCAAGAGAGGTTGAAAAGAACAATAACTTGCTCCCAGAAGTTCTCAATAACTAGTTGCTGTATTGCAAGTCTAACGTATTTAACAGCAATCACTGAATACAGGGCTCTGTCCTACAAAGATGCTTTAACCATTACATTGGTCAGCACTGTGCATTCATTGAAATGCCTTTGAATGCTCTCCTATTGAAAATGTTCTAATATCCATTCAAAAGCAAAGAAAATACTGCTTGAGAACGCAAGTTTCCAATGATTTAAAATGATTTAAATAGTGAGAGCCTTTTAAATTGAGGAATAAATCTTCAAGAGCTCTAATTTGGAGAAGAGCTTCAACATCAAGAATGGAAGGGCCTGATGAGCACTATAATAGAACAGAATAGCAATTTATTGTCATGTCTATCTTTAGAAAAAGATACAGCGAAAAATTTTATTGAGTTGCCATACCACAGTGCCTGTATTCTGGCATAAGTCATAGATAAGAAGAAAGAAAAGTAAAAATTAAGGCAAAGTTTATCTTAGATCAATTATAGTTTGGTGAAAGTCGACTGAAATGCAGAAGACCTGGAAATCGACGCTGAAGATGACTCCACCCTGGGAAAGGACAACAAAACCGAGACTGCAGCATCAGACTGAGACTGCCAAGCCGGTGCAAAACCACCACGCCAGGATGAGACCACCACGTTAGGCTGCTGGAATACCCAGAGCCACCACCAAAGGAGATCTCAATACTGATACGATACCGCCATACCAGGGCAAGACTGCCCAAACCTGGAGACTGCCGCGCTAAGCTGAGACCTCCCCGTCCTGAACAAGGGTGCCATGTTGGTTTGTCACTCCGCTGAGACAGCCACGCCAGGCTGGTAGCCTTCTTGCCAGGAGGACCCAGGCCAGGAGAAGGCACCTTCCACCAAAGCCGTTGTTAAAAGAGGTAAGATGATAAATGAAAAAATTTTTAAAGCAGAGAGGAAGTAAATTAAAAAGTGGGCAGTGTAGGCGAACTCTGGACTCTTGTGCTAAGGAGCTTGCACACTGCACTACATCACCACCATCTTGTACATTACGAGACGTGGAGAGGAAATGGGAGATTTGAGGATATATGGAGGGGGTTAGAGTGGACTCAGCGATAAGGATGAGCGGGGATTTCAATAGAAATGGGGTGGGTTAACGGGCCCAAAATTCAATGACTAGAGGTGGGCATTATGTCTGTCATTATTCACCCACTTCCACTGCACAAGGGCTTCACTGATAAATAGTCCATCATTGTAGCTGAGAAAAAAATGGACACTTGTTTTTGAAGTTTCAACAGCATTCAGTAGCTTCCCTTGGAAGAGATAATTTTGCCAGCTGGATCATTATGAAGACATGGAATTTTGAATGCTACAGGAACACTTATCTCAAAAAGCTGCAGGAATACTTATTTCAAACAAGCTTATATAGACAGCTTTATTGACAGTTTTAATATCTTATTAAAGGATTATATGTTTTTGATGTAGTTATTGAACAGTTTCATTTTACAAAAGGTTGACCATATGAGGGGATTTAACTTTGTTGTAACTGGTTCTGAATGGATTTTTTTTAGTCTGAAGTGAGTTTCCATCACGGCTTTAATAGATAGCTTGAAGTTTATTTCTTTCTTGTAAATTTCAAAGCTCCTGAGGTCTGCCCAAAGTGAATACTGTACGAGTAACTTTGAAGGATAGATGAGAGGTCATTGAGAGGTCACAGAGGATATTTGGTTCTAGATGAGGGCTTTTTTAAGTTCAGGATAAGGGCATTGCTGGCTGGGCCAGCAATTATTGTCCATCCTTAATTCTCTAGAGGGCAGTTAAGAGTCAATCATATTGCTGTGGGTCTGCAGTCACATGTGGGCCAGATTGGGTGAGGATGGCAGTTTCCTTCCCTAAAGGACATTAGTGAACCAGATAGGCTTTTCTGAAAATTGACAATGGAATCATGGTCATCATTAGACTATTAATTCTAGATTTTTATTGAACTCAAATTCAACCATCTGACATGGCGGGATTCAAATCCAGGTAACCAGAATATATCTAGGTCTTTAGATTAGCAGTCTAGCAATAATACCATTTGGCTATCGCCTCCTCACAAGCGACGCATTAGGGAGACTTAGGTAAACATGAAAGGGTATGGCAAGGAACGTTGTGGGTGTGGTGCAGCATAGTGAGCATGTGGCATGGATGAGGAACTGAGGGCATGACATTCATTACAACTCGGCACAAATCCTGGTGAAAAGAGTTGGATCTTCATCCATGCTGCCAGTCATGATTCGCTCAGGTCAACTGTCCAATAAAACCTCCTCCTATAGGTGACAGAACCAAATCTATCATGCTCCCTGCACACACAGAATGAAAATACTCAGGGTGGTGGTCTTTTTAAAGGAGAACAATCTGCCGATTCAATCTTCCAAGCTCCTCCATAAAAATAAGGATGAAACTTTATTAAGTGATCATTTATCAAAAGCCATTTAAAAGCCTAATTTATAATATCTACTGTACAGCCTTCATTAATTCTGTCTGTTCCTTTATTCAAAAGCACACTCAGGTTATTCATATGCAATTTGGCATCATTTTCATGTTGAATTATAGAATCACAGAATGCTTACAGCATGGATGATAACTTATCCTGCTCTGACTGGATTGGTGCTTTGTAAATCTAAATCATTTTGTGACCACATCCTATAGTTTTCCTGTAGCTCTGCATTTTCTTTCCTCAACAGTTAAGAAACTAGTTCTTTTCTAAATTCTGTGTTTGTACCTGCCTCAAACATATTCTCCAGCAACAACATTCCAAATTGAACTAACTCTGCACCCCTCATGATTTTGAATTCCTTAATCTAATCATCTCTCAGCTGTTTGGTTATCAAGAAAAAAACCATTCAGTTTCTTGACCTGAATTTAATCATCCCTCAAATCACATTTATGAACCTTTACTGCATGCTCCCATCCTTCATAACCATGTATTTTGCTTGAAGTCAGAACAATGTTTTATATTGGTTTATTGTAAGTTCCTTGCTTTTGTACCCGATGTTTCTAATTATGATTTATATTCTGCTTGACCAACCTATCATGCCAACTTTAATGATGTGTGCATATACATCCATGAATTGTCCACTTCACATTATATTGCTTTTCTACATAGTCCCTACCAGTTCTATGTTCTAAAAAATGAATCACTTCAAACTTCTTGGTATTAAATTCTATTGGCCACTTATCTGCCCTCTTATCAATCTGTTAGTAATCTTTTGCAGTTTAAGACTATATTCCTTGGATGACAAAATTACCAATTTCCATGTCATTCACAAATTTTAAAATTGCATCCTCTACAACAATTTCTAACCCATTAATATATATCTGGAAGATCAATCTCATCAAACTATTTTGTCATGAATGACAATAGTCCTTTACAAAATATTAACAATAAGATATTACATTTTGGACCTTTGGGAGAAAAAAAATTGTATGAATTTTTCAAGCTAAAGCAGGCATTGTCCTTCTTGCATTACATTGATTTACTCTTGATATTTATTCAGAGTCATTTTATATTTACTGTTAAAATTCAGTTTTACCGGGATCCTATCCAATCACTTTGTAATTTAGTTGTTCATGTTGTCCCTTTGAAGTTTATAATTTATTTATTCGCGAAGGGAATTCATGTTGCAATTTTAATAAATTGTGTCAAACACCAACATTTTCTTTGTGCTATATCATTATTTCTGCATTAACCTTCAAAATGAATAATGCCTATACTAAAATGAATCAATTTAGTGTGATACTTACCATACAAATATTTTCATGCTAATAGACAAAGGGGAGGGACAGAGGAGTCACATAGATCACAACTGCTCTGCATTATATAATCTACTGACAAACATGAACATGAAAATACTTGAAGAAAGCAAAGAGGTCATGCCTGCTCGACTTAAGCTCAATATACTGTTGTTTGGAAATAGATTCCCCTCCCTTGCTTCATTTTCTTTTTCCATTCCTCCTTGACATCAATGAAACCCAATATTTTTCAGCCAAAGTGCTCACTGATTACTTAAAAGCAAAATACTGTGGATGCTGGCAATCTGAAAAAGAAGCAAAGTTTCAGTGAAACTCAGTAGGTCTGGCAGTTTCTGTGAGAGGGAAACAGAGTGAGTGTTTCAAGTCTAATATGACTCAGAAAGAAGACTCATATTGGGCTCAAATTGTTAACTCTATTTCTCCACAGATGTCGCCAAACTTCCTGAGCTTCACTTGTATGTTCTGATTTCTTTCATTTCAACTTATTTATCAAGTGGACAATATTAGCTCAATAAGTTCTTTTGCTCACTCTTGTGAAAATGGCTTGCTTCAGAATATTTTTCTCAAGTCTCTCACCTCCACTCTGAGATTAAGTACAGGGTGCTCAAGTGGTTGGAGTCTCAGCTTCCTACTCCCAAAGCCAAGTGTAAGATATTTGGCTGTATAAGCACACTAACAAGGGTTCCTCTAATTTGAAATTCTAAATTATGACCTCATTAGTGCAATAATACCTTTATGGATTAATGATAAACGATTCAATTGTGAGAATTAGGATTCGATTCCTGGTTGGTTCAAGACCTCAGGCAACTTTCCCTATTCCAAATGTCTCTGTTCACGTCATAGTAAGCACAAAACCAGTGGTTAGTCAATTGGTGGATTATTTTCCAGGATAATAGCTAGCCTTGGCAGATAACAAATGGTCAGGTCTTTCTAGATACTTGGCTTGCCATTTGGGATATGTGTTGCTGGGCAACCAGCAGCTTTTAAAAGAAGAATTGCATGTGCAAAGGTACTTGCATGTTCTTTTTCAGTAACCATCTTTGACAAAAGACAGTAAACAAATAACAAATTCTATTCTATTTAGTCAAACAAACACTGTTTCACATTGAATGCTTACTTAAGTATCAACTAGGCTCAGCTGCTTGATCTATGGTGTTGGAGTCAAAAGGCTGTGGGCTTAAATCCCACTTCAGAACCTGACAGCTTAATGGAGGTCAACATTTATGTTGTTAAATGTGTCATCCTACAGGATCAATGTCAAATGAAGGCATTAAGCACCTATTTTGTCATTCAGATGTTAAAGACCTCATGATGTTACTTATGCATTTTATGCAACCAAAAACTGATAACTAATGATTGTTTATGGGACCTTGCTATGTGAAATAGCTTTTCTGTTTGTCCATATAAGAACATAGATGGTGTTCTTAAAAACAGCATGGTTTGTTGAATAATTTGTAGTATGTCAAAGATCTGACAAAAATCAAAGACATACGTAAAGACATGAGACACATCTTCCATTTCTGAACTTGTCCCATTGCAATTCCCTTTGGCCTTATACCATGAAGACTGCTCTCATGTGACCTCTTCTGCCCTTCACCCTATCACAAACCTTCATTTTTTTTTATTACCCACGTCATCATCTTCCACTGGCACAAAACATATGACATTTCCAACGTCACCCAATTCTAATAAAAGTCCTGGTCCTGAAATATTAGCTGTTTCTCTCTCTTCACAGATGCTGCCAGATCTATTTAGTATTTTCAGCATTTTTTGTTTCACTTGCAGATTTCCAGCTTTCACAATCTCTCACTTTTATAAATGTAATGCCTGTTGTTTTTAATTATATCCCTAATTTGTTCGATGCTGAGCAGCGAGCAGAACATTCAGTCTCTACCAGACAAACATGGCTTTCTGTTTTTAGTTAGCTGAATAGCAACTAAGTATTCAACCTTTTTTAAGATAAAAGGCATGTTTCAAATTGTAGAGGAAAACAAAGAGAGAGAGTCACACAAGGACCAAGGAGACTACTTTCTGCAAAGCAATGATGACAAAATGGTGGCTGAATGCCAGCAAGCCTGTCGACTGCATCATTAATATTTCATAATGGGTGAAATTTTAAGCAAAAATCTATGAAAGATGGAGAATACTGTCATGAAATATGAAGATATACTTAGAGCAAAAATAAATATTGAAGCAAATAAATGAGCAGCAATCAAACCTATTCATAAAATACAGCATGAATCTAACCCAACCAGTTACCAAGATGTCACTCTCTTCCTAATAATGGCTGAAGTGTTGGAGGAGTTATCAATAATGCCATTAAGCGACACTCAGTAACTAAGCTTGCTCTCAGGTCAAGGATATTCAGTTCAAATCTGTTGGAACAATCACCAAAGCCTTGATCAAAGTAAGAATAAAATATTTCAAAACCAGAGATATGGACAGCGTAGCTGCCAAACCATCAAATTTGAATTTTGACAAAGTATTGTATCAAGGAACACTAGCAAATGGAGGTCAAAGGGAACTCTTTACTTGATGTGGTTGCATGTGATACATAGGAATATGATTGTGGTTTACAGAGTAAAAGTGATCACAATTTCTCAGAATCTGCTCGAGTGCCTCAGGGATCTGTCCTTGAACTAACCATTTTAAATTTCATCAATGACCATTCCCTTTATCATTTAACTGGACTGTTTGCTAATGATACTAGTGTTTAACTCCATTCACGGTTCCTCTGAGCAAACCAGGGTAGTTTAAATAGAATGAGTGACAATTTTCAAAGTTAGGTTGATATCTACACTGCACAAAAAAAGGCAAAAAACACCTTAAATAAGAAAAAACACTCCAACCACCTCCCTCTAGTCTTCAGTAGTATCCCAATTGCTGACTCTTCTGCATCAACTTGAAGGTTACCACTGACCAGAAAAGTTTAAATGAAGAAACTATATCAAGACATTGGATATTTGAGGAAGGCAGAAATTGCAATGAGGATTTTGTCTGCGGGACCCTTCACACTGCTGGCTTGAGTTGCTTTCATTGGTTGCACTGACAGCATGATGCATCCCTATGTTGTCAAGTCCTCATGGATTTCTGCTTACTTTAAAGTCTAAGTTCTGTTCTACATTATACCTGAGAGAGACTGCTTACTGAGATGAGACTGTCCCTGTTTTGTGTTTGCCAAATCTCTGGATTTGTATTATTTAAGAGTAGCTGTCATCTGACTCTACGTGGAGAATCCATATATGGCAACTCACTAGTGCAGTTCCTTTCTTCTCTACCCAGAGTCTCAACAGTATATGACTATTGAGAGCAGAGACACATCAAGAAGTACATAAGCCTTTCATTAAAAAATGAATTCTCATTATACTACAGCTTTTTCCTTACCTATAAGGCTCAAATCTGGAGCTAAATGAAATATTTACCATCCATCCACATGAGAATAGCCACAGAAAAGTTCAATGAACTCAACACTGTTCCAGACAGATGAGTTTGCTGAATGGATGTCCCTACAGCTCAAGTTAACCTCCAAATTCACCATTGCAAGTATACAGAATGCAAAAGATGGACTGTAGTATATTTGTCAAACTTCCCTCAACAGCACCTCCTAGACCTACCTGGAAGGATATGAGCAGCAATGTTATGCAAAGACAATGATCTATAACTGACACATCACCTTGCATTGGACATGCATTGCCATTCTTACACTGGTACTGTGTGAAAATCCTGGAATTTCCTGGAGAAAACCGATATGAGTACGGAGGTACAGAACCATTGGCACCTCTTCAAGAAAATTATGAATGGGCATTACACATGACCTTGCTGGTGTCACTCATATCCCAGGTGCAAATGTTTTTAAAAATTCACATGGCATTTTTCTCCACACTAACAGTATTTTGAGACTACATACATTTGTTGTATTTAGCTGGAAGGTCAACAACATTGGAGTCTAATGCTCTAATCATTAATCTTAATTTATCAAATGAATTGCTCCTTTATTATACAGAAAGATTAGTGTAAAGGCAAAATACCACAAAATCTGTAACAGACACAGAGAGTTCTGGAGAAGCTCAGAATGTCTAACAGCATCTATGGAAAGCAAATTAATGTTTCAAGCCCAATATGAATTCTTGCGATAGCTTTTCTTCCTCTCTCTGTGTAATTAATGTACGTTATTAAGGAACATCTGTAGCTTCATGTGAATTTGTTACAGTGACTAACTCCCATGACAACCAGGAAGAGTCATACTGGACCCAAAACGTTAACTGTTTCTCTATCCACAGATGCTGCCAGACCTACTGAGTTCCTCCAGCATTCTGTGTCTGTTATAAAATTTCATGCGATGAATTACTTCAGAATTGCAACAATGAGACAGAACCTGCATACCCTGAAACTCAACTGGGTCCATCCCTCTGTAACTGAGGTTAGCTCATTTAAATATCAATTCACTGGTCCAAATCTCAAATAAACTAGAGGAAAGATGTATGAAGGATTTTTTTTTTAAATTGAGTGTAGCTTTAAAAATCTAAAGGTAAGGTTGGTTCTTTTACATATCATACATGAGCTATTGCAACTGGTTGACTCCATTCAATTGCTGATCTTGACTGAATTTGTTCATTCTTGTTGCAAGAGATTTTAGCAAAACAAGGCATGCCCTGCACTATCCACTCCAAGTGTCAGCCATGTAGCTGATGGAGTGGTATTTTGCCACATCCCCTAGAGAAACTGACGCACTGTAATCATCGTGGAAATGCGTGCTCGTCTACATGTTTGGTAGCAATTGTGTGAAGAAATACCTATCATGGACTCACCCACTTCTCCATCTCTTTTGATTTGATTTATTATTGTCACATGGTAGAATGACAAGTTTTGTTTTGCATGCAATACAGGCAGATCTTAATGGACAAAGTGCTGAAAGGTAATAGAACAGAGCGAGGAACACAATTTTATGACATCAGGGAAGGTGCACAAAAACAGCGAGATTAACAGTAAATTCAAAATTTGAAAGTCCTTTCAAAAGTCTAAAAACAGCAGGAAAAAAGCTGTTCGTAAACCTGTTGGTATGTATGTTTTAGCTTTTGTATCTTCTGTCTGATGGAAGAGATCAGATAAGATTATAACAGGGGTGGGAGAAATCTTTAATTATATTTGCTGCCTTTCCAAGGCAGCGTGAAGTATTGTTGAAGTCAATAGATGAAAGGTTGGCTTGTGTGATGGACTGTTCGCAATTCTCTGTAGTTTCTTACAGTCCCAGAAAAGCAATTGCCATATTAAGCCATGATGCATCCAGATATGGTGCATCTATAAAAATTGGTAAGAGTCTTTACAGAGATGCTGAGTTTCCCTAGCCTCCTGAGGAAGTAGAGATGTTGTTGTGCTTTCAATTTAGTATCATAGAATATAGAACATAGAACAGTACAACACAATACAGGCCCTTTGGCCCAGATGTTGCATTGACGTTAATCCTACTCTAAGATCAAACGAGTGTACGTACTCTTCATGTGATTATCATCCATGTGTCCATCCAAGAGTTGCTTAAATGTCCCCAACGTATCTGACTCTACTACCACCTTTCCATGCACCCACCACCCTCTGTGCAAAGAACCAACCTCTAACTTCTCCCCTAAACCTTCCTCCAATCACCTTAAAATAATGCCCACCTCGTGATAGCCATTTCTGCCCTGGGAAAAAACTCTTTGACTATTCATTCTATCTGCCTCTCATCATCTTGTCCACCTCTATCAAGTCCCCTCTCATCCCTCTTTTCTCCAATGGGAAAAGACTTAGTTCCCTCAACTTTTCTTCATAGGAAATGCCCTCTAGTCCAGGCAGCATCCTGGTAAATCTACTCTGCACCCTTTCTAAAGCTTCCACATCCTTCCTAGAATGAGGCAACCAGAAAAGAACACAATATTCCAAGCTTTGACACAGGGTCAGTTAGACTCGAAACGTCAGCTCTTTTCTCTCCTTACAGATGCAGCCATACCTGCTGAGATTTTCCAGCATTTTCTCTTTTGGTTACTATATTCCATGTGTGGTCTGACCAGGGTTCTATACAGCTGCAGCATAACCTCGCAGCTCTTAAACTCAATCCCTCTGCTAATGAAAGCTAACACACCATATGCCTTCTTAACAATCCTACCAGCTTGGCTAGCAACTTTGAGGGATCTATGGACATGGACCCCAAGATCCCTCTGTTCCTCCACACTGCCAAGAGTCCTGCCTTTAACCCCTGCCTTGATTCAGACAAACAAATTTTCCTGTATCTCATGCCTTCTTACTTTCTGCACACAAATTAAACCTTCTAAAATTAATCACTTCACACTTTTGCAGATTGAACTCTGTCTGTGACTTATCAGCACAGTTCTGCATCCTGTCAATGTCCCATTGCAACCTACAATAGCCCTGCACACTATTCAGAACTCCACTAACCTTTGTGTTATCGGCAAACTTACTAACTGACCCTTCCACTTCCTCATCCAAGACATTTATAAAAATCACAAAGAGCCAGCCAATTCTGTATTCAGACATCCAGATTTCCCTGTATCCCATGCCTTCTTACTTTCTGAATTAACCTACCATGGGGAACCTTATCAAATGCCTTGCTAAAATCCATGTACACCACTTCCACTGCTTGACCTTCATCAACGAGTCTTGTCACATCCTCAAAGAATTCAATAAGACTTGTGAGGTATGACTAACCTTCACAAATCCATGCTAATTATCTTCAATCAAACTATAGTTTCCTAAGTAATCATAAATCCTGTTTCTCAGAATCTTCTCCAATAATTTGCCCACCACAGACATAAGATTGAGTGGTCTGTGATTACCAGGATTATCCCTATTCCCTTTCTTGAACAAGGGAATAATATTTGCCACCCTCCAATAATCTGGTACTACTCCAGATGCAAAGATCATTGGCAAAGGCGCAGCAATCTCTTCCCTTGCTTCCTGTAGTAACCTGGGGGTATATCCCATCTGTTCCAAGGGACTCCACCTGTCCTTGCTTTTTTTTTTCAAAATTTTCAGCACATCTTCCTTCTTAACATTAATCTGTTTGAGCATATCAGCCTGTTTCTTTTTGTCCTCACAAACAACAAGGTCCCCACATGTTCTCAGGTTCTTGATAGACAAGCATTGAAATGCTACAGTTGGGAATGTACTGAAATTATGATTTACGTTAATAGATGTAAATGTACAAATTTAATGCATTATTTTTCTCAATGTAACAAACCCCAAAGTAAACAGAGTGCAGCCAATGGTTTTCAGATGCCATGGGCTATTTAAACCTAACCAATCAGTCTCAAAGCTGATATCTGATATCAGATCAACTTGTGGCTTTATACCCCATCAGATTTCATCATCCTTGAAGTCAATGGAGAGCTTTATTCACTCGGATAAAATAAGCATTGTCATGAGCTTCCCACCTTACAAATTCGGTAAAATTGTCCAACAAAAACATAAATTGCTGGAGAAAATTAGCAGGTCTGTGGAGAGAAAGCAGAGTTAATGTTTCATGTCCAGTGACCCTTCCTCAGGACTGAGGTTTCTCCAGCATTTTCTGTTTTTGTTTCAGAGTTCCAGCATCCACAAGGCTTTGCTTGCTTTGTGTTTTTTTCTCCCCAGGTAATATTACTGAAATAACTCAGTGCACATTTTCTAATTTTCCTTTGTTAAAACTGCTATTTGTATTGAGAAATCAAGTGACACCCGGTGAGCTGGAGACAAATATAAGGCCAGGGACTCCTGGGTTAACTTGACCATCAAGTCCTCATTGTTACGTAGGAACAAGTTGCTGCAGATACTGGAATCTGTACTGAAAACAACAAATGCTGGGGATCACAGTGGGGTCAGGCAGCATTCATGGAGAGATATAGAAAGCTAACTTTTCGAGTCCAGTTGACTCTCGATGAAGAGTCATCTAGACTCAAAACATCAGCTTGTTCTCTCTTCATGAATGCTGCCTTGCCTAAATTTTTTGCCTTTTTCTCTCAAGTTGGAAAGTACACACAAGCTATTGGCATTTAGAAAGACCATTAGACAGCATGTGATGTATCAATTTGCAGATCCTTTAGGCTGGGAGATTGCTCAATGAGGTGGCAGCAGATGAACTCGATTTGTCAAAGTTGTGGATATATAGGACAGCAGCACATGCTAGAAATCTCAAGTTCTGCCTTTAGAGCAACTATGCCTCTGACATTTAAATGATAACACTAAGCTGGCCAGGCACGTATCTAACTGTGGCAGCCTCCTGGGTGAAACCTACCAGAAGTAGATGACCTCAATTCACTGAACTTTTGCAGGACAAGTATAGCCAACCCATTTTAGTCATGTTGCTTTTCAGGTTTCACCTTGAAGGAGCTAAGTTTTCTAAACAAGGAAAACAAGGGAGGGTATTTGACTTAAAAAAAAGAACTGTGAATGCTGGACATCAGAAACAAAAACAGAAATTGCTGGAAAAGCTCAGCAGTTCTGGCTGCATCTGTGCAGAGGACGCACCTGTCTATTTTGTCTCCACAGGTGCTGCCATATCTGCTGGGTAACATAATCTAACTCGTAAGGTGGAAAACTCATCGTGACAAATACATTGAATTCATGGAAGATCAAACCAAGTGGGATATAAAACCACTACTTGACCAATCTTGGTAGTTTTAAGACTGGCACTTTAGGTTGAAATAGCCATCTAATATGCATGGAAAGTACAGCCTGCCTTTTGTTAACTTTGGGATCCATTGCATTGAAAGACAAATATATGTTTATATTAAGTCTCAACATCTATTAACGTAAATCATAATTTCTGGACATTTCTCACTGTAGCATTTGCCATTTCAAAGCTTGTCAATCAAGTACCCAAGAACTTATTAGGAGGATTGTGGTCAGAACTCAGTCATTATGATCTACTTAAACTCATTGCTGTTTGTGGATATAAAACTGGATGTGTCACCTTCTGCTCCAATTTGCTAGCCAGGTGATAAAACATTCCTGACTACTGTTGTCAGACATACCAAATAAAATTACCTTATAGTACCTTATGGGATAAATTCACACTAGTTGATTTGTTGTAACTGAATTGTTGCAGAGCAATATTCAAAGCAAATGCTTTGTTGCATTGCTAAAGCTCCAAATCCAGCCTCCTACATGTTTTCTACTTGAACAGTTCTAACTCCTGGTTATAATCTTGTAAACGGTTCAGAGCTCACCAGAGTTGTGTATAACATGGTAGATAGTTGCAAGTCCCTTATGTCTCGTCAAAAAATTTACGACGAGCAACTTTTAATTGAATGCAAGACATGGTCGCATCAGATAATGGTTTAATCAATACTGCTGATCCTCCCTTATTGCAAGCTTTCAAAACAGAAATTGTGTTTATTATACTTTTTACAGTCTCTGTGGCCTTTCCAATTACTGCTCCAGCTCTTGCTAATATAAATGCTGATAGTAATTGCATTCGCAGTCACCTCTGATTGATTGCAACCTAAAGTTACAAAAACCAAAACAATTATGTCAAAGCCACTGAAAGATGCAATTCAATAAAAAAACTGACAAAAATTCTGCTGATACACAAAGAACTTGAGTTAAAGGGGTTGTGTATGGTATGAAGTACTACTCCCACATTGCTTTTGGATTCTTCAGCTCTGTGTGTTACTCCTGCTACACTGTCTGGTGATTTTTAAATGGCCCAATTTTCAAGTAAGAAATATATATCACACATCATTGGTAATGATACTAGACTGGCAATACAAAAGCTGGGAATCACAATCCAGAGACACAAATTCAAAACCCAATGAGGAATTTGAATTGAATCGAACTGAATTGAATTGAATTTGTTGTCACGTGTACCGAGGCACAATGAAAAGCTTTGTCTTGTGAGCAGTACAGGCAGATCAGAGAGTTAAGTTGCACAGATAAGTAAATAATCGGTAAACAGTGGCAAAACCAAAAACACAGGTATAGGTGAATTTAAAAGCAATCAATCAAATAAATCCGAATTAAAAAGCAAGTATCACTAAGAAACGGCAATGATGAAATGACAAGATTATTGTAAAAGCCGATCATATTTATTAATGCCCGTTTAGGGAAGGAACTTGGCTTTCTTTACCTGTTCTGGTCCAATAGTGAATCCAAACTAACAGCAATATGGCCGACTTTTAAATACATTCTCCAATAGTTGACTAAAATATTTCATTGTATTCGAAGAGACAGCGTATCATCATCTTCTTTGTGACAATTAGAGATGGTTAAGAAATGTTTGCGTTGCTTGTGATATCTACAACAATGAGCCATCAGCAAATCTAATATAACAATTCAGGCAGCTTCAAAATATACGATAAACATTTAGCAACAGAAAGAGACATTTAAAAAAACCTGTTCAGACCAATAAATAAACATTCAATTAATCCAGTTGTCTTCTTTAAAGGATGGTGATACTGATTAAGCATCAATGCAACATGGACAACATTTAAGTATACAAAAGACCACACTAAATCAGAAGAAATATAACAATTAGAAACAGAAAGTATGTTGAAAAATAAATAATTTGATTACTAACACTGTAATACAAAGTAAAGATCAAGCAGGGGAGCTCCTATCCTCCTGGGTCCCCTGAAAGCTAATTGAAGGGAAAATTACAACCATTTCACACAGAAAAAAAAGCAATTGAAATAATTGGGTAGAAGATTGAGGCAGCTGCTGAATAGGTGAAAATCAGCACAAATACAAGTGTGATGTGGAAGAGGCAGTGAGGCAGGAAAATGACTATGTGCATGAGTGATATAGGTGATCTCAAACTTAGGGTGAAATCTCATAAAAGGAGCCCAACCCCTGAATGGCAATGGGTATCACCTCTGCTCCTGCGACTGGAACTGCAATGCGTGTGCTTAGAGTGCATATTCTAAGTGCATATAGGAGGCAGGTGCACACATGCAACGGTGTGTGGAATAGAAGCATTTAGGAATTGTTCACTCCCACCATCAGCTGACATACTCAAAATTCAGCCGCGATTATAAACAGGCCAGGCTCAGCAACCATCCACTGTTTGAAACAAGTTTGGAAACATGTAAGGCCATTTAGGTCATTTTTGTCTGACCCAAACTCCAATCCTCTTGAAATAATCCACCAGTTGCTCCCCCTGCCATCAAGCACAACTTTAATCTCTTGAGCAGATAAGTACAAAAAAAGACTTGATAGTCAGCAACGCCTTCATCCTGTGAATAATTAAAGACAAAAGGAAATAGCAGTTGTCAAAATAGCATTGAAGAAAATAATTGTATGGGAAGAATGAATTGACACAAATGCAATGGGCTGAATGGCCTCTTCCTGTGCTGCATTGTTCTGCAATTCAATGACCCAGTATTCACCCATCCTCAGAAGCGAGAAGTTACTCTCTTGAAAATTGTCAGAGAGTTTCGAGAGGTCCGTGAAAATCTGACTGAGTTATTAGCAAAACAAAAACAAATTTACCCAAGAGCTTTGTTTGATACAAATTTATCAGTGAGATGTCTGCTTATGTTCATTAATAAACAATACCTCCATGATACCTTATGTCCTGCATGCTAACAACAGGCATTTCCCACTGCTTGGGCAAACATTAAGCATTTTTTTCCTATCATAAATAGATCAAGTATTGTACTACAAAGTCAATGATGTAAATCTATATAATGGGTTAAAACCTAAGAGCCTTGCCATACAGATGCATAATGAAAGAGCAGCAGTCACAGCAGTTCATTCATTGTCAAGTATCTTGTCTAATAGATGCTTGGCTTTTTTTTCTGCATTGTGTGCATCCATTGAAGGCATCCAGTTGTGAGCAGCCATTCAACTCCACTTGTTTCCACAATATAAAATTTTAATATAGGATCGCATTTTCACACTTGCTCTTACGGTGCATTTTGTTT
Organism: Hemiscyllium ocellatum; assembly: GCF_020745735.1. Lineage (NCBI taxonomy): Eukaryota > Metazoa > Chordata > Chondrichthyes > Orectolobiformes > Hemiscylliidae > Hemiscyllium > Hemiscyllium ocellatum. The sequence continues at coordinate 66,471,869 of NC_083416.1, forward strand.
TCAGGTCCCAAACAACATCCACTGCCAGTGGACAGAATCTTATAAGTGCCTTAATGGCATGGGCTTCAGTGAGATTTGTGGCAATATCGTCTTAGATCTGATGAAGCCAATCTCGTCAGAACATCTCACTGCAACCTTTATGCATTTGCTAAGCAGTGAATTGACTTTCTATCTGGCGTAGAGATCAGTCGCCAAGTGAAGGGTTAGTATAGCCAACGTTCTATCTAAGCTATGCAGCTGGGCAAGTGTCACTCCAAGGTAGTGCGCATGGTGATCTGTGTCAGAACGCCAGGCACAGGATTGACCTTCAGTTCTGGAAGTCACTGCAGCACACAGGCCTTGGAAGCCTGAGCAACTGGAAAGAAATTAGAGGGAATGCTGACTGAAGCCTGTGAAGCACCTTATCTATAGCAAAACTCACCTCATTAATATTCAGGCTTCTATCTTTCCAAACACACCAAGTAAGTTAGACCTTAGAGCAAGAGATGAGCTGAAGTACCACCTCTGACTTCTGTGTTGAGAATTCTCAAAGTATTGGATGCTGGGTACCAACAACACAAAGTATTGCACCCCCACGTCCACAAAAATTGGCATCCAACACATGCCAGCCTCGACAACCCTCATGGTACATCTTTGGTTCATTTACAGGTCACTTCTGCACTTTAGTGCTGCATCTTGGTCTGCACTGGCAACTATCATTGATTCATGATTTCGGCTTTTGTCCGAAACGTCAATTTTCCTGCCCCTCTGATGCTGCTTGACCTGCTGTGCTTTTCCAGCACCACTTTAATCTAGATTCTGATTTCCAATATCCGCAATCCTCACTTTTGCCTATCATTGTAACACGGCTGGCATGGACATTGTGCACTCAAGGACATGCACCCTGCTCATCTTCTGGCTGTTTGCTTGCTGTCACTCATTCTGAGCTTACCTGATGCGCACAGCATCGCCACCTTATACTGCCTTGCATTTTGCGTGTCAGGCAAAGATAAGTGGAGGAACATTGAAGAAATGGGGAGATTACAGAGGGATTTGGACAGACTTAAAAATTGGGCACAGAAGTGGTAGATGAAATACAACATGGGAAACTCTGAGGTTATGCAATTTGGTAGGAAAGAGAGACATAGACTATTTTCTAAATAGAGAAAGGCTTTGAAAATCTAAAGCACAAATGCAATTGGCAGTTCTAGTTCAAGATTCTATTGAGGCTAATATGCTGATTTATTTGACAGTTCAGAAGGCAAATGAAATGTTAGCATTCATTTTGAGAGGGCTAGAATACAAGACCTTGGATGTACTGCTAAAGCTGTGTAAGGCTGTGGTCAGATGACATTTGGAATATTGTGAGCATTGTTGGCCCTCTTATCTAAGCTGGCCTTGTAGGGGGTCCAGATAAAGTTTACAAGAATGATCCTGGGGATGATTTGGAGATGCCGGTGTTGGACTGGGGTGTACAAAGTTAAAAATCACACAACACCAGGTTATAGTCCAACAGGTTTAATTGGAAGCACAGGAGTTTTCGGAGCGATGCTCCTTCATCAGGCTCCTTCATCCTGGGGATGAAGGGCTTGTGTAAAGGAAGCAGTTATGGACTCTTGATCTGCACTTCGTGGAAGTTCACAAGGATGGGCAGAGGGCTTTCATTGAAACATACAGAGTAGTAAGTGGCCTGGATAAAGTGGGCATGGAGAAGATTTTTCCATTAGTTGGAGAAAGTAGGACCTGAGGACACAGACTCATAGTGAAGGGATGAACCTTTCAAACTGAGATGAGGAGGAATTTCTTCAGCCTGGTAGTAGTGAATCTGTTGAACTCATTGCCACAGAAGGCTGTGGAGGGCAACTTGTTGAGTGTATTTAAAACAGAGACAAATGAATTCCAAAAGTCCAATCCTCATTCCACAAAATCATACAGAATTAGGACAAGTCACGTATTACCTGCATATTCCCCTTTGGTACAGTTCCACTGGACCAAGCCTCAATTCAATGTTACTAGATTCAGTTGGACCAAATCACCTTGTGCTATTTTCTATCGAGTTGTATTTTATAATCCAAGTGATAGACTTGGAGAAAATTCAATGTTTAATGTTCAGTTAACATAGCTCATTCAATCTGTTAAGTAGGTTTATGTATAGTCTGCAACACTGCCTCCGCACATATGGATATATAAAGCAAGTTTTTATCCATCTAAACATGATGTTGAGTTTTATTCTGCATCAACATTTTCAATTTTTTTTTAATTCTAAATTTACTAAAGTCATGACAATTCCACATTTCCTAACAATGCAGCTAATGATTTATGATGATTTGACTGAAATCAAATACATTTCAAATATTTAATTTAAGTTTATCAAAATTGCAACGGTCAGCCTTTACAAGCACAGCACTGCAGTTTTGATTCTGTATTAACCATGAAAGAGAAACTGCAGAGAAACTGCAAATAGTTTGAATTGGAGATTTTTTGTTTATATAACAAGTGTTTAGAGAAACACAAATAATGATCACATTTGGTCATTTTTAATGCAATTTTATAGTTATTAATGTCTGGTTGGACATGAATGTCCAGCTGAGTTGGTTGGACTCTCACCTCAGAGCCAGAAGGTTATTGACTCAAGCCCCAATACAGGATTGTGAACGAATAAGCAAAAATAACACTTCAGCTCCGTCCTGAGAGAACATCTGTCAGAGGTGCTACAGTTCAGATGAAATCATCAACTGAGGCCCTGTTTACTCTGCCTAGTGGATGTAAAAAACTTCACACAATTACTAGAAGAGGAGGGAGGGAGCATCCCCAGTATCCTGAGCAAGAAAAGTAACCTTTAAGCGGCACCTAAAATAGATGATCTAGCTATTTATTTTATTGATCTATGCCGATCATGCAATGTGCAAATTGCTGCCATGCTTTTTGGGTAGAATTTTCGCCTTTTTGAAATGTGTGGACAAGCCTGTTAGGTGGTGATTAGCACATCACCCCATCACCAGAAAAACCTAACCCTATTGTGTGCCATTCTGTCTGCTCAGAGCTATGACATGTGCAACTGAACTTCTCGACTATCTAAAATCATGACTCTGGCATCCAAGGTTGGTGAAACTGTCACCCGCTGGCAGCTTCTGAGTTTATTGGGGGGGTCTTTTAAACGCAGATAGATTATATGTATGAGCAAATGCAGTTTAGACATAAAGAAAAATTAATGAATGATGTAATGTTGACTTAAGAAAGGAACTTTATCCTGCAATGGTCAGGCCATTATACAATGGACATAAAAATAATGACATAGATTAAATGCATTTCTCATTCTTGTCATCCCTAACAAAACAAATATCTGATTTAGAGTTTATTCTTTGGGCGCAACAAGAAAGCTCTGAAAATGTGGCTCTTACATTGCTGTTATGGTGCTACTATCTCGTTTTCATTAGAATGCAGCTAGAATTAAAATTGGCATAAATTAGTAAGTGTCCACTATAAGTGCTGAATGCATACCATGGCGTTCTTCATTAAAATCTAAAATGTAACTTTTAGCTCATTTGGCACAGTATTTCTAAGAATGTGCAACCAGTGAAGCTTTTCAATTTTTAATGCAACTTATACTTAGCCAAAAAAATGCATTCAAAACAGAAATAAAATTGAAAGCTCATCTCAGTAAGAATAACAGAAAACAGAAACACACAAACTAACACAAATACACCAAAAGTATCACCATTGTTCTGCTTTTTCTGGATTACTGCTTACAATATAGAACAGAACTCTGAACGAATTCAATTAGACGATATTCTTTTTTGAAATTTTGGATGTGATCAGGTTTCTGTGTGGAGCTTTATTGAGTGAGGAGTTTCAAAGGTTCAGATCAAGTGCAAATATTGTAACAATGTACAAAATTAATTTATGACTGAAATTCAGCAGGCTCTGAGATGACCTAAGTTGTTTTTAACCTGAGTTACATTTCCTTTTGGGCATAAATGTGTAGGCCCTTCTAATCAACCAATGTAAAAATTGGAACTGGGATATAGAGATGGTAATAAATAGAGAGTGTTGCAGTTTGCCTTTGCTACATCTTTCGCTTAGATATTGCAATGTACCTAATTAATTCAGTTGGAGATCTAAATGTTCTGACATACTAGATAATAAACTATCAAAACATAACTATCATTTCAAATTTAAGGAGCACAATGTGGCACTTAACACTAATAGTTTCTGTGTAACAGATATTTAGCTGACAAGAATTCAGCAATTACCTTTTGTGATTTCTGTTCAATGTCTATACATTTTCGACAGTGGACTGGTGAGGACAGACCCTTAATTGGCACTTCCACTCTTCAACAGAATTCAGTGTACCATTGCTATAAGTCACGGGAAATCAAATATGATTCAGAGCTTCTTCTTTGTAAGTATTGCGGAGGTTGCTTTCTACAATGTTTCAAATTACGTGATAACAAGTTAGGGTAGGCAGTGATGTCATCATAATGTCTGTGAACTAGTATACCAGACTAACAAGCTAATGTTCTAGGGACATGGGTTACAATCAGATTATGGCAGAGTAAGTTAAATTTGAATTTAATGAGCTTGAAGAAACATATGGACACCATCTGATTCCTGAATTCTTTTAGAGAAGGGAATCTGACACCTTTATCTGATCAGATCTACAAGCGACTCCAGGTCCACAGCAAAGCAACTGACTGTGAACTAGCTAATAATCATTTACTTTAAGGTCAATTAGAGATGGGCAGTAAATACTGACCTATTCAGCAATGTCCATCTTCTATGACCAAACGATAAAAGCATGCCTAGTATCACTCTTGATTTTATTTTCAATAGAACTGAAAATATGGACAGGTACATAAATAGCTGCCTTTTAGTACTGTTGCTCAAAGTCTAACATAGTTTATCTGAGAAGGAAGTTTTATTAGTTTTTGAAATCCATTTACTTGCACAACAATACAGTTGTACTGAATAGCGCCACTATTTATTATACTTATACTTATTGATTTTGCTTTCACTCCAGAACATCATTCTGAACACAGATGAATCGATCTGATTGCGTGATGTGTCCATTTTGCTCTTCTGTTTGTTTCTAATGCAAACGATATGAATTCTTTTGTCTAAGAGAATGCTGAAGAAGGAGGCCATTCAGCTCACAAACCAACGACTGTTCAGTGCGTGAAAGAAGGGATCACGCCTCTTGTCTACTATTGTCCCCATACACTACTTTGAGAAAACATTAGGTAAACAACATCCAGTTTAGGAATCATAGTCAACAAATTCTGTTTGAAACAGTACGTAGTATCCAGATTTATTTCAAATTCATTATGATCGATGAATTTTGGCTTCAGATCATTACTTGTTAACAATTCATTAGAGTTTTTCATTTCTTGTGCGCACCTAAAGTTTTAAATGATGCAGAGATAGCTGCAATCTGTTTCAGCAGATAATCATACATCATAACAATTAAGAATTCATAATAATAAATGCAATAGCTTATAAATTAATAAAGACAGCCTGCTTGCATGCAGTCAATTCTCACCAACAATAAGCAAATGATCAAAAATGTTCATGCTGCTTGGATAATTAGGTGAAGGGAACATCAGAAGATGATATGTCCCTGGTGTGACAATCATCAAAAACATTCCTTCATTTTATCTACAGGCCAATACATAAAATCACTGAGATAGATATACTGGAGATTCCATAGACCATTCATTTTAACCCACCGTCAAACAGAGAATCTGTGAATTCCTGGATGACTATCAATCTTCATATGCAATTAGGCATTTGCTTGACTCCTCGTTACAGCCAAAAAATCAAAGTTTCCATAACTTCCAGGAGCCATTTTAGAGGAGTGTTTGTTTTCAGTTTTTATAAGGTTTGACTTCAATTCCATAATATACTTGGGCATGACAATCTGTAGTGAAATGATCCTCACCATTCTTAATTCTGTATTTTCTGACAGAGAGAGGTTGACTAATAACCATTTGCAATTATTGCTTTGTTATAAATGTCATGATAATTTTAATGGCAAGACAGGGAGGTTAAGCTATTTCACAATGATAATAGCAGAGCAGTTCAAGTTAGCCAGCAACTTATAGTAGTTCACAATTTGTAGGGTCTCTTTTCACAAGCTGCCCACTGAGTTGTACATTAAGAACAGCTAGGGCTATTCTGATATAGTTACTATTTTTCCACCAAATGCAAGACACTGTGATTAAGTTGAGGTAATGACTTAAATAACTTGCTAACGTATGCTGTGAAAAATAAACTGGATAAGATAAAAAAAATTGATGAGGTAATTGATCAGATTATATCAAAATGATGCTGAGTTTCATGGTGTCACTATTATTACTGTGTAATCATCCAGCAACTTGTAACAAGAAAGATACATACAGTGAATTGTGAGTAATGTCTGCCCACAGCATGCAACAAGATGCAATTATTTAAACAGTGACGTTGGAAATGAGCTTTACAGTTTTTTTAGTTCATTCATAGAATTCAGACATTGTTGGGAAGGTCCAAGTTATTGAAAATCCATTATCGTCTATCCCTCAAGGTAGTCATGACTTACTTGCTTGAATTGCTGCAATTGATGAAACATAAGTAACCCAAGTACTGATATGAAGAGAGTTTCATAATATTGGTCCAGCAACAGTCAATAATGATGTTATACATAGTCAAAAGGGTTGTGTGAGGGGAACTTGAAGGTAGTGCTGAAGAGTCTCCAGACTAAAAATGTTAACTCTGCTTTCTCTTCATAGAGTTGCGCCAGTAATTTCTGTTTTTTGTTTCAGATCTCCAGTATCTGCAATTCTTTGTTTTATTTTATATTATTGCAGGTAGTGATGCCTCCATGAAAATCCTGACTTTATCCTTATAAATCGTGGTGGCCATTGGTTTGAAAGCTGTGAATAAGTGGATTAGACAGGGTGGAAAGGTGGATAGATGAGTAAAGTCAGTGAATAACAGCGTAAGGTCACAGATCAGTACGATGGCAGGCAAGTAAGGTTGGTGAGTAAGAAATCCTGCCATCCCAGAAATCAGTCTCATAAATCCTTCCTTAGGTAAAGGAGACCAGAACTGCTCCAGGTGTGATCTCACCAAGGCTTTGTACAAATGCATCAAGGAAACCCTCCTCATAACTCGATTCCTCTCGCAACGAAGGCCAACATACTATTTGCATTCTTGATCACTTGAAGAAAAATGAAAGCCTCCCAGTATGTTGGACAACATTTATTCTTAATGAAAATAGATTGTCCAGTCATTTGTTTTATTGTTGTTTGTCTGATGGATGTGTATTTACCTGGATTTCCACATTAGGTAAACTGTAATTTTTCTTTTGTGATTTAATTGTAAAGAAAAAGCAATTTGGGACACCATAAGGTGTGAAAAATATGACATAAACACAGTTCTTTTTTTCATTCACTACAAGTTAATTTTTCTTTTATCATCACTCTTAGCACATGATTTTTAAGAGGACCATAATGATCATGCTTCCCATCCAGAAAGTCTCCCAGTGGTGATGCTCTCCCTTTCAAAGGGGCTCAGGTGATGAAATTATCTCATGTTGAAAGTACCAGGCTCTTGCTGTCTCTTAAACCTATCAAAATACTTTAGGACACCAATTATAAATGATTGAAGCAAAGCAATCCACTTAGGTCTTAAAATGAATATAATTTTTCTTTTTAGCATGCCAAGCATCATGGGAGACATTAAATAATTTCATAAACCGAATAATGTTAATCTATCTACCAGAAGAGTGATTTAACTTAATGGCTCAACTAATGACTAAATGCATGGGAATCTAACATCAGGCTATTCATGAAGAGGGGCAAATAAATTTCCTTTGGAATTTCAAACTGTGAAGTAACTAAAATGGCTTTTGGAAGTTATGGAAACTTTGATATTTTGGCTGCAGTTTGAATTTGGAAGCCTGTTTTCATGTTTAAGAAAATATATTTTCCCTTTGATGACATAACATGGTATTCCATTAATTAGCAGATATGTTTCTGTTTTTGCTTTGTAGGTTCCTCCTGACAATACAATGAGTTTACAGCAACGATTCTGTTCACAGTTCACTGAATTTCATGTCACCAATTCAGTTGTCCAACTTCCTCGAATTGAATTTTCACCTTAATTTTAGGGTATGCTTGATGACAGGTATATTCAAGTGTTCCTTAAACACATGTATCTCCTTTGTGTTTACAAATTGTAAAAGGTCAACTGTTTTATTGTCATTAATGTAAGTAAATCATTTCATACAGGAAAACAAATAGTAAGTTTGAAAATAAATGCACTTAGCAGATTATGAAGTCTGTCAAAAACATGCCAGAGCACTTAAAAAAAACACATTACTTTTACTTGCAGTGATTATAATATATTCAAAAGTAGCAGCATTAAGGCTAGCAGTAAGATTCCCCCATGAAATGAAAGACCGTTGGTCTATTTTGTGTTTTCACCAAGGAACATAGGCTAACACATTGCAGACATTGACATTAAATTTCAGGATCAACACTTTGCACAATACAACCAACTTATTTTATACAACAGATCACACTAAGAGAAGAACAAAATTCTTCCTGTAGGTTAGAAAGCTCTTCTCCCCAGGTACTCAACTAATGATATCATTAGCAGATAATACAACTGCAAATGTGCTAAATATTCCTGTAGTTCAAGAATGTCATAACTCCTCCATAACTCTCTAACCTCTTTTGACATAACAACGCCGTAGGAACCTTACACTTTTTTAAAATTCAATATCTAAATGCATTGTCTTATGAGGCTTGGCATTTTTTTTTGATAATATTCCTGTAAAGTGCTTTCGGACATGTGGCACACAAAATTGATGGCCAGTGTACCCAACTACAAGTAATATTTGCCTGACTACGCTCCTCATTGTAGTTAATTCTGAATGGCTACACTTATGTTTAGATTAGATTAGATTTTTTTTAGACTAGATTAGACTTACAGTGTGGAAACAGGCCCTTCAGCCCAACAAGTCCACACCGACCCGCCGAAGCGAAACCCACCCATACCCCTACATTTACCACTTACCTAACACTATGGGCAATTTAGCATGGCCAATTCACCTGACCCGCACATCTTTGGACTGTTCTTTTGTATTTCCAAAGAAATAGTGACCTCTTGTCTTTCATCTTCTCAAACTGAGACCTCTGTTTTGCAAGGTTAGAATTTCACATAATCAGTGAACTAAAAGTTACAAGACTTTCATCAGAGTCATTAATAAATATTGAGAACAGCAAGGGTTTTAAAACTTATCTCTGAAGGACTTCAGCAGTCATTGCTGCCAGATTCATTTTCTTTCTCTTTTGCAATTTCCCACTCGAAAATAGATGCTGAAGTGTTATAGAATATTCTAATCTTGGAGGTGTCTGCTCACAGTTATGTTTAATCGCTTTTATTTAATCACGATCGGATTCCTATTTTTAAGAAAAAAATTTATTCAGAAGTCCTTGACGTATGTGGTGTGCTATGATTCTCAGACAGACAGTGTGACATCATTAACCGATAACAATAGGTTGCTAATGATCTCCACAGTGCCGCTAATGGCTGCTTCCGGGTAAGTGGGAAGCCTTTTGCTTCAAAACTTGCTACTACTGTGTAAATTAAATGAGATTAAGAAGAAAACAAAATCAATCCTAAACAAAAAACAAATTGGCTGAAAGCCCGAGTACTCAAGTGAATTTGTATGATGTCTTCATTGCTCTTTAAGGTAATAGGAGGCCATTTTTTCAATTGTTAGATTTAAGTAGTTTGCTACTTTATATCACTTTGCAGGAGAAGAACATGGGAATATGGGTCAGTTATGGCTATTTGTAATGCTTGGAGAGGAAATATAGCAATCACTTAAGGAAGTGATTTGAAGAGGGCAGTGCGTCAATAAGATTTGTATGCCGCCAGCATTCAATTTTCACTGCATTGTTAGTGTGAGAGACAGACTATGTTTGGAGATGGAATCCTGAAGGAAGTTTAAAGGGAGATAAGATATCTATGATCAACATCTCCTGTCTCTTGCTGAAAAGCTGCTTCTAAAAAGTTGGAAATAGTAAAGCAATAAATATTTCAAGGAGGAGAAAACCTTTATAAAAGTTCATTAATCCTCAAAAGTTAGGAAGCTATCTTTGTCACTTTCACCCTAAAGAACTGTATTCATTCTTCGTCTTGCATCAACAGTCCAACAAGACTCCAACAACACAGAGAAGGTTGCGAGTTAAGGCTTCAATTTTTTAAGGAATAATAGGGGAAACAAGACTTTTTTTCTCTCTAGAAGTGCAACAGAAGCTTAATATAGACTCATTTGTTGACATTAATTGATGTAAATCACTAACTATCTGAAAGACTTTGACAAAGGATAAACATAAAAGTAATAAAACACTGCTACAGAAAAACAGATCGACAGTCTGCAACTAATAGCGAATAAAGAGGGTCTAGTGCTGACAAAAGACAAGTATCCAAACACACAGTGCATAAATTACACACTGGATAAAAGTTAATGCTTCAGCTAAGTCTGGAATGCTAATGGTTAGGATGCTGGAGTTGTTTTTCTATCTCAATTCTCGGATTGCTGCAAGAACAAAATGGGGAATCTTAAGTCTCATGCAGTGCCATTGAATACAACACAATATCTATTGCTTACCCCATGCAGTGTGCAATAACATTTTCCCAGCCCATCTGTTGGTGTCTTGTATTTCCACTATGACAGGTATATATCTGGACATTTCATGCAACAAACCATATCTGAGTAGCAGTAACAATGGCAGGACCGTTTTCACATTCACCTCTTTATTGAAGAAGGTGTTTCAAAAGATTGTTATAAATACTGTTGGATCTAAATTGAGCAAGAGCCAAGAATAAAAGACTGTTTGGTGGGGGAGAGGAATAAAAATTGTGATGCAAGGAGGAGTGGTTGTACATGCAAAAGAAGATATGGATGAAAGCAGTGAAGGTCTAGAGTACAGTTCAGAACAGCATAAAGCAAAACAGGAAGCTAAAGTTTGGGTCACAATCTGACAACAAGATCATTAAAGACGGGCAGAACAAATAAGGACTGTAAGAAAACGAAAAACAAATTGAAATTAAGTGATTGCCTGCAACTAAAAATAAGCCAAAATGAACTTTATGTATCTTGATGGGACGTAAAATCCAAATGGATATTAAACTGCAAAGTTAAACTAATAGCATCTTTGGAAGAGACTAATTCAAAATAGAAATTATTGAGGTCAAGGCAAAAGCAATGAGAATTTCCAATGCACTCATCATTTTGTAATTTGGTCATGAAGGATCCTAGTGTGGGTTTTTATAAAGCATCCTGATCTGATCCTCCACGTACACGGTTTGTCTGCTCAGTAGGCTACATAAGTTTAACCGAAGAACAGAAACAATTGTTGAGGTGTTTGTGTTTCAGCCTTAAGAATGGTACAAATGCCTTATGTAAATATGCAGAGTCAATCTGTGAAATGATGTGCATTGGTGCCTTGTGTGGTAACTGCACATGTAAGTTAAAGCCACTTTCCAGCTACATTGATAGGTGTATGTCCTGCAGTGAGCAGTGATGAATGCTGAATTGATAACAAGTAGGGTACACACATCCTACCCTCATTATAAAGACCTGTTGACCTATTCACATGAATAGGGGCTAAACAACCCACAGCATAATTTGCACTTTTTCAAACAGTGCATAAAATGAGTTGTCGCTGGGCAAGGTGAATAGGTTGTTACCACAATTTCAAAAGCCAGTAATAAAGCTTTACTTCAGATTTATATGGAATCACATTTTTCAATTTGTGCTTTTTCTCTCTGAATGAATCATTAAAGTCTGCCTGGTGCCAGCATCAGAAAAACAAAAGGTTTTTCTGTTTAATTCCCATACATTTATTTTAACCTGTTCAGATATATTGTGACACATCTGTTTTGGAGCAGGTAGGACCTGACCCAAGCCTTCTGGCTCAAAGGTAGGAAGCCACAAGAGGTTTTTTTTAAAAAGATCAGTTTTTAATTAATTCAAAATTCACCATCTGTCATGGTGAAATGCATATGCAAAAGAACATTTTACCTTTTGTCTCTGTAAGACTAGCCTAGTGACATTAACACTACACCACCACCCTTTCTTGGACATACAGGGAGATTACATGATTAGCTCCTTGCCTCAGGACATTAAACAGAACCTGAAAACAGTCGTGGAAAGATGGAATGTTTTTGCTGTTTATTGTTGGTTGACATCTGCTACTCACTTAGGCAACCTAGATGATCTTGTAGAGGGGACAGTTTTCAAATATTAAAATCAAGCAAATCCAGATCAAGTCTTATTTGTTAAATGAAGCATAAAGCTCATTCCTGTTGTCGCAAAGTCGTGTCTCAACCTTTCGATGAAAACTACTTTCTGATTACATAACTGGTGTTTAATGGAGGTCTTGGAGGTGTCAACTTGCTGTGAGAGCCTGACATTGCCTCCTTCGGGGAAGGCTGGCTAAGTCGGATAGGATGAGGCACTTAAATGCAGCAGGCATTTCCCATGATCGGACATCCCACTAAACTACCAGCCAATCGTAGGCAGCTTTTTTGAATGGCAGCAGGGAGATGGTGGCTGCTGTTGGTACACCATCCACAAGAGGCTTGGACTTGTTGCTGGATCACAGGTCATGGGTGAGAGATGAGGCCATAATGGGGAATGTTGAGGAGAGAGGGCAGGATGCACAGGTTGGGGATGGGAGGGATGAATGAAGAATGGGGAGGGCCTGACATCAAAAGCAAGGGGGTAGCTCACAGTAGCCCTCCTTTTCTCCAGTGCAGGCCTCTCAATCGGATATTGTGCCTATAAATGAGGAATCCCAGAAACCACAAGCAACTGCACAAAGGTTTGCCTGTCGTGAGCCCTGTACAATGAATCTCCTCCGGCTCACCGTTGTAAAAGACTCCTAGCTGACATTAATTGTCCACTTCGGGGGTTAAATTCATGACAAGTGGTAAGAGCATATTTGGGCTTTTCCACCTTTGGCATCAAGCTCACAATTAAATTTGGCCTACAAAAAAAGTGAGCCTTCCAATTTCATGACAAAGTTGGGAATTGTTCAACTATGGACTTATGCCCACTAAGAAGCACATGGAGTGAGACAGGAAAGGATCATGATCTAGCCAGTCTTCTGATATGGAAAGTTGTGAGGAGTTTTGATGCTTAAGGACAGCCAGCCATTCATGTGATCTCTAACGTGTAATTTCCTTGTTATTTAATCTTTAAATTACAATAAAAGCCAAGTAGTATTTCACAGGTATGTTTATGTACTATTTCTTTACCAATATCTGATATATTCTCAAAGATTTCAGAGTGATACATTCACCTTGAAAAATATACCACTTTTTCAATCAGTGCCAATTAGCAGTCAGAATTCAGGTTCAATGTTTTACAGTTCCCCAGTTGGTAATTCTAAACATCCTGTTCAAACATGGTCATGACATACACTGGAGCAGGTGGCACTACAACCCAAGCCTCTGGACAGATCCTCTGTACACTTCATCATTTTCCTTAGCTTTTTTAAATATTCTTCAATTGCTGAAATGAAACACTGGCTCTTGGTTTTAGCAACTATTATTTAGCTATTCAAGGAAACCATTTTTTTGTATCAATGACAATATTACTTCTGTGCATCAGCCATAGCATAATTGGAAGCACTCTTGGGCTAAATCTTACAATTTTTTGGCTAAGTCCAAGTTGCACTGAGTAGTTTGGAGGGTTTTTTATGCTACATTGTGAGATCTCTCATTATATCTTACCAAACCCATCTCATTAATTATCTTCCCTGCCCCATGACATCTACACATCTTATTCTGACTCCATCCTACCATTAACCATTTCCAGAACTCCACATGTGGGATACCCCAGGATTCATTAACATCACTTGTGCCCACACCATGTTTAAAAGCCTGTTGGGTACCTGCATAAGACAAGAACTGCCCTGTACCAGACATGTCAAACAGGGGGAATCAAAGCCCCTCTTCACCTGAGCAGGGTCCCACAAGTCCTCCTGAATGAGGTGGTGCTGACCAGGATTTCTGAATCTCCCGGGACCAGGAATCGACCATGATACCAGACGAAATTCACTTGGTCTGAGGTTGCCACCCAACTTAAAGCAGTCTCAGCTTTCTGCAGGAATATCAATCGCTGTAGGAAGAAGGTCAATGTCCTTCTGTACTCTTCCAGGGGAAGGACCTCCCACTTTTCACCCAAACTGCACATTCACTCTATCTCTGTTACTGTATGCACTTCCAGCCAAGGCTCATGCTCTCGAACTCCCACAACCACCTAATGAAGGAGCAGCGCTCCAAAAGCTAATGCTTCCAATTAAACCTGTTGGACTGGTGTTGTGTGATTTTTTTTAACTTTGTACACCCCAGTCCAACACCTGCATCTCCAAATCACGATGCTCACTATTGGCTCTCATACTTTCCCCACTCACTGTTAATCTTCTTCAACCCCTGACATGACTAACCCTTCATGCCCTCTGCTCTGCCTACTCAATCACTCAGAAGACCTCCCTACCATCACCAATAATCAAAGCTGTGCCACCCACTTTCACCTTTACCTCATTCCAGGGGAAAAAAGCAGCTCACATAAAGGTGGAATGAATCAAAATGGGTGGTATGTGCTGAACAATCCCTTTTGAGGAGGGGATCCTAATTCTGACTGCTCCAAGTAGGGCCTTAGTTAGAGGCCGCCCTTCAATCACTGTGCTGGGACCACCCCTCCTGAGTGAAGGCTATTCCCCCTTGACCTCCAATGAGGCCTCCAAGCAACCAGACAAAGCTTCCTGTTTGTATTAAACTGGAAGTCAAAATAACTGTAATATGAGAATGGTTTCTCTGGCTGAGGAGGCAAAGCAAAACAGGAGTCCAAGGCAATGTGACACAGTAGGCACAGAGGGAGTTAGCGGTATGAGACCAAGTGAAAAGCTTACAAATGCAGTCTGGTCCAGTCCATAAACATCCCTGGATGTCGTATCCTTGCTGTAGCAATACAATGATAGTTCCTGGTACAGTGTGAGGTGTAGCATTGTAGTGATGAAACGTCATGCATATGGATTGGAAATATGCCATATGGATTCTCAGAGGCTGGCGTACATCAGGTATCAATGTCCTTGGATGTAGTATGTGTCTGGCCATCACCCATGGATCATGCCCTGAGATATGGATGCTCAGTTTTTAATGTGGAGGTTGCTTGGAGCAAGCTGGTCATCCGTTTGGCTCCTTTGCCGAGCCAGGAGTAAGTGAGGACTGCAGATACTGGAGAGACAGAGACAAAAGTTGTGCTGCAGGAAAAGACACAGGCGATCAGGCAGCATCCGATAAGCAGGAGAGCCAACGTTTCAGCCATAACTTGCCTGACCCACTGTGCATTTTCAGCACCACACATTTCCACTCTGACTTTCCAGCATTCCTCACTTTCTCAAACAATAATCACTGTCAATTGATCACTTGCTCACTGCCTGGTGAGAATCTCACAATGGTACAGGTGAAAAGCACAAAAGAGACCGAGTGGAAATGGGTTTTGCTGGACAATTCTTCCAAATCTCATTATAGCCCAAACTATTCAGATCTCTCTAAGATTCTATCTCTTGTCTCAACAATGGAGATCACATCTGCCTGCTCAGGTGCTTGTTCAAAACCCTGTGGCACTATCTTGAAGAACAGCAAGTGTGTTATCCCCGATGTCTTATCCAATATTTATCCCTCAATCAATATCAAAACAAACAAGATTGTCTGGTCATTGCTACATTGTTGTTTGCAAGACTTTGCCATGTGCATATTGCTCACTGTCTTTCCTTTGTCAGAGCAGTTAGTGTACTCTGAAAGTACTGATCGCTGAGTTTTTAAATATTTTAGACCCTCCAGTGGTTGTAAAGAAACATCATCAAAGTGCCAGTCTTTATTTTCATGTCCCAAACTAGATTGCACCATGAGCTGGGTGAATCAAGGAATAAGTTTTGCTATTGGTACTTTAAAAGATCTAGATAATTGAAATTTGACTGTCATGAATGCATCATTTATGAATGAATGACTGTGTTTTAAAAAAGGCTTTCATAGGGACTCTTCTGGTGCAGTGATAATGTCCCTACCTCTGAATCAGAAGACCTGGGTTTGAGCCCTCCCAGCTCCAGCGGGAGGGCTCAACATTGATTGAAAGAAAACTCTATTGTCACAATAGGATTCATTGATGCCATTCATAGTTATTGAATGGGCATGGAACTGCTATCGCTTTGCATGGAGGGTATACAAGGCTATGTGTTGGTTGGTGAAGGGGCATAGCTTGAGTTGAAGGGTATGAAGAGACTGATATAGAGTTGGTTGGGGGTTACTAGATGGCATGTATTGGTGAGGATTAGGAAAGTGGGTTGTCAGAGGATGTGAGGAATGAGGGCCACACAGCCTTTTTTTTCTATATCTAGAACTGAGGTTCAAATCGCAAAGGCAGGTCTTTGAAACTGCCTGCCTCCGCACCCAGCAGTCCACGTGGCTGCCGCTGAACACTATCTGAGGTTGCTGGGCTATATTCCAGCACGCAGCCACCCACCTTGAATGAAGGTCATACTGATGGAATCACAATTCCCTGAGGCAGGTGCAAAATTCATGAATTTTCTTAACTCTTCTATTTTCCTCAAGGATGTAACTCCACGCCATCAACTCCATAAAGTTAAATAAATACTCACTGCCCGTATGAGAGAGCTCAAATAATAACTATTGCAGCAGGAAACAATGTCATGATCATCAGGTAAAGTTAATTTCTGGTTATTCCAAAACTATGAAAAACTCCTTAAATTAAAAGGATTTTGTTCCTTTCAATTAATCAACTTTTCTTCACTGCTTATTCCCCAAACAAGCCCTTACTCTGTGATTATACCCTCCAGTCCTAGACTCTTGCACATTGTCCTTACCTACCCTGTCAAGTCCCTAAAAATGTTACATGTTTCAGTAAGGTCTCCTCTCATTCTTCAAAACTTCAGTGAATATAAGTCCAATTCACATGACCTCTCTGCATAAGAAAATCACTCCATGCCAACGATTAACTGAGAGAACCTTCTCCAGACTGCCTCCAGTGCAAGTACATCTTTCCTTCGATCAATTCACAGTGGTCCAGTTGTGCTCTGACCTGCATATTGTGTAGTTTTAGCAAGACCTCCCTATTTTTGTATTCCATCCCCTTTACTTCAAAGGCCAACATTATATTTGCCTTTAATATGACCCATTGTTGCTAACCTTTTGTGACTTGGTATCAGAGCCCACAAGTCCCACTGAGCTACAGCTTTCTGCTGTCTCTCCCAATTTGAATAATATTCAGCTCTTCTAATTTATCTTCCCAAGTGCATAATGTCACAGTATGTTCTATCTGCCAAGTTTTTGCCCACTCACTTAGTCTGATTAGTAGTTGTGAAAGTTTTCTTAAACTGATGCAGTTCATGTGATGTCATTACACCCACAGTGTTGAAAGAAATGGTATTCCAGGAGTTTGATTCAGTGACAGTGAAGGAACTGAGAGATAATTCCTCGTCAGGATGGTGTATGGCTTGGAGGGGAGTTTGCAGATGGTAGTTATTCTTTGCATTGATGTTATTGCCCTTCTAAATGGTAGGTGTAAGGTGCTGTTAAAGAAGCCTTTGCGAGTTGCTTCAATGCATCGTACAGATGTCCCAGAACTGTAGTGCACTAGTGACAGAGGGAATAAGTGGTTAAAATTGTGAGTGGTTTGAATTAAACAAACCTTTTTGTCCTGGATAGTGTCTTGTTTGTCGAGCTCACACAGCCAGGCCTATGAAGAGTATTCCTTTACAATTCTGACTCAAACTTTACAGATGATGAACAGCTATTGGGGAGATTGGAGATGAGTTACTCACCACAGAACTTTCAACCACTAGTCACATTATTTATATGGTTAGTCCAGTGTGCAATTTTCAGTCATTGTTAAAACAATTGTTCAACAAAAATTATAAACATTGACAATGGGGAAATCACTGATGGTAATGCAATTGAATGTTAAAGGACACAGCTTCATTGCACATGGCCATTGCCTGGCACTTTTGAAGGGCAGATATCACTCATCACTTATCTGCTTAAATCTAAATGTTGTCTAAGCCTTGCTACACATGGACATGAGGCTGCTTCATTATTTGAGGATTCAGAAATGATGCTGATCTTATGCAGCCATCAGTGAACATCCCTTCTGACCTTATGGTAGAATAGTGGTCATTGATGAAGCAGTTGAAGGTGATAGGACATACGTCACCATCTTCAAGAACTCCCCATGGTATGACCTGCTATTAAGATGATTGACCTCCAACAACCACAGCCATCTCCCTTGTGCTGGCTATGACCCCAAGCAGTGGAGAACACTATCAAAAGCACCTGCTTTTTGTGGACAAGACATATCTAGACAATTTTCAGTGTTGTAACTGCACTGGCAATATTTGGATAGGAGAATGGTTAGTTTGGGAGCACATGTTTTCAGCACCACAGTTGGATTGTTGTCAATAACAAATCTTTGGAGTGCTTTCAGTTGTCATTTTTACATCACGTGGAATGAATCAAATTGCCTGAAGAATGGCATCTGTGATGTTGGGGATCTCAAGTGGAGGCCAAGATAGCTCATCCACTCAGTATTTCTTGATGAAGCAATTGTCAATGGCTTCCAGCTTTGACTTTTGCACTGAGGCGCTGGGCTCTCCCAACAATGAGGATGGTGATACTTGTGGATCTCCTTCTCCAATGAGTTGTTAAATTGTCCACCACTGTTCCTAGCTACATACTGCAAAGCTCAGATCTGACCCAGTGTTTAAAGGATAGCTTAGCTCTGTCTATTAAAAACTGCCTCTTCTGCATAATGTACAAGTAGCTCTAAGTTGTAGCTTTACCAGGTTGAAATGACATTTTTAGGCATGCTTGGTGCTGCTACCGGCATACTCTCCTGCAGTCATTGTTCTATCAGTGTTGACCTCCTGACAAGATGCCAATGATAGAGTAGGATTATACTGGGTCATGAGGTAATAGATTGTGGCTGAATACAATTTAGTTTCCAGCTCCAAGGGACAAAATTCTTTCATGTCTGTTCTTACTTACCCCTGGCCTCAGTCTGTTATCTAAAAACCAGTATAATAAAATGTTCTTGAATTGTCTATCATTTGTATACTTTTCAAACTGAAGTCAACCTATTGCCAAACATCACAGAGACAATATATTAGAGAATGCCAATCAATAATGTTTTTCCATTTGTTTAGCTTCGAAGAACTTACAATGCAAAACCAACTGTTATTTTAAGATGGAGTGCAAAACCCCATCATTGCTCTGTTACTTATAAAACCCAAACACTAAAGCAACAGCTAACATATGAAGTTTCATTTATACTCTCATTTACAGTTACTATTTACATCTGTCAGTCGAATGACTTGTCTGTAAATGTGAAAATAAAGCATTGCTTTGAAATTGCTAAACTAAAGAAGAACAGCTTTCAGAGAAGCAGATTACTACAACAGTGATCTCATTGGCCACAAATTTTAGTGCAAGGTGAAGACATGAAGAATTCTCAAGTGAACAGAGCAGAGATTTACTAGTGCCATAGAAGCCATTACAGCATTGGTATTGATCTCATTGTGATCTCATGAATGATTAAAAAGGCAGGGGTACAAAAATTCGCAAGCTGCCTATTTTTATCTGCAGTTGGTAGAAATTCTAATTAACTTTAACTAATCACAGAATCGTCACAACTGTAAAAAGTAGAGTTAAAATAAAATTATTACTTTTTATTTCAAAACTCCATATTATGGCAATTTCTCACAGAAAGAAATAAAACTGCATTCTTGAACCATTACACAGTACAAATCAATTGAATATTTAAAAAAACGTCAAGCTGATAAGTGAGAAATGCTTCAAATGCAATCTCCTGAAATGGGTGCTGATAGCTGAAGTCACCTTCATAATAACATCTAATTTGAAATCCAGGGACACTTACAAATGGTAAGCACAGGAGCTTTGCTAAGGCAGCCATGTTATTAATTTTCTGAGTATGATTTCGATAACTGTTAATAAAATCACCAAAAGTACAAGTTCTGACTCCCCACTTCACAAATTTCATATTCTGAAGTTTGTTAATTCTTGTCTCCCTCACTTACTCTGCCTTTTAAAGTGGCAAATGACTTTATATTGTTACTATACCGTGATGCATTTAATTTTTATCTGACAGTTCTTTGTATAGAAAATTCAGAATAATTAATCAAAGCACCATAAAGTGATATCTTTCAAAGGTGCCAACTGTAAGTTGGTTGTGATTTTAACTATGGTCGGGTAGCTGCCAACAGAAAGAGACGGAAAATGAGGTGATTTCCAAGCGTGTACTAGCTGAGAAAGTTTCAGTGATCAGAAACCTGAGTATCTTGTTTAGCATTCATTTTTTTCCTTTATATTACCAGATAGCTAAAAAAAAGTTTATGTTTATTAGTGTTACTCAGTGCATTCATTTTTACTTCATGAGTTCACTCACCGTTTTCATGCATGAACAGTGAGATAGAAGATATTTCTCCTGGGTAAGGCAAGAAATACTCCTCTAACTTGACACACCCTGCAAAACAAATTATACAATATAGTAAATATACACATATCTCAACACACATACTCATTACTCCCTTCTTTTCTCACTCAACGATATTAAACGATGTATATCAACAACTTACGTTGAAGCACAGTGAAACAAAGATATATTACCATTGAAAGCCAAGGAAAATTCAAACTAAAATATAATTGATGAAGAACTATTCATATCTACAGTCATTAGCTAATTGAACAATGTAGCTCCTTATACTCTCTAATGAAGAGTGTGATTTTATGCTTGGAGTAGGGGAGCTTTCCCTAGATTCCCTAGATTCCTGGTTAATATTGATTTCTCAATCAACTTCACTAAACACGTTTTCTGGGCATTCTCAGATTTGCTATTTGTTGGACCTTTCTGCATGCAAATTGGCTGTAATGTGTCCTGTAACCACACTTTCTAATTACTTCAAGTGTTTTCAGACATACTGAGGTCCTGAAAGCTTCTGTATATATTAATTTCTTCATGTATATTCTTTCCATCTTCCATCATCATTTTTGAATTATCGCCGATTTGACTTCCAGATTCCGTCAAGCTATGTCACACAGTAGAAGTGAAAGAGAATTACTGAAATATCATTTTACCTTTCCTACCCAACAGGATGAGAATAATTTGTTAGCAGATGATAACTCATCAGCAAGATATTGTACTGCTGTATATATCATACAAATTGACTTCCGTGTTACATGAGGGTAACACTTCGATGCACATTATACATTGATACATTACACATTATTAAACTGGGCTTTGACAGTCTTATTGTAGCGATATGACATTTTTAGGGCCCTATTGTGTTTTAGTTCCTGAGATCTATCACTTTAATTGACTGGGAGTCAAGTCAAACTTTCAATATAGATACAGTTTCTTTCACCTATTAAATATGGTCCACAAACAATACATTCGTATCTCAGTATAAATGTAAGTGCTGATGTTCATCTTGATGTTTTAAAATAGAAATTTGGGATTGCAATCATGCAGAAAAGTGAGACAAATAATAAAGGACTTATCATAAACACTATAAACAAAGAATGTTGAATAACAAGATAATTGTATAGTTTCTTTATTGAGACAAATGAAAATGTTGTCTATGTTTTGACTGTTGATGCTTCTGTTGCCAGAAAAGAAGTCATGTAAATATCGTGATTAAACATTAATTGTTCATAGTGTTTCTAATAAAGGCTGCAGTTTGTATCAACTACGACAGGAGCTTCAATTGAAATTTGTAAAAGTTGTTGCCAGGATCAAAGATAGGCTAACCAATTAATGACTCTTTCTATGAGAGATTGCAGGTATAGTATTGTTACTCTATTACTTAAGTTCAACGTCGTACATGACACAGGGCACACTTCTATGCTTAATTTGATTGGAGCAATTAACATTTGAGGAGGAAATGTAACAAGTTGTACAAATGACCAACTATAAAATCACTTGTAAACTGCCAGATTCGGAGAGAACATGAAGTTTGTCGAATAAATAAAATTCACATCATGAATCTTTTTGTGCATACCATTATTAAGTACATAATCTACATAAAGTTACTTTAATTAAGTACCTGGTGTAACTTGCACTGTTTCCTGTATTTAGTACATTAAAAGTACAGAGAGTGCAAAACAAATAAATATTGACATAAATTTAAAATTAAGTGATGAAGAAAGTTTTTTTTCCCTTTAAGTCATGAGATTCAACAAGCAAATAGCCAAGAATATACTGCTCGTTATCTTAACATTTATTCTGTTTAATTTTAAAACACAGTCAAACCCATAGTGGTCATCTATTTCTTTACCTTTTACATTACGGACAAATTTATTTTCATCAGAAAGATTAAAAAAAATTATTTTTGACTAATGGAAATAAGATGTTAACCAAAATCTGTACTTAACAGCATTATTAAAAGTCAGCATATCTATCTCTTCACAGGTTTTCTAATATTGAGCAGGGTGATCATGACAAGATTGTACAATAGGTGAATGTGGACTTCCATTAAACCGCAGAATAGCATTATTTAATTGTGTTCCAACAATGAAATAAACAAATAAAATGTTTCCAAAAAAGACTGTTATGAATAATTACATGTAAAGTATATTTTTTCTTTGAATATTTTGTTTCTATAGATGGATGCAATGGGGCACTGACTTGGCAGAGTTGCTGAGTCCAAGCTTGAGAAGGAACCAGGAGAATCATGCTGAAAGTATGCATTACTGAACACTAACCATACAAAATGCTCTGTTTTCATGGACACTAATGCAATTACACCAATGTAAGTACAGCAATCTGAATTTTCTGCATGCAATTATGGACGACATAGTGGTTTAGCGGTTAGTACTGCTACCTCACAATGCCAGGGATCCAGGTTTGATTCCTTTCTCGGTAACTGACTATCTGGAGTTTGCACATTCTCCCTGTGTCTGTGTGCTCCAGTTTCCTTTCACTGTCCAAAGATGCGCACATTAAGTGGATTGGCCATGCTTAATTGCCAAGTGTGCTCAGGGATGTGGAGGTTAGCTGGATTAGCCATATGAAATATAGGGTTAAAGGGAGATGGTAGGTCTGGGTGGAATGTTCTTCAGAGGATTGGTGTGGATTGATGGGCCTGCATCCACATTATCAGGATTCTAGGTTCTAGGGATCAAATTCAACCCAAATTCTAACAACTTAGCATATAACCTTCAAAACATGAATTAAACAATTCATTAGGGTGCAGTGTTGCCTAAAACAGCCAAATAGTTAGAAACAGGATGCTTCAACTGCATTCCAAGTCACTGCAAAAGCAAATTACAAAACTACAACCAGGCATTCAAATC
The DNA here is from genome assembly GCF_020745735.1 of Hemiscyllium ocellatum. Classification (NCBI taxonomy): domain Eukaryota; kingdom Metazoa; phylum Chordata; class Chondrichthyes; order Orectolobiformes; family Hemiscylliidae; genus Hemiscyllium; species Hemiscyllium ocellatum. The sequence continues at coordinate 66,495,293 of NC_083416.1, forward strand.
AATACTATGTTTTATAAGTCGAGACATTGATGCTGCTTTATATGAGGAAGCTGGATAAAGATGAGAATTTAAAAGGAGAAATTTAAATTCTTCCTTTGATTTACAAAACATAAACTCATTGATGCACAGGAGAAGGTATTATCTCAACAAAGTTGTTCTTGGTTTTATCTGGTGCACATTGACTTAGCAACAATGAGATGACATACAATAATGAATTTAACTCTAGTTTGTAATTTTATTCTGTTGTCAAAAATGGATGATCTTGTTGACTTCTTACACTGAACAACGTTGAATTATATCAAAGAGGTCACAAATGTCCACCTCATGCAGACTTCCATATTTATCCATTTCCAAATGAACAAGAAGCAATGACAGGTTACAATGCATACCAGGTTTGCTCTTTCAGTGATGAAGATTCCTATGTTTAAAATTCTGGCAACTGTAGAATGCAGAATTTACGTATTGATTACACCAAATTCCAACCCATACCAACTTGCAAGCAGATTTAGAGCAAGGGGCTTGCCAGAAACAGGGTGTAATCCTCATGTGTTTCTTCTGATTAGATTAAAAAGACAGTTTTTGAGCTCTAACCACTCATTTCTGCCTCAGGAAAACTGAATGATACATGGTGTTGCACTCAGACTTCAGGGATGTTCCCAATTCATTTTGACTCCAGTCACCAAGTTGTTAAGCTGCCAGGTGAGCGAATGAACTGGCTCCCCTTCTTCAGTCATCCACCCCTTGGTTGGTTGCAAAGTTACTTTCCAAAGTACCCCATCCCTTTTGAATACCTTACTCAAAGACTGCATCATGAACTTATGTTTTAAAATTTAACTAGGCTCTTTTATTGAGTTAACAAAGAGTGAGTTTATTAAATGCAAGAAGAAATAGTGAAACAACACACATACACAAAGATTAGAAATAAGAGGCAAGTGCAAAAAGATATGTTAAATAAAAGGTATATGAATCAGTCTAGGAATCGGTCATTTATAATGAAATGTTGAACATTACAATAGAGGTTGCCAGGAGCAGTGACATTTGCAGTTGAACAGTCGGTTTCACAATCATTCAATTTGCAGATAGGTTAAGATTCTGTAGTTCCAATTCCTTTTGTTTTAAATTGTCTTCATTCCCTTTTATCTGGTGCTATCTAACTGATGTCCAGCACTCAGATTAAGAGAGAGGTCTTTACCTGTGACATAGTGGTAACTGTGTGATAGTTTTTTTTAATATGATCCTCACATTATACTAACAATCAATCCCAAACTGGTACACAAGAGAACATTCAGTCCACTAACCTGCACTAGAGGAATTAAGACAGGCTTTTTAATGCTTTTCCTGTGCATCATCCAAGAGGGAAAAATACAAATATGTCAACAGATTGGGGCATAACTTACATGTTGTTGAGAAGGATCATTAGCCCCTTGACCTCTTTGAAGTTATAATACATGACAGGAAACAATCTATTTTGATTTGCTTCTTACTTTTGATGATTTCTTGCTTATAATTCCCTATCCATCTGTAGGCATGACATTCCAGAGTCTCCCTCTCCAGAAACCCACATAATCTACTTTCCCAGCCATTTTTGTTTGTATCAACCCCTTTTTAAAGAAAAAAAAATTTGGAGTTACGAGCTAAAACTGTCGACTGTACTTTGGGGTTGTGGCTCATCAGTATATCAGAAGGAGTGGAATAGGCTGCCTATATGTAGAGAAAATGACCCCAGCATAAGCACACCAGCTTGCTCCACAGTCATATTCCAGCTACACAGAAAGATATCCACAGGTATTGACCCGTGAGTTGGGAGTTTATCTGTTGTCTTCAAATGGTGTTTTTTCTATATTTCTCTCCCCTCTTAAGATGCTGCAACACGTTAACACCATCACTTTTAACTTCCACTTCAAGCCAAACACCATCCAGTTTTGGAACAATATCACTTTTCCATGGATCAATATCTTGAAAATCACTTCCTGACAGCACTATTCATATACCTGTACCCCATGGACTGCAGTGGTTCGAGCTGACACAGTGGGTCAGTGGTTAGCACTGCTGCCTCACAGTGCCAGAGAGCCGGGATCGATTCCTGGGTTGGGTGACTGACTGTGTGGAATTTGCACTTTCTCTCCCTGTCTGTGTGGGTTTCCTCTGAGTGCTCTAAGTTTCCTCCCACAGTCCAAAGGTGTGCAGGTTAGGTGAATTGGCCTTGTTAAATTGCCCATACTGTTAGGTGAATTAGTCAGGGGTAAATGTAAGAGAGTGGGTTACTTCTTTGGAGGGTCGTTGTGGACTTGTTGGACCGAAGGACCTGTTTCCACGCTGTAGGGAATCTAAAAAAAAAAGACAGCTCACCAACACATTTTGAAAGACAATTACAATGAGCAATAAATGGTGCCCAAAGCACCAAGTCATATCATTGTCATTTAATCCTCTGAAATTAATAAAAACTATTTTAACAGTTAAAAAAACGTAAATCCTATATGGATAACACAATCTCATTCTACAGTTATCTGCCAATTTTGTTAAGCTACTATGAGATTTTACATTCAACAATTAGATTAGAGTAGATTAGATTAGATTAGATTAGATTAGATTAGATTAGATCACTTACAGTGTGGAAACAGGCCATTCGGCCCAACAAGTCCACACCGACCCGCCTAAGCGCAACCCACCCACACCCATTCCCCCCTGGCCCTAACACTACGGGCAATTTAGTATAGCCAATTCACCTAACTTGCATATTTTTGGACTGTGGGAGTAAACCGGAGCACCCGGAAGAAACCCACACAGACACGGGGAGAATGTGCAAACTCCACACAGTCAGTCGCCTGAGGCGGGAAATGAACCTGGGTCTCTGGCGCTGTGAGGCAGCAGTGCTAACCACTGAGCCACTGTGCCACTCAAATTAGGTTCCAAATAGTTGGCTGATTATAAAGACTTTGAGTATTGCTGAAAAACTCCATATTTTGGTAGAAGCATTTCATCTTACACTCATTATGTCAATTTGCAACTGATGCCAAAGCAAAGGGAAACAGCATTTATACTGTTTGAGAAGACAGTGGTAGAGGTATTGCCATGCAAAATAGAGTTACAGAGTCATAGAGCCGTACAACATGGAAACAGACCTTTTGGTCCAACTTGTCCATGCTGACCAGATATCCTAACCTAATCTAGTCCCATTTGCCAGCACTTGGTCCATATCCTCTCTAAATCCTTCCTATTCATAAACCCATCCAGATGACTTTTAAATGTTGCAATTGTACCAGCCTCCACCACGTCCTCTGGCAGCTCATTTCATACACGCACCACCTTTGCTTGAAAAAGTTGCCCCTTAGCTCCCTTTTATATATTTTCCCTCTCACTTTAAAGCTATGCCCTCTAGTTTTGGAGTCACCCATGCCCCTCGCGATTTTATAAACTTCTATAAGGTCACCCTTCAGCCTTCAACATTCCAAGGTAAACAGCTCTAGTCTATTCAGTCTCTACTTGTAGCTCAAATCCTCTAATCCTGGCAACATCCTTGTAAATCTTTCCCGAACCCTTTCAATTTTCACAACATCCTTCCTAGAGCAGGGAGACCAGAATTGCACACAGTATTCCAAAAGTGGCCTAACCAAAGTCCTGTACAGTTGCAACATAACCTCCCAACTCCATTACTCAATGCACTGACCAGTAACGGCAAGCATACAAAACACCTTCTTCCTATCTACCTGCAACTCCAGTTTCAAAGAACTATGAATCTGCACTCCAAGGTCTCTTTGTTCAGCAACACTTCCAAGGACCTTACCATTAAGTGTATAAGCCCTGCCTTGATTGTCTTTTCCAAAATGCAGTACCTCACATTTATCTAAATTAAACTTCACCTGCCACTTCTCGGCACATTGGCCCATCTGATCACATTCCATTGTACCCTAAGATAACCTTCTTCACTGTACAATTTTGGACCAAAATATAGCAGTTAATGGAATATTACCTGCCAAGCTTGATTAAACTTTAAACTTGGCAAATTCACTGTAATTAGTTAGGGAATTGACCCAAGAAATACATCAGATAATGATTTCTTCAGTTGTGTTGAGTTGTAAGAGGTGCTGTGTGTGTAATTGTTCTTTCTGCATGAAAAGAATAGGACTGCTTTACAGTAATACATGCAGCTTCTAGTATATGCAATTGTGCCACACCATGATCCCAATTAACAATCCTAAATTGGTTATCAACATAATTGTTAACACACTCATGATTGTTTCGCAAATGTTGTTCAATTGCAGATTTACATCAAATGTTGGTCGCTATGTTATGTGTTCTTGTACTCACACTGTCTCACTTCAACAGAATAGTTGACAGTCATTCTGAGGTTCATCTATCAGGGCAATATGCTGAGAACTCAGCCAATCTGATTTCCTTAAAATTTAAACAATGTTTGGCAGTTAACTGTCAGTCATTATTAACTTGTGCATCCACCATGACAATATTTCTACCAATCAGAGTCCATTTGCCAACCAGTCATCAGTCTCATAACTATAAATGCTGTTATCCCTTTTCTCAATATTTCTTGTGAATTTCTTGTGACACTAGAGAACCCTTGTTCTGCCTCAAGTATTCAAAACTACTTTTAAGTATTTTTATTGAATCTTGAGCTCATAATGTTATTGCACTGAAATTAAAAAGACAAATGATCTCCAAATGGTCAACAGTAAGTAAGTAATCCAACAGAACATTAACTGTATCACAATTTTTTAAAAAAAGAATCAATTGCGTATAGGTCAATTCGTCGACAGCACTGACCCAGTAGCTGAAGTTGTTGTGTTTATTCATTCAACACATAAGTACATTACTGTCAAACCTACTTAAGGGGAATTTTGAAACCCAGTAACAGGAGGCAACTCACTTGTATACAAATCTTTCCAGGAGCCGTCCTGAATTCCCAAATCAAATTATACCAACTGCAATACAATTTCACTAATTTGTAAGCAAGTTGTTTTGATGCAAATTCTATTTGTGTGCAACAAAATCATTTTCCCTTATGCATCTCGTTTCCCTAATCCATGCTCAGTACCCATATTTCTTTTTCTTTTCCATTTGTTACAAATGACAGAACTAGGGTTTTCTCATGTGCCCATACTTTCCCTGTTGACAACATACCCAACACAATTATGCAAACCTTTTCTCTTATCCATTTCATAATGAGTTTCATTCTCTTTTTGTGTGTATTTGCCACTGTATCCCATGTGATTTAATTAATTTCTTTCATTGAAAGTGATTGGAAACTGTACACTAATTGGTTCGAAACTGTCAACATTTATTTGATAACTATTTAGGATGAATTCACACAATCTCAGAAGTGTTACACTGCAGAGGGAAGCCATTCAGCCCATTGTGCCTGCCCTGGCTCATTAAATGAGCATCATGAGGAAGTGCCAATCTCCAACTTGCACCCTCATATACTTGTTCATTAATTTTATTCATATAATCAACCAATGCCCTCTTGAATGCTTCACTTGAACCTGTCTCCACCACACTTCCAGGCATTGTTTTCCATATCATAACAACCCACAGAGTGAAAACATTTTTCCTCACTTCACCATTGCATCTTTTGCGCATTGCATTAAGTCTATGCCCAGTCATTTTCATTCCTTTTACGAGTGGGAACTGTTACTCCATTTGGAGTTGGGGACCACATGCAGTGTGTCAAAGCTTGCAGACAACACGAAGATGAGTGGCAGAGCAATTTGTGCAGAGGCCTGTGAAACTTTGCAGAGGAACACGAAAAGATCAGCCATGATCTAATTGAATGGCAGAGCAGGCTCAAAGGACCAGATGGCCTATTCCTGCTTCGAGTTCTTACGTTCTTTATGTTCCTACTCTATCCAGCCTGCTCATGACCTTGAAAACTTCTATCAGATCTCTTTTTAGATTTCTTCTCTACAAGGAAAACTGTCCCAATTTCTTCAATCTGTCCTCATCACTGAAGTTCCGCATCCCTGAAACTGTCCTTGTAAACCACTTCTGCACTTTCTCCAATGTGTTCACATCCTTCCTTTAATGTGATACCCAGAACTGTACACAATACTCCAGCTGACGTCTAATGAGTGTCTTATACAAATTCAACATCACCTGTTTAATCTTATACTCTTTGATCCATTAATAAAGCAAAGCATACTGAATTAACACTGCAAGTCAATAACTCTCCCGAATTCAACTTTTAATAGTAATCTTATCTATGTCCTTAAATGAAACTCTAAGAAAGACTGCTGTCTTGCCTATCCTTGGTCTTTTGTGTTAATGTAACTTGCCAGATTGCAGACTTTAAACAATATGAGTGCAGCTTGTACTCTATGTTTAAAACAAAGAATGATTTCAAGGCAATCCAACTTGTACATTCACAAGATCAGCAGGAAATCTTCAATCCATTTGATCTTTCTTACAAGCTATTCATAACCTACTTTTAAAAAAAACCATATTCATAGACACATTACCACAAAGTACATCAGATATGAAACAATTCTACTGAAAGTTGATAGCGTAAATTGGAAAACTTCAGCAGATGCAATGAAAAAGCGAAAATGTGTAATCATTTATTCCACCATCTGTAAAGACTGACAATTGATCAGAGCTGGAGATTAGAACAGAGGCAAATATGTTTCGAGGATTGAAAGAAAAAAATGCTACAGCAATGGTACTGTTATGTTACTGAACTAACATTCCAGAGGCCTGAACTAAAAAGTCAAGCAAAGATAATTTCAAATTCTACCACGGCAACTTGAGAATTGCATGATACATAATATATTGCACAGGAATTGCCCCATCCAATATATCAGTATTTAAAGGAAAATGAGAAAGAGAAACAGGGGTAGGCAATTCAGATCCTTGAGCCTGCTCCATTATTCAATCCAATCATCTCTGCCTCAACTCCACTTTCCTATTTGTTCTCTATAACCCTTCAACCTATTTCTGATGAAAAATCTGTCTATCTCCTCCTTAAATTTTTTTAGTGTTTTGGCATCCACCACATTCTGGGGTAATGAAACTTGTCTCCATCCTTTTTGACTTAACCTACCCATCATTTCCTAAGAGTCCACTTTCCTGTGCATGTTTATCTTTCCCCTTAAATACACTGAAACTGATCATCTCATCTAGTCTTGTGTGATATCAAGTGCTACACTCTAACCAGTTTCTGGGTGAATAAATTCTTCCTGAATTCCCTAAAGGATAAATTAATCTCCATCAATAATTATGGCCATGAGGATTCATTAGTCCAGTAAGTGAAAACATCTCCATGTTCAATGCCCCACACCCAAACTGAAATCATGGGGGCAATGTACACTACGTTCTATTCTCATTACATTGTTCACATTTTCAAGAGCAAATGATCACACATAATTGTTCTCATGTTTTATATCAATTCTATGACTTGGACAAAATAGGTTGTGATTGTTCTCTGTGCTACAGCAACATGGAAGTTTAACATTGATCTACCATAGCCCGTTACATAATGGAAAGATATCAAGCCAAAAGACAACTTTTTCAAAGATAATGCTGTGCTGTCAGAGGTGCTGCCTTTCAAAGAAGAAATTAAATATCAACATAATGCAAAAGATTTTGCAACATTTTTCAAATAGGACAGACAAATTAATCTGCTCAAAATTTATTCCTCGGCCAAAAATGGTGTGGCCATTTATATAATTGTGAGATCTTGTTCTGCGTGAATTGGCGGTTCTGCTTCCTTATTTTACTGCAACGAATACATTTCGAAAAGAAAGTCCATGAAATCCTTTGAGGTATTTGGTGAATGCAAAAAGTACTTTGCAAAGGCAAGTTCTTATTTTATTCTCACTTCATGGAAAAGTAGATAAAAAATGGAGAAAGAAAGCAGATATACTGGAATTTAGTTTAATGTCCCATCTGAAGACAATGCAAAGCCACAGCAAAAATCCTTAAGAGTGTTTATCAGCCTTAGACTTTCACACTAACTGTGAAATAACTGTGCATCTACTTGAGGCATTTGAAGTGTGTCAGTTTGGTTTGAGTATCAATCACATGCATGGACGTTTTAGCCTAATGATGGGGTCATGAGGCTATGGGAGACCAGATTCCTGTCATTCACCCAGGTAAAAATAGTTTGCAAAGCATAGAAAGGAAGTTCTTAACCAACAAAGCCTGATGCTTACTCAGTCAAACAAACACAATCATTGCAAAATCTGCCTGTTCACAAAGTGAATATTTTTTTCCACTCTGTGGCACAGTGGTTAGCACTGCTGCCTCATGGTGCCAGGGACCCAGGTTCAATTATAACCTCGGATGACTGTGTGGAGTTTGCACATTCTCCCTGTGTCTGTGTGGGTTTCCTCCGGGTGTTCCAGTTTCCTCCCACAATCCTTAGATGCGCACATTAGGTGGATTAAGTAAAAACAATGACTGCAGATGCTGGAAACCAGATTCTGGATTAGAGTGGTACTGGAAAAGCACAGCAGTTCAGACAGCATCTGAGGAGCAGGAAAATCGACATTTTGGGCAAAAGCCCTTCATCAGGAATACAGGCAGAGTGCTTGAAGGGTGGAGATTGGCTGTGCTAAATTGGCCATATTGTCCAGGGAGGTCCAGGCTAGGTGGATTCACCATGGGAAATGCAGGGTTACAGAGGTGGGGTGACTCTGGGTGGGATGCTCTTTGGAAGGCTGGTGTGGACCTGATGAACTGAATGGCCTGCTTCCACACTGTAAGGATTCTACATTTGAACAGAAAATAACTGACTACCCATTACTATCTTGATCTCCAAGTCTGAGGCTGATTTTATATGTAAAGATTAAATGAAAAACGCCTCAATGGAAAAGTTTTCAGCATATGGCCATTAACACAACATGGCAGCAGGATCTATCTGGACCTGCCAGTTCCACACTGTCAGACTCTATATATTAATTGCCAAGTTTTATTCTAATTAGAACATTTCTTCACTGCAAGCATCAAAACATTACTGACGAAAATAATAAAACTGCAAGTGCAATAAGAACAGTTAATACTTTTTAACACCAACAAAACTCTAAGCAAAGTGATTTAATATGCCGCAAATCTTAGGCAAATGAAATTAAGCATCTGTTGGACTGAATTTTTAATGTTCAGCACAAATTATATAAAACGTTAAATAAATACTTACTATAGTAAAGTTGAAACCCACTTCAATAGTTCGCAGGATAGAGAAGACTGCTCTTGCTTTCTGAAGTGTTAGATAAATGAGTACTAGCCGCTGCATTAACCAAAACAGATCGTTCCGATCAGATGCTAGTCCTCTGTCAGAGCTATGTGAGATTTGCCCATTTGTAAACGTTCATGAGTAAAACTTAACACTGCATCTCGCAAACAGGAGTGCGTCCTTCTGTGTATTAACCACAGAATAAGAGAGTCCACTCCTGACTAACGCAAGCGAGCCGAATTGCACCAAGCCCGGGTACACGATCAGTTTTTTTTTGATTCTGAACAGCACGCACAATTGACACTGAGGCAGGCACTTCACCCAGTGGAGGCTCGTTATGCAGCGTTCCACTTCGTTATAAATCAATTCCGTACCTCACGTCGCGCAGAATAATAACGATAGAAGTGAAACATTGAACACTGAATGTCTAACAGGAGATTTGGAAGATTTATAATTTTTTTTTAAAAACCCGACAAATTAAGTGCTCGGAGGAGCTAGTCTGCCACCAATGGGTTTAACTGGAAACCAAATTCTTCATTCTGGAACTGCGAGTGTCTCTTGCTCCAATGTCACCAAGCGATTAAATAAAAAGAGAAAACCGTTATGATCAAGCAGCTGAGTCAGTCAATACACTAACTACAGAAATTAAAGCGTGTCCTCGATTAACTGAGGATCTGGCGTGTGGAGTCGATATTAACAGGAAAGGACTACAATGAGATTTGACAGTTCTTATACCAGCAACCATTCAGTACTTATACCCATCATGTGGTGGAACTGGAAAAGTAACCTCTCTCTGTATCGGCTCTGCAAGAAGTATAAAACACACACACACACACATACATACACACACAAACAGCATTAAAACAAAAAACACATTGCCAACAGACTGAACTTAAAGATAGGTAACAATGGATGTCAACTCAGCTTGCCTTAAGTATAGCTAAACTATTAGCAATAGCAGGATTTGCAACCCATATCTGTGTCCATAGCAACTACAAATACACGATCAACAACTTAAAATAGTCAGTCAAACTAGTGGCATTCCACAACAAGGCACCTACCTCAGTGCAACCTGCAGTTTTAATTCTCAGTGTGCGACCGCTGAAATTCTGGAGAAATGAGCGGCTTCGGGATAAATGGCTACTCTAGACTTCTTTAGGGGTTTGCCATGCCGTAGAATGTTTAAAACCATATGTATTTTTACAAAACAAAAAGGAACAGGAATAAGCTGATCTCTCAGCTGTTATAGAGGACGGTCTCTGCTGTTGTTCGTGTTGCTCCCACTGCCTGGTGCCTAGTCAGGGGTTGGGGGTGCGGGCGCAGAGAGAAAAAAAAGGCGCTGCTCTCAATATGAACACAGGAGCAAGCTCTTGCCTCTGATATAGTGTTACTGCACTGGGATTCTGCAGGCATCGGGAGGACAGTATGACAGACAGCTGGGCTGCTCCCTCCTGCCGAGGGACAGGATGTGATGTGAATGCAGACAAATGAGAGGCAGCCCTAAACAGCAGTATCACATCCCTCATTCAAACTGATAACAGTTCCAGCTCTCAGATTCACTTTCACTCCAATCAGTGGACACTGCTGGGAGAGCTATAGGTCCCCACGAAGCACAGTGAGATCGCTCACTTCCACTGTTTTGCTCGCTTGGAGTACACTTTGGGCGCCCACCTGTTCAGTATCCACTTTTCCAAATAAAAAGGATGAATCAAAATTATAATGTAATGGAACTTTTTTTTCATTTTAGGTAGGATAGCTTAGTTGCATTGCAATCTTTCCAAAGATATGGGGACTTTTGAATGGCAAGTGTGCATCATCTTCAGCCACTCGGGCTGTGCAATAACAATGGTATGCATTTAGGTATCCAAAGCAGTTCCAATGAAAAAAAGAACGTCCCCAATAAAACGCAGCGCCTGGTAAGACAGTTGTCAGATTAACTGAGAAGAGAAATTCTGTTTCCCCTATTCCCCCTTCATTAGATGTGAGTTTGTTGACAAACCAGCATTTATTGTTCATCCTTATTTGTCCTGAAGAAGGCGATAGTGAGTCACCTTTTTTTGACCAATGTCAAGTGTATGATGAGGGGATACCCACCATGCTGTTTGGTAAGGAGTGCCAGAATTTTGACAAATGACAATGAAGGAGAGGCCATCTAGTTTCCAATCTAGAGGCAAACTTGCAGCTGGTGGTCTTTCCTTATCTTCATCACCATTGTCCTCGGATTGAGAGTTTGGAAGGTGCTGTCAAAACACCTTAGCAAGTTACTGAAGTGCATCTTGGAGATTGTGCTCATTTCTACTACTGTGCGTCCATGGTAGAGAGAGAGAGCATGCTTGAGCTGGGTGAATGAGATGTCAATCAATTGAACAGTTCTCCCCAGATAATGTTAAACTGGGTGTAGTAAAACTGCACTGACCAGACAAAACACAATTATTTCATCACACTCCTGACTTTTGCCTTGTAGATATGGAAAATGTTTGGGCAGTCCAAAGGTGAGTTATCACAGAATACCCAACATCTTAACTGCTCTTGTAACCAGAATATTTCTGTGACTGATATAATTAATTTTGTGGTTAATGGTGACTCCTAGAATGTTAATGTGAATGGAAGGGTTAATTAGATTACTTACAGTGTGGAAACAGGCCCTTTGGCCCAACAAGTCCACACCGACCCGCCGAAGCTAAACCCACCCATACCCCTACATTTACCCCTTACCTAACACTACGGGCAATTTAGCATGGCTAATTCACCTGACCCACACATCTTTGGACGGTGGGAGGAAACCGGAGCACCCAGAGGAAACCCACGCAGACACGGGGAGAACGTGCAAACTCCACACAGTCAGTCACCTGAGTCGGGAATTGAACCCGGGTCTCAGGTTAAGTGATGCTAATGCCATTCAGTATCATAATCATAGGGTTATACAGCACAAAAATAGACCCTTTGGTCCAACTTGTCCATGCTGACCAGGTATTCCACATAAATCTAGTCCCCTTTGCTGGCATTTGGCCCATATTCCTCAAAACTCTGCTTATTCATGTACCCATCCAGATGACCTTTAAATGTGGAAACTGTACTCATCTCACTACTTCCTCTGGCAGCTCATTCCATACATGCACCAACCTCTATGTGAAAACATTGCCCCTCAGGTCACTTTTAAACCTTTGTTCTCTCACCTTAAATCTATGCCCTCTAGTTTTGGATTCCCCTCATTTAATTAGATTACCTACAGTATGGACACAGGCCCTTCAGCCCAGCAAGTCCACACCACCCCTCCAAAGAGTAACCCACCCAGCTCCATTCCCCTGCATTTACCCCTGACTAACATACCTAACACTATGGGCAATTTAACATGGCCAATTCACCTGACCTGCACATCTTTGGATTGTGGGAGAAAACATGAGCACCTGGTGGAAACCTACGCAGACACAGGGAGAATGTGCAAACTCCACTTAGAGTCACCTGAGACTGGAATCAAACCCGAGTCTCTGGTGCTGTGAGGCAGCAATGCTAACCACTAAGCCACCATGCTGCCCTTAGGTTAATGAGACACAATTTCTGACACACAAAGCCATGTTGACTCTCTTAATCAGTCCTTGACTTTCCAAATACATGTACATCCCAACTCTCAGAATCCTCTCCAACAATTTACCCACTACTGACATCAAGCTCACCGGTCTATAGTTCCTTGGCTTTTCCTTACCAATTTCTTCAAGAATGACACCACATTAAACAACCTCCAAATTTTTGGTACCTTACTTGTGACTATTGATGATATAAATATCTCAGCATGGGGTCCAGTAATCTCTTCACTAGCTTCCTACAAAGTTCTGGGATACACCCAATCAGGTTCCAGGGATTTTATCTACCTTTATGCATTTTAAGGCATCCAGCACCTCCTCATCTGTAATATGGATACAAGATATCACTATTTAATTCCCCAAATCCTGTAGCTTTCACATCTTCTTCACAGTAATTACTGATGCAAAATACTCATCTAATACCTTACCCATTTCCTGTGGTTTCACAAGTAGACAGCCTTGGTGATCTTTAAGGAGCCCTATTCTCTCCCTAGTTACTCTTTTACTCTTAATGTATTTGTAGAATCTCTTTAGATTTTGTTTAAAACAATTTACCAAAGATATCTCATGGCCCTTTTTACCCTCCTGATTTCTAGGGATTCATTCGATCCCAGCTTTGTATACCTATCTATGTCTCCTCCTCTTTCTTGACCAGAGCCTCAATTTCTCTAGTCTTCCAGCATTCCCTACACCTACCAGCCTTGCCCCATCAGGGGAACAAGATTAAAGTTTCTCTCAATTGTGATAGTAATTATCTTGCATTGTGTGATGAAGATATACTGCGAAAGATAGTATAATAGAAAAATATAGTACAAGCAATACTACACCTATTGTTCTACATAGACATGTGCATTGTTGTATAGGCAACATGTAATTCATCTCAGAAATCCTGTATTCAGCTCCATTATGTACCACACTAAAAATGCAATGCACGAGGTACACCTTCACACTGGGCAATAAACACAGATCTTAGTTTCCAATCTATACACACCTCACTCTACTCTGTACAAACCAGGTACAGGTCCATGAACAGATCATAAAAATCATGTGGTGCTCCACATACCATACACTTCATCAGCACACCATGTCCAGTAAGCCACAATTTATATTCATTCATGCACACCATGTGCATCTCTTCATACAGAATGGCTGTTCTATGTGCACCAGCAACAACTCCATGCATGCTATGTGGACAAGAGATGCAACAACACAAGGTGTAGTAATTTGATTTTCTGCCTCTGTGCACTTCACAGTTTCAGATACATATCACAAAAATTGCTGAGAAAATTTAGAAAAGTTACTGTAAGGACTTCCTATGATATCCCACCACCAGGTTATGATAGATTTGCAGGCCTTGTCTCAGAGTGGAAAGCAGACACAGCCAGCAGGATCAAAGGAAATGATGTTTCACTTGAAAAGCATCTCATCATGAAAAGTCTTTAAGAGGAGACTTTTATTGCTGTCACCAGTTGATTTAGCAGTAAAGTAAACCCAGGTATGTGAAGCATGAAGCTAAATGAAGGTTGAACAGATTGCAAAATGGACTGCTGATTTTAATCCAACTGTTTTGCGCTAAAGCCCAGGACCAATTTCAGCCTCTTGTTCTTTCACAGCCAGAAAGTTCAAATTCCAAGTTACTCCTCTTAAGATACATCTCCATTCGATTTTACCTTTTTGAGTTGAAACCAAATAACTCTCTGCATGTCTTTTTTTAAATTACTTATGGACTTTCTTCCTCTTCTGTTTCTTGTAGGCTCTGATTTTGTGTTTAGGTAATATGCTGGTCACTCTCAGGAGGGTTTCTGAGTAACGCTTATTGACAGCCACACCTTCACTGTTTTATCAGGCTGGGAATGGTAATCAAGTCCTATTCTACTCAATCACATCGCCGAGCTAAGGACCAAACTAAAGCAATAGCACTCGTTGATTTTGCAGGGGCCAATGCAGATTTTATTGTCCCTTCAACCCAAGTAGTTAATCTGAGGTAACCCTCTAAAGTCAACACAATATTCACTTGGTAAAGACTGGTGAAGACCGGTAGCAGGTCAATGCAAAAGCTTCCTTTCAGGTTTCTTTTGGGTTTATTTTGTTACCAAGTTCCCTTCATCAGTTGTGACAGAAAACTAAACAGACCTTTCAATGTTTGTGCTACTGAAAGGGCTACTTGGAAAATGCATTTCATTTTCCATTTCATGAAATGCAATGCAAGCAGTGACTCAGATGTTTGTTTAAAAAGGTGACACCCTTGAGAAATGACTCCGGATGCAGGGAGTGATGAGGATGTGAACCATTGCTGAGTATTTTTAATCGAGTTGATGGAACGGAGGGCTGACAATGCTTGGAAATTGTAGCTGCTGATGGAGGATAATGTAGACATTGCCATTTTATTAAATACAGGGTCACAGAGATTCCAGTCCCACAAATGTACATTCTGCCATCTGAAATTGCTGTAAAATCTATACAACGTAAAGAAATACTAAGAACGGTTACTTCAATTTCTTTTTGAAATATCTGCAGAAGACTGATTCCTTATTTGATGAGAATTTGTAATTCTTCAGGTTTATGTTTTGGAAATAATTGTCAATATAGACAGGAAATAAACCAGAAGTTGCACACAGTTAATTCCCATGCACTAAGTTACGAAAGACTGACAAATGAGGAGAGGCTAGATCAACTGGGCTTGTACTTACTAGAATTTGGAAGAATGACTGGGGATCTCATAGAAACATGTAAAATCCTGATGGAATTGGACAGGCTAGATGTGAGAATAATGTTCCCAATGTAGGGGCCACAGTCTAAGAATAAGGGGGAAGCCATTCAGAACCAAGATGCGGATGAATTTCTTCACTCAGAGAATTGTAAACCTGTGGAATTCTCTCCCTCTGGAAGCTGTTGGGGACAGTTCATTTGATATATTCAAGAGGGAGCTGAACATGGCCCTTGCAACTAAAGGGATCAAGGGCAATAAGGAGAAGGCGGGATAGAGATATTGAGATCAGCCATGATCGTACTGAATGGTGGTGCAGACTCAAAGTTTCTATTATTGTTGGTTATGTTTTTTGAAATTTTGTTAGATTTTAGAAGATAAGTCCTAATTTATTGGAAGTTAGAGAATGTTATGTCACTGTTCAAGAATGCAAAGAGAAAGAAAACAGGGAAGTCCAGGCCCGTTGGCCTGGCATCGCTTATTGGGAACATGCAGAAATCTGTCATTAAGAAAGTTTTAACAATGCATTTGGAAAATTATTGTGTGATCAGATAATGTCAATAATATTTTAAATATAAGAAATAATCCTTGACAAATTTATTAGGTTTTTTGTTTTGAGGATGTAACTAGTCGGTCAGATAAAGGGGAGCCAGCAGATGTAGTATACTTGCATGTCCAAAAGACATTCAAGATGGTTCAACACAGGTTAGTACACAAGGAAATTATTTATGGAGTTGGGGGTTTATATCAGCATGGATAGACGATTGCTTAAGTTGACAATGAAAATGTAGGGATAAACAGAATTTGCATGTTGGCAGTTGTGCTGCAATGATTAGACCTAAAGCTTTAACTATTTTCCAACTATATTAATGACTTCGACAAAGATTATTGTATTTAATTTCCTGATGATACAATGCATGGGGATGTAAGTTATGAAGAGGAAGAAGCCACAAAGTGGTGTAGAAGAAATTGGCAACAATGGGCAAATGGGGTATAATGGAGGGCCATAAGAATAAAAAGGCAAAATATTCTTAAAAACGTGTAACTTGTAAATGTTGTTGTTTGTCCTAGGAACACATAAATTTAGCATACTGGTACACAGAACAATTAGAAAGGCAAATTGCTAGCTACTATGAAAGGAGATTAGAATACTAGAATAAAGAAATATTTCTACAATTGTACAGGGCTTGGTGAGATTACACCTGGAGTGTTGTGCACAGTTTTGTTCTCTATATACAAGGAAGGATACACTTGCATTGGAGACGGTATAGTAAAGGTTCACCAGGCTGGTTTCTGAGAGGGTTTTCCTTGGGTGCGAATTGGGTCATTACTCTTAGAAGAAAGAGAGGTGATCTCATGGAAACTAATAGGATTCCAAAAGAGCTTGACACAGTAGACAATAAAATGTTGTTACCTCTGGATGGGCGATACATATCATCAGCACATCTCAGGATAAGGGCCCGGTTAATTAAGAATGAGATGATAAAACATTTGTTCACTTCAAGCTTTGTGAATTTTTGAATCTCTACACTGCCCCCGCGCCCCTCACCAGGATTGTAGATGCACCACTACTTAATATATTTAAGGTTAAGATTGGCAGACATTTGGTTTCTCATGGGATTAAGCGATACAACTGCAGGGGCATTCATGGAATTGTCTTCATAGTTTAACCAGCCCATATTGAATGACAGGGAAGATCAAGGAGCCATTTAGTCTACTTTTGCTCCTATTCTTAGAATCTTACAACTAACTTTGTTGTCATTCTTGAGATGTTGAAATCACTGACCAGGTAATTATTGTTGTGTATAGACCAGTTGCATTAGAGGGGCAATAGTAGTTGTTCTGTGGAGCTAGTGTCAGATGTAAGATGGATAAAAGGTCACTGAATTGAAAGGGTAATTCCACTTGTTCTCCACCGATGCTGCCAGACTTGCTGAGTATTTCCAGTATTTTCTGTGTTTTTTTTTCAAAGTTGACACTCAGGGTAATTTTTACTGATAGCAGGGTGCATTATTTCTGGAACTATCTATACATATAAAGAAGACATAATTCCCACATTTTAAAATCAGCAAACTGTCGGACATCCACAAAATAACATACAACAATTTTGAAACATAACATTAAAAGCTGAAAGAAAAAGCTAAATATGCCTTTCACTGTCAGATTTATTTATTTTAATACTCAGAAGTGAATATTGTTGGTTCTGAATTTGTCTTAAGTCTTGGTCCATACATCATGATTAGCTTAATGTGAAACATTGCAAGATATATAGAAACAAAATATGAATTTAAAAATTTCATTTAGCGCAAAAACAAATTTTACAAATTCCCAAACTGCACCATTGAGCAATCACAACATTTGGAAAGATTCAGCCAAATCATTTCATCTGAGAATTGTGTGATTCCTTTCATCGGTTTGTGTTATTAAACATTATTCCACTTTGGTGAATCTTCAAGGTGGCCATTGTGCAAAATCATTTGGGTGCTAACATACCCAAGAACAAAATTCTGATTCATACTTGTGTTGGTTGTTTGTGCATACAGTACAAAGAATGTGGTCTGAGAATTTTTGTTCCATAGTTTTCCGTTTTGCCCAAACAGCTTAAGTAGATATCTTTGATCCAGGCAAGATTATAAGCATCATTCTAAACATATTGCTGCTCAACCTGTTCAGTATGGTTGTTATTACGTGCCTCAGGGGCAGGTGGGATTTGAATCCAGGCTTCATGTGTTGGGGGGGGGGGGGGGGGGGGGGGGAGGTAGGGACTCTACCAGTGCACCACAAAAGCACTCTAAAAGAATACCTTTTAATTAACCCCTTATATGGCACCTCCAGAGTAGATTGGATTTGAAAACAGCCCTCATGGATGAGGAATAGCAACACTATCACTGCACCCCAAGAGTCCTTGCAATGCTGCTTATTTCAGGGAAAAAAATTTACTTCAGTTTTCAAACTGGTATTGTGATATTCAACTCTGGATTGGTCATACAGCAAATGCTCAAAAGATAACATGTATTAAAGCCCAACTAATGGAGACCATAATTATGTCAAGAAATTGTCAAAAATATGTCAACCCCATATTATCTGCCTTGCAAGCTAGCATGTAAGGTAGATTTTGCATTGTGTTCAGTGGAACAGCATATCCCCAAATTAGTGAAAAGTGTTTATTATTTACAGTTCACTTGTATTGTGATTATTGCCTGCAAGTTCCTTTCAGGGAAATTGCAATGCTGAAACTGTATCTAATGCAAGTGCTAAACTGTTGCAATGAATGAGTTTGATTTTTGGTCTGAGGGGCACGCAACTTATTGAGCCAAAATAAAGTGAGGTTTACTCTAATGGACTAATGCAATTAATGGGAAAAGAGCCAAAGAATATTGTTTCATTCAGCAGCATTGATATCCCTCAGCTTGATGAGAACCAGAAAATAAACATTTTGGCAATTCATAAAGACAGGAATACAAGAGTGCAGATATAATGAAAAGGCAAGTGATTCATGAAATGCTTAGTGCTTCTCAATTAATAATCACAAGTTTTTCCAATTACACCCATGCGAAAAAAATTCACTCACTTTGTGTTGCTG
The DNA here is from genome assembly GCF_020745735.1 of Hemiscyllium ocellatum. NCBI lineage: Eukaryota > Metazoa > Chordata > Chondrichthyes > Orectolobiformes > Hemiscylliidae > Hemiscyllium > Hemiscyllium ocellatum. Next base: position 66,514,345 of record NC_083416.1, read on the forward strand.
AGAAGCTAACATTCAGGGAGGTATTAAATAGTTATGTTACGTTGAATTTAATTAAAAAAATGCTCAAATTTGATTTCCAAGAATTGCAGAGCATCAGTGAGAAAGGCAAAATATACATCACAGCTGACCCGCATTCGTCAGCATTGACAGAAACAAATGATAAGCTTTGTTCAGGAAAACTGTCTGGTTTTAACTCAGTCAAGAGTCTGCTGACATGGATGAAGCAAGTAGCTAACCTCTGCAATAAAGGTATTCAGGGATGTTAACATCATCAACAGAAAAGAGATAGGCCTTTTCCCCTAGGATCCAAAGGAATGGTCCCTCAAAGTTGAGTAAATGATGGGTTCACAGGGCATTAAGAGAATCAAGGCGATCCACACATTGTGTCTGGTAGTCACATTCGCATTGATGCATGTTTTGTTCGTTTTCCAACTCATGCTCCACATGAGCTGGTGGTGCTGATGAAGATTGCTCACACCATCCTTTGTAAATATAAGCCTGTTTGGTCTAGTCTGGCAGAGAGAAACCACTTGTTGGTCAAACTAGAAGTTCCTCTTGTAGTTTACAAGATACAGTTTATTAAGTATTGGTTAGACAGCTGGTTTGAGATGTAAAATGATACCAGCAGTGTGGATTTGATTTCCCCTCCTCAACCTCTTCCCCCCAACACCACCAGCCATCCATTTCTAATGAGGGCACAACTCTACGATCTGCTAAGACTATGGTGACTTTATCTTGGTAGTTTATTGCATGCTAGAAACTAGTTATATGTTTCACTAACCTGATAGATATTGTGCAAGAGACTTTGATGAGGACCAGGTGTTAGGTCTCAATAACATCCATATACAAATCCATAGGATATCATAATGGCTGGTTCTTATGACTCTCCTCAATATCAAACTCTCCAGAACCTTTAAGGTCCATAAACAACAATAGAATATTACTCACTTCACTCATAATGGTCTGCAAAGTCCAAATTGTTTTTAACATATACCAAGTAGTTAAAGGTCCAAGGAGTAAAATGCCAATGGAATTTCAAAACAATTAGCTTGTGTTGTAAGACAAGATTTAAGTAATTATCAGACATATCAGTCAGTTAATAAGTTCAACTGGTGATGACAGAACTGTTTGAAGGAAGATATCTTATATGCAGCAGTCTCCAAATTAACTCCTATGGATTCCCAGCTTTCGAAATCTCAACCCTAAAAGAAATCCAAAATCTTGAATGGCTTCGGCTTCAAACTACAATCATTTCATTTTATTAATTGCTCAAAAGATATTGCTTCATTATCCCTGATTTTATTTAAAAAAACTAGCATAATAAAAGCCAAGGACAAGAAAAGATTGGTTTATCAAAGCTTTATCCCTCAGGTACACTAACTTTAAAGAAAGCACCTTTACCATCATAACTGCTGAGCCATACTAACAAGACAGAGGAACTTTGATTAATTCTAATCAATTATTTAACTGATGTAAATACCCTGAATTAAAAAAAAATCATTAAGTGATTAAAAAGATACATCTATAAGATCTGCAGTTACTGTCCACCTGGGAACGAGATAATTAAGCCTCAGACAGCTGAGTCTGTAATTATGTCAGTATGAAGGAATTTTAAAAAGTTGTTCATCATCATAATGAGAACAATATTAATTACACATTACAGTTTATTTAGAGAATACACTGAACCTTATCTATAATGCTGCTTTTGGAAATAATATTTAAACTCTGTAACAACAGGGATTTCATTACAAAGTAAATGTCCTGTGATTCATTCTCAAAGAAGGTAAAATGAACAGTTTGGAGTCTCTACAAGTCATGCCGATTGGGAATTTTACAGTGAGTGACGTGTCCATCATAAAGTGCATTATATAGTGATGGAAGTGTCGCATATTAATAAATTATTGTTGTGACATGGTATGAATCACTTAGGGAGTCTAAGTTACTGTGGCAACATACATTTCTACATGTATGTTGTAGTCTCACACTGCGGATGGTAATGGTAGAAACTCTTCCCTCATTTCACTGACAATGAATCACTTCTGCTCTTATTGCTTGTCATCGAGTAATGTTAGAAAGATTTATATACTGATATACAACCAATTTTTCCACATTTGTATATGTTTTATTTGTCCATTAAGTCCTGAGCATCTGGCTCAGAAGGGGGAGTGGTATGCATCTCCCATCCACAAGTTATGTAGGACAGCATGTTATGTATGAGAAAGTGTTGTAAGAATACATATATATGACAGTTCATATGGCAAGGATGGTTATCAATGCTAATTCTGAAGTCCTTTAGGATTGTCACAGGCAAACAGGGGAATGGGGTGACTTTAAATTATTATTGATTTTCCATTCTAAAGCCGAGACATCGAGGTATTATTTCATTTACTCCTTTCCTTTTTTAGTCTTGTCCCTTAATAACAGAGACTGAAGAATATTCCTGACATCTTGGCTTTAGATTCCAATTTTTAAAATAAACACATAGCAAAACAAAAAAGAAAATTATGATGAAATCAAAGAGTTTTATCAACAAAACATTCAAAACATGGGGAATTGCTTTGTTACTTCATTCACACACAGAAGTAGCTAAGAAATTATGGAAGACAGGACAGAAATAGAGATTCAAATTTCAAATTACAAGTTTTACTAAATCTAGAATCATTAAGAATCAGTTCATGTGTTAAAACCTCTGTACTCAATGCCTAATAATACTGTCCTTAGTGAAATGGCCCCAGGAGGTTTCTTTCAGTCTCACAAGAAAAGCCTAGAATTCTTTCCAGCCAGCAACTTAGAAACAGAAATGGGGAGTCCAAGGTAGCTTGAAGTCTTGCTTGCCCCCTGGAGGTCAAGTAGTACCTGACATAGAATTCCAGAATTGTATATTTAAGTAATTCAATCAGTTCTGACTTTAGTTATGTGACAAAAACATAAATTTTAAGTGCTAAGGGCCCATCTTGGTGAGTTAATTGGAAAGTTGCCAAATAACAGTCTATCTTTACACCCCCCATCTTTTGAGTATTCATTGCAAGGAGATGAAGTGGCTACCACAGTGTGTGAGCACAGAGTACTTCCTATTGCACTGTGGCAGTAATTGGTAATGACAGCGGAAAGAATATCTGTTACATCAAACCATCATTCTTCAGCAAAACCTGGTTTCCAGTCATCTCAAATTTTCCCTGCCATCGGGTCAAGACATCAGTCCACGAGGACCATATGGCGGGTTATGTGCAGTGACCACCCCACATCCAAAGAATCCATGCACAAGCATCTTATATCCCAACACTCCCCTATCCACATCTCCCACATTCTTCAATCTCCCAACCAAATGTATTTCAGAATCTGGAATATCAAGACCTTATGGAAAACCCCAACAATAACAAACTTGGATGTCACACTGGCACCATTGCCCAGAAACATCGACACTGCTCGACGTTGCTGCTCTAAGTGAGACACAGGAGAAGGCCAGCTTAAAGAACAAGGTGATAATTACAAATTCTTCTGGTAATTCAACCCAGCAGAACAATGCTGTCTCTACTGGGTCAGCCTCGCCATCAGAAATGAATTGGTTGATGTCTTAACATATTTCCATGCAGGGTGAGTGAGTGCCTCATGACCCAACAGCTTAGCCTGGCTCAGAAACAGTACATCACAATCATCAATGCTTACAATCCATAGATGCAATGGACAAAACAAAAGAAACATTCTACACCAGCTTCGGGCATCACTGTCCAGTATCCCCAAGGGAGACAAACTGATTTTCTTTGATGACTTCAATGTCAGAGTCATGAGAGTGTGGCAAAGTTTTGGAAGAGCATATGAGGCAAAGAAGGCGGAGGGAAAATAACCCCCTGTGGAATGCTCCTCCTGACTAAGTGCTGAGAGCATGTATTCGTCATAAGAAACACACTGTTCCACCAGAAGGGTCAGCACAAGACTTTATAGCAACACTCCCATGCCAAGCATTGACACCTAATAGACTACCTCATTGTTTAAATGAAATACCCAGCAATATTCACATCACCAGCACCATAACTGGAGTAGATGACTGCTTGACCGACCACCAATGAATCCAACTTACCATCTCCATCAACTTGGTCCCAAACTGGCACAGGCAGACAAAGATGCTACCGCTGAGAGGCTCAATGTTCCTAAGGAAGTTATCAGAACTCTGATCTAATCAGGGAATGCCTCACAGCCAATCTGGTGGTGACCAATGTACCAGGTCTGCAGAATACCTGCAGGACTTGGTTCACCCTAAATGCCGCTATAGGCAGCACCTGTGTGGAAACACTCGGCCAGAAAAAAAAACCAAAACCTGTTCAATAGAGTCATAAAGCACAGAAACAGACTCTTTGATCCAACTCGTCTGCACCCAAGGTCCCCTAGTTTGCAAACGCAAGGTATTCCTGAACAGACAGCTCCATCAAACTCAAGTCAGGTGAAACAAGCCGACAAGGTAACATTTCTAGTCCTTTCATCATGGTTTTACTGAAAATGTCAATCCAATTCAGGGATTGAAAAGGAAATGAAGGTTCTGGTAATAAGGAGGTTCCGGAAATACAAACATACAATCAGGCATGGCCATTTTCAGTTCAGCATGGTTCTCATTTTTGTTAAAAATGACAATCTAAATGCTAAAATACAGAAAAGAATCCGGTTTGTTTTGAGATTTCTCTGAATGTTGCCTTGGCTAATTGGCATGGAATTTTTGTTGCAATGTTGGAATTAATTTGTCTGCAACAAGGTTCAATGTGACAGTTATGAAATAATCTGTTTTGGAAAACAATTAATCTTAAAGATCACATGGGAGAGAACATGTTTACTCTTTTCTGACTAGTGCCATGGAATCTCTTATATTCACTGAAGAGGGGAAGATTTAGTTAATCAACCAGGTTGGTACCCTGACCACAGCACAGAAACAGTCCTTATTAAAGTCTTGAATGGCATCCAGTTTGCCTGTGACAAAGATAAATTTTCCATCGTCATCGTTTTCGACTTGTTTAGAGCTTTAGACATATATGAGCACATCATGCTACTTCAAAGACTCTCCACAGTATCCTCATGGGAGGAAATGTTCTCCTCTGTTTCTATTATTCTCGATCAAACCATAGCCTGATAATTACTTGCAATGCTATTCTTCCTGACCCTAAAACATAGACGTTTAGAAAATAGGAGCAGAAATTGGCCATTTATTCCTCTTAGCCTGCTCCACTATTCAATACGCTCCTGGCTGATCATCCAACGCAGTATCCTGTTCCCACTTTTCCTCATATCCTTTGAACTCTTTAACTCTGCAAGCTACAGCTAACTAACTCCTTTAAAATATTCAATGTTTTGTCCTTAATTGCTTTCAGTGACAGAATTTCACAGAACTCCTCACCACTCTCTGAAGAATAAATTTCTCCTCATCTCATTCTTAAATGGCCTACCCATATCCTTAGATTTTCACTTCTGGTTTTAGACTCCCAGGCCATTGAGAACATCCTACCTGAGTTTACCCTCTCTTGTCCTGTCAGAACACTGTATATTTCTAAGAGATCCCCCACCCATTCTTCGAAATTCCAATGAATACAGTTCCAATAAGTCCAGTCTCATTTCACCATTTCACAAATCAATCTTTAAACTTTTGTTGCACTCCCTCAAAAGCCAGAACATCTTATCACACATAGACCAAACTACACATAATATTCTAGGTATGGTCTCATTGAAGCCCTGAAAAATTGCTTCAAGATGTCTTTGTTCCTGTGCTCAATTTCTCTCACTATTAAGGCCAGCAAACCATTGTCTTCTTCAAATCATCAGTATCTTAATTTGTTTCAAAATGTTCCTGTGAGGTGCCTCAGAACACTTCATTGTGTTAAAGGCACTATGGAAATTTAATTTGTTATTATTGTTGTTTGTTAACTGTAATATGACATATCCGAAAATGGAGTACGCCCTCAAGATTGCACCTTGTCATCAGCTGAAGTTTTGTACTTGCGGTCTCTGGAATGAATTTTGAATCAGAGACGAGAATTCTACCACTCAAGCTTGGCTAATCATTTTATCACAATGTGGTCCATAAAGCTATGAATTATACGGTTTCTGATAGATCCGTGCCTTAAAGCACGTGCATTAGAATTTTGTAGTACAGGCTGCAATATGTCAAAGTGGACCTGATGGGAAAAATAAACAAGGTATAAAGAAAAAAAATGAGCACTGATATAAACTGCTTTCTTAAAAAAATAATAATAGGTGATATAGACAATATTTAGCGAGGCAATCATGAAATCCCATTTAGATTTCACCAGTAAGGAATACCATCATAAATCACTTGTGTCCTCATCTTACAAGAATTATTGGGTCATCTTCTTTGGTGGAATATAAATAGGATTTTATGATTTTCTGCTAAGTGTTCTCTGTAACTACAACTTTCTAACGTCTGGAAGAAAATAGCTGTAGCAAGAGTCTGAGACAACACACTGATAAGCTAGAAACATTATTACAACTTTTCACCCCTTGAGATAGTTTTCACATTGAATGAAGATAATGGGATTAATGCTATGAACTGTCTGATAGTAGCCATCTTTACACATCATACTAATCCCATTCCTTGGACAACTGTCTTGTCTTACCAATTTGAACCAATTCTACCAGCTATTCTCCTAAACAAATAATAAGAAGCAAATTTCAAAACAATTTATTGTTAGAAATTACAGTCCAGCTATTACACCAGAAGACCAACCTTCCTCAAAGATCCTGCAAACTATAATGAAGAAAATCAGTAACCTTAGCTTTATACTGCAATGTAATGGTGTGGAATTTAACAGGGATTTTATTATGCAAACATTTCACACTTTTTGCCTCACCACAAATAATTATTGTGCTTTGGAAAGCCTGGGCATTGTCATTCATGGAAGGTTAAAAATGGTTCTGGCATGTGATAGAATAAAACATCTCTTACTCATCCACTTAAGATTGTCAAAATCCTTGCAAGGTGAATGTCAACAGTAGGACAATATCAAAACCAAAAAGCAACACATAAGAATTCCTGCTACCTAAACCAGACCTCCCTGTTTGTACACTTCAGCATTCTATGTGAATCCATGAAGGCTGCATGGAATACAAGTTTTAAGGTTTCACACAGCAACAACTGTATTTCTGAAAGTCTCCCAGGAATACAGTGACAGAGTTCTACTCATTGCAGACAGAAGCTCAAAAGCAGAGAACACTACTAACTGAATCAAAGTTGGTTGAAGGGCTTTGGGAAATCCATGACTGGTCAGACAGCTGTCCCATTAAAAACCCTTCTAACTTTGCTTCCAGCTATCAAGCTCAAGTTCATGTCAGATCCATCAGGTTATATCCTATTAAAACTAAAAAGAAAATACAGATTCCCTGCAGGGTGGAAGCAGACCATTTGGCCCAACAAGTCCACACCTACCCTCTGAAGAGCATCCCACCCACACCTCCCTCATCCCTGTAACCCTGCATTTCCCTTGGCTGATCTACCTAACCTGCACATCTTTGGACTATGGAGGAAACTGGAGCACACCCACGCAGACACAGGAAGAATGTGCAAACTCTATATAGACAGTCAGCTGAGGCTGGAATGAAACCCAGGTCCCCAGTGTTGTGAGGTAGCAGTGCTAACCATGAGGCCACCGTGACATGTATGTTCTATGATTGCACAATTAGAGATAGTCTTCCATTTGAACAATAGGAAAAATGCAAAAACTTAAACTAGTATGAATTAATTTTTCCCTTCCCCCCCAGCCTGAAATCGATGTTGTTCTTTATCAATGCAACTGTTACTCATTCTTTAATGTAGGCATCACACACAAAATTGGCTTTAATTGCACATGCTTCATAACCCTGAGAAAGGTGATGGTCTTTTTCCTGAAGCATGTGCTGAAGGATCTCCCTAATCGCTGCTTTTACTCCACACAAGAAGAAAGGAATTTTCAGAAGAGTGATGCAATCGACATTTTAATTTCTACTTTCTATTATGGGAGTTTTAGCTTTGTTTTTGCCTGCTTGTTTTGCTCTTGGTGCTAGTGTCTTGTGTGCACATTTGCATTCATCATTTGTGGCTTCCTCCAAATAATTCTATTTGTATATCTGTTGCTAGGTGTTTGTTGCATGACCAATGATCTCTGTGAGCAAAAGTCCTCATTAACAACAGGCACTTCAGAAGGTTACTGAAATTATCATTTCCACAGAACTCAGCACATTGCAATCTTTCTTTCCTGATTATTGTTGTTGGAGACACTTCACTTAGGAGTAGTATTTCTTTCCATGAACAGCTGAACAGTTGTTGAAGACCAATTTGTTATGTACCTTGAGCATTATCAGGAATAGAGATGAGATATGCCGTTATCAAAAAGGTCCATCAGTTATATGGGCATGCAAGAAATTCACAGATCCCGTCATTGATCTGAAAGTGGTTATTGAAACAAGGCCACAACCCCTTACTATTCTTTCTCAACAATAGGAACTTGCAAGATCTCTCCAAGAAATCAAAGGTTTCAATTGAAGTTGAGATTTGCTCATCTAGTACAAAGTGCACTTCAAGCAACAGCAGATGCACATTTGAGAGCAACTACTTATAATCTTAGACAACAAAAAGATAGTTTCGCAGAATAAATTGAGTTATAACCCAGTCTGCTGTGGTACAAAGGCAAGCAAGTCAAAACAGACTCCAGTAATTTCATTAGGACCAGAAGCAAGACCAAAAATGCATCAAGATCCATCAATATTGCACAGAGTATCATCCAGAGAAATAAACTCAGGCAGTTATGAAAACTTACTTTGAATATGAAAACCATTTTACTATTGTCAATGAGACATTGGTCTTTACTAAGTAATTATTTATTCCAACTTCCCTCAAAGAAAAGATCTAAAGCAGCTACGTCAAGATCAGTTGAACACCATCAAATGCAGAGCAAGGGCTCAGTTGTCAACGTGGTACACTGAATGTAAAGGATATTAAAGAAAGTATTTCTGATTGCTAAATATGTGCAACAAACTAACCAGAACAGAAATAAACATTGATAGCAACTGAATTTTGAGCCATGCCACAGGAAAAGCTGGGAAAGTATTGATTCGTCTTTCAATTGTCTTTCAAGGAGTTAAAATATTGTGCACCATGGCGACAAAGACAGTCTGTGTGTCAAAAGAGATTTTTGTTACTCTTGGTATTCTGTTTATGATCATTTCTGACAACTTTCAAATTAATACTTCAAGCCCTTTACAGAAAGTAGTGCATTCTAAAATATCACAATTTTGCCAAGATATCTTCAGTCCAATGGTGAGGAGAAAATATTTCCAGTAAAATTGCATGCTCATGCATAATGGAGGATTTTTCATCTCTAGATATATTTCATAGTGTGCATTGCGCAAACTGAAATGGCATCAGTTGATATTTGTGTTTGGTTTAGAACAAAGCAATTAAGATCTGAATCCCTTGTCTCTACAATGAAGAGGAAAGTGAATGAGGGCTTCAGCCATCAGGTTTTTTTTCCACTTTACAGAGGCACTTTGACTTGGCCAGTATTACTCCAGGTTGTATGGAGAAGCTTTGTTATATTATCAGTATAAGAGTCCTTTAAGAAATCCAAAATGCAAATAAGGCAGTTCCTGAATGTCACCATAAGACCAGAAGCCATAGCCACTCAGTTTCTTGACACTTGATGCAATCTGTGCTCAGTGATCTCTCTGCATTGTCTGCACTAGTTTAACGGTAAGTTAACACACCAGAAATCATCAAGTAAGTGGAATCCACATCCTACATTCATGTTACATTTAATTAGCACAAGAACATTATCACATGGTGTCAGGAGTGAGTACGTAAAGTAAACATGGTGTTGCCATTATCCCAGAGGACCAAACAGCCGTGCTCTCATTAGAGAGAAATGACTGGCAATGGTTTAACGTTAGGATCACCCTATCTCAGGTGAGGGGAGAAGGTGAGAAGGAGAATCATTTGTGATAGCCTTGGCTGGTGTGGGAATTGAACTTATGCTGCTGACATTGCTCTACATTGCATACAGTGCATTACATGTTGCATGTATTTGCTGATGTGATGATTTGAGAGGATCAATAAGTAAAAGGATAAGCTCGCAACAAAAAAAAATGAATTCTGAATTTGGATAAGGGCCTGAGCTTTCACTGTCTTTATCTCTCTAAGATTTTAGTACCATACTGCTCAATTTGGCAAACTGAAGAGGTGTCAGAGGGATCCAGTTTTTTACTCATCTTTATTTCAAGCAGAGAAAGGAACATTGAGATATGGAAAAATTCAAGACTGCCCAAGATGAGTTGAACCTTGTTGAGGCATCATGGGTCTCAGCCTGCCTTCTGGAGAGCTGGTGATAGACCTATTCTCTCAGTGCAGAGCTGCTGAAAAACACACCAAATAAACAGCAGCAAGGCCATGGAGGAAGTGATGGCTACTGATGAGAGAGCAACCTGGAATCCCAAAGCCATTGAAGCAAATTGATGTCGGCAGATTGGATATCACAGCGAGAGGACAAGTCTCTTCACAAGCTACTGACAGGATGGCAGCTATGTACACTGAATGAAGACAGTCCTGCCTGCAGCTATGTTGTGTAATGACAGTGGGTTGAGGTTTTTAAATGATCCTTAAATGGCCATTATTGGTGGTGGGCAGGTAAGTCATTTCCAAAACCTAATTCTGATGGAGGTAGGCAGGCAGTGGGGTTTGGTTATGCCACCTCCTGATCGTATTAAATTCCCTCCCTGATGCCAAGCTCACCACCTTTTGTTTGGCTGGATGGTTAGTTTGTGATGCAGAGTGACACCAACAGTGGGGGTTTAATTCCTGCACCCACTGAAGGACTCACTTTCTCCAGCTCTCCCCTCATCTCAGGTGTGGTGACCCTCAGGTTAAACCATCACCAGTCGTCTCTCTCTAATGAGAGAGTGGTCTGATGATCTGGAAAGACTATAGTGACTTTATTTTACCTCTCAAAGTAGAATATTCCAAGTAATAACAGTGCAGAATTATTTCATATGTCAATGGACAAGTAAAAATCATGCAGTTAAGTCCTATGTGAAGGACAGATGTGCATCAGCATGACAGAGGTACTGATATTAAAGTTAAACTTTGAATGCATGGCCTCTTATGTGATAGGCTTTATATTCTCAGCACAGAGCCATGAGGTTGTCTGGCTGATTTGCAAGGGACATTATAAATATGTAGCATTTTGTGGCATTCATTCAACCATTTATCTTGTACATGATGGGATTGGGCAATTTTAGCTCTGCAGAATGTTTGGGTCTGTCACCTTATTCCGGACTTGCTTTCAGGCAGTCATCATGGAGATAGATTGGCTTTGACTGCTCTCTCTCTGTCCCCCCCCAGACGTACTGCAGCACGGTTTTCTGTGGATGTGTTAAATAGGACACTGACCCTTGCATCAAGTCCATGTGGATGTAAGTGCATTAGTAAAATCAGGAGGTTAGCCTGATGAGCAGCAGTCCCAGATGTTCATGTTAATGTCAATGATATTGCAGTGGAGTTGTGAATTGTAACCACTCATGTTCTGCACTTGAGCTCCCAAAAGCAACTTACCTCAGCTTATTTCATAGGCATTAACTCATAATGGGCAGGCAATTTAGGGTGAACCAAAGAAAGGGACAGTAAATTAAGACGTACACACCTCCACAATGGTTCTACCCCAGTAGCATCTGCTTCAGAAAAGCTACCCAGAAATGTCAATGCAGAGGAAACAGTGTTGAACAAATTATGAACCATAAACACAAAATACAGAGGAACCTTGATTATCCGAATACCAGTTATCCAAAAATCGGATTATCTTAAGTAGATCTCGAGGTCCCGGTAAAAACATTACATCAAAGACGTATTTTCAACAGTGATCATGTCTTTTGTTACAGTGATTAAACAGCACTGTCTCCAAATGACTGACCTCCCACCCTCTCTGTCTCCCCACAATCTCCATGGAGTTCTACACAGGGGTGTACTCTGATTATCTCTCCAACATTGTCCTGTGCAGGGCAAATGTGGAATCTGTCAAAAATTTGCAGTAAAATGTTATATGTAGCTGTGGCTGTGTCTGTGTGCTATTTGGAGACTTACTCCACAAAGGCAGCTGCAGCAGTAGCAGTCTTGTTGGTGTCCAGTCCAGCTGCCCTGGAGAGGTGCCAGGGGTGGAAGGGAGGGGGGTGGTGGTTGGCAGCGGGCTGAGTTCGGGGCGGGGGCTCACACTCGTTGTGCTGGGGAGCAGGGAGCAGATTTTAAAAACACCGAACCCGGAGGAAAGGCATTTAATCGATTTTTCGAATAATCGATTATCCAAACGAAATAGTGCCCGTCCATCTCATTCGGATAATCGAGTTTCCACTGTACTCCACAGCAGCTGTGATGATCAATCGTTGATTTGAACACTGTTTTTTTCTCTCCACAGACGCTAGCTTCTAGACCTGCTGAGTATCTCCAGAATTTTCATTTAGTGCCTCCTGCAGTATTGTACTTATACAAACAAATTATGTTTTGACCATGATTTGGAGATACCAGTGTGGGACTGGGATGTACAAAGTTAAAAATTATACAACAATAGGTTATAGTCCAACAGTCCAATTCTACAATCTTATACTCCACAACCACCTGATGAAGGAGTAGTGCTCCGAATGCTCGTGCTTCCAAATAAATCTGTTGGACTATAACCTGGTGTTGCATGATTTTTCACTTTGTTTTGGCTTTGCACTTCATTGCCATCAGCTAGATCTTGCCTTTTTGCTGGATGGAGGAGATAGGAGAGAGTAGTCTGCTCACTCCCACTTCCACTTCAGTCAAGCAGATGACCAATTAAAGGCACAAAGAGGGTGTTCAAACCCATTTAGGACTCTTGGCAGAGAAGTCATGCTGTGAATAGGAATTACTTAACAACTACAAATTTAAAGACCTACTTACCCACTCTCCTCAGTCTGCCTTTATTTCAAATACCCTTTCATAAAAACCCACTAGCGAACTGATTCATTTGAACAACAATGGTTTCAATTAGACTCAGTCTAAGCTACAGATTTTTTGTTTAGAACCCTCTCTGTACAGAACTCATGTTTCATTTGCTACTATGCTGGAATCTGAACCCATATTCTAGAACATTATCTCGGAATTCTGGTTTATTAAACCAGTGAAATTATAACTATACCAATACCTTCCCATTTCCTGCACATAATGGCACTAGAAACTGTCAGTTTAATGGATTGTAGTTACAAAAAAAAACAAATACAGATCTGGCCCAGCCATTTGAAAGGCTGAAATAATTTAAACTACGTGTCACTTTTTTCTAAACCTGTGCAAGGCTGAGGAGCAGGCAGACAATGGAAAAGAGGACGTGAATCCAATGGCATGGTATTAAATCTATCAGTTCTCCAGAGAGCAGTGTAGCAACCCAACCACATGGCTAGGAAAGTGAATGTACTGCTGCATGAAATGGAATCAAGAGTTTGCACTATTCACGAGGAGGTCATAACTATGAAAAATATATAGTATCATCAATGCAGTATTGAAGGAGCACCGAGAACACTGAAAGAACAAATATAAAAGTCCATTGTTCCCTACGAACTGTATTGACCATAAATCTTACTTTGCTCCCAGTCCAAATAAATACTGAGGATAAAAGTACAAATCAAGCACAAATTGTGTAGAATTGCCTTACGTGCTCATTTCAATAGTTTTTGCTCCCAGAATTCTCTATTCCCCTCAGCTCAATGTACAATGTCTCTCCAGGCACTTGGCAGTCCAAAATCAGTTTCAATATATGAGCAAAATCTAATCTAACAACATCAATCTTTGGTTTTTAAAAGTAAAACACACACATTTGAGCTGTTCTGTTTGAAACACTAATTTCCTTCTACAATGCCCATATAAGGGGCCAGTTAAGTAAACTTGCATGTCATCAGTGATATAACACTTGATCTTGCTTTCTCAATACAAGAATTAGAACTAAGAATCTGATTAGTACATGTAGTGACACTGCATGTAGCTTGTTGCATAATACAATGCACTCTATATATTGCTAATTGACTAAGAGTTGGAGTGATCAGCATTATTACTGTTGAAAATTTTAAAGTACAGATTTGGCCCAATGCCAGCCAAGCCTGGGCTTCAACTTGAGTCTCCTAACTAGCATTTTAACACTACAAAAATTATCAAAAATTTGATGTAGCACCGAAATCAAAGCAACCAATGCTGTTTAAAAAAAATTCTTACATGTCTTCAACATTATTCTGAGGAATCAATTTCAAACCACAAATTACTTTCAGAAAACAGTCTTTTACTTTGCAGGTAAGAGGTTTGGATATCACTGTACAAGTTAGCATTCTATATAACTGCTATGTGAGTTAAGCATTTTGGTGGTGCTGGTGGGTAGAGTATTATTGGACAACAAATTTCACTTTTTTCTCCCCACAAATGATTCCATGCTGTTATAAACATGGAATTGAATCTCATTAAAATGCAATTAAAAGCAAAATACTGTGAATGCCAGAGACTTGAAACAAACAGAGAAAACTGGAGAAATTCAACTGCTCTAGCAACCTCCCCCCCCTCCCCCCTCCACAGATGCAATCAGACCTGCTGAGTTTCTCCACCATTCTCTGTGTCTGTCTCAGTAAAATGTTCATTTATAGGAGACTGGAACACCAAATATTCAGAGCTCTGCCTTAGCATGGAGATTTGTTTTATGGGAATGCATATGAGAGAAGCCTGAACACAGGCTTTACATCAATCTGGAGCTTGTATGTTTGTGTGCACCTTGACTGTCCGGTTATATTCTCCACCCTACTTTAGAAGGTGCACCCTCAAGAACCATGTCTAAATTTGAACACGTTATCTGGGCTGACGGGAGTGCGTCTGGGAATGCTGCATTGTCACAAGTGCTGCCTTATCAATTGAATGTTAAACTGTAGTTCTATGTGTCCTGTCATTACTTAATATTATTTGAAAAAAATGATTGATTAATATCATTTGGAAAACAAAAGGACTGGAGTGTTCTTCTGGAGCTATGACCAACCTTTCCTGAATAAGCAACACTTGAAAAATAGATTACCTTGTTATTTATCTTGTTGCTAATTGTGGTGCCTTGCTAGCATGGCGATTGGCTACTGTGACAAGAACAGCAATTGCTGGAAAAGCTCAGCAAGTCTAGCAGCATCTGTGAAGGGAAATCAGAATAAATGTTTTGGGTCAAGTGACCACTCTTCAGACCTTTCAGGTTTAACTAGCCGCCATGACTCATTACATAATTGCTTTGAAAATACTCCAGAAAAACATACTTCATTGACTGGCAAATTCTTGGGATCTGATGAAGCCAAAAAACACCCTCTCTATTGCAAGTTATTTGCTCTCATTATTTCACCGGACTGTGCCTAGATTTATTGTGCTCACGTGGGTTCTGCACCATTACATCTCATGTTTTGAAATGAGCCAGCTGAGCTCAGCTGACACAGTAGACTCACATGTAACCATATCGTGGCATTTTAAAAATTACACTGAAAATGAAATCCACTATTCCATAATCTCTTCGCCTGCATCATTTCTATCTATGCAACACTGAGCCAGTCAGTGCAGAATGACTAAAGAAAAACATGGGCTGACTCTAATAATGATATTGTATCCCACTCCCTGATGGGCAAGCTCCTTGCAGCAGTTTCAATGATTTCCCTATGATGGACTGCGGCTAGTTAGGGACGTCTTTTGTGATGAATAGCTGTGCTAAGAATTTGTGTTCCATTCTGAACACTTTGAAGTCTGAACTTGATATTAATGAAGTAACCCGCTGAGGGTAATGCCTCAAAATATCCAATAGACATTTCAACAAAGATTGGTTGCAATTTACATCTAAATGACATGCTGGCTTATGAATGGCATTTTGTCACAGGCATTCTGAGAATTAGTACCTTTTATAATCGCACCAGAATGTGAAAAATACTGTAATGTTTTACATAAACAGTTTGAAAAATATGTCAGAAATAATTTCTATGCTCATGAATGAAGAAGTGAAGATTGTATCAATGTAAAAATAAGTTGTTGAGTGAACCTTTCTTTAACTTCTCTGCCTGTTACTTAAATGCCAAGCATCAAAAGAAATATTGTGTGTATCCCAAAGTGGCATAAATTAACAGTAATGAAAATAATTTGTACACATGCACACACAGGTAATATTTAAACATTATCCATTAAGCTCCCAAAAATCCTGTTGTACTTTAAAAAATGCTGTGCTCTAAATGTCAAATTTGGATGCACAATATTTACACACACATTTATTCATACAAATGTGCAACCGGCTCCTGATCAATGCATAAATTAACCTCGCAAGAAATATTATATTTGAATCAGGCAGGATTTCTGTAGATAACAATCTGTTCCAAAGCCTTCACTATGCAGTTCATTGAAGCATTCAGCCAGTGAATCAATTTTAATAAAAACACAAAATATTTATTTTGTACAGTGGTTTTCGTCTTAAAAATGTATTTCCATGTTAATGTAAATCTTAACTGTATAATCGACTGTATCTGATGTATTGTAAATTTCTGTAGCAAAAACCATGAAATGTATAAAGGTGGGCAGAAACTGTTCAGAAAATTTCATGACTGCAGTTTTGAAATGTTAATGCTGTGTTTGGCTAGCTATTATATAAATGAGAGAATAGGAAGAACTTTGCTAATTGACTGTGCAATTGAAGTCAAAGCGATTTGAAATTTTGAATTGAAATGCAGTAAAACAGGAACCAATAATTTAATGTTTCTTTTCATGGAATGTAAGCATCACCAGCAAGGCCTGTATTTGTTGACCATTGGAAAGCATCCTTCAACTAATAGACTTGCTAGGCCACTTCAAAGAGACAAAAAAAAACTGCAGATGCTGGAATCCAAAATAGACAGCAGGAGGCGAGCAGAACACAGCAGGCCAGGCAGCATCAGGAGGTGGAGAAGTCAATGCTTCAGGTGTACACCTGAAAGGCCATTTCAAAGGGCAGTTAAAATTCAACCACATTGAAAAGGCACATGTAAGCTGGAACATTGGACAGTAGATCTCCACCTTTGTGAACCAGAAGCATTGTTGTCTGTGAAGTATTCTATACAGACACTTCAACCAGTTTATTATTCATACATGTTTGCCCAGGTGTTCTTACTGAATGATGTAAATTAAAGACTGCAATTCAAACTTAGTTTTATTAAAACACTCACAAATTAAAGGAACAATTCTTACGCAACAAATTAAGCTAACCATGCTGAAAAACACACACACACCCCGCTCTGGTGAACTCGAGTGAGCTGCTGCTGATCCAATTCACCAATCTCCATTGTCAGCTGCACTCATAGAATTCCTACAGTGTGGAAACAGACCCTTCAGCCCAGCAAGTCCACACTGACCCTTCAAAGGGTATCCCGCCCAGACCCATTCTCCTACCTTGTTACTCTACATTTATAATGCATCTAACCTACACATCCCTAGATACTATGGGCAATGTAGCATGTCCAATTCACATAACCTACACATCTTTGGATAATGGGAAGAAACCGGACACCCAGACAAAACCCGCGCAAACACAGGGAGAATGTACAAACTCCACACAGACAGTTGCCTCAGGCTGGAATCGAACCTGGGTTCCCGGCACAGTGAGGTACCATGCCACCCTCAAGGTCTTCTTGATCCAAAAGTGGGTATCGCACAGAATCTTCACTGGCTAAATTTTCGCTGAGGGAATAGCCACCAGGTGCACCTTCTTAATCTCCCATCCCCCCAAACCCCTTTCTGAGCCCTTCTGGAATGTTCCCTGCCTTCATCCAATAGGGCCAATGGACAGGGGTCATAGCATCCAAATGAGGTTAGGCCAGGTCATCCTAGACTTACCCATCCTCTTTCCAAACAATGATTGTTCTATGGTACCAAAGGTTCTAGCCAAAACTGGGGGAATACACAAATATAATGTCTCTCCATATTTTTCTGGCTGAGTATTCCTTCATGAGTTTCGAGGACTCCTGTTGATTATGCAAGACAGATTTGGGTTGATCCTTGTATGCTTTTAATGTAATGCTTACTGATGTAATGATGATAGCCTTATCCTGTTAGGATTACATCAGGCCTTGCTTGCAGAAACTGTCTCACCAATTTTATGGTAGGTCCAGTTGTTTAGCCACTGGCTACTTGGCCACAGGATTTTCACAACAATTGATCATAATTTCCTGGTTACAATTGCAGAAACTAGTTTGCAGTTTCAGATTGTATGTTAAATTTATTACCATTTGGACTCACACTGAGAGTGATAGCCTGGACATGTGGAGTACTCAGGACAAAGTGAGTACTGCAGATGCTGGTGATCAGAGTCGAAAAGTGTGGTGCTGGAAAAGCACAGCTGGTCAGGCAGTATCCAAGGAGCAGGAGAGTTGACAGTTTGAGTGTAAGCTCTTCATCAGGAATGGGGTGAGGGGTGGGGGAGGGTGGGCAAGGAGGCTATAAGATACATGGGAAGGGGTTGGGGCTGGGGCGAATATGGCTGGGAATGTGAAAGGTAGGTAAAGGTGAGGGGTAATAGTGATAGGTTGGACAGGAGGGTGGAGCGGATTGATGGGAAAAGTGACTCAACATGGACATGTACTTCAAACCCACCTACTCACACAGCTACCTGGACGACACCTCCTCCCACCCTGCTGTTTGCAAAAACGCTATCCCTCACTGCCAATTTCTCTACCTCCGCCACATCTGCTCACAGGAGGAACAATTCCACCAAAGAACATTCCAGATGCCCTTCTTCAGGGACCAAAATTCCCCCTCCCATGTGGTCAACAATGCCCTCCAACACATCTCCCCTAATTCCCGCACCTCTGTCCTTGAACCCCATCTCTCCAATTGCAACAAGGACAGAACCCACCTGGTCCTCACCTTCCACCCCACCAACTTCCAGATACATCACATTTTCCTCTGCCATTTCCGCCAGCTACAAACAGACCGCACCACCAGGAATACATTTCCCTCCCCACCCCTATCTGCTTTCCGCAGAGACCATTCCCTCAGCTACAGCCTTGTTAGGTCCACGACCCCACCAACTCACCTTCCACTCCTGGCACCTTCCCCTGCCACCATAAGCTAAACCTACTCCCACACTTCCTCCATCACTTCCATCCAAGTTCCCAAAGGATTGTTCCACATCTGACAGAGATTTACCTCTTCTTCCATGCACATCATCTACGGTGTCCATTGCTTTTGATGTGGTCTCCTCGACATTGGGGAGACAGGAAGCCAACTTGCAAAACGTTTCAGTGAACAACTCTGGGACGCACACACTTCAACTCACCCTCCTATGCAAGTCCTTGGCCTCCTTCACCACTAAATTCTAGCCACCCAACACCTGGAGGAAGATTGCCTCATCTTCTGCCTTGGGATTCTCTCAAGGCATCAATGTTGATTTCCCTTCCCCCAATCTTATCCCAGATCCAAACCTCTAAGTCGGCACCGCCCTCTTCAACTGTCCTACCTGCCCATCTCCCTTCACACCTATCCACTCCACCCTCCTTTCCAATCTGGAGTACTTACCCAGGGATATTACTGCCTTATCATCTTTCACACAAAGGGAGTTCATCAAGCTGGAGTCAAGCACTTATTAATGTTGGCATTCGCCAGAATAGAAGTCATTAAAAATGGGGCAACTCACTGGGGAATCCAATATAACCAGGAGGCACTGATAAGAATTTTGGAATTTTGGAATTTAGGGTGGATGTTATTCAAAGTCATTGGAGGCAGAGAGTTTTCCAGTATTAGTTTTGATCACGTACGATAGTTGGAGAAGAATTACACAGATTGTTTTTCTCCCACTTTCTGGTGATTTTTACCCTTAGTTTTTCATCACTCCCAAGCAATTGTGTGGATGGATTGTGTACATTGTGATGCACAACTATTAAAATTGTCTGGGGCAGGTTGGTAAACCAAAGGATCATATGGAGGTAAGGACCCTGCGAAAGGCAATTAGCATTCTGAGAGTGTGCAGTCTGAGAACTGGAAAACAGTGCAAGGGGGATGGTGCGAGAGTTCAAAAACAGTGCAAGAAGGGAGCCTGCATTGGAAGCTGCATCCAGTATTTGATTTCCAGCTTTGCTATAGAGGATGAAACTGATTGAGAACTCTTTTTGATATTGTAACTGTAATAAACTGTATTTTAAAGTTGCAGGAAAGCAGCCCAGATTGACCAAAGGGATTAACTGGTGAATGTATGAAGTCATAGACATAACATGTGTCCCAGATGAACATATGTGCAGGAAATGTCATTGACTGGACAACCTTGTCCTCTGGGTTTTGGAGGCAGAGGAATAGATGGACAACCATTTATAGAAGTGCAGAGAGAATAATACAATCACCAAGGGAATGAGTGACTGCTAGGCAGTCGAAGAGAACAAGGCAGGCATCTCTGCAGTCGCTGAGGCTATCTTGCTTATAAATCAGTCATCCATTTTGGAATTTCCATTTTTCCCTACTGTCATTCCCCAAGGTCTATTTACACCAGATGGACTCTAATGTTTCAAGAAAGGCAACGAGGATGCACAGTAAATGATGGCTCAGCTAACTACAACTATATCCCATGAATGAATAGAAAGAAAGTTGGGCATGGTGAATGTTCATTAGATGGCAATCGTAATGCAGTTAGATTTTGCATCATTGTGGAAAGAGATGTAGATGAAAAGGAGTAAAAGTTCAAAATTTTATGAAGGCAAACTTAACAAAGCTGACAGATGATCTGACAAAAGTGGACTAGTTACAACTACTGGAAGGACATTCAGTGGTAAATCAGTGTTGAACATTCAAGATTGAGTTTCCACAGGGATTGTGTGGATGTTTTCTGTATGATGAGAGGTATGCGGGTATTATTTTTGGAGTTTTGATTTCAACTTACGGCATTTGGGTGTTAGTTACTGTTGTGAAAGGTTTAAAAACTGAAAAAATAGTCAGAGAATCGTCTTTGAAACAGTGATCGAATTCAGTATGCAGTATTCTGGTGTTCCTGTCAGTTCACAGGACAGATCTGGAGAGAAGCAGTTGGTTTGAACTGAATGATTCCATACAGAGTCGTGGAGCATAGAAATATGCCCTTCAGCCCAATAGAGCCCAACTTGGTTCCCTAAACTGAACTAGTCCCATTTGCTGACATTTGGCCCTCCCTTCTTAGGCATGAGCCAGTCAAAATATCTTCTACATGTTAGAATAGCACCCACTTCTATCATTTCCTGCAGCAGCTTGCTCCATATGTGCACCATCCTCTGTGTGAAAAAGATGCCCCTCAGGTCCCTTTTAAATCCTTTCCCTTTCATCTTAAACCTACACGCTCTAGTTTTGAAACCTCCTCTCCTGGGGAAATGACTTTGGCTATTCATCCTATCCATGTCCGTCATGATTTTATAAACTTCTGTGAGGTCACCCCTCATCTCTTATGCTCCAGGGAAAAATGTCCCAGAGAAAATAGTCCCAGTCTATCCAACCTCTCCTTATAAGTCAAACCTTCCTGTCTCTAACATCTTTGTAAATTGTTTTTACACCCTTCACAGTTCAATAACATCCCTCGTATAGCATGACGATCAGAATTGTATACAATATGGTACTCCAAAGTGTCCTCATCAATACCCTATACAGCCGTTAGAAGACTTCACAACTCCTGCACATAATGCTCTGACCAATGAAGGCAAGCATGCAAATGCTTTCTTTAGGTATATGTGTGATGCCACTTTCAGGGAAGTATGTGCTTGTACCCCTATTTCCCTGGATTGTTTATTTGTCCGCTTGTGGCATATGGCCATTGCTGGCTGGCAGCATTAATTACTGGTCCCTGGTTGCTCATGAGAAGATGGTGGTGAGCTGCCTCCTTGAACTGCTGGAGTCCATGTGCTATCGGTAGAGCTACAATGCCCTTGGGTAGGGATTTGGATCTCTGTAAGCTGATGATGATGGGAAAAGATGAAACTTTGCTTTGTTTGGTGTTTTAAGTTCTTTCAAATTTTGTCCTGTATTTAAATATCTTGATTTATTGTTTTGTTTTCTTTTGTAGAATAAACTTGAAGTAAATACATCTGCAGCTTATTGTCAGTGAATGACCATCAGATGAAATAAAGAAAAGATTAAATAAAGAATCTGATATATCTCACATTATTTTGTTCTAGGATCTTGCATGTCTGATAGTAGCGTCACTTGGCCTTATAATAAGTCAAGACCCTTGTTGGGCTTTGAGTTCTTTGAATCTAAGAGTGAACTCTGTCTATTTTAAAGAAATGGGTACATGGAGATTCTGCAGAAAAGACAGACGTGTTGTGATGAAGATTATTGCATGGATTAAGTTTTAAGATACCTTCAAATGTTGATAAAAGCTGTAAGTGATGGGCGTACATGATTTGAAACCTTTGGCAGCTCCTAAATTCAGTGAGTTAGCAGGTAAATTAAAGGTACGAGTAAAAATGGGATGTTCTGAGGAGCATATACCTAAAGTGATTGCCAACTATTTAGAGTTAGCAGGGGGAAAGCTGTATTTGAGATGCCACAACTAGAATTAGCTAAGATAGTTAGAAATAAAAACCTTGACTTCGAGATAGAATTGAGGGCAATTTGGCAAGTTGGATTCAAAATTGGCTTAGAGGTAGGAGACAGAGGTATGCGACTGAAAGCTGGTGAGTGGGTGAGTGAGGACGTGAGTGAGTGAATGAGTGAGAAATCAGGAATTGAGGGAATGACAGCAAACAATATGATAAGTAAATTTGCAGATGGCACCAAGTTTGGCTGGTGGTTGACAGTGAGAAATAGAGTCTTAGATTATTGGAGTATGTAGACTGATTGGTCAAGTGGACAGATCAATGGCAAATGAAATTTAACCGTAATAAGTGTGAGGTGATGCATTTTGAAAGAGGTAATAAGACAATGAAGTACTGAATGAATGGCAAAACACCAGGAAACTCAGAAGAACGGAGTGATTTTGGGGATGTGCTTGTCCATAGATCCCTGAAACTAGCAGACAGTGAATAGGTTTAACAGGGAGCAGGGAGGTCATGTAGGAGCTGTCCAGGATTTTGGTTGGGCCACATCTGGAGTACTGTGTGCAAGTCTGGTCGCCACAATCTAGGATGGAGTGCTTTAACTATGAAGAGAGATTGGATAAGCTCAGGTTGCTTTCTTTCGAGCAGAGACAGCTATGGGGTATCCTCCCAGAGGTGTATAGGATTCTGAGAGGCATGAACAGGGTGGAAATGAAGCAGCTGTCTCTTTGGTTGAAGTGTCAATAATAAGGGGGTGGGGGTGGGGGGGAAGATTATAAAAGTGAAGGGCATGTGATTGAGATGACATTTGAGGTAAAATGTTTTACAGCCAGAGAATAGTGGGAATCTGGAATGCACTGCCTGCAGAAAGAAGAGAAATCTTAGAATCTTTAAAATGCATGTGGACAAGCACTTGAAATGTCATAATATTCAACACTATGGGCCCAATACTGGAAAGCAGGATTACTGCAGATTGATTAGTGCAGACTCAATGGGCTGAAGGACTCTTCTGTGCTCTATGATTCTATGACAATGACTAGAGAGGAGGATCTAAATCAAAAATCTTAAATTAGAGGAAGGAGACAGAGAAAGAGAAATGAAAAAAAAAACCTGAATTGGAAGAAAGAAAGAGAAGAGGGAGGTGGAAAGAGCATAAAAGTTAAAGACAAAAGCTATGGGAAGACAAGAACATGAGAGAGAAAAAAAAATACAAAGTGAGAATAGAAAAACAAGTCTTAGAGCAATGGAAAGGAAGACAGTATTGAACTCTAAAGGGAAAGGCAGAAATTAGACCATTGTAACTTGTCTAGAGAAAAGCTTAGAATTCAGAAAGAAAAGGAAATGGCTCAGTGGATAATTCTGATTTCAGTGAGAGACTTGAGTTAATTAGATAACTATGTTTAGTGTTTAAATTTACTGAAGATGAAGTCAAAAGATGTTTCACCTCACTTGACTTGGTAATTGTACAGACAAAGTAAACAAAAGCAATTTGGATCCTACACTTACAGAATGCTTTGAGAGGTACAGGTGTGACTGTGGATTCAAGTTTGTCAGCAGAACAAACCTGAAATTTATAAAACAGTTAAAAAATCAATATTCAATGCTTAAAAGCTTCCCTTTGAAGCTTATAAACAAAAGTTTAGAACAACAGAAAGAAAACTAATCAATTTGAGATTTGTAGAATTTGAAAGAGAAAAGGAATAGATAGTAGATCACTGAAGTTAGAGAACAGTCTTGTGGATCTTAAAGAAATTATGACAATGGAAGAATTCAGAAATAACATTCTGCTACCCTAAAAACTTATTGAAATGAGCATCAAGTATCAACAATTTGAAAACAAACATAAATTATGGCAGATACTTACAATACCTCATGTACTTACAGGTAGATTTCCATATGATCATCTCTTACAAGGAAATTGGAGGATAGAAAGTATATAGTTGGAAAGCATTCTAGCTTTAGAGTCCAAACAGGAAGAGAACAAATTAATAAAAGGGAAAGGCTAAAAGTAGCATAAGGAATATATTTTTTTGATTTTTATTAAGACTGGAGATACAACGCCAATTGCTAAATAAGATCCTATTTGCAACAACTGGAATGTTTAAGGTATTCCAGAAAAAGGCACATCAGGAAAACAAAAGGGACTAAAACTGTAACAACAATCCAACAGAAAATGCTTCCTTAGAATGTATTGAGAACTGCCAGGTGACTCCGGACAACAAAAACATTTTGCACCAAATATTGATAGAGAATCAGACCACTGGAAGTTTTCAATATAGTTCTTCAAAAGGAGAGGATATCCTTATTTTTCAAATCAAAGCAAGAAACCAATAAAGGTAGTGAGAGTCACTGGAACAATTACTCCATTTGTCTTCCAGAGAGGCAAATAAAGGAAAAAATATTATTTAGATTCAAACATGAAGTTAAAAACTGATCCTATTATACATAGCTTAATTAAAGAGTGACCTAGTAAATGGAGAAGTGAAATAAATTTCAGTTGAATGAATTGATTTTATCTTGGGAAATAACCCGGCTGGTTTAAATATATTGCCTCACTGAGATGCTACAGGAGGAACATTCTGGATTGTTTTCTGACTGCATTGTGACTGGATCTTAAGCGCATAAAATTAGACAGGAAGAAGATAGGTCCATGAATAAAGAGGTGGTTTAGAAATGCAGTTTTTGGATACAATTTTTTTTAAATTAAAGAAAAGTTCTGAAGGTAAATAGGCTAACATGTTTATCCTATCTGCCTGAACAGAATTGCAGCGAATGGTTTCTAAGTGGTGCTGGTTTTTGGGTGTTCATGAGCACAGTTACCTAATATAGTCACTTATTTTTTTGTAGCAATTCTCTGACAGTTTGAGTTTATTAAGAACCAGCAGTTTAGTTAATTAAATAAAGTTTACAATTGCAAGAATTCAGGGTAGACTATTGATACTGGAGAACAAACAGGCTGTTGGAACAGAATGTGTTAGTGACGTTAAAGCAGCATCCTGTTCTTTAGCCAAGGCATTAGCAACTCTACTTGGGGTCTTCCTGCTCTTCTTCTGGTTCATTTTCCAGTGAAGAAAGGAGTTCTCTGAGGCCTACCTGTTGAGTACTCCCTCATGAGCACTCCCTGATGATAATCCTACTGTGCCTCAAGCATTTCTTGTATCATATTTCTGGGGGCAGGTAGCTTATGCTGTGACAATCAATTTTCTGAGCCCATTTGACTAATGGCCAGGAGATAACCTCCCATGATTTTGGATGACTATTGTCACTTTGCCCATCTCCAATTGATGTTTAGATATCATTCCTTCCAAGAGGAAATCTTTCTTATTTTCAAAGGCAACATATTTTGCACTGGATAAATTGTTGCCACCTGTTCAATGTGCTTCTTCATGTTTCTTATAATCCTCCCCTTTTGTTTTCCCATGCTAAAACTTTGGAAAGTTAATTACTGCTGAAATAACTGTTAAATGAAATCTGATGCCACACAATAAATACAAGAACAATTCAGCTTTTAAAGGGACCCAAATTTCTAACAATTGAAAGACTCATAATATGGACAAGATCAAAAATTCTTTTCAAAATATATCAAGGCAGTAACATAGACCCTAAGTTTTATCTTCTTAAGGAGCTGTATTTGCTTGTGATTTTAGTGTTCACCACTAGACTTTAAGGCAATCGCATTTTATTCTTACAACACAGTTAAACCACAAACAAGAAACAGAATTGGCATAACTTTAACTATTGAAATACTTAATAAAATAATATAGTTTTTATTAGCTATTAGCTACTTGAGTAGCTATTTTTAAATAGCTATTATAAAACAATTAAATCATCAACTGTTCCAAAATATCAGCATCCCTTAAACACTTCCTTAGAAAGAGGAAAAAAAAAGTGTTAGGGGTTTTGTTCACTCTGAGAGCTGGCTCTGAGGGAGCTGGATCAGTGACAAGGCCTCTCCAATATAAGAAAGGGAGACTTTGTGATGGGATACTGGCCTCTGTGGGAATATTTTAGTGGGGATGAGAGAAAAACATGTGCTTGAAGAAATAAACAAAAGAGAAAAAAAAGAAAAAGAAATACTTCCTTGGCAAAAGCAAATTTGGCAAAACAGTTTTTTTTTTCTCTCACATACTATCTTCCTTCCAGTCCAGGAGAAAAGGAACACTGAAAGAAGCAATCTGGTATCAGAGAGAGAGAACTTAATCTTGTGCTGAAGACAGCTGTATCTATCAACTTCAATAGCCAATTCCAAACCCTAACTGATAGCAAAATGAAAACCCTAGATGTGTGTGAGCCGGAGTCCTCCCACTCATGCTTCTAATTTTTAAAAACACACTCAGGAATGACAAAGCAGTTTACCCACTGCTTCGGAAGCATACATTCCATAACCACCAAGGCCACACCTTTCTGCAAGACAAACAGCACAAAGCAATTCTCTCTTAGAGGCACAGAACCATCACATTTACAACAATTTTTTAAAATTAATAAATAATCAATAATTACAATTAATTAATCAACTCATAAATTAAATTAGAACCAAAGCATGAGTGTTATTACTTGAAAGCCAAAGTACTAATGAGGAAATGAAAGCTACCTTAAATAATAGCCAATGAGGAATGGATGGTTATCTATCAGACAGTAGTTCTACCTGACAATCAAAACAAAATTTATGAATCACTCATGGAAAATCAATGGCAGTCTGTTACGATATTAGGAAAACCCAGGCACAAATACAAAAACATTTTTATTGGCCAGGATTGCATAAAAATGTGGTCAAACTTTAACAGATTTGCCATACCAGAAAGGTAGTGAGGTTATTATAACAATGATTTAAACCTATGCCTGTAACCTCAAAATCAGCTTTTGAAGAACCAGTTAGAAACTTCTTAATAGATTGCATAGCATACCCAACTGAAGCTAGGTATGGGAATCAGTGATTTTTAGCAATTAAGCATTTTCAGAGAGATTTCTTGAAGCCAGACCTTTAGAAAAAGATACTGCAAAAATATAGTGGTAGAAAAGGTAGTTGAATTTGTTTTCCATAATATAGATTACCCAAAGAAATGCAATCAGATCCAGATCCAAGTTTAATGTCACAGTTATTCAAAAAAATCTTTGACTAGTTTTTGGGTTTTAAAAAAATATCATTCACTCACCCATAATCTCAAGACATGTTACAAAGATGACATCAAACTTTGCAGGTAATAATGAGTTCATTATCAAACTATTTTAATGATTAGGAATTCAGTAAAAACAAGATTAACTGAACCTTATCAAATTAAAAAAAACTCAATGAAATGGGTAATCCAGATACGAGCATAAATCAGCCAGTGACTCATGTTAATATTGTAGAATCTCAACAGTGTAGAACAGGCCATTTGACCCAACAAGTTCACACTGACCTTCTGAAGAGTACCCCACCCAGACCCATTCCCCGATATTTATGCCTGACTAATGCATCTAAACAACACATCCCTGAACATTATGGAAAATTTAGCATGGCCAATTCACCTAATGTACACATAGGAAACCATAGCACCCGGAGGAAACCCACACAGACATGGGGAGAAATCTACACAGACAGAGGTCCAAGACTGGAATTGAACCTAGGTCCCTGGCGCTGTGAGCCACCGTGCCGCCCTATCATATTAAAGAAATAATATAACAGGAAGGATATTCAGGAGACAAGCAGATTTAATTATTGAAGAAAATATTGAAAGAAATGGGGAATGCTAATCTCAGAGCAATTGGACAATGAATCAGAAATTCAAAATTCAAAAGTTGATCCTTTTGGAACCAGATTACACAACACTATGGTGCTAAAATGATGACATTTTATCTTTCAGAGAACTACTGAAGTGACTTAAAGACAATTTGATTGTATTCAGTTGAGCCCAGGAAGAACATTTATGCCACTTGATAAGTTGTTTAATTGGCTGAAAAGAGCCAAGTTGGTTATAAATCTGACCAACGGTGAATCTACCAAACAAAAGGCTAACTTGTGGAGGAGGTCATGCATTATCTGGGGAAGTCAAAGGAGTTAGTCTGGATTTTCAAAAGCCGAGGACAAGATATTAAGTTTTGTAATGTTTTGGTTTGAGTGGATTTTATTAGATGTGTATCTGCATTTCAGCATTGTGGTTGCTGTTTTGACAAATTTGTTTGAGAAGTGCTGAGAACTTGAATGGACACAAGTATGTCTAAGTGCTTTTGGCAACTTGAAAGCTGTGCTGACATCTGTACTGGTTTTGGAAGCAGTAAATTAAGTGAAACAATTTAAACTGACTGGCGATGCCTCTTAAATCACTGTGGATGTGATTTCACTACAATATAACAAAAAGTGCATCAAATGTTAGCTTTCCTTAGAAAAGAGTATTTTCTTCTCCTCTGTTCTTTTGGGAATAGATTGCAAATGTACATATTTTAATTGTTAACTCAGCGGTCCATGGAAAATACTCTTGGGTACAGTGGTAGTTTCCCTACCTGCAGACTGGGAGGTATTTGTTCAAGACCCACCTGTTCCATAGGTTCATCCTCCTCCATGTTCATTCATATTTGTTGATGTGATGATCCACATCTTTGATCATACCAATGGAATTTAATTTAATCTAAAACAATGTTGCCAAAGTTAGTTATTGTCACGCACTGACATGAAACTGAAGTTGCCAGATAGTAAATCGACATAAATCAAAACTGAACAACGTCTAGTTATCCAGCTCTTAAACAGGGCAGTTTACAAAGCTCACAATCTACTGGAAGAATCTGCACACATGGTTGAGGGGGGTAAAAAGTGGCACATCTGATCTAGTCCTTTTCTTCAAATCATTCAGTTGAGAAGAGAGAAACTCAATGCATGCTTACTCAGTGTAGCTGACTTGCAATATTTTCAAATGCTCTCTCAAGACATCGAACTATTCAGCTTCGTTCATCTCCTTGGGGAGGAATGTGTAATCTATTTCCAATAGTAAACTAAATGACTTGGTTAATGGCTCATTTTAGCACTCTCCGAGATTTGCATTAGCTTTCACTTTCCCACTTGTGCCTGGATGCTAATACATCATAAACACTCCACTGTCCACTTCTCGCCCTTCAGTAATTGGATTTCCTTTGTTCAAATTACTTAGTTTCTTCAACTGTTGGCGAACCATTCTTTATAGGACACTAAGACTGAACAGCTTCCCTTGTGTTATCAATTGGCTAGGAAAATCTTGCTAACAGAATCAACAGTTTGACACATGAGCAGCAAACAGCACATTATACACACAATAAGAAAGTTATTGTAGGTGACCTAAGTAATACTGAAAACTTATAGTTTAAATAAATGTTGTGCAATGAACTCAGTTTTCTAAATTATCCACATAAAGTAAGATGCAAAAAACTATAATCCTACCGAGTAAAATTGTGTGAAACATAACATAGACTTCTATTATTTCATGCTGTGTGGATTTGATGTTTCCTTACCTGCTGTCATTTGATTTAATTAATAATTCAGCAAAGATCTAATATATGTAATTTGGAATATTCCTAACTGCGTCAACCTTGCCTGTAAATTCCACCTCATTTGCTTCATTTTCACGATAATTTAAATCATAATGTTGGATTAGCTTCTTGGTTTCACTGACTTGCGAAGCTCTCTCAGTACAAAGACAATCACGAAGAGCCTTTCTTATCTTTGTCCTTTTCAGAGAATATAGTAGACTCCAGCTACTTTAGTGATGCACACTGTCTGCAGGCAGACAACTGAGAATATCAGGGAGCCCAAAGGGACACTCAAATCACTCAGCACATTATTTCCAGCGTTAAGGCAGCCAGGAAAGATCCTGACTGGTTTGACTTAGCTTGGAAAACAATCTGCACGATGTTATAAACAACTCAGTTGTCATATATTATTTACACTGGCCTGCATATAGGGAGTGAACCTTCATGAAATGCTTCTAAGAGATGACTGCACTTGTCCAGCACAGAACGCTTGCATTGGGAAGCTATGTTTGTTATGATGGAAAATCAATTTTCTTCAAGTCAGAGATGGTTGAAGCTGATTATTAAGCATGGTTCAGATATTAAACATAGGATCTTTTTAATCTGCACAGCTCACTTCTACAAATCCTGGTGTCTCTTTTGACCAAGGTATTTGGTGGATAATGTATTTGGTTATGGAACAGTTAATGCTGAGAAGTACATGAAGCTTCAGCTAATTCCATGCTATAACAAGGACTTGGGTGGGGAGAATAACTTTGGATCTTGACAGAAGCAAACCTACTGTCTAGATCTCAGTGACAATGTTTGTCAAATCAATGGACCTTCTACCTGATTGCTATTATGGCATAAGCTAATCTTGTTCAAAAGTGTATTCTTGTTAGACTACCTTGTGACGTTTCTCTCCAACATGAGACAAAGTAAGCCCTGTAAATCCTGCCATTAAAAAAAGAGGATAGTGGCAGCAAGTTTACCTCAAGATGATTAAGAATTGAGCAGACGCTTAGAACATGATGAGCAGTGGTGGGGATCCATCAAACAACAGTATTTAGACATTTTATGTCGTAACTCCAATTTAGAAAGGTTCCAAATTCCAGCTATGCATTGCAAATGTATTGCCTGAAAGCAGGTAGGACGTCTAATTACCTTATACAATGCACTAATTTGGTGTCAAAACCAACTTGTATGACCACACCATACACACTGATTAAAGTGTTCAAAACATCTCAATGCAACTTTGCAATTTCAAATGAGGTTTCACACACTGTGAACCTTACCCATAGAAAGTCAGCATCTGTAAGTTTGCCACAGTATGAGGCCATTTGAAGGTCAATAGGAAGAATGAAAACAAACACAGTGTAATTTTCTATTTTTGCATTAACTTACTTCATGCACTAACTTGTTCTGTTTATAAGTTCCTATTTCCATTTATGAGCATTTCAGAGTGTTATTTTTTCATTTTTCTTGGATTCTGTAGGAATAAACATGCAAGTTGACAAAGATGTGAAGAATTGTATACAAATTAGGGCTGCAAAAATGCAGTGTGACTTCAAGACTGAAAATGAACTAGCAAGGGAAAATAATAAACAAACTTCTGCTTTTTGGTTTACACAACAGTTGTTAATTCGCTGTTAAGCATCACCTGGTATACTTCAGGATCT
The DNA here is from genome assembly GCF_020745735.1 of Hemiscyllium ocellatum. Taxonomy (NCBI): domain Eukaryota; kingdom Metazoa; phylum Chordata; class Chondrichthyes; order Orectolobiformes; family Hemiscylliidae; genus Hemiscyllium; species Hemiscyllium ocellatum. Next base: position 66,546,012 of record NC_083416.1, read on the forward strand.
TTTCTGTGGCTTGATGGCCCTGGAATGTTTGTGGCAGAGGAACATAGTGAGTTGAGGTTGTGTGTGATTCACAGTCTGTTGTTCTGTTTAGGACCTCTTCTTTTTCAGCTGAGTTTTTAATGTCTGCGCGCCTCTTCCAATGCCCTTCCAAACAGTCAGTCATTGATGGCCATAGCCAATTGCCAGTGTCAATAACCATTACTGTTTTATCATTACTGAAGATATGGATGTCCAGAAGTTCACCTCATAAAAGGTCTTTGGGTCTCGGGCCATCACCCATCTATTGAAACCAAAGCAAATGCTGCTGGCCATCAGAATCGTGGGTCTACATAATCAAAGATCCCTTTCAACCACATTATAATTTCTTCCACCCTCTTTCATCTGGCAGAAGGTACAAAAGTTTGAAAACACATACCAACATATTTAAGAACAGCTTCTTCCCGGCTGTTATCAGACTTATGTACAGACCGCTCATATATTGCACATATGCACAAACATATAGTTTGCACATTCTCTCCATGCCTGCATGAGTTTCCTCCAGGTGCTCCGGTTTCCTCCCACAGTTCAAAGATGTGCAGGTCAGGTGAATTGGTCATGCTAAATTGCTCATAGTGTTAGGTGCATTAGTCAGAGGGAAATGGGTCTGGGTGGGTTACTCTTCAGAGGGTCGGTGTGGACTGGTTGGGCTTAAGGGCCTGTTTCCACACTGTAGGAAATCTAATCTAATCATATTAAAGTCAATCTTTTTCTGCACCCCTCTGTAGCTGTAACACAATAATCTGCATTCTGTTCTATTACCCTGATGTAGTTATGTAAGGTATGATCTGATTGGTTAACATGTAACACAATTCTTTTCACTGTATGCTGGTCCATCTGATAATAATAAATTAATTCAAATCAAATCAAGAGTATCTACATTAGAATATAATCCTGTATGACCCCAATGCAGATCAGAAAAGATTCCCATGTTGCCCTATCATTGTTGATCTCGCCAATCATGTTGTCATGGAAAGAGGAGAATACATCGAGCATGGAGGACAATTGGTTTCACTATATTAACTGTCTCAGTTCACATGGTTGAATGTCTTGGTGAGATTGATGGTCTCTTTTGTTTTATTTCTCTTCCACAGCTGGAGTGAGAAGCTGATGTACATTGTAGATCTTCTCATTCTGAAGCCAAACTGGAATTTGAGGTGGATGTGTTCAGCCAGAATCTGCCATTGCAAAAGGACAACCCAAGCAAAGATGCTTACAACAATGTTTATGAGGATGATGCCTAAATAATTGTTGCTAACACTCTGTTTGTTATTGTTCTGGTATAGGGTCACAACCTTTGCATCATGAATATCATGGGGTGCTGAATCTCCCTCCAGCAGAAGAAAGATATTATTGCCGTAGGGCGAGTGCAAAAAAGGTTGTGCAGATGTTGCAGGAATACACTTGCACTAAGTTGTTACTGAATTACAACTGGAGCTTCATCTATGACAATGAATCAATAGCTTTGTTAAGCTCTCTGTCAGGACAAACAGGCTTTCTAAATTATTGAGAGGTCCCTTAGTGATTGTATTCTCCTGAGAATATGATCCATTGTTATGGACTAAGCCGGATCACTCAAAATATTCTTAAGCAGGCAATTCAAACCATAACTTTGCGATTTGTTTCGGTAAGTGTACAACAAAAAATACATGGAGGAAGTTAGCTAGGCTGACTACTAGATTTTAAAACAGACAAAAAATGTATTCACAAAATTACACAATGAAACACAAAGAACAGAATAAAGGACCCTGACAGAACTCAACCTATCCAACTAGACTTAGTTATGCTGTTCCAAAAATATACAACAGTCCCAATAAGCAAGCTCCCTTTAAAACCCAGTATAAATGGAACAGGTTGAAGTTGAAGGGCAGAAAAGAGAGTTTCCACACAGCTCCCTGCTGAACTTCTAACCAGTTCAAGACTGAACTAAAACTGCTCAGTTCAGCTCAGCTGGAGAGCTGACCACTCCCCTTTCATTATACAGGTCATTTCTAAGACATGGCCACTTTGGCCTGAAGTCTCATCTGTTTACATATAAACAAAAGGCCTCTCAAAATCCTTTTCATCTCTGTACCAAACTAGACTGATCAGAGCCTGGTCTGGTTTATTACCCCTCTGAATAAATCAAGGACAGAGTATCCTTGAACCAAGGAACAGCTTTTAGCAAAAAAAGGGACTAGTTTTGTGACACCATCTATCCAACAGCTGGTGATGACCACCCCTACTTTTGTTTTCAGTGAAGCTATTTTCTTTGCAGATTAACCTGTTACTTTAATGTTTCATAGCTGCCCCTGTTTCACTGGATATCTAAACATACAACAGAATCATAATCAATAGTCATCAGTTTAACACAAAGTAGTCTGCAAGGCAAGTGCAGATATAAAATCTCTGAGGCATCTCAGGAATAGTCAACCATCAGAAAGACATATTACAGGAATTCTGATTTCCTCTCATCTTCATGAGATGGTACAACCTTATGCCAGCCTATCAGCTAATGACTGATCTACATGGAACCTCCAAAGGCTTTTTTCCATTTAGTTACAGCTTATTGCAGTATTTCATTTTGATTTTGGTCATGTTTTTCTCCTGCCATGAAAGGATGTTATGTCTAAATGCTGCATTTTATAAATACAGTGATTTCACAAAGTTTTATAGATTTACTTTTAGTAGACACCAAAATGACTTCTACTAATTTCCACAGGGTCCCTCAGATCACTTGCCATGACTTCAATGGAATATCCACTGAAACCTAGAAACCTAGAAACCTACTCCAAGTCTCAAATGCATAATCTAGGCATGGTTACACACACTACTTACTGTTAGTTGTGTTATGACATGGGGTAAACACTCTTGCTTAATTTAAAGCAGCAATACAGAAAAGACTTATCCTGTGCAGTAATCTGTGAAAATTTGAGAGGCCAAGAACTATTTAAAGGACAAAATAACAACTTTCTTTGTGAAAGAATAGTAGAGAATAATTAACTAACACCTATTTACAACTCCTTCCTCTCACTCATCTTTTACCTTCCTCTTCCACAATACTAGTCCAATAAGACTCTCAACTAAGATTTACAAAACAAAACTTCTTACCTCAAAAGCAGGTAGCTTTCCGTTTTCTCTGTATTCTTCTCTTCTTTTCTGCTTCTTGGGGATTTTGCTTCACAGGTTACTGATTGATAAACGTACCTTTAAGAGAGCTATTTTTCAGACGGATTTTACATGCTGGTAGATTGGCAGTTCTCCTCTCAACTGTTCAATTTTCTCTAGTATTATATCCTCAAAGCATTGGATTGTGTCATTAGCTTTTAAGGTTGTCAATATACTAAATTCAAACTGGTTTGGATTTTGGTATTTCTCGGGGTATAATTTAAACCGATTGGTCTAATTTGAATCTGTTTTGTCATTTTCACGCATCCACAAATCGAGTTGCTTGACCAAATATTACATTTTTTTCTGAACACTTTGTTCTGACAGGTAGTTCTGTTGCTTTTAATTCTCTTAAAGGTATTGTACACCCACATCTTCATAACAGTTGAATGTGCTTTAAATCAAATCTACTTCACCTCTTTCCCTTCGTCCTATGCATTTCCTGTGAACCTATGGAGGGGAAATATTGTGTTCACTAAACTCCTCAAGTCTATTTTGCATAACAACGTTATCAAGTCTTAGTCAATTCTTCTCTTTATCCAAACTAATTAAGCCAATTCAGTTCTCCAGTTCCTTCCAAACCTTTTCAATATTTTTTCAACATATACCTTTTATTGTCAGACTTTCAGTGGATTTTAACTTTGCCTTCCAAGTGCAGAGTGTCATAGAAATGAAAATAATCATCAGGAATTGTAGCCAATGTGATTTTTCCATCCATTAGCTTTACTCTAGGAACATTTTTTTTTAAAAAGTACTTTTATGTGCACAGAAGTCAGAACTGCATCAACTACAATTTACACAATAGTTGGTGGTAAAGAAATCATTTCAGCCAAACCATTAACAAGAAGTATAATGAATAAGATTTCTCAAGTGGGTCAAAACGAAAAACATTTGAAAACTTTTGTTTCTGCAATATAAGGTTGTGCGCAGAAACTGCAAATTTCTCATGACAGAGATGTCTTTGATTATTACTGCATCTGGAGGAGCATTGCTTTAAATTCACTTTAGTGTGTTGATTTTAGACAGTGTAATATCTAATCAGGAGTATTGGAACCCACAAAAGGTGCAGGATACAACTGGAATTACACACTTGACAATCACACTGATGAGATCTATAGGTAATAGGTTTTCTGGTTTCTCAGATAGATTAGGTCTTTATTTCCATTTCAAATGTTTAAGCTCACCTTGTAGTTTGGATAGAATATATGGTTTTCTATCACATTTCATAGAGCTTATCTCGCTCCTTAGCTATCGTCCATTGGGCTAGAATACTTGATAAGCACAAGACTTTCAATTTTTACCCATGTATTCAGCTGTAATCTTTTTCATAGTTTGCTGTTTGGAGATTAAATAACCACCTTAAAAACATCCTGGAGAGTTATTGCTGCTTCAGCTCCCTAAATGGTTTCCAATTCACTTTACAAGCTGTAACTGCCTTGAGTACATGGAATGCAGTTTATAATACATATGAGAAGACAATTCTGACTTAGAATTTTCCCAACATAATGACATTCCCATGACTCATTGCTAAATTACAAAAACAAGCAACTCTGTGTCTAATCAGCTGAACAACAAGCACCAGATATAATCACAGCAAACCTATGGACTGACTCCATGCTGTGTAAAATTAAGCAGAGTAAAAAAGTGACTGCCGACATGCAATAAAAAAAGGCTGTTGAACTCAACCCCTCCACCTCCACCCTCGAACCCCACCTCTCCAACTGCAACAAGGACCAAAAGCCCCGGTCCTCAACTTCCACCCCACCAACCTGTGTAGACATTGCATCATCCTCCGCCATTTCCCCCCCCTCAAACAGACCCCACCACCAGAGATATATTTCCCTCCCCATCCCTCTCTGCTTTCTGTAAAGACTGTTCTCTCTGCAACTCCCTCATTAGCTCCATGCCCCCAAACAAACCACTTTCCCATCCCGGCACCTTGCCCTGCCATCGCAAGAATTGCAAAACATGCACCCACACCTCTCCCCTCACCTCCGTCTATGGCCCCAAAGAAGCCTTCGACATGCATCAAAGTTTCACCTGCACTTCCACGCATGTCATTTACTGTATCCATTGCTCCCGATGTGGTCTCCTCTACACTGGGGAGACAGGACAACTACTCACAGAGCACTTCAGAGAACATCTCCAAGGCACCCGCACCAACCAACCCCACCACCCCACGGCTAAATATTTCAACTTCCCCTCCCACTCCACCAAGATCATGCAGGTCCTAGGCCTCCTCCATCGCCATTACTTAACCACCTGACTTCTGGAAGAATAACACCTCATCTTCCACCTCATGACCCTCCAACCCCATGGCATCAATATAGGTTTTACCAGTTTCCTCATTTCCCCTCCCCCTCCCCAATTTAACCCAGATCTGACCTTCCACTTGTTACAGCCCTCATGAACTGTCCTACCTGTCCATCTTCCTTCCTACTTATCCACTCCACCATCCTCTCTGACTTATCACCATTACCCTGCCTCCATCCACCTATCGCACTCTCAGCTACCGTTCCCATTAGCCCCACCCCCCTCCCATTTATCTCACCACCCACTCGGCTCACATCCTCATTCCTGATGAAGGGCTTTTGCCTGAAATGTCGACTCCCCTGCTCCTCAGATGCTGCCTGACCAGCGCCATACTGTCAACTCTAATCTCCAGCATTAGCAGTCCTCACTTTCTCCTTGTTGAACCCAACAGGTCCATCAAAAATCTAAAACATATAAATTAAGCAAACAGGCAAGTGTCTTTGCCTCAAAATGTTTTTAAAAATATGTATATATTAATTGATAGGATGTGAACATTGCTGGTAAGATCATCATTTGGTGTTCATCCCTAATTGTCCTTTAGATATTGTCAAACGTGTGATTACTTCACCATATTTTAAACTCCATCTTCTTCATTTAATTTTGTATTTCTCACATTTTCAAAGAATTCTATTAATTTTATCTTTTAACATAGAAACATTATAAGACTTCACAAAATTGGTCTTGTTAGCTGTCACTGCAGATAGAAATTTGATACCTCAAGTTTTGATGGTTGACATCTCATCCACTCCTTTAGGTGTTCTCTCTCTCCACCACTGATGACTGAGAAAAAATAAGGCATACAGACATATAGGAACACTATATGAAAATTCCTTCCAAGTCCAATACATTCACGTCTTGAAAACAGAAACATCGGTGTATGTGATTTAATACAATCGAGGTTGGTTGAACACTTCAACGTCTTTTAATCACACTGTCCCACATTACCACTTACATTATTGGTTATGAAAAAATGGTCAACCTCGATTTTAAATATATTCAAAAATAGGTTTTCATGGACCTAAGAGTTAGATAATTCCAAAGCTTCACTATCCTCTGAGTAAAAAGGTTCTCCTCATCCAGGTCCTACATGGCTTTCCCCTTATTTTTAAATTGTGTCATCATCCACTACTCCACACTCCCCCACCCCCACCCTTCCAGTATGAGACTGCTCAACCAAGGGAAATATCTGCTCTGTACATTCTTTTATGTATTTTGTAAGAATCAATGAAATCACATCATTCTTCAAAACCCTCAAGATTGACAGGTCCAGTTTGTCCAAACTCGTTTCCTAGGACTGTGCCACCAACCCAAGAACAAATATGGCAAAGTTTCATTGCACCCTCTCTGTTGCAGTGACATCCTTCCTGATATGTGGAGACTAAATTGCACACAATACCCCAAGCGTGGTCTAATCAAGCTACGATACAATTGAAGCAAGATTTGAAGGAAATATATCCCTTTCCTTCACAGTCACTGACTCAAAAACCTACCATTCACTAAAAGCATGTGTTGCAGTTGTTCAAGAAAGTGGATCACCACCATCTTCACAAGGGCAATTGGTGATCCAGGTGGGGACATGGGTAAGCACGTTTGAAAAGAAGAAAATGGCCATGTCATAAACAGATTAGAGCAAATTAAAATTTAGAAAGTACAAAATAACAAAAATGGAAAGGGACTGGAATGGACAATAAGAGAAAATGGGTTATGAAAGAATGATCAAATATCGTATATTATTTAAGGTGCAGAAATTAAGTATTTTTAAAGTACAGGTAAATATTACATAATGAAATGACTTATGATATCATTTATTTATAACTCAGCTATCATAAAATGATTCTTGTCTTCAAAATGCTCTGGGTGATGACATCGAATTATGGATTGTCCAAGTATGCATTCTGGTGTGTGATTAATATCATAAAGAGTTTTATAGATATGTTTATATAATATACGTGTGTGTGTGTGTGTGTGTGTGTGTGTGTGTGTGTGTGTGTACACACATACATACAACTCAAAACTTGGGAAATGTTAATTAATGTAAAAAGACAGCATATTTCTTCTGAAATTGTACAACACATGCATGATAATTCAATCCTCGATTATCTACACTTCAAATAAATTACTGTCCACTACTGTCAGACAGTAATTAATATACTAATGAGTCATTTAATTAAAATTCTCATGATGAAGTATATGAATATCAATAGCCATAGATAATATTCAGAGTTCAAAGTAATTTGTCCGCAAATCTGACTTTCACATCCACATTGATGATTCATTCACATCCAAGAACACACTTCAGGAACAGAACAAGAAAAATAATTGTCTCTCACAAATACTTCAGGAAATCACCAGAAGATCTCAGCAGGAAGTAGAAGGGAATAGATCAGGTAATATCTCATTGAATGGAAACTCGATGGATCCCACACACAAAAAAAATTGATCTTGGTTTGACCTGAAAGCTTGAGGACCAGATAAAAGTAATAGTGACTTTTCTTTCAAATGTTTACATTTGTATTTGTATCTGTGTTTGCATCACAATATTCCTAGTAGCTGGAGACAATTGAACAGTTGGATTTGACATTGAATTGGTTCACATTCTGGTCTACCTGTCTATTCAGTCAAATCAGAAAGGTTGAACATTTGCTCAACAACACAGTGAACTTTTAATGAGTCAAGATTGATGGATCCCAAGGAAAAAGGACTTACAAACAATTTGAAGATCAATGCTTGTCCTGTGTGGCTGAAATCTTAGATATCTAAGTATTAAAAATTAGAATAATTGAAGACTGAATGAGCGCAAAGCTAGAATTTAAAATTGGGTGCCTCAGAGATGTCTTAAATTCTTGAAGGAAATCTTGAGAGATATGAAAGTCATGGGAATCCTGAGGGTAAATTGTAGACTTGTTCTCATTAAAGGAGGAATATATTCTAATGTTTCATAATCTAATATTTTACAAATAACCAAGATGGCTGGACAGTTGTCAGGTCCATTCAATCACTCTTCAACTCTGTCGGTGTTGATATTTTAGAACAACTGCAAATAGGGAATCTAGTAGCAGACATTTTGTGTAAGAATGTCACATACATCTGACTTTATAAAGTACTCCAGTGACACCAGTGGTGATGAATGTTGCTTGTTATTCACTGTCCTTTTTCACAACATTGGGGAGGATACTATAAAAATGTTTATTTCTATTCTGCCCCTAAGCAACCATTTCAAAGTTTCATAACAAGGAACAACAGGCAATATCAGCTATTGTACAACATAAAGCATTGTGGCATTTTTCAGCAGAATGTGGGCTTAAGCAACAACTTTCTCAACACTTGACCAATGCTATTATTTCATTCTCTGTCTGTAGAATATTGCTGTACAAGACAAGCTGCCTTGCTCACCTACAAAAAGACTTCAAAAGTATGTGAATTGCTCAAGATGACCTGAGGATACTATAAACTTAATTCAAATGAAACTTGTTTCTCTTGGTGCTGTGAGGGCAAATTTCAATCGCGTTCCAAAAATGGCAGTTCTCTATATTTCTGATGGAATAATTTCACATTAACAAGGCAAAGTGGATGGCATACTGTAGTGAACCTGGAAATGTTTATTGAAACAAAGCTCTACAGGAAAGAGCTCTGAACTTCATCAGAGCTTTCTACTCTTGAGAGCAAGAGTTTGCTCAAAGATTTAAGTTGGATCTAATTTTGAGCCTGCATGTTTTTTTAAAATACAAAACATTGTACCATTTGCTGGGGTAATCACCTCTTTATTCACCCAAAGCTTGCAGTAGTTTCACAAACATATCCTTATATTACATGTGGAATATATCAAACACAAGTTGATGTTGTAGGTGCAGTAACATCAGTGGAAAGAGCAAGAGACATCTATAGTCGGCAGCATACCCAATATAATCCAATGGGGCTTAGCTCATTCAGGACGCGATTGTTAGCATCGAATGAGGATCTAAATCACTCCCTCCTCCCATCCCTGCTCCCTCCCCACTTCTTCAGGATCCTATTAGAATCATTCACCCAGCTGTAATCTTCCTCAAACTGTTTAACAGGGCAGGCTCACAGTCTAATTAGGTGCATCAGGCAGACTCATGAAGTTGGAAAAACAGCATGTGGTTATCCCGCACTGGAGAAGCAAGAGAGCTCTCTGTCTAATTAACAAAAAAAAATCAAGAACTAGATCAACTGTTTATTAGCTGTATTATTTATAAAAAGCTCAGAACTAATTATTATGAGAATATATATCCTGGGGTGTCATTGTCTTGAACTCACGTTAAAATATGTGGTGCTGGGAAAGCACAGCCAGTCAGGCAGCATCTAAGGAGCAGGAGAACTGATGTTTCAAACATAAGCTCTTCACCAGGAATGTGGGAGGAACCCAAGGGGGCTGAGAGATAAATGGGAGGGGGTTAGGGCCGGGGTGGGGGGGAAGGTGGCTGGGAATGCAATAGGCAGATGAAGTTGGGCGTGATGGTGATGGTCAGAGTGGAGGAAGGAGCAGATAGGTGGGAAGGAAGATGGACAGGTAGGACAGTTTAAGAGGGTGGTGTCAGTTGGTGGGTTGGATCTGGGATAAGGTCATGTGCCAAGCAACAACCATGCAGCTGTACGAAGAGCAGAGAGAGATAAACTCAGGGAAGCTTCAACATTTTGAGTCTAAAATGTGAGTCTTCTAAACTTATGAATATCAGAGGACACACGCTAACATTGTTGATTGGGAATACCTCCACAGAGCAGCATGCTCACATCAAATCAAGCATGGTAGGGATCAAATCCTGCCGAGAGTACCGGACCATGTTATCCAACATTCCAAGTGACAATAAAACTGAACAAGCCTTTAAATGTTTAACTGTCACTTTCAGGTATTACCCTCCTCTCTTTCATTCTACCTCAGGGAAAATGGCCCGGAGGTTAGATAGCGCTGGGGAACTTGCCACTAAATTAAAATTGGGTAGTGATTCTTAATTATTTAATGCAGACAATTGCTTAAAATGGCTTTGGTCCCTCTGGCTGAGAACAGGCAGAAATAGGTTTAGTCTATTGCCCGCATCTAAATTCAACAGAGGGCCACCAGGCAATATGTTGGAAATAAATCTTTTTCCTCTGTAATATTGATTCAAATTCAGCCAGAACTGATGCGGAGGAAGTCTGTCCTGTCTGACACTTATATGAGTACGATGGATAGACCAACAACAGAAAACAGTTGTGTAACCGTTTGGTTAATCTCAGTCAGAGGACAGTGAACGTGGAAATTGAGTTTGGAGCAGAGAAATAAAAACCTCAGGAAAAAAATATTAAAAAGGGGTTACTTGTCCCATTACCTTTCTTGCTTCCTTACCCAGCATTTTTTCAAATGCAATATTAACGCAATACTGAACCACTGTTAAGATTCCTGCAAGCATTTATAATATGAAAAGCAGAAATCAAGTTTAATTAAAGATAATTGATATACAGGCAATGAAAGAGGAACATATAAAACACTGAAAACATCAAAGACAGATAAACGAACTGAAATAAACAATAGAGCAGCAAATTAAACTAAGTGCTCAATATCTAAACATCAACATTAGAATAAAAGTTTTAACTGTTCTGATAAATTCTTGTTCTTGCTTCCATTTCTTTGGTAGTAAGCAATCCAGCAATTTATCAATAGTAACATGTATGGCTCATTCAATTCCAAGTGTTAATGGGTTGTGACATTGAACTCTTTTCAAGAACAGAGGAGAAGCTGATTGCAAGGTTTTCAATTGGTCCTCAGGACAGTTCATGTGTCATTGAAGAACAGTTCAAAAGAATACAGCAGGATCTGACAGGCAGTAATATGTGAGAGAGTTAAAAATGGGCTTTATTTTAGTGTGTGGATTTCTTTTCTATCATTGAGTCAAAGAGTCATACAACACAGAAATATCCCCTTCAATCCAACTTGTCCACACCAATCAGACATCACAATCTGACTGAGTCTAATTTGCCAGCATTTGGCCCATATCCTTCTAAACCCTCCCCATTCGTATACCCATCTAGATTCTTTTTAAATGATGTACCAGCCTCCACCACTTCCTCTGGAAGCTCATTCCATGCATGCATCAATCTTTGCATGAAAAAATTACGACTCAGGTCTGTGTTAAATCTTCCCCCTCTCACTTTAAACCTATGCCCTGTACTTTTAGAGTCACTACACTCAGAAAAAGACCTTGGCTATTCACCCCTCATAATTTTATCAATAAAGTCACTCCCTAGCCTCCAAAGCTCCAGTGAAAACTGCTCCAACCTATTCAGTCTCCCTGTATCACTCAGACCTTGCAGTCCCTGCACATCTTTTCTGTACCCTCTCAAGTTTAACAACATTTCTCCTATCGAATGGTGACCAGAATTGTATGTAGTCACTAAAAATGACCTAAGTAATGTCCTTTTTAGCTGCAGCATGACATCCCAACCCCTATATTCAATACGCTGACTTATGAAGGCCAGAATGTCTGCGATTCCACTTTCAGGGAACTATGAAATTTATCCTTATGTCTTTTGTTCAGCAACACTCCTCAGGGCCCTACTATTAACTGTATAACTCCTGTTCTGGTTTGATAAAAACAAGGACTGCAGTTGCTGGAAACCAGAGTCTAGATTAGAGTGGTGCTGGAAAAGCACAACAGGTCAGGTAGCATCCGAGGAGCAAGAAAATTGACGTTTTGGGCAAAATTCCTTCATCAGGAATAAAGGCTCTAATAACTCACTTTAATCTATCATGTAGAGAAAACAACCGAATCAGACAAGTTCCATGTCATATCCTTAGTGAGAAGTCAAGAGCAGTGGAATATCTCTGTGCTTTAGAACTTAGGCCAAGTTTTAAAAGTTATTAGGTAACTGGATGATGTAGCCAGGTCTAAGAAAAGGTTCTGCAGTTTTGGTGGTCACAAGAAATTAGGCATCACAAATAGCTCAGTATAGCCAAGAGTGTGGGTTTGAAAATCCCATAAGCTGTATTTATTTCTTATAATTGAGCAACATTGAAAGACTGGAGTTGCCTGAGAATATGTCCGCAAATGCAAATTCTGAAGTCCAGGGATATGCGGACCCTCGACAGGAGAGTGATCAACCAGAATAGGAACAATAGATAAAGCAAGCCAAGACGGAAGGGTTCTGGAGAACAGATTGCAAGACCGGATTGCCAAAGTGAAGAATTGTAGTTCCCTTCTAAAGTTTAATTTGCATTGATGACCAACCCTGGGGTGTTTCTGGGAAATTCTTGAGATTGCTCCCGATTGAATTAGCTGTTTTTATGGTACACTGTGGAGCACTTGATAACATAAATTATCCATATATATCACATGTTAATTCTGGGAGGTAAAAGATAAAGCCCCCATGGTCTTACCACAATATCTGGCTGCGTTCTCATTCAAGAGTATTGAGTGACATTGGTTTAGCCCAAGGTTCGCCCCGCTGTGGACAAGGGGAGAGATTTTTCTTTATTCATCCATGGGAGGTGGGTGTTACTGGTCAGGCCAGCATTTATTGCCCATCCCTAAGTACCCAGAGGGCAGTTAAGAATCAATCATATTGCTGTTGGTCTGGAATCACATGTATCCCGACTGGATAAGGATGGCAGTTTGCTTCCCAAAAGGATATTAGTGAACCAGGTGGGTTTTTCTCACAATCGAGATCGGTTTCACATGGTCATATTGGGACTCCAAATTCCAGAATTTTTTTTATTGAATTCAATGTCTACAAACTACCATGGCAGAATTCAAACTCAGATCCCTTGAACATTACTAAGGTCTCCAGATGAATAGTCTGACAATACCACTAGGTGACTGCCTTTGTTAGTTGAGAAGGAGAATCCTTCTTGGCAATCCCAGCTGGTATTGTAATTGAACACATGCTGTTGGTATCACTTGCTTTGCAAACCAACCACATAAAGCCAATCAAGCTAATTTGCACTTGAGTCCTTACCCCATTTCTATTATTATCAAATCTGGGCATCCCATGAGTTGGATAAACGCTTCAGATAAAATTTCTGGATACCAGTAGAAATGTTGTGGGAAGGGGAAAACTGAGTCATACTCCTCAATTATCTCCAGTAATGTGCCAGTAGACACAGCTGTTCAATAAATTTAACATAAATTGGTAAATGCTACCCTGATCACCATCATGCATCTCCCCACCCATCCTTTCAATGTTCAGAGTGAGGCAGAGCATAAGGGCCAACTTATCCTCATAAGGTAATTGAACCTTTTATTTAACATCTCCAAGGAATTCCTGATGTTGAAAGTCTTCTAGCTACTGCACTTGGACAGCAGACAAGGGCACATGGAGCCAAACATATTAATGTTACTAAAAGCCTCTCAGGCCTTGGAGTAGCAGCTGGAACTTCAGTCCAATTATAGGCTGAGTCTCAGTTATAAGCCTTTGTCTGGGGAATGTTAGGCCTAAACAAATGTTTGAAAGTCGAAAAATCCGAGTCATTCAGGACAAGCTGGACTGACGACAGCTTTGGCTCACCCAGGTGGAGGATGAATCTGTAAAATCTGGGTCAGCAACTCATGCTTCTTAAAAGCCTAAAATGCATTGCAATAAGTAACTTCAATTTGAAGGCCAACCATTTGCAAAGTGAATTTTAAACTAATGAAAATGGAAAGTGCTGCAGAAACTGTACGCCCAGAATTTGGGAAGGGTGACTGTGAAGTTCTTGAGCGGTTTGACAGAAATCAAGAGTAAAGGGGTATTGAAGGTTTTGTGGTATTCAAATACACAACTACCTTCAGATCCGAATGGATTGTATCTTAGGCAGCTGTGCGAAATGAGGGAGGAAATTACAGGTGCTCCGACCCAAACTTTTAATTCCTGTCTGGCCGAAGGGGAGGTGCCAGAAGACTAGAGGACAGCTAATGTGGTCCCACATTTCAAGAAGAGTGGTAGAGTTAAACCAGGGAACTACAGACTAGTGAGTCTCATATTAGTTTTTGGGAATTTTTTGGAGAAAATTCTAAATAATTAATCTCCACTTGAAGAGGCAAGGTTTAATCAGGGATAATTTGGGGATGCCGGTGTTGGACTGGGGTGTACAAATTTAAATATCACACAACACCTGGTTATAATCCAACAGGTTTAATTGGAAGCACACTAGCTTTCGGAGCGACGCTCCTTCATCAGGTGATTGCCTGGTGAAAGCTAGTGTGCTTCCAATTAAACCTGTTGGACTATAACCTGGTGTTGTGTGATTTTTTTAATCAGGGATAGTCAGCACTGTCAAAGGGAGGTCATGTCAAACAAATTTGAACCTTTTGAGGAAGTGGCCAGGTGTGTAGATGAGGGTTGTGCAATTAATACAGTTCATATAGATTTCAGCAAAGCCTTTGATAAGGTCCCACATGTGAGACTGATAAATAAGATAAAACTATGTTGGATTCAGGGTAGATGGGCAAGTTGGAGCCAAAATTGGGATTGTAGGAGACTATGAAGGTAGAAGTCTCTGTGTAACTGGAGGGTCGTGTGCAGTGGCATATCACAGGATTCAATGCTGGGTTCCTTATTGTTTGTGATATATATAAATACTGTAGAAGAAAATGTTTTAGTGGGGAATGAGAGGTGCATTTTTGGATGCCACGAGCATTGGCTGGCTGGTTGACAGCAAGGAAGAAAGTCTTAGGTTACAGAAGAATATATTCAGATCGATCAGATGGGCAGGTCAGTGGCAGATGGAATTTAACGCTGGTAAGTGTGAGATGATGCACTTTGGAAGAAGTAACATGACAAGGGAGTACCAAAAGCATGTTCGAACAGTTGCAAGCTCAGAGGAACAGAGCAAAAGTCAAGAGTCAGGGAGCATAATCTCTGAATAAGGGGTCACTCGTTTAAGATAGAGAAGAGGAGGAATTTATTTTCTCAGAGGATAATAAATCTGTGGAATTCTTTACTGCAGACACTGTAAGGTACGGTCGTTACATATATTCAAGGCTACTTTGGGCAGATTTTTAATCAACAAAGGAACTAAAGGTGATGGGGATAACACAGGAGAGTGGAGTTGAGGATTATCAGATTGGCTGCATCTCATTGATTGGAACAGCAGACTCAATAGGCTGAATAGTCTACTTCAATTCCTACATGTTAGGATTTTGTGGTTTTATCTCCAATATCTGCAGTACTTTGCTTCCATCTGAGTGAACTTTAGCGCATCCATTTCAGTTATGCACTTTGAAAAGAAGATTAAATGGATTAATGCTTGTAATGAAGGCATTAAAACCCACTTCAACTACAATAGAACTGTACTAATGACAATCCACCCCCCATAACTCATATTGACCCCATTCAAACATCCAACTAGCATCATCACTAAAACACACCATCCCACTGGTAACAGACTAAGTGTTACTGTACCCTCACACCCCTTTACTGCCACCCTTACCCACTTTCGATCTTATTCCTTTCCCTTACCCTGATGCTTCTTTACACTCTTATCCATTTGACATCCTATCCATCACCCACCTGTCACTATGCCCTATCACTCAGCACATTTACCAACTCTCTGTAGCTTCTCAAAAAGGGTTTGGGACCTGTAACTTTGCTGAGATATGCCAGCTATAGTGCGTGAAATATTGGGGTGCTGCCTGTGCAGATTCTCTGCACTGCTCCCAGTGAGGGCTGCAGCCCTATGGAATTTTGAACGTGTTCCCCATCAGAGGCCAGGCCTGAAAAAAATTGGAACAACCTAACTATATGAGTGTTGGGTACGAAATAGGAATTCTATTACACCTTGGAAGATTTGAACAACCAGAATAACTTGCACCTAAACAGCAGAGTGACATTTGTGAGCAACCAATCACACTGACAACCAATCACATTGTCACAGACAATGAAAGAGAAAACCAAAATTATTGAAGTCTTTCAGTTTTTCTTTAAAATTTCAGGTAGTATGTGTACTCATATGACTCAAATAAACTGAAATGAAAATTAAAAGTGAAACAAACTTTAATGACGAGAGTAGAAATATTTTTATTGTAATTTATTGATTTGACAATACAACGATGTAAAAAAAATTAGACTTTTAGAACTAGTAAGGAGGCTTTAGGAATGATTGTGAAGCTATTACACGGTTTGAACATAAGCACAATTGGCACCTTATTCAGTAAGATAACATTTTCAAAATATTTTAGTATTAAGTTAACAACATGAAAGTTATTTATTTTGTCAACTTGTGGATTTATGGGATAAGGTCAATAATGTTTTCTACAGAGAGACACTGAATCAATATTAACACCTTCTGGATTTCTGTTCGGCACATGTGTAAGCTTCTGACAATGTCATTTTCAGTAGAGTAACAGGGGAAAACACTGACATTTATGCTGACATGGTGTCACCACAAAACCTAGGCCAGTGACAGTGAAGTAGATATTCAGCAATCAATGAATTTATGTGAGTGCAGCTCACAGACCTGGAGCAGATTAACCGTAAGGCAAGGTTGCAATATTATATATACACAGCATATGGAATCCTTAAAGATAAAATCTCCACAGGCAAACTAAAAACAGAAATTGTTGGAGAAACTCAGCAAATCAGGCAACATATGCAGAAAGAAAACAGCTAACATTTCCAGTACAGTGACCCTTCCTCAAAACTTTGAAGTGTCTGAATACAAGTTGTCCCATTTGGTAATTGTGGCCATCGTGAACCTAACTTTTCATCACGTATGTGGTTGTTTCTTTCTTGCAGTTTTACAAGCAGCTCTTGAGTGTAAAAAAGGATAGTTTGGGTACAAGGTAGAAAATTCATGCAAGTGGTCTACCAAACATGATTCCTGCTGGTGATAGGAACGATTGCACTCAAAAACAAAGAGACCTTGGGGTGCAAATTCATAGTTCCTTGAAAATGGAGTCGCAGATCGACAGGGTAGTGAAGAAGGTGTTTGGTATGCTTGCTTTTATTGGTCAGTGCATTGAGTATGGGGGTTGGGATGTCATGTTGTACCTGTACAGGACATCAGTTAGGCCTCTTTTCAAATACTGCATTCAATTCTGTTCTCCCTACTAAAGGAAGGATGTTGTGTAATCTGGAAGGGTTCAAAAAAGATTCTAAAGGAGTTTGCCAAGGTTGAAGGGTTTACGCTATATGGAAAGGCTGAATAGACTGGGTGTATTATCTCTGGAAAGTTAGGTTGAGGGGTGACCTTATAGCGGTTAATAAGTTCATGAGGGACATGGATAGGGTAAATAGCCAAGGTCTTTTTCCTAGGATGGAAGTAGGTTTAAGGTGAGAGGGGAAAGATTTAAGAGGGACCTAAGGGGGAACATTTTCATGCAAAATGTGGTGCATCTATGGAATGAATTGCCAGAGGAAGTGGTGGAGTCTGGAAAAATTGCAACATTTAAAAGGCACCTGGATGCGTACATGAATAGGAAGGGTTTGGAGTGATATGATTCAACTGCTGGCAAATAGATTAACTCACAATATCTGGTTAGCATGGTCGAATTGGACTAAATTTCCATGCTGTACAACTCTATGACTCTGAAAGAATTACTCTCAAATATATAACTGCATAAGGCAGATCTGGTTTGGCTTACCTACATTTAAGTACGAGACTTTTAACCGTGCAAATCATGCACTCAGTTAAACCATTGAACCCTTGAGATAATGTGGAGAAGAGGTACTGTGATCGATACTCCATTTTTCACATTTGTCCCAAATGCATTGCCAATAAATCGTTGACGATTATCTGTAATGATTCCTCTCTGAGCTTTTTGAGCTCTAAGTGAGCTTTATTCTGTCCTCAGCAGACACCTACATGCACAGTTTTAACAGTGCTTGATAATTCTCATGGCCAACAATCTTAATCAATAAGTTTTTCTCTCTTCACCCATGGCTGCTGAGACTGGTTAACTTAGCACAGCTTAGGGATTTAAACTTGGAATTGTAATGGTTTCAGATTTCCTTCCCTATAACACATCAGAGGACCAGGTGAGGTTTAATGACAATTGACAATGGTAACATAGTCAATATTAAGCTTGCTTTTGTTAAAACACTAAACCTTTAACAAATAAAAAATTCATAATTTGGCATGGGCAGGGTGCATTCAAACCCATGGACCTGGAACACTAGTCCGTGGTGCTGAAACAATTATTACAGTGACATTATCACCGTGCTTCCCCTAACACTGATATATTGATATGATAGTTGGTGTTACAGAGGCTTTGAGGAGGACCAGATGTTAGTTCTCTCTTCTCTGAGCTCCTAAACTGTCCTGTCCACAAATCCATATGACATGTTAATGTGGCTAGCGCTTATGGCATTCCTTGTTTAAACCATTTCATACCCATATATAGTTTATAATACAGTGGATATCCACCAAGATTTAAGGGTTTAGTTACAGAGCTCTTTAAAATGCCACAAATGGGTGCAGAAAATAGTCAAAAGGGCGATGGGATGCTGACCTTCATGTCTAACGGGTAGAGTATAAGGATGCAGACATTATGCGACACTTAAATAAAACTTTAGCTAGACCCCACTAAGAGTATTGTGAGTAGATCTGGTCACCATACCTTAGGAATGATATTTTGGCTCTGGAGAGAGATCAATGAAGGTTTACAAGGATGAAACCTGAACTTCAGAGTTTGGATTATGAGGAGAGATTTGACAAACTAGGCCAGTATTGTCTAGAGTGTAAAATGTTATTGGGATCTAATCAATGGTTTCAGGATATTAATAAGTAAGAAAGGTTAGATAAAGATAACTAATTCCATGGCTTGAAGATCCTAAATGAGGGGGGCACAGTCTAAGAATTATGGCCAGGCCATTCAGCAGAGATGTTAGAAAGTACTTCAGCACACCAGCAGTAGTGAGGTTTGGAACTCCTGTCCTCAAATAATGTTTGATGCTGATTTAATTATTAGTTTAAATCTCAAATAGATTTTTTTTATTCAGCAAGGTATCAAAAGATATGGGCCCATGGTAGGTATCTGGAGTTAGGCCACAGATCATCCATGAAATTATTGAATGGCAGAGCAGGTTTGAGGGGCTGAATGGCCGATATCACAAAAGGGAGAGGCTGAATAGGCTGGGGCTGTTTTCCATGGAATATCGGAGGCTGTGGGATGACATTATAGAGGTTTATAAAATCATGAGGGGCATGGATAGGGTAAATAGACATATTTCTTTTTCTGTGAGTAGTCCAGAACTAGACAGCATTGGTTAAAGTGAGAGGGAAAAGATTTAAAAGAGACCAAAGGAGTAACATTTTCATGCAAAGAGAGGTGCATATATGGAATGAGCTGCCAGATGACGTGGTGGAGGCTGGTACAAATCCAACATTTAAAAAGCATCTGGATGGGTATATGAATAGAAAGAGTTTGGAGGGGTATGGGCCCAGTGCTAGCAAATGGGACTAGATTAGGTTGATATATCTGGTTAGCATGGATGAGTTGGACCGAAGGGTCTTTCCATGCTGTACATATCTATAACTCCATGACTCTATACATTGGTCAGAGTATTATAGAAAACTACCTCTATCAAAAAGAAAGGCAGTCTTATAACCCAAAGTCTCTAATAAATATTTTCCAATGTTAAGAAAAATTTTTGTGCCTATGTATATTGCAATGTTACTGAATATATATATTTTCCTTTTGAAGCAAGAATATGTGTCCAAATTATTAATATTTCACAATGCTGTAACACTCGACGCTGTGACATTTAATTAATTAGGTGTGGAATTACCGCTCAAAGTAAATACCTACTGATGGTCCTTTCTTCCTCGAAATGTCACTATCTGTTGTCCAAACTATCACCATGAAGTTCATAACACGGACACTCTTACTGAGAACATAAATTATCTTATTCTAGAATTCAATATTGAAACCAAATATAATCAGAAAGTGAAAAGAGAATCATGCATACTATTGTTTGCTTTCCAAGGTGAAGAGTAAGTATGTCATCTCCTGATATGAAAGGGAATTTCCCTCCCACTCCATTTTATGTAGTAAGATATATCTGGAGGTGTTTATATTTCCAATTATATTTTTTTTTTGAAAACTGCCATTCACTTGGGTTGCCTCCATCCAAAATAATGTTTTTCTTTTCGTTAGGGACAAAAATAGAAATTGCTGAAAAAGCTCAGCAAGTCTGGCAGCATCAGTGGAGAGAAATTGGAATTAACGTTTTGGGTCCAGTGGCCCTTCCTGAGAAACCATTCACTACAGTTTATATTTTTTCTCATTCAAGGTGTTGAATTTAACCAGAAATCAGTTATGTGTTGATTTTCGTGGAGAGTTTCTTTCCAGGAGGCCTAGCTATGCATCACACCCTTACGGCAACCCACTCACCATATTCTCCCATTCATTATAGACAGAAGTACTTGCCATTGCTGAAACCTTCCAGGATCACTGGTGCACTTCCATCTTTGAAGTCCAGGCATGTACAGGCAGTCCAGAACTGCCCTTTATTTTGTACGGCATGGGAGAGCAACCATAAACCAGTGCTCCCCATGAAAGATGTGTGGCACATCTGGCTCTGCAGTGCATATTCTTACATTAATTGCAACTTACCTATTGTCAGCCTCATCCCATTTCACAGTCCTATCTAATGGAGTGCTTTTATTTCCCCAATGCCCAGTATAGCCCAACCTTTTCTCACTGTTTAATGTTGGACTCTCACATACAGAAAAGTCTTCAAATATTCAACTTTATTCAGCTGTAGCAAGAGAAAAACTAACACACTATATTTGCCTTAGGGAATAGAATCAGACCTTGGGCACCAATAAATTCAGTCAGTCAATCAGTGAGTGATACATGCACCCAGCTCACATATATCAGAACCATGTGTCAATGAGGTCTGCTCTGGCTTGTAGGGTCAGGCACTGCTCTATCATGCAGAAAGTGGGTTACAATGCAGAATGATGCCAACAGCATAAGTTCAATTCCCATTCCAGCTGAGGTCACCATAAATGTCCTTCTTAAACCTCACCCCTTGCCTGAGGCATTGTGACCTTAAGGTTAAATTCACCATCAGTTGTCTGTCTGATGAGAGAATAGTCCTATGGGACAATGATGACTTTACCTTTCTTGATAATCCGCGACATATGTTGGCACACCATGTTGAATTATGTGTCCAGCAAAGGTCCCCTGTGCAGTGATGTTGTTTGCGACAATTGGGAACACCCTGCCATCCATGGTATCTCATGTCCTCCAATGCGCTACCATCTCCCCCACAAATATGTTAAACTTCCTCTCTGCGCAATTATTGTCTCCTCTGCATCCCAGCTTGATGCCTCTAATCTCGACAATTGAGTTCCTCTAGTTACCTACTGTAATTGGGTCCCCTGAGTGTCTTCACTTTTACTGAGCTGAACCCCAGGACTGACCGTCGCTAATCCCCTGATTAATGTTAACAGACACTAATCTGACTGCTGAATGACCAAAATCCTGACTGACTTCAGTGCAAACTTCAAAAGGGTGAGGGTTGGCACAGCATAAACCTGACTTACAAAAATAAATTAAATGTCAAAACAATTCATTGTTCATTTAAAAATAATTCAATTGATTAAAAATGACCATTGGAATACTTTATAGCAGAGCTAACAAATTAAATCTACTTTGCATTCTCACTTAAGAATTTGTGCTAGAGAGGCAAACTAGTTCCCAAGTTCTGATGGAGTGGGGATTGAAGCTAAATTATGGACAGAAGTTTAAGTAACATTCTGTTCATCTGAGGACACGCACTCCAAAATGGCCACACCAAAAAATTTATAAATGTGGGGTCAGAAACAGGGTGGAAGGCCAGATCCTGCAAGTTTACCTGCTGTTGGCCATCTGATCTAACAAGGATTCCAACAGAATATTCTACTCAATACATCAGAGAGAATGTTCAATTTTATCCAGAGATGAAACATTGACTATCCAGTGGTCCTCTGCACAACTACCATGTTCAACAATGTTTAGCAGATAGTGGTCAGAGCCCAGTTATTCCTATCTGACTTCTCATTATGATATCAGAATATTGAAGTGCAGAATCAATTCTATTTTGAGTTTCATCAACGTTTATGCACTGCTTCTTTATCTGTACTCATCATATCTAATTGTTCCAACTCCTTTTATGGCCTTCCACCCACTTATCAAAACCTCAACAATCCTCAATGATCTATGAAACTGTTAAGACACAAACAATTTTCGCACACAGCTTGTATTCACAAATTATATAAATAGCAGCACTCAGAATTCAACTAGGGTTCTACAGGGAGACAAAAATCAATAGCAAAAGTTTCTGCTTAGCTTTATGCAAGAAATAGCCATACGTGATAGTATTGGAATCGTGTGTGCCTAAGGTGGCTGACAAAGTAGCAGAAAACCAATTAATAAACGTGTGAAGCAGCATGTTACTTTCTGGCAATTTTAATAAACCTCTATCATTGGGAAATAAAAAGGACAACAACAAAGATAAAACAAGTCCAACATGGGAAAACTGGTGCAAAGGAAAATTACAATTTCTAGCAGCTGCACTTAAAACAGAAGGAATAAAATTGAAAATTCTCTCTGATGTACTGAGTAGAATAGTCTGTTGGAATCCTTGTCCTTTCACCTCTGGGAACCCAAGTTTGACTGAAGCCTGGACTGATGGGATGAAAATCTAATTTCAAACAGTTGTAAAGTTCCTAACTGAAATGAGTTTGGGGCAGAATCAGTTCAATTCTTAGTGAGAAATGATTCACCGACAATGTTCTGCTGATAACTCAACATCAATTGACAATCTTCCTCAGAGAGGAAACAGAATGTGTAGTGGCAAGAATGAAAATATCACACTGTGCACAGAGGGTGCAATTCTGAGATTGAATTAAATAGTGATATCATTTCAGAATCTTTTGGGTTTTGTTTGGTTCTGTACAACCAGAGAGAGGAGAGTTTCAGTGAATCAGTCTACATGGGAATCAAGCGCTGTTCCCAATTTTGGCTCATTTGAGACCACTTGTTCCTTCGAAGTCATAAATTTAAATCTGATTGTAGAACAATAACACTTGAATTAGTTAGATTCTCCCGTGTCTTATATCGGATGTAAGAGGGTGGATAGGAGTAGGTCAGCAAGTGAAGTGACCACAGATGAGTTAGAATCAAAGACCAGAAAGGCTAAGAGGAAGAACAGACACGGAGAGTATACTTGACATGATAGGATAGGCTGTTTGAGGTGTATTTGTTTTCATATGAAGAGTATGGCAGGAAAGGCAGATGAACTTTGAGTTTGAATTAGTACATGTAACTACGATGTTGTAACTGTTACAGAGACTTAGTTTAGAAAGAGATGAGACTGACAGCTTAACATACAGGGCTTTAGATGTTGCAGCCGAGATAGAGAGGGATGTAAAAGAGGTGGAGGAGTTGTGATACTGATGAGGGAGGATATCAAGGCTGTATTCAGGGAGGACACCTTGGAGGGCTCATCCAGCAAGGCATCTGGGTAAAGCTCAGGAATAGAAAAGATGCAATGCTGCATGCTGCATGACCTCTCAATAGCCAACAGGAGATAAGGGAACAGACATGTGGATAGATTATGGAACAACATAAACACAATGAGGTTGCTGTGGTGGGTAATTTTAACTTCTTCTATATTGCCTGGGACTCCCTTCATGCCAGGGGCTTGGATGGGGGGAATTTGTTCAGTGTGTCAGGAGAGTTTAAAGTCATAGAGTCTTAGAGATATACAGTATGCATACAGACCCTTCACTCTAACTCATTCGTGCTGAACAGATATCCTATATAAGTTTAGTCCCATTTGCCAACATTTTGCTTATATTTCTCTAAACTTTTCATTTTCACATACCCTTCTACATGACTATTAAATGTTATAATTGCATCAGCCTCCACCACTTTGTCTGGCAGCTCATTCCATACACACCCCTCCTTCTGCGTGAAAAAGCTATCCCTCAGGTCCCTTTTAAACCTTTTCCCCTAGTTCCCACACCCTGAGGAAAAGACTTTGGTTATTTACCCTATCCATACCTCTCATGATTTCATAAACCTCAATAATGTCACCCCTCAGCCTCTGAATCTCCAGGGAAAATAGTTCCAGCCTATTCAGCTTCTCCCTCTAGCTAAGACCCTTCAACCCTGGCCACATTCTTGTAAATCTTCTGGAACCCTAACAAGTTTCACAACATCCTTCGTGTAGCAGAGAGACCTAAATTGCATGCAATACTCCAAAAATGGCCAAACCAATATCCTGTACAGCTGTAATATGACCTCCCAACTCCTACAGTCAATGCACTGACCAATAAAGGCAAACATACCAAACACCTTCTTCACTATCCTACCTACCTGTGACTCCACTTTCAAGGATATCTGAATATGCAATCTGAGATCTCTTTGTTCAGCAATGCTCCCTAGCCCTTACCATTAAGTGTATAAGTCCTGCCCTGATTTGCTTTTCGAAAATGTCACACCTCACATTTATCTAAATTAAACTTTATCTGCCACCCCTCGGCCCATTGGCCCATCTGATCAAGATCCAGTTGTACCCTGAGATAACCTTCTTCACTATCCACGACACTTCCAATTTTGGTGCCATCTACAAACATACGAGCCATACATCCTATGTTCACCACAAAATCATTTACATAAATGACAAAAAGCAGTGGACCCAGCACTGATCCTTGTGGCACACCACTAGTCACAAGTCTCCAGTCTGAAAAGCAACCTCCACCACCACACTTTTTCATCTACCTTTGAGTCAGTTCTATATCCAAATAGCTAGTTCTCTCTGCATTCCACACAATCTAACCGTACTAATCAGTCTACTATGAATAACCTTGTTGAACTCCTTAATATATAGAACTATCTAGAAATCTATACCAATCATGTCCACCTTTCTGCCTTCATCAACTCTTTTCACTACTTCTTCAGCAATATGTAAATAGTCCAAGTGAAGAAGAGGCCATACTAGATCTTGCATGGTGAATGATCCTGGGCAGGTGATTGAAGTTTCTGTGGGGGAGCATGTCTGGAACAGTGATCATAATTCTGTAAGTTTTATATTACTTACACATAAGGAAAGTGTAGTCTCAAGTGGAACATTTGAGGAAAGTTAACTATGGCAACCTTAGGCAGGAACTGCGGAATGAAAATTAGGATGCGTGTTTGAAGGTAAATCCACATCTGTCATGTCAGAATCTTTTAAAGGCCAATTTATTTGAGTTCAAGACAAGCATGTTTCTGAGGAAATGTAGGATAAGGATGACATGATTCGAGAATTCTGGATGACAAGAGCAATTGTGAGCTTAGTCAAAAAGAGAAGGAAGGCATACATAAGGTTGAGGAAACTGAAGACAAGCAGGTCCCTTAAAGAATATAGGGAAAACAGGGAAGAACTTAAACAAGGAGTTATGTGGGCTAAAAGGGGCCATAAAATGTCCTTGGTAAACAGGATTAAGGAAAATCCCAATGCAGGTAGCTAGGGAAAGGATAGGTCTACTCAAGGACAAAGGAGAGAATTTACGCATTGAGCTGGAGGAAGTGGGCAAAGAACTTAATAAATACTTGCAACAGTATTCATAAGGGGGAAGGACATGTTTGATGATGAGTCTAGAGAGGGATATGTTGATATTCAATGGCATACCGATATTAAAAAAGAGATGCTGGTGTTTTAAAAAGTATTAAAGTACATAAGTCTCCAGGGATGGGACTGAACCCAGAATACTAAGGAAGACAAGGAAGGAAATTGTTGGGTTCTTCTTTGAAATCTTTGTTTCCTCTTTAGTTACAGAAGAGACCCTAGAGGACTGGAGAATAACAAATCTTGTTCCTTAGTTTAAGAAAGGCAACAGGGATAATTCAGGAAATTACAGGCAGTGAACATTAGGTGGAGAAAGTGAGGTCTGCAGATGCTGGAGATCAGAGCTGAAAATGTGTTGCTGGAAAAGCGCAGCAGGTCAGGCAGTATCCAAGGAACAGGAGATTCGACGTTTCGGGCATAAGCCCTTCTTCAGGAATGAGGCTGTTGAAAATGTGTTGCTGGAAAAGTGCAGCAGGTCAGGCAGCATCCAAGGAACAGGAGATTCGATGTTTCGGGCATAAGCCCTTCTTCAGGAATGAGGCTTCCTCATTCCTGAAGAAGGGCTTATGCCCGAAATGTCGAATCTCCTGTTCCTAGGATGCTGCCTGACCTGCTGTGCTTTTCCAGCAACACATTTTCAGCAGTGAACATTAGGACAATGGCAGGGAAATTTTTGGAGAAGATTTTCTGAGACAGGATTTACTTATGTTTGGAAAAATACTGAATTATTAGTGATAGGTAGCATGGTTTTGTGCAGGGAGATCTTGACTCAAACTTGATTGAATTTTTTGAGGAAGTTTAAAAGGTGGATTATTGAGGGCAGGACAGTAGATGCAGTGATGTGTATATGTCTGGTCTGCGCTTGCAGATGGTAGAAGCAGATATAATAGCAATGTTTAAGAGGCTGATTGACAGATATACGAATCGGCAAGAAATACAAAAATACGGATCACATAGAGGCAATAGATTTGTAGTTTAGAATAGCATCATGAGTCGGCACAGGCTTAGTGGGCCAAAGGAACAGTTCTTTATTCTTTGACATAGAAACATAGGAACAGGAGTAGGCCATTCAGCCCCTCGAGCCTGTTTCACCATTCAATGAGATCATTTCTGATTTCTGGCCGCGCTCTATGTATTTGCCTCTATGTAAGGCCCATATCCCTTAATACCTTTGCTGAAAAACAAGTTGTCTATCTCAAATTTAAAACTAACAACTGATATTGCATCAACAGCCATTTGTGGAAGAGAGTTCCAAACATCTATCACTTTTTGTGTGTAGAGTGCTTCCTAAAATCTTTTCTGAATAGTCTAGTCCTAATTCTCAGTTTTTGCTCCCTCATTTAGAATCTCCAACCAGTGAAAGTAGTTTATTTTGAGCTCCCCTGTCTTTTTCTGTTGATATTTTGAGGTCCTTAATCAGATCACCCCTTAGCCTTCTAAATTCTAGAGAAAGCAGGCATGTTTTATGGAGTCATAGAGTCATACAGCACAGAAACAGACTGTTCAGTCCAATTTGTCCATAACTGCCATGTTTCCCAAACTAAAACTAATCCTTTTGTCTGCATTTGGCTGGTATCCCTCCAAACCTTTCCTATTCATGTACCTATCCAGCTGTATTTTAAGTGTCTTGTAACTGTACCTGCATCCAAGATTTCCTCTGGTAGTTTATTCCAAATATAAACCACACTTTGTTTGAAAACATTGTTCCTCAGGTCCCTTTTAAATCTGTCAACTCTCACCTTAAAAAATATCCCCTCGAGTTTTGAGTTCCCTCACTTTAGGGAAAAGACCTTTCCTAATCACCTTAAGTATTTCTTCATGATTTTATAAATGTCTATAGGATCACCCTTCAATCTGCTATGCTTCAGAAAAAAAATTCCTATTCTTTCCTGCCGATCCTCATAACTCAAGACCTCTTGTCCCAGCAACATCCTGGTAAATCATTTCTGAACTGTCTCCAATTTAATAATATCCTTTTTGTAGGGGGATCCATATGTCACTCTTGCATATCTACATTGTACTCCCTCCAAAGCTACATAACCTCCCTGAAGTGCAGTGCCCAGATCAGCTCTCAGTACTCCAAGTGAAGTCTGACCAGGGTTTTGGGTAGCTGCAGCATAACTTATGGACCCTTTATATATAAATGCCAGCATTCCACTAGCCTTCTTGATTATTTTCTGCATCTGTTTGTGACATTTTAAACATCTATGCACTGGAACCCCCAAGGGTACCGATCGTTGTCAAAAAAGTTGACCTTCAACTGATTTGCTGAAGTGAAATCCAGTCTACCAAAGTGCAGAAAAGTGGGAAATTCTCCCAGTCACCTGACCAATGTACTTCCATCAACCACTGCAAACAAAGAAGTCTAACCTTTCAAAAGAGAATATTCTGACCTTAAGGTGTGGTAGGTTGTCAGTGTTGGCTGGTACCTCGTTCACCAGTGCCCGAGCAGGTTATCTCTCCTCATTGAATGTTTCCCAGCTCAGTATCTATGCCAAGGAGTGTTTGTGCTAGTTACTCCACAAATTACGGAGCCAAAAAGCTACAAGTTCTCATACCTAGTGGCTAATCCCCATAATGGAGGCTGAACATTCAAATCAACAATTTTTGGTTGAGCATTTGAAGCACTGAGCTTCTCAATTGGGCTTAGGTTTATTGCTAAGGATTTTTTCTCTTAATAATTCATGAGATGAGGGCATTGTTATTTAGGCCAGCATTTATTGCCTATCCTTAATTGCCCAAAGTACATTTTAGAGTCAACCACATTGTTGTGGGTCCGGAGTCACATGTTGGTAATGATGACAGTTTCCTTCCCTGAAGAACATTTGTGAAACAGATGGGTTTTTCTGGACAATTGACAATGGTTTAATGGTCATCATCGCACTCTTAATTCTAGATGTTTTATTGAATTCAAATTCCATTATCTGCTGTGGCAGGATTTGAACCCAAGTTCCCAGAACATTACTGGATTAATAGGCCAGAAATAATACCAGCAGTCCATTGCCTCCCCAGGTGAAGTTGTAACGGCGTGTTTGGTAACCTGACGGTCAGATTTTGATCATGTCATCTTCAGAAGGAAAATATATTTGCAACCGTTTTCCCTTGATGGTGAGGCTCGGATTTTTGGACTCATGCTCAATAAGGACATCACACTCAATATTATTCTGGTAATATGCACAATGGGCTGAATGGCTTCCTTCTCCACCGAAATGCCTCTGCTTTTCTGGCTATCTCAGCAATGGGAAATTGCACTTTAATTGACTGGCCATCCACTACTTTTCCTTTGTGCTAGAAGGTCATTAAGTTACCACCCATCCCCATCACTCTCCAACAACCTAATGTTACTGCATTACAAAATTATTCCTTATTGCTCTTAATGTCATGAAAGCATTCATGGGATGTATCCATCAACTCAGTCTTCTGTTCATAACCATATTCATCATAGCTATGCATGATGTAACTTTTTTGTTTTACATTGTATGAAGGTAATGCCCTCATGGTATTATTCCTGGACTGTTAATTCAGATCCAGATAGCGTTCTGGGGACCCAGATTTGAATCCTGTCACAGCAGATGATGGAATTTGAATTCAACAAATACCTGGATTAAGAATCCAATAATAACCATGAATCAATTGTTGGAAAAACCCATCTGTTTCACTAATTTCCTTTAGGGAAGGAAATTGCCATCCTCACTTATTCTGGCCTACATGTGACTCCTGACCCACTGCAATGTGGTTGACTATTAACACAATTAGGGATGGGTAATAAATGCTGCCAAGCCAGCGATGCCCTCACCCTGTGAATGAATAAAATTGTTCTTCTCTGAATTTGTTTAACTTCCTCTAAAGTTTCAGCACACTTTGAGTACAACTGACACAGAGTGGAACTCTTTGGAGTTTGGAAAACAAATGATGCATGAAATGAACAGATATTTTGCCTCTGTTTTCAATACAGAGAACACAGAAATAATCCAGTATTAGCTATAAATCTAGAAATGGGAGGATGACAGGAACTTGGTGAAATTACAATCATTAGGGAAGTGGTGCTGAGCAAACTGGAGACTGACAAGTCCAGATTTAAACCTCGAATCATATAATAGGTTGCTAACGAGGTAGTAAATACACTGGTGTTAATTTTCCAAAACTTGTTAAATTGTGGAAAGGTTCCAGCAGACTGGAAAATAGTAAATACAAAGTACTCAAAATGCTTAAAAAGTCTGGGCATTGTAGACTATGGATCAAGTATAGGTAATTGGCATTAATGCAGTTTGGTGTTTATTGGTTGGCATAGACACAGTGAATCAAAGGGCCTGTTTCTATATTGTACAATTCAGTGACTCTATTATCTCTCCATTCAGGAAGAAAACAGGAAATAACAATACATCTGCCTTGATGCTCGTCATGGGGAGATATTAAAATCGATCATTAAAGAAATTATAGCTTTGCATTCAGAAAAGCTTGAAGTAATTAAGAAGAGTCAGCATGGATTTTTTTGGGAAAGGGAAATCATGTTTTACCAATTGATTTGGAATTCTTTGAAGGACAAACATGCTGTGGTTAAAGAGGAGACAGTGGGCATTATTTACATGGATCCTGGAGGCATTTGACAAAGTGCTACATCAAACATTATGGTGCAATGAAGGATCTTCTGGTCGAGAGGATAAAATAGGATATACAATTGATGAGCAGAAACAGAGAGTAAGTATGAATAGGTCCTTTCTAACTAGCAGACTGTGATGACTCGAGTCCCACAGGAGACTACACTAGAGTTTCAGTTATTTACAATTGATATTAGTGACTTATATGAGGGGAACAAAACAACTAAATTTGCCGATATCATAAAGATAGGCAAGAAAATATGTTATGAAGTGAACATAAGGAGGATACGGATCAGTATAGATAGATTGAGTAAGTAGGTAAAAATCTGATGGAGTATAATGTAGGAAAATATGAAGTCATTCACTTTGGCAGAAAGTTAGAAAAAATTGTATTATCTGAGATGGAGAACAACTCCAGATTTGTGTTCCTTACATGAGTCATAAAATATTAATTTGCAGATACAGTAATTAAGGCTAACGGAATACCATTCTTCATGATGAAAAGAACTGAATGTAAGAGTAAAGCTGCTATACTTCAGTTATGGATGGCATTCATGGGACAACATGTAGAATGCTGTATGAAGATTATATCTCCTTATTTAAGTAAGGGCATAAATGCATTGGAGGCCATTCAGAGAAAGTTTACAAGAATGATCTGTGGAGTGAATAATTTGTTTTATGGGGAAAGGTTAGATAGACTGGGCTTGTTTCCTTTGGAATTTAAAAAAAATGAGTGGTGATTTGATTTAAATATGCAAGATCCAGAGTGGTCTTGGCAGAGTGGATATGAAAAGGATTTTCTTGTAGGAGCGTCCAGAACTGGGATGCTGTTTAAAGATTATGGACCACCCTTTCAGAATAGTGTTGAGAAAAATCTTTGACCTCAGAAGGTTGGCAGAATTTGGAATTCTATGCCTTAGAATTGCAATTGATTTTTTTAATATATTATAGCGTCATAGAGTCATACAATGTGGAAACAGACCCTTTGGTCCAGCCAGTCCATGTTGAACATAATCCCAAATTGAGGTAATCCCACCAGCCCATTTCTGGCCCTTATCCCTCCAAACCTTTCCTATTCCTGTAATTATCCAAATGTCTTTCAAATGTTGTTATTGTACTCACATCCACCACTTCCTCAGGAAGTTTATTCCACACGTGAGCCACTTTCTGTGTAAAAAAAAATTGCCCCTCATGTCTTTTTTAAGTCTGTCTCCTCTCACCTTAAAGATGATGGAAATAAATTCTTGTTAGGCAATGGAATCATAGGTTATCAGATGTAGCTGGGAATGTGGAATTTGAAACACAACTAGATCAGCCATCGCCTTATTGAATTGCTGAGCTAGCTCAAAGAGTCAAATTGTCTACTTCTGTTTTTATTTATTTGGTTGTAAACTTGTATGTGTTTTTAGCATGTTATCATTCTGTGAAAAGATTCATAAACAATAGAATTATTTTCAAAAGCAGGTTACAACTTATTATGAATCCTCCTGCCAACTATCTGCAAGATATCAGCAAATATAGTTGGGAGCTTATTTATTGTTCCATTCATTAATGGAGTGCTTTGTAGAACAAGATTGGAACTAATAAAGAGGTGAAAATTAAAATGAAGGACTAAGAGTCAGCATGTGGCTAAGGAACAGTAAAGCATGCCACATAGTTCTATTTGTCACTTTTTCCCCTCATCCCAAATTCCTTGCAACCAATACCATTGACAACATGAGATAGCAGGACCCTTTAGCATGCAGATTTTCAAAAATATTGTATAAACAAGTCTGAAATGCACAATGATTCATTACACCCTATAAATGGGAAGGAAGGCACAGGACAGATCAGAGTTACATCTGTTTTTGAAGCTTTGGCTGAAAACAAACTTTTCATGTCAGCATTGAGGAGTATCTGCACTGCACTATCCTTGCTTTATAACTGGCAGGAGATAAAAGTAAGTGAACAATCTCATTAGTCGGATAACGTTCTTTGGCTAAACACGTAGTTCCTTGACAAAGCATGTTCCTCTTCTTAGTAAGTGAAGGATACTTTACATGCTGTTGGCACTTTCAGATAGGTTATGGACTATTCAGTGGCTGCAAAGACCAAATGGAGTGGAACAGATTACTCAGTGTGGAATTTTCTTTTCCTCCTCCTACAATCTATGAGAAACTTTTGTAATCACAAGACGGACATCCAAATGGAAATGAAGCTGGTGTGGGGCGTACATTTAGTGACAGAGATGGATGATAAAGGATTTGAACAGAGTACAGGTTACTTCAGCTTAGCTCCAAGTCGCATGCTGTGCTGCATGCTGAAGAGGCTGGACAGACACCAGACTGAGCTTGATTTATTCCAATAATTTTTAAATGAGATTTCATTGAAAATAAATCAATGACTTAGCCAGGTCTGGAAGAGGTAAATGAAAATGAGCATATTGGAATTAGAAAGTGATAAGCAAAATGGCTACAAGGCTTGAAGATAGAATATTTATCATATCTCATCTGTGTATGCTTGTTTTACATTGGCACAGTGGTAGTGGATCTATTTGTTTCGGTTTTCGAATGATTAGATATTGTGTCATCTCACTCAGTCATACTATATCATGATCAAATTTCTAGGTTGAATGGCTTTGAAGAGAAATTTGATTCATTACAATACTTTGCTGTGCTTCTTGGCATAGCATTGTTATATTATTTCTTTTTCCTGGCCTCATCAAAGGGAATAATGTTACTATTGGGAATTTCCAAGTATTTTCCAAGTTTTCCTTTGTATCCACTTTTAACTCTTCAAGCTGGACCTATTCTTTGTTTAGCCAAAGAACATTATCAGACTAATGAGATTGTTCACTTACTTTTATCTCCTGCCAGTTATAAAGCAAGGATAGTGCAGTGCAGATACTCCTCAATGCTGACATGAAAAGTTTGTTTTCAGCCAAAACTCCAAAAACAGATGTAACTCTGATCTGTCCTGTGCCTTCCTTCCCATTTATAGGGTGTAATGAATCATTGTGCATTTGAGGCTTGTTTATACATTGTTTTTGAAAATCTGCATGCTAAAGGGTCCTGCCATCTCATGTTGTCAATGGTATTGGCTGCAAGGAATCTGAGATGAGGGGAAAAAGTGACAAATAGAACTATGTGGCATGCTTTACTGTTCCTTAGCCACAAGCTGAAACTGTGGATTTTCCTGATCAGTCGAAGAAAGCATGGACTCGGTTCTTTTACAGTCAAAAATGGTGAGCTTAGTAACATAATGAGAAAGATCCTCAATAGAATTTTGTTTCCACTGTTCCTCCTCATATTAAATGTACCTTGTTTGGTTTGAAGGTTACATTTAAAATGAGCTTATTCAGGGCATGAAAGCCTTATTACTCAACCGACCAGTGAATAGCTAATCAATTTAATTCCTGATGGATGGAACAAATATACTAGCAATTGAAAAGAAATTGACAGCCCAAACATGAAAGCCTTGTATTGGATGTATGCCCATGTTGCAACATATTACTCATTACCATGTTATGCCTGAAATGAAAATGACAGAAAGGTCTTCTGTCTGTGAACATATGTTAATTCGAAAAGGAGGGATCTTACGTGCCGTGCAATTGGTGTTCTTCCATATCATCACTAGCTGCCAATTGTTGTGTGGCTATTGAACTCCAAAAGATTAAAATAAAACTCATATGAAAACCAAACTTTCCACCTATGAAGACTGGAAAAACCCATTTAGAAAGCGTTATTTCTTTTCCGGGCCATTCTTGGAATCAGTAGCTTCTTGTATAAACCCTGCAGCCAGATGGGCAGTTTTGAGGCGACATGTAACATTAAGAAATAAAACCATATCGCTGGGACAACGACAGAGTCCCTAGCTTTAGAATCATTTTTTAAAGATGGGTTCCAACTTCTTCTGAATCCTCTTGGCAACCATCTGCAAGAGTCAATAAAACATGGAGCTAGAAAAACACAGCAGGTCAGATAGCATTGGAGGAGTAGGAAAGTCAATGTTTCAGGTCCTGACTCAAACCATCAACTTTCCTGCTCCTTCACTGCTGTCTGACCTGCTGTGTTTTTCCAGCTCTACATTTTATCGAGTCTGACTCCCACCATCTGCAGTCCTTACTATCTGCAACCATCTGTAAGATATTGGCAAGTATAAGTAGGAGCTTATGTACTATTCCAAACATGTAGAGAGTGTTTTGTAGGGCAATTAGGAATTAATAAAGAGATGAAAATTAAAATGAAGGAATAAGCTTGACTTCATTGCTCAGTCCTTTGAGTTTAGGAGTTGGGAAGTCATGTTGATGTTAAACAGGACACTGATGGGGTCTCTTTTGGAATATTGTGTCCAGATCTGGTCACCCAGTTATAGAATATAGAACATAGAACATAGGACAGTCTAGCACATTACAGGCCCTTCAGCTCTCATTGTTGTCCGACCTTTTATCCTACTCTAAGATCAATCTAACCTACATATCCTTCATTTTACTATCATCCATGTGCCTATACAAGAGAAGCTTAAATGTCCCTAATGTATTTGACTCTACTACCACTGCTGGCAGTATATTCCATGCACCCACCACTCTCTGCATAAAGAATCTACTTTTGACATCTCTCCTAAACCTTCCTCCAATCACCATAAAATTATGCCCCCTTATTGATAGATGTTTCCACCCTGGGAAATAGTCCCTGGCTATCCAAACTGCCTATGCTTCTCATCATCTTGTACACCACTATCAAATCACCTCTCATCCTTCTTCGGTCCAATGAGAAAAGCTCAGGCTCCATCAATCTTTCTTCATAAGACAAGCCTTCCAGCCAAGCAGCATCCTGGTAAATCTCCTTTGCACCCTCTCCAAAGCTTCCACATTCTTCCTACAATGAGGCGACTAGAACTGAACACAATATTTCAAATGTGGTCTAATCAGGACTTTATAGATCTGTAGCATTACCTTGCGGCTCTTAAACACAATCCCCCTGCTCATGAAAGCTAACACACCACATGCCTTCTTAACAACTCTATCAGCTTGGCTGGCAACTTTGAGGGTTCTATGGACATGGACCCCAAGATCCTTCTGTTCCACCACACTACCACTGGAATATACGGCCAGCAGTGGTAGTAGAGTCAAATACATTAGGGACATTTAAGCGTCTCTTGTATAGGCACATGGATGATAGTAAAATGAAGGATATGTAGGTTAGATTGATCTTAGAGTAGGATAAAAGGTCGGACAACAATGAGAGCTGAAGGGCCTGTATTCTGCATTCAAATTCCACCTTCTAAATTGAATCACTTTGCACTTTTCCCTGTTGAACTCCATCTGTCACTTATCATCCCAGCTCTGCATCCTGTCAATGTCCTGTTGCAACCTATATGAACCCTCTACACTATGCACCACTCCACCAACCTTTGTGCCTTCAGTAAACTTACAAACCCATTTTTCCACTTCCTCATCTGAGTCATTTATAAAAATCACAAAGAGCAGAGATCCCAGAACAGATCTCTGCAAACACTATTGGTCACCGATCTCCAGGCTGAACATTTTTCATCAACTACCACCCTTTGTTTTCAATGGGCCAACCAATTCTGTATCCAGACAGCCAGATTTCCCTGTGTCCCATGCCTCCTTACTTTCTGAATAAGCCTAATATGGGGAAACTTACCAAACACCTTGTTAAAATCCATGTACACCACATCCACTGCGAAAATGGAATCCAGGTGTTTTGTCACATAAGGCTTGTGAGGCATGACTATCTTTAAATAAGCTATGCTATTCCAAATAATCATAAATTCTGTCTCTCAGAATCCTCTCCAGTAATTTGCTCACTACTGGCGTAAGACTGACTGGTCTGTAATTCCCAAGCTTATCTCTATTCCCTTTTTTGAACAATGGAATAACATTTGCCCCCCCACCAATCAGCTAGTACGACTCCAGTGGACAGTGATGACGCAAAGACCTTTGACAAAGGCACAGAAATCTCTTCCCTCACTTCCCGTAGTAACGTTGGTTATATCCTGATTGGCCCAAGGGACTTATTAATCCTCGTGTTTTTCAAAATTTCCAGCACATCCTCCTTCTTTACCTCAACCTGTTCGACCGTACCAGCCTGTTTCATCCTGTCCTTATAAGCAACAAGGTCCCTCTCACTAGTGAATTCTGAAGTAAAGTATTCATTAAGGACTGATCTAACCTCCTCCTACCCTTGGCACATGTTCCTTCCACTATCCCTGATCGGTCCTACCCTCACTCTGGCCATTTTCTTGTTCCTTGCATAAGTGTAAAAAGCCTTGGTGTTTTCCTTAATTGTACTCATCCAGGCTTTCTCATGCCCACTTCAAGCTCTTCTAAGTCCATTCTTCAGTTCCTTCCTGGCTACCTTGCAGCCCTGTGGAGTCCTGTCTGATCCTTGCTTCCTCAACCTTAAGAAAAGTTCCGTCTTCCTCTTAACTAAATGTTTCACATGTCTTGTTATCTAAAGTTCCTTCACCCTACCATCCCTTCCTTGCCTCAGTCGGACAAACCTATCCAGCACTATCAGCAGGTGCTTCCTAAACAACCTCCACATTTCTGTCGTACATTTCCCTTAGAATATTTGTTCCCAGTTTATGCTCCATAGCTCCTGCCTAATAGCATTGCAATTCTCCCTCCCCCAATTAAATACTTTCCCATACTGTCTACTTCTATCCCTCTCCATGACTATAGTAAATGTGAGGGAGTTGAGATTACTATTCAAATTTACCTTCACGGCTTCCCCCCAGTTCACACTCTCTTGACTCCCACTGATGAAATGGAGGCTGCTGATTGATGAGATAATTATTTTATATTCAAATTTACCCTCCCAGCTGCTCCCTGGCTCACCCTCTCTCAATTCTGATGAGGAAGGATATTATTAAACTGGTGAGGGTTCAGAAGAGATTTACCAGGATGTTGCTGAGTTTGGATGGTTTGGGTTGGGCTGGTTAGGCTGGGACTTTTTTCACTGGAGCATAGGAGGTTGAGAGGTGACCTGGTAGATATTTATTAAATAATAAGGGGTATAGACGGCGTTCATGGCAGTTGTTTTTTCCCAAGGTGGGGGATTTCAAGAAGAGGAGGCCCGTTTTTAAGGGATGGGGAGAGACATTTAAAAAAGTATGAGGGGCAAATGTTTTACAGAGAGGATGGTTTGCATGTGGAATGAACTTCCTGAGGCGAGAAGGGATCTGAGCCAGAAACAGACAGTTCAGCTTAGGATTATGTTCGGCATGGACTGACTGCACCATAGGGTGTGTTTCTTTGCTATATGACTCTTTGACCCTGTAAGAGTCACCTCATGGCTAAGGCACAGTAAAACAAGCCTTTTAGTTCTACTTGTCACATTTTCACTTCATCCCAAATTTCTTGAAACCAATGCCATTGAAAAGATGAGATGGAAAACACTTTAATATGTTGATTTTCAACAATATGCAGTAAATCACACAGGACAAGTGGAAGATGGGGAAACAACCCAATCTGCAATTGTGGATATCAGTCCAAGACCATGCAATGCATTATAAAAGCCCATCCAGGAGGATCAATTAAAGGAGACACTTAATTTTTCCACTTAACATCTAAGGCCGCCATCAACAGATAGCCAAACTAGACACACCGTTGTAAGCTTTTCACATGTCACACAAATTGCAGTAATGAAACAGCTTATGAAATGCTGCATGTTACATTAAGGAAGGCTATAATCCATTCATAGTAAACTAAGATTATTACCAAAAGTTGAGATCTTTTGAATTAAAATTATTAACAAAAATGGCCGACAACAGAAGTGTGAAACAATTTTCCACAGAAACAAAAATAAGTTGGTTTATAGAAATGGAGAATGAATCCAAACATTCACATATCCACGGTGGGCTGAATGGTCAATTTTTTGTGTTCTATTTTCAATGTTGCATTTATGTTCCTGCCAACTCAGAAACGTGGACACACTCAAAACCATTTGGTCTTGAAGTTGAAATTTCAAAGAAATATATTTAAGAACAAATGTTTAAGAGGTGCTTTATGCACTGAACAGATTCAGTCCAATGCAAATAATGCCCATCTGATGTCATCTTACTAGTACTAATTTAGTTTTAACAATTTAGCTGAATGTGAAAAACACAAAATTCACTTCGACACATAGCACAGGTAAGCATTAACAGCTCTGGAGAGACAGAAACCTCTTAACACCAGATGACTTTGTCACACAGGCTATGTCATTGAGGCAAAAAATTGATGTCATCACAAGAGATTAAAATTGAGATTCTGTGATATTTAAAAAAATGTTTTTTTCTTGTCATTAGGCTGAGGAGGAATCTTCTGCGTGCTATTAACCATTGTAATGAAAAATAAAAATAAAAAAAATGAACCTTGCACTTTGAAACTTCTGAATTTCAGTGAGCTGCTAGTATGTGACACCACCACCATGACAAAAAATTATTGTTGATAATGCTGCCTTAATGGCTGTTTTCAGCAGCAGGAAAAAATATATTTTTGGTTATTTCTTAAATTCATTGGAATGATCAATTAATGTCAGAAACTGCACACTGAATCTGTGTCCTGTGTAGTAAAGAAAAGGTTTTTTTGGAGTCTGGCATTCTCTTTTACTGTCAAATCATATTTCTATGTCTTGCAAGTCTGAGGGTCGATTGTCACCTGAAAGCACAATTAAAAACAATGTGGTGTAATACTATTTTGAATAGAATTGCAGGAATGAAATTTTACAAAACTTGTTTATTATTAAGCAATGTATCATCATGAATGAAAATGATTTGACATGATTAACCATTTTCCATTTACCGTAACAAGAAAATTAGCACAATCTGGCAACTATATAAAATATTTTAAGTGACGCACAATGATAAATACGTGACTAGTTTGCAAAGTCAAATAGTAAAGGATTTCTATAAATCATTGATAAAAAAACACACAGGAATATAGCTATTATTCAATGATTCATCCTGTAAAGCCAGTCATTTGAATAATATGTTTATTATGCATCTGAAATGTTTATTAAATATCTAAAACGTGGATAAGGAATTTTGGATAAACATTCTCAATCCCTTGTTTTGGTGTTTGCAACAGAATTATTAAAACTTGATCAAACTTTGCACTCCTTCAGATTTGCCACACTGC
Organism: Hemiscyllium ocellatum; assembly: GCF_020745735.1. Taxonomy (NCBI): domain Eukaryota; kingdom Metazoa; phylum Chordata; class Chondrichthyes; order Orectolobiformes; family Hemiscylliidae; genus Hemiscyllium; species Hemiscyllium ocellatum. The sequence goes on from NC_083416.1 coordinate 66,585,747, forward strand.
TTATCTAACATCCAATACCATATTAACAGAATCTTATTTCAATAAATTGTTGGAAGACCAAAACTATTGTTTCAACATACATGGTGTGTACTCTGCTTCTAAAAGCAACTATTCCATCTTTCTTTCAGGCTAATGTCAAGGCTGATATAATTTGTTTGTAAACTTGGCATCCTATGTGATACCAAGTTAAGCAACTTGATTTCATATCCTCTCCATCACCAAGATTGCCTAAGTTCATCTTTTTAACGTTATCCATCTATATTACTGTCCCGGCACATCTGCTGCTAAAAGCCCCAACCATGTGTTTCATATCTCTATGCTTGATCTTTGCAATGTTCTCCAGACTTGATTTCAATGATCTCCGCTCCATAATCCTGAGGGCACACAAATCTCTGTGACATGAATCCTAACTCACCAAGTCTCATCACTCGTCTGTTCACCAACCTTCTTTGGTTGCCAATCAAGCAATACTTCAGATTGAAATGCTCATACTTTTGTTCAAATTTCTCCGTGGCATCCCCGCCACTGTGGAACCTCCTCCAGTTCTGTAGGTCTCTGAAAATGCTTTGAAGTATTGAATTGAGGAAGAAATCCAAGTTAGATTATATGATAACTATGCCAAACAAAAATATTTAAGGCATTCAATAACAGGACAACTTATAACAGAAAGCTTTATGTGTCCCATCACTACATTGTTTTCATTTTGTGCTTTCCAATTTTCTGAAAAAGTGGAGATCATGCAAAAAATAGATTTCTTTCATACAAGGCCAGGCATCTGAGCCAAAATTGATGGACACATTTTTTTTTCAACTAGAACTACTGCTTACTTAATACTTGTCAAATATTAGCTTACTTTCTTTTGGCACATTCTCCAAATGCTTCTTGATTTTCTCTCTATTCCCATGTTACTCGTCTCACATATCTTGTTTGCTTTTACTTTTTTCAATGATTAAAGTTTCAAAAAAGCTCACTGATTGCTTACAGAGGACCAACAGAAGAAATAGTCCTCAGATGGGAGATACCAAGCAAATTACTAAACTACTACATGCTGCTCTTTTACTAAGATAAAGCAGTAGTTGGTTATTGGTTCTAACAAGTAATTTAGATAAAGTCTCCCATCTGGAATCTTTTCATTACCTAGTCTATAAAAAAAGATAGAGGAGAGCTAAATTCAACCATAATTACAAAAGTTTTAAATTTAAATGCATCTTCCTATTTTGACCACAAATTACTAATCAATGAATTGGACACTCATCACCTACATGTTTAATTCATTTTATTCTAAGTAATTTATTTAATCTGTCATTTTACACTTTTAGCATTTCCTACTTGAATTTTACCTTTTTCATCCAGCTCCAGTAGAAAAATACCCTTATCTTTCCTTCAAATTTACCTTTATATTGCCTACTACCTATGACATTTCACTCAATCAACATTTCATCTGCTTTCTTGAAGCATTTTACTCTCGACCAGACCAGACCAGACTCTCATTAGCATCCACCATTTCTCTTGTCTGTAGACCATTGACAAAACTGAGTTGTACATTATCTGGCTTGATATTTTATATCGTCTTACTACTTCTTTCTCAGAACTAAAACATTCACCATAATTCTTGGATCAAGTAAAGATAGCTTAAAATTGTCTTATTCACCTTCTTAATTTAAAATCCTTTGGTTGTATAGAATTTCAGTACTGTTGAAAGATGGGATATTTTGTTGAGATTTTTCTGCTTGCACTCATCAGAATAATTCACAAGAAATACCAAAGTCAAGTGAAAATAACATTTTTTTACATTGCCTGTGTGTGTTGATTGGTTGGCAAGTGGACTTTGACTGCCATAGACAATGCTTCAAATAGAGGCTGAATAATATTTGATTGCTAAGCTTTACTTAAGCTTTAAACTAAACATGTTGACTCTTATTGGTCAAGACATTGCCCTGAGAAATGAGCCAGAGAATGGCTTGTTACCTACTTTGTTTGAGTTGAAATTGGCATACTGTGTCTACATGTTCTCTCTGTTTGCAACATGTCTTTCATCTTGGGAGGTGAATGTCCATAGTTAATTGCCCATGAGAATGTGAGCCACTTTCATGGAATGCTCATGTGGTGTAGATGCATCCATAGTGCTCGTAGAAAGGGGATTCAGGATTTTGATCCATTTTTCATTAATTTAAGCATGTGATTTCCATGGATTAATTGTTCCATGTGAATGTCTTTCAGGTAAGGAATTTAACACACACATCTCTCAGGTGGATGTAAATATTCCTATGCCATTATGTTGAAGGATAAGAGAGGAGCATTAACAATTTTGTGCCCTGTATTTACCTACAATCAACTGTGGTACCTTGCTGTGTGCAGACTACCACTATATAGACTTGAAAAATACTTCATTGGTTGTAAGACGTTTTGGGACCTCATTGACTCATGTCACATGCAAAATAAATGCACATTCTTCTTATATTTCTTTATGTTAAAACAGCGTCGGTACATTTAAAAGTACTACCCTTAGGTAAAGCTCTTTGAGGTGGCCTCAGGACATAAGATGTTCAACATCCAACACTGGGGCTATCCTTTAGTAAGCCTGTGTGTAACAATTCTATCCACAAAATTGGTGAGTTAAATTTGGATGGAAGGTTAAAGTATTAAATATTTCTAATGTTGAAGCGATCTCTATGCAACATGGTCGTTTCCAGACTTCATGGAGGAACAGAAGGGACTTTAGCCAATAAACCTGTTCCAAAGAGGCAGATTGGCCACTTAAATATTATAAGGAGGCTCTGCACTTCACATTTAACTTGTCCAAACATAGTTGGGTAAATTTACCAGGTCTTGGCCCAATAGATAAAGTGGGGTGAGGGCAGCTGTACGAGAAAAGTAAATACCTTAATATTTTGTGTGCAAAGATGTGCAAATTAGCTTTCTCAAAATTCTTCAAGCTCAATTCATTGCAGTCCACCATCAAAGTTTGACTCTGTTCATCGAGTAATAGCTCCTACTTTAGCAATACTCCCACCTCTGGGATCAGACCCCTCAATATCTCCATCTAAGGTATTGGGGGTTAGATCTCTCCCAAAATCATGGTTTCAGGCTCCTTCCTCCTGCTCTAATCAACAATCCCAAAGATTGTGGACCTCTTACACATGATCTAGACCACCACGGTCCCATTAACACAGCTGCAGTCTCCCTTTCTGTTTCTTTTGAGCCTGCTTTGGACCATTTCTTGCCTGATAAAGAGTCATACCTGTCAATCAAACTGCTTTGCAAAGTGGGAACTGGCGTGATAAAACAACGCACACTGTAAAATTTAAACTTCACAGCACGAGGGAAGCCTTGGCTCTTTTCTTTCTGAGAGTTTCAGGAATCTACATCGGTCAATACCTGCAACAATGACTTTGATTGCTGTTATCTTTCCAACTTTGTCATTTACAAGCTTCCCACAAATTCATCCTTGAATCGCCTCCAATTTCTTGTCTCTTTTCACCATGCTTCATCCCTCCTCCCACTCCAACCCTGCCTTTACTGAGACTTCGTTAGCTCACTCCATTTTTGTTTTCTTCTGATCCAAAATTATGCGTTACCCTTCCTTCAACATTCCACTTGATTATTGAACATTCTTTCCAATTACTGATCAGATGTAAAAACTCCGAAAGAAATTGTGAATGGGTCCTTCATCATACGAAGATTGCAAGAGGTTTTGTTAGAGACAGAAAAGTTAAGAGAGAGACAAGAGTGGACATTGGACTACTGAAACATGAGGCTGGAGAAGTTGTAATGTGGAACAAAGAAAGGTTGGAGAAGCATGAATAGATACTTTATATCAGTCTTTGTGGATGAAGACACCAGCAGGACATGACACCTTCAAGAAAATCAACGGGCAAAGGTAAGTGCAATGGCCAACACTCAGGAGGAGTTGCTGAGAAAGCTGAAAAGTCTGAGTGTGGGTAAATCACGGGATCAGATGGATTATGCCCCAGAAGAGATAGTTGAGGATATTGTAGAGGTGGTGATCTTTCAGGAATCACTGGAATCAGAGAGGGTGCCACAGAACTGGAAAATGACAGTTGTAAGTCCCCTATTTAAGAAGGGTATGAAGCAAAAGACAGGAAAATAGAGGACTGTCAGCCTGACCTCAATGATTGGTAAGATTTCAGAATCCATTATTAAGATTGAGGTTGCACAGTGCAGGATTAAGTATGGCTGAGTCAGTATGGCATTGTTAAGGAGAGGTAATGCCTGACAAATGTCAGAATTCTTTGAGGAGATAATAAGCAAGTTAGATAAAGGTGAGCAGCTGAAGACTTTGGGTTTGTACTCAGTGGAGTTTAGAAGGATGAGAGGAATCTTATTGAAACTTACAGAATACTGTACTGCACTTTAAGGAATTCAGCACCATGTTAAAACTCTAGGTGACAGCTCTGAGGCCCAGATACTTGGATTTCAATCTCCTCATCTCGTTCCTAGAACAGCAGAGAGAGTCACACAAAAGCAGCCCTACTCTTTGACTCCCTCCATCAATCTCAAGGTTGCTTTGTTACTTTCTTGCTAAGGCAGAAATTAGGATGAATAGCAATTTCTGACAGCACAATAGTCGTAAAGATCAGTTGAGATCAACATCTGCTTCAGTCAGCATTTATGTGCCTCTCGCCAATTTTATCAAGTCCTGCAGTTCTTGTCTAAATTCAAAACTAATGTTGAACATCCTCAAGAAATGTGTTGCAATCTTAGCTGAGTTATCTAATCTACAGCTGGAAATGTGTTGCTGGAAAAGCGCAGCAGGTCAGGCAGAATCCAAGGAGCAGGAGAATCGACATTTCGGGCATGAGCCCTTCTTCAGGTATCTAATCTGCAACCTGGTCTGTCACCACGATTTCTTTTTTTCCATTTCAAAACATTACCCATCGATATTTATTTTGGACACAACTAAAATCCTAATCCAAGCTTTCATTGGCTTGCAGCCTCTCAAATATTCTCTTTGCCATACTTACAAACTCGAACTTTCATAAACCACAGCTTATTCAAATCTCAATGTAGCCCCCTGTACACATCTACCCATACCTCTCGCAAGAATTCTCTGACCTGCTGTAGCCCTCAAAGACAGCTTCAAGACAATTATTCTCACTTTCAAGTACTCTGTTTTTCTACTTTTCCCAACGTGACTTAACATCATCGTAATACAGAATTCCTGTGTTACAATTGAGCCTTCCACTATCACATGATGAAGGAGCGTCGCTCTGAAAGCTAGTGTGCTTCCAATTAAACCTGTTGGACTATAACCTGGTGTTGTGTGATTTTTAACTTTGGACACCCCAGCCCAACACCGGCATTTCCAACTCATAACTTTTTCAACTTTATTTTCAAGCTCATTTCCTCCGCTGTAAAAGATCTGGAATAATATTAGTCCTCTGCACTCTTTTTCCGATATTGTGGTTAACATTTCAGTTACAATACTCCTGGAATAATTCCCTAAAAACATTTGATATTTACCTGGATTCCTGCCTCTAATGGCCTCTAGTAAATATAATGTCACAGTTGATCTTCCAGTGAAGTTGCTGTCTTGTTAACTGAATTACTAAATACTGGGTGATATATTACAAAGCTGGTCCTTTTCCTAAAAACTTTTCCTTCTTCTCAAGGATACTATGCCCTTGGTTTTTCTCAGAGAAATCGTAAAAACAACCCAGGTTCTGAATCGGGTGAAGTGGTATAGAGGTGAAAGGGTTTACTGCGGGGCTTTTTGCTTATATGTAAACAAATGAGTCATCAGACTTCAGGCTTTCATGTTTTAGAAGTAACATGTATAATGAAAGGAGAGTTGTAAGTCCTGGAAGCTGAATTCTTGTTTTTAGTCAGTTCAGCAGTGGTGTGTGTGTGAAGAAGGGCTGCTGAAGTCAGTCAGTTGAGACTGGAACCTCTCTCTCTCCTTCTGCCCTTCTAATCTCAACCTGTAAGCCTCTGTTTCATTTTTACTCAGTAGTAGATTAGATTAGATTGCCTACAGTGTAGAAACAGGCCCTTTGGCCCACACTGAACCTCCGAGACCCATACCCCTACATTTACCCCTGCACCTAGCACTATGGACAATTTACCATGGCCAATTCACCCAACCTGCACATCTTTGGACTGTTGGAGGAAACCGGAGCATCCAAAGGAAACCCACACAGACATGGGGAGAATGTGAAAATTCCACACGGACAGTCACCCGAGGCTGGAATTGAACCTGGATCCCTGGGACTGGGAGGCAGCAGTGCTAACCACTGAGCCACCATGCTGCCCCACAGGATGGTATTTAAGGGGTTTGTTTATTGGGACTGTTGTATATTTTGGGAACAGCATAATTAAGTCTAGTTTGGATAGAATGCATTTGAAATTGTGTGCAGCTTTGGACTTTGTACATAAAGAAGGATGTGCTGGCCTTGCAGGGAGTCCAGAGGTGATTTACAAGAATGAAACCATGGCTGAAGTGCTTGTCATATGAGGAGCAGCTGAAGACTTTGTGTCTGTACACAATGGAGTTTGTGTTTCATTCTGTAATTTTGTGAATCAATCTTTGTCTATTTTGAAACCTGGTTGTCAACCTAGCTGACTTACTCTGGATAATTTTCACTGCATACTTACTGAAACAAATAGCAAAGTTACGGTCTGGGCTGCATGCTTAATAATGTTTTGAGTGGTCTGGCCTAGTCCATAACAGATATGACATGAGTTAAGGAGAATCCAAAGGGCTTTGACAAATACATTAAGGACAAAAGGGTAACGAGGGAGAGAATAGGGCCCCTCAAAGATCAGTAAGGCGACCTTTGTGTGGAGCTGCAGGAAATAGGGGAGATACTAAACGAGTATTTTGTATCAGTATTTATTGTGGAAAAGGACATGGAAGATATAGAATGTATGGAAATAGATGGTGACATCTTGAAAGATGTCCATATCACAGAGGACGAAGTGCTAGATGTCTTATGCATAAAAGTGGATAAGTCCCCAGGACCTGATCAGGTGTACCTGAGAACTCTGTGGGAAGCTAGGGAAGTGATGGCTGGGCCTCTTACTGAGATATTTGTATTGTCGATAGTCACTGATGTGGTGCCGGAAGACTGGAGGTTGGCTAACATGGTGCCACTGATTAAGAAAGGTGGTAAGGACAAGCCAGGGAACCAGTCAGCCTGACGTCAGTGGTGGATAACTTTTTGGAGGGAATCCTGAGGGACAGGATGTATTGTATTTGGAAAGGCAAGGGCTGATTAGGGACAGTCAGCGTGGCTTTGTGTGTGGGAAATTGTATCACAAACTTGATTGAGTTTTTTGAAGAAGTAACAAAGAGAATTGATGAGAGAAGAGTGGTAGGTGTTATCTACATGGACTTCAGTAAGGCATTCAACAAGGTTCCTTATGGGAGACTGGTTAGCAAGGTTAGATCTTATGGAATATAAGGAAAACTAGCCATTTGGATACAGAACTGACTCAAAGGTAGAAGACAGAGGGTGGTAGTGGAGAGATGTTTTCAGACTGGAGGCCTGTGACCACAAGGATCGGTGTTGGGTCCACTACTTTTTATCATTTATATAAACGATTTAGATGTGAGAATAAGAGGTACCGTTAGTAAGTTTGCAGATGACACCAAAATTGGAGTGTAGTGGCCAATGAAGATGGTTACCACAGATTACCACGGGATCTTGATGAGATGGGCCAATGGGCTGAGAAGTGGGAGATGGAGTTGAATTTAGATAATTGTGAGCTACTGTATTTTGGGAAAACAAATATTAGTGGGACTTATACACTTAATTGTAAGGTCCTAGGGAGTATTGCTAAACAAAGAGACCTTGGAGTGCAGGTACATAGCTCCTTGAAAGTGGAATCGCAGGTAGATAGGATAGTGAAGAAGGCTTTACTTTATTGGTTAGAGCATTGAGTACAGGAGCTGGGAGGTCATGTAGTGGCTGTCCAGGACATTGGTTAGGCCACTGTTGGAATAATGTCTGCAATTCTGGTTTCCTTCCTATCTGAAAAATGTTGTGAAACTTGAAAGGGCTCAGAAAAGATTTACAAGGATGTTGCTAGGGTTGGAGGATTTGAGCTAAAGGGAGAGGTTGAGTAGGCTAGGGATGTTTTCTCTGAGCAAATATCATACTTTTGCTAAGTCAATAGATCCCAGTTGGGGAAGTATACAACAAGAAAATTGGTCTTCTCACTATCATTGATGTGCCAGAACTATAGACATGTACATGTATGTACATAAGCTAAGGGAAGATTAGTCTTGGTTGTGATTGCCACCATTTTTGAATAGCTTTCATCATTCATTATTCAAAAACATGTTAAGAATAGCTATTTGAACAATTGAACATGTTTATTGTCACATGTAGGAGAAAGTAAGGACTGCACATGCTGGAGATCAGAGCTGAAAATGTGTTGCTGGAAAGGCGCAGCAGGTCAGGCAACATCCAAGGAGCAGGAGAATCAACGTTTCGGGCATGAGCCCTTCTTCAGGAATTGCCACATGTACTTGGATTACAGAAGAACAGGAGTACAGTGAAAAGTTTACAATGTTGCCAACACATGGCACCATCTTAAGTACAAATTATCTAGGTACAATTCTTAGGTGTAAAAAAATAGTGAAAATAAAGAAAATCTTTACATTATATTGCAGATATACATGGCATGAGTTGGGAAAATCAGGAATATAGCTATAAAGATAGACACTACAGTCTTTCTATGAGGGCTTCCACATGGTCTGCCTGGGCTCCACCAGTTCCCAACCAGTAGCCATCTTTGATCCAGGACCTGCTGGATCTGCTGTCTCTGCCTACTCCAGGCCCCTGGCCATCTCCAGAGCACTTTCTGTCATCATTGGAACAATACATCAGCACATGTATCACACCTTGAGAAAATATAGATCAAGAAGTAATGAATAACTTTAATTTTGATGTTACTTGAATATATTTTGTTGACTGTAATGATATCAGTCTGGATACAGTCCTGCTCCTGGCTATTCTTTTCTCCATTTCTTACAGTTCAGTTATTTCTCCACCTTCACTGTTATAATTTTTCCAAACACGTCAAAATAATTTCCTTTGGAATTACAAAAGTGATTTATTTCTTTTTTTATGTGTGTGCTTTTTTGCTGCAATCTTCTTTGAAAGTTATCCTGAGTCCTGATTAATAGTTACTGAAACAGTTACACCAGCGATTGCTGTGAAAATGATGTGTGATGTACTGTTTAAAAGATTTATGTTCTGGTTATCAGAATTTTGATTGGATTTGGGAATGGAAAATTGTTTTACAAGGCAACATATGAGCCTCAAATCCCTTGATCTCAATGTGATTATCCAATATCTCTGTGGAAGTCGGCATGGTCAAGTGAAGGGTACAAAGAGCAGTTAATCATTAGTGGCAATAAAAAGATCTCACTTGGAAAGAAAGGAGTCATGATTGAATTTTTTTTAAAAAAATCTATTGCTGGCCAGTGGTTGAAATGATGGTATTCATTTTCTTCTATGAGCTGCACTTCAAAGCAATCACTCGTCTAATTTGCACGATACACCTTTTGATGCACTTGTAGCATGAAAATTTCACCATTCACATATACCTTTGTACCACAGCTGTCAACATCATCAGCTAAATCATTATGACTAAAAAGATACACTGGTGTGTCAAAATGATGTTCCTTATACATTTAAATAGTAATCCGACAATGCCATAGTCAAACTGATATTTCATAATGTGTTACACTACATAATTTGAACAACAGCATATGCAGTTAAAATAATTTTGCAGAAAGATTGTATTAAGAAGCAATTATCTAGCAAATGCACATATTATAACTGAGTCTATGTAAACTGCCCAGTAAAGGAATGTGGATAACAAGGAGAAACTGCTTAATTTTCTCCCTGGGGTGAAGAAATGAACAATCAACGGCTAAGCAATATTTGTTCACTTTTCACTTCCCGCCCAAAATCACTCCTCCTTCCTATGTTGCTCTCTTCTTTTTTTTTTAAAGACGGTCCCCAGTACCTCTGTGAGAACAATGGGTTGGATTTTATCAAAAATCAGATAAGTGTAATTTTTTTGGGATGTTTTAATGAAGGTTTGTCTCCCTTAGCACCCTGTGTCCTCCCATGTTCTCTCCCAAGCTTTTTTTATGAGTTGCACCACTTCCCCACCCCTTCACAATTATTAATATGTCCTCTGCATCCTTGCATACTGCCTCCAATCCCCACAAATGACTCATTCAATATTACCATCAAAATATTTGGTCTCCAATAACCCCCTCATGGATTTTCAGGACTGGGCCCACCCCATTTGGCTGGGTTATATCCAACAGATGCATGAACAGACCATTGTGTGTTCTCTGCACAGCTCCCTGACTGACATACCATTAATCCACGGACTGTTTGAACTGCACTTGAAGGCCTCAATATGGTTCACTGCGCAGACTGTAGAAACATGGACCTCCCAAACCCCTGAATGTCCTATGCAGCTGACTGACTGTGTCTACAACAATTGACTGAGATGGGATGACATCTTGGAGTTATTGAGGCAGTACCTTCAGACCAAAGACAGTCCTCACAGACCTGATTCAGGACTACTCCTGACTTTGGTTAAAGCACATGCAGTGTGCTTGTCACAGAGGTTGCCAGCACATAGCCCAGATATTACATTGATGTAGCACAGTGCCATACAGCAACATGTCCACCCCATTGACTGACCACTGACAACCAAGCAAAAAAGGCAAGTTGAGGTAGGGTCGAGATGCTGTGAGGATCTAAGCACATGCAAATTAAGTGAGCGTCAACAGAGCAAGTGAGAAACCTTGAGATAATTCCTGTTCTGATACAAGAGGTAGGTGCTTGTCCCGGTGTACTAAGTCTTGTCAAGCATACTGCAATGAAAAGTGCACCTTGAAGTACATTGACATGAAATCGAGAACTATATACAAGTGAGTCAGGAATGTACCATGAGGATGTGGTGAGACTGCTGTGTATCGAGCACTGACCACGGACAGGGGCTGCTGTCAGTTACTGGTGCTCAAGATTGAAGGCCCAGAGCAGCAACCCTGGATTCAGGAGGTACCTTCTCTGATTTTCAGGTCAGGAATTGTTCATAAGAATATAAGAACTAGGTGCAGGAGTGGGTCACCTGGCCCTTTGAGTCTTCTCCCCCATTCAATAAGGCCATGGCTGATCTTTTCATGTCCTCAGCTCCACTTACCCACACTCTTTCCATAAACCTCAATTCCTTAAGTTGAAAAAATTATCTATCTTAGCTTTAAAACCATTTAGTGAGGGAGCCTCAATCACTTCGCTGGACAGGGAATTCCATAGATTCACAAACCTCTAGGTGAATAAATTCCTTCTCAATTCAGTCCTAAATCTGATCACCCCAATTTTGAGGCTATGCCCTCTTGTCCGAGTTTCACCCATAAATGGAAACATCCTCTTTACCACTATTTTGTCTATTCCCAACCGGTTTCTCTCAGACTCAGAAACTCTGAGGAAACTACATGTTAATGTGGTGAGACTAGGTACTCATGACATATTAATTCCTGACAAGTAGTACTCTTGCCACTCAGTCATGCCTAAGATTCTGTGCCTTGGAAACTAAGATGGCACCGTAAGTGTCAACTTGTAAACTTTTCACTGTATTCATGCAGGTACACATGACAATAAACCTAATTCTAAAACATTTTTTGAGTGAGATTCACATCCCATCACTCAATTCTTGGATGCAAAGTTGGATTTTTATTCTGATATTGGCAATCTCATTTTCCTAACTGACTTGTCGTTGCCCATGTAAGCCAGGGTTAGGGAAAGTCAGGCCTATTTGCTTTTTATACTAATGTTTCACTCCATGTCTCAGTGTCAAATCTGATTTCATTATGCTGCAGTGAAATTTTGAAAAAAATATTACAGGAGAGTTGAATGATTTCTGTTTTGATTGAAACTCAAGATAGTTTAATATTGATGTGCTAAATGAAAATGGGCTAGCTGTAATCCCTCATTTTCACTTCAATGTTTAAGCAAATCCTGACATATGTAGTGGTGGGAAGCAACTCAACCAGTATCGCTGACCTTTCATTGGACAGTAAACCGTGCCAACCATATTTCGGTGGTAGTGTGGTTAATATATGAGGATAGGGCGGAAAAACAGCCTCTGCTGTCATGACCATCACACGGGGAGCAGTGATGTTCAAGGCTGGACTTAGATTAGATTAGATTAGATTACTTACAGTGTGGAAACAGGCCCTTCGGCCCAACAAGTCCACACCGACCCGCCAAAGCGCAACCCACCCATACCCCTAACTTAACACTACGGGCAATTTAGCATGGTCAATTCACCTGACCCGCACATTTTTGGACTGTGGGAGGAAACCGGAGCACCCGGAGGAAACCCACGCAGACACGGGGAGAATGTGCAAACTCCACACAGTCAGTCACCTGAGGCGGGAATTGAACCCAGGTCCCTGGCGCTGTGAGGCAGCAGTGCTAACCACTGTGCCACCGTGCTGCCCAAACTGCCACCGACTTGCCTCCTAAACTGTGGTGTTTAGCCATCAAATACCAAGGAAGGCTGGAGGCACAAAGATAGAGGGGCCTGTACAAACTTTCTTAAAGCATGACTGTGTAGAAGAGTGCCCCACTTTCCCCACATTCAAAAGCTGCCATTATACCTGTAACCCAGGAGAGAAATAGGGGCAGCATTTAAGATTAGGGCATCTCTGGGCCAAGCTAAAACGATTTCTCTTCATCTATGTCTTAAAGAAAGTCCCTGATTTTAAAACAACTCCCCTCATTCTGGATCCATCCACAAGAGGAAATATCATTTCCACATCTACCTTATTTAGAGCATTAAGGATCTTAAAAGCTTTAGGCAAGCCAACCTTCATTCTTTTGAACTCCAGTGAAAGTGAGGACTGCAGCTGCTGGAGATCAGAGTGGTGCTGGAAAACCCTTCATCAGGAATAAAGGACTTTTTCTTGCTCCTTGGATGCTGTTTGACATGCTGTGTTTTTTCCAGCACCACTCCAATCTTGACTCTAGTGAAAACATGCCCAGTCTGTCCAATCTTTCCTCATAAGACAACCCGATCAATCCATATTTCGTAAATCTCCTCTGAATTAATTTCAATGCATTGTATGTTTCCTTAAATAAGGATATCAACATTGCACAGAATATTCAAGATGAGGCCCACAATGCCCTATAAAATTGAAAAAAAAATCAAAAAAGCTAGAGGTTAAAAATAAAACAAATACCTGTGTCTGAAATGTTGGCAAAGAGGGGACAGTTCAACATTGTGGCTGTGCCAGTGGAGGATACCAGTATTGGTAATGTTGGTGGGAGAAAAGTTGACTTTATGATCCTTAGTTTCGTGGATTAGTTGAGATTCTGTAGTTCTGATGCCTTTGACCGTGATTGAATTCCAGCATCAGTGTGAGAGAATATCCTTTGATTTTCTTACCTTTTTAACTGGTTTGAGCACTTGGAAATTAGACAGGATTTTTACCTGCAACACAAGGGTAACTCTGGGATAGTTCTGCACCTGTGACTGTTATAGCACACTAATGCTCAAACCCAGGCTGCTCTCCATGACAGAATTCCACCCCACTCCAGTAGAGATAAAGCTGACTCTTTAACTTCTATCCTTCTGGATTCTTCAAAGGGGAAAACAACGTAAAGTTGCTGAAGGCTGAGACACTTTCCACAGGAGTCAACAGCCCCTTGTACTCTCTGTTGTTAGAAGAGCTTGCTGTCTGATCTGAATGAATTTATTTTGATGCTTTTAGATGTTACGTCTATTGGTCCCACACTGAATTTTTTACACTTGCAATTGTAGTCTTTCTTGTGATCTTCCTTTAAAAAAATACACATTTTTGATGAAGGGCTAAAACAAGCCTGCAGCATTTTGGGGTCCCAACCCGTCATCATTTGAGAATCAATATATTTTCCTGGCTGACTGTATTTCTGAGAGCTGGCAAGATCATTTGGAAACTTGTATGAGGAAGACAGAATATTAATCTCTCCATGGGTGGAGTAGCAAACTATAGAGGAACCTCAATTATCCGAGTACCAATTATTCGAAAATCAGATTATCTGAAGGAGATCTCAAGGTCCATAACATCAAAGACGTGTGTCCAACATTGACCGCATCCTTTGTTTACCGTGATTAAAAGTGCTGCCAAGAACAGTCCAGGCACCGTCTCTAACTGACTGACCTCTCACCCACTCTCTCTCACTTCCCACACTTTCCCTGGAGTTCTACACAGTAGTGTACCCTAAAACCCCCTTCCCCAGATAATTTCTCCAACATTGTCCTGTACAGGGCAAAGGTGGAACCTGTTAAAAAGTTGCAGTAAAGGTTGTGTGCGCATGTGCGTGTGCTATTTGGAGATTCACCCCTCAAAAGGCAGTAAGCAGCAGCAGCAGTCTTGCTGGTGATGCCCAGTCTGGCTGCCCCAGAGAGGGGGCGAGGATGGACGGGAGTGGGGAGGGGGGAGTGCTCGGGGAGTAAGGGTGGGGGTGGGTGGTGTTGGACATGGTTTGGTGGCGGGTGGGAGGGCGGTGTTCGAAGGGGTTGGGGGGGTGGGCAGGTGGAGGTGGTGTTGGACAGGGCTTGGAGAGCAGGAGGGGTCGGGGGTCAGGGGGAGGTGGTGGTTGGGATTGTGAGCAGGTGGGGAGGGCGGGGAACAGGGATTCACTGTGATACTCCCTCATCTCTTGAACAGGGAGCAGACTTTACAGAAAACTCCGAGCCCCAGAGGAGAGGCATTGAATTGATTAAATGAATAATAGTTAACTGAATGAAATAGTGCCCGCCCATCTCATTCGGATAATCAAGGCTCCTCTTTATTTGGCTTGCTGCAAGACCATAAGATGTCAAAGTAAAAGTGGGCCATAACGAGTGTCGCTACCATTCAATAAGATCCTGGCTAATGCAATAATCTTCAATTCTTACCTTTTCCTCATAACCTATGATTCCCTGACAGTGAGTTCTAGAATCTACAGTGTAATACAGAGGTCCATGATGGACCCCTGTGCCATTCACAATATCCTCATTGGCATTGTCACTTCAGGTGAAATCTGTGTACTCTAGTAACTGACACCAATCTTCACTCAATAGGTCCCTGGATTCCTCTCTTGTGACTGTCCTTGATGTTTTGCTATGACACAGCATGACCCCCTTCCTAATGCCTTTCACTATTTGTGCCAGTATTTGCAGTTGCCCCTGCTCTTTGCTCCTTTTCTCTTCTGATTGGCTTCAATAGCAACTCAAATGTCAACACCATCCTCCACCTGTATTTCCCCTGATGATAGACCTGGCACTTGTGGGAGAAGTGCCTCTCATATTATAGCCAAACTCCCACACTCAGATAAAACTACTCCTGTCCTTCACTGCAGTGCAGACAGTGAGGTCTGTCGATGCTGGAGATCAGAGTTGTGAGTGTGTTGCTGGAAATGCACAGAGAGTCAGGCAATGCACAGAGAGTCAGGCAAAGGAGCAGGAAAATCAACTGGAGCCCTTCATCAGGAAGGCAACTGGGAGCCTTGGGGAATGAAGAAACAAATGGGAGGGGGTTGAGGCTGGAGGGAAGGTAGCTGAGAATGCAGTAGGTTGATGGAGGTGGGGGCAAGGCAACAAGTCAGAGGAGAAGGTGGAGTGGATAGGAGAGAAGGAAGATTGACAGATGGGACAGGTCATAAGGGTGGTGCTGAGCTGGAAGGTTGAAACTGGCGTAAGATGGGGGGAGGGGAAATGAGGAAACTGCTGAAGTCTACATTGATGCCCTGGGTTGAAGGGTCCCAAGGCAGAAGATGAGGCATTCTTCCACCAGACGTCGGGTGGTGTGGGAGTGGCGGTAGAGGAAGCCCAGGAGCTGCATGCCCTCGGCAGAGTGGGAGGGAAGTTGAAATGTTCAGCCACGGCACGGTGGGGATGATTGGTGCAGGTGTCCCAGAGATGTTCCTTGAAGCACTCTGTGAGAAGGCATCCAGTCTCCCCAATGTAGAGGAGACCGCATCGGGAGCAATGGATACAATGAATGACATCTGTAGAAGTGCAGGTGAACTTTGATGGATATGGAAGGCTCCTTTGGGGTCTTGGGTGGAGGTGAGGAGGTAGGTGTGTGTGCAGGTTTTGCAATTCCTGTGGTGGCAGGGGAAGGTGCCAAGAGGGGAAGGTGGCTTGCTAGGGGGTGTGGACCTGGCCAGGTAGTCACGGAGGGAATGGTCTTTGTAGAAAGCGGATAAGGGTGGCGAGGGAAATATATCCCTGATGATAGGGTCCATTTGTAGGTGACGTAAATGTCAACGGATGATGTGATTTATGCAGAGATTGGTGGGGTGGAAGATGAGTTCCTTGTTGTGGTTGGAGAGGTGGAGTTCAAAGGCGGAGGTGTAGGATGTGGATGAGAAGCGTTGGAGGGCATCTTCAACCACATGGGAGGGGAAATTTCGGTCTTTAAAGAAGGAACTGGCCCTCCTGAGAGCAGATACAGCGGAGGTGGAGGATTTGGGAATATATGATAGCATTTACGTAGGAGGTAGGATGAGAGGAGGTGTAATCCAGGTAGCTATGGGAGTCAGTTTGTTTGTAAAAAACATCAGTGTTGAGTCAGTCCTCGTGGATGGAGATGGAGAGATATAGCATGGAGGTGTCAGAAATGGGCCTGGTGATTTTAAGGTTGGGGTGGAATGTGTTCGTGAAGTTGATGAACTGTTTGACCTCCTCATGGGAGCACGAGGTGGCACCAATGCAGTCATCAATGTAGTGGAGGAAGAGGTGGGGAGTGGTGCCGGTGTAACTCCAGAAGATGGACTGTTCTACATAGCTCATACGGGTGCCCATGTGTCAACCTTTTGTTTGGAAAAAGTGGGAGGTTTGGAAGGAGAAATTGTTGAGAGTGAGGACCAGTTAAGCCAAATGAATAAGAGTGTCAGTGGAAGGGTACTGGTGAGGACATCAGGAGAGGAAAAAATGGAGGGCTTAGAGGCCCTGGTCACGGCGGATGGAGGTATAGAGGGATTGGATGTCCATGGTGAAGATGAGGCATTGGAGGCCGGGGGAAATGGAAGTCTTGGAAGAGGTAGACCGTGTAGGTGTCCCAAATGTGGGGAATTCCTGGACCGGGGGATAGGACAGTATTGAGGAAGGTGGAGGTATGTTTGGTGGGGCAGGAGCAGGCTGAGATGATAGATCAACCAGGCTAATTAGGCTTGTGGATTTGGGTAGGAGGTAGAATCGGACAATGCAGGGTTCCCGAACTATGAGATTGGAAGCTGTGGGTGGGAGATCTCCTGAGGTGATGAGGTTGTGTATAGTTTGGGATATGATGGTTTGGTGATGGGGTGTGAGGTCATGGTTGAGGGGACAGTAGGAGGAGGTGTCTTCAAGTTGGCACCTGGCTTCAGTGGTGTTTTTTGTCTGGGAAAGTGAAGCTCTTAGCTGGGGCAGGACTGACTGCAGGTAGAGTAGGTGACGGCTCATGACTGATAGCATGGAGTGGAGGATCCGGAAAAAGAATAATTGTTGAAGATTTCAGATTTGTAGTGTGTACTGGGTATGCTGTTCAGGTCTAAACTAGGTTGGTCTGAATGTGGTCTGGAGTTCATGTGGAATCAGACAGTTCTGTAGGTAGGTACTGAGGAATGAGATGAGGCTGTGGTAACGAGTCTGCTTGAAGATGTGGCTGAAGAGCTTCAGGGCAGAAGAGAGGACTTGGGGAGTATCATGAGAGAGGGACTCACTGAGATCTTTGTAGAGAGAGGAGGAGAACTTCTTCAAGGCAGGCATCCTTGGAAGAGGCTTCACAGTCAGGTTAAAATCAACTAGGAGACAGTGAGAACTGCAGATGCTGGAGATTAGAGTTGAGAGTGTGCTGCTGGAAAGTCACAGCAGGTCAGGCAGCATCCAACTGCAGGAGAATCGGCAATTCATGCTGGAGCCCTTCATTAGTAATGAGGCTGGGAGTCTCGGGGGTGGAGATGCAAATGGGAGGGGGTGGGGCTGAGAGTGTGATAGGTAGATGGAGGTGGGGTAATGGTGATAAGTCAAAGAGGAGGGTGGATTGGATAGGTGGGAAAGAAGATTGACAGGTGGGACATGTCAGGAGGGCGGTGCTGAGCTTGAAGGTTGGAACTGGGGT
Source organism: Hemiscyllium ocellatum (assembly GCF_020745735.1). Taxonomy (NCBI): domain Eukaryota; kingdom Metazoa; phylum Chordata; class Chondrichthyes; order Orectolobiformes; family Hemiscylliidae; genus Hemiscyllium; species Hemiscyllium ocellatum. The sequence goes on from NC_083416.1 coordinate 66,603,874, forward strand.
AAGGTGGGGGGAGGAGAAATGAGGAAACTGGTAAAATCCACATTGATGCCTTGGAGTTGAAGGGTCCCAAGGCGGAAGATAAGACGTTCTTCCTCCAGGCGTCGGGTGGTGATGGAGTGGCGTTACTGTCTGGGAAATCGAGGCTCTGAACTGGGGCAGGACTGACTGCTGGTAGAGTAGATGATGGTGCATGGCTGATAGCGTGGAATTTTTGTCTGGGAAAGTGAGGCGCTTTTTGCCTGGGAAAGTGAGGCTCCTTGCAATGGCACTATCCTTCTTTTTCCTAACCCATCTTACTTCTTGTCCCTTGGTTAGCATTCATTTCCATCCATAGTTTCTGATTATTTGGATTGGTTTAAAATATTCAAACTCTTCCAATATAAATTTATTTTCCTAAGAAACCTACAAGGTAACAATTTAAAACGTACATGGAGACAGCATTATTATAAGTTATTTCCTAAGGAGCTTCTCAATGTTATGTTTATATCCAGGTGAAGTAGTTGATGTGGAATAAACCTCCTGGATTAAACCATAGAATCGTTGGGTGGTATCTTTGTCTGACCTCGTCAAGTAACTGTCTCAACTCTGTTCATAAATATTTTATTTTTCTTCTTGATCTTCAGTTAACATGTTCTGGAGAGAAAAGAAGCTGACGGGAATCAGAGCTCATTATTGTGCACATTATTTCTCTTTACAATGGATACAAAATAGGAGTACCTCTGTCACCTCTTCGTACTTGGTGATATGGACTGTGGTGCTATTAATCAGTATGCTATTAATCAGTCCTGAGCATGGTACTCACATCTATCAGGTTAGTCGAAATCCTGTGTAAAGCCAATAGCCATTATAGACTCAAGTTTCTGAATGCAGCTCCTTTTAGAGATAATTGGCCAATCATGTTGCTAACTATATTCATACAAAGCCTTCCCACGGCCTAGAGCATGGCCTTTAGTACATGAGTACAGCTTGGCACACACTGTACAGAGTATTTTACTCTTTTTTGTGAATAAAGCAGCCAGGTCTATGGTTGTCCATCATTTCTTTCTACGGTTTATTTCCCAGTACACTTTTGGATTAAAAGATTAATTGGAAGTGGAAAGAAGAAGTATCTTTCAGTCATCCCATGTTATGTTGCTCCTTAATTTTCTCCTTTGGGCCAGTTCAAGGTCAATTTGCATTTAGCTTCCTTTATGTTCAAGCTATTTTCACCAACTCTCAGCCTCTTCCTGTCTCCTCCCCCTCAACATTCATTGAATGGCAGGGAACGGCATCGAATTTGACATTGAAAGATTGAAGAACCCATCCTTTCCAATTTCTTCTCTCCCTATCCGACAAATAAATACTTAGAACCCATTAACCACTTCAGTTCAATTGCACAGTCAAATCCAACAGCTACTGTCGGAAATTAGAAACAATTCATATTCTCACCCTTGATGACAAACAATTCTAGCAAACAAACGTGCTACATCATCATACCTCTCATCTCTCTCATTTTCAGTGACATTTTTTGGTCCACTTAATTTATCTCATGATCGGAAAATACTGAGTCATGACATTGCTCTTTCTCAATTTAGCATTTATGTATCTATTTTAGGGCCATTTCAAATGGCAATTGCTACTGTTGCTAAACTAAAGATGAAGACATTTTGAAGTGGATTTGCTATACGAAATATTTTTGAATTATGTTTAACTCTTTCCTGTCTCAATGATTATGTAGTCAGATTTAAAAGAAATTGGTGGTAGAAATTGGCCTCATTAGCAGATCTTTGCATTCAAGGGCTAAAGTTAACCCTGATCTAAGCAAGATGAAATGCCTGACTACTTTTAAGCTTTTGAATAGTAATTAATAAAATTTTGTCATCTGCATTTGGTTGCAATACCTGCACCATTCTTTTTGTTAGAGAAAATTGTATTATAACCATTCATATAGTTGTAAGCTTTGTCATTCATGGATGTTATTAACTATCTGGATAATGTTTTGTTTTGAAGTTTTTTTTAAATTAATGGATGTTAATGGAGGTACAAGCAGAATCAATGTGTGGTTCACTTTCAATATCCTTACTGTTATTCTCTATACATATCTGCCTTTTTGTTATGAAGTTCAATGATAGTTAATATAAGCAATCAGCAAATTGCTCCAGTGAGTAACTGAATCTGCAAAATCAAAGCTTCACGGGTTTGGTTCCTGATTGGTAAGCCCTTAATAGTCGTTGCAGTGGAAATTCTTTAAAATTAGCCTTACTGTAGATAAACTGGGGAGATTGTGCAAGTCTATAAATGATGGTCACAAATAGGATCAGCATTATTGTGATTGCACTCATTCTTGAGTTATCTGTTTATACTTATCATCAGAGCTCAACTTGAACAATGACTTGATAAATATACAGAATTGCAGGTGCTGGAAATCTGAAATAAAAACAGAAAAAGCTGGAGAAACTCAGCACTTTTATCAGCAGTTGTAAAGAGACAAGCATTGTTAGCATTTTGAGTGCCCTTTGTCAGAAATTAAAATAAATGGGAAATGGGGGTGGTACTTATTCTGATGAGGCATGTTGTGTGTGAATAGGGTACATGGTGATGGAGTCCAGAGAGAGAGAGACAAAGAAAATAAAAAAATGAATAAGTCACTGATGTTAAAAGTTGAGAAAAATAGTTAAATGTTAAGCAGGGCACTAATGAGAAATTGTAATAATTGAAAATGGAACAAAATCAGAAATTGCTGGAGAAACAAAGCAGGTCTAACAAATGATATGGAGGGCAAGCAGAGTTTTAATGTTTTGAGTCCTGTAACCCTTCTTTAGATTTCCAAAAGCTGTAATTCGTTGTTTTATTATAATTGAAAACAGGGTGGCTGTACAGGGTGTAACCCATGTGGTGCAGGATGAGTAGTGTCCTGTGTGATATAGGTAGCTCCCTGCACAGACAACCCTTTTTCAAATATACACATTTCTTATTAGCATCTTACCTAGCATTTATCCCTCTCTGAGCTTATCATCATCTATCTTTTTGTTTGGCTAATCCTTTAATCTCTCTCTTTCTGGGCTCCATCTCCATGTATTCTACTCACTACCAGCCCTCCAGCCTGACAAATATCATCCTTCCCCATCTATTTTTAGTTCTGATGAAGGGTCACTGGACTTGAAGTGTTGAATATGGATAATGATTGCTTGGGTGAAATACAAGACAGAAACTGGTACTTCAGAAACAACACCTTCAAAGGAAAATGGAAATGGAGAAAACAGATAATGAGAAAAGGAAAGATAATCACAGGTTTGTTGCATTGGAAACTGCAGGCACTTTCACCACTGATTTTATCCTTTTCAAATACTGCTATTCTTTATTTGTTTTACCACTTTGTTGCCATTATTTTGACCTTTCATAGTCTAATGGGCTGTTTGCACACTTTTTGTGTTTATAACACTGGTATTTTTAAGTGGCAAAATCACTGAAATATAAGAAGATCTAGTGCACAATTCTGAAGTATTCTGCAGGCTACATGGTGAGTAAGAGATAGAGCATATGAAAAGTGTGCCTACGTCAGTGATAAGAGTAGATAAGTCTTCCGTCTTCATTATTCTTTTATCATTATTTCGAGAGTGTGAATGAATGCATAAAAGCAGCTGAATAGAGGATATTTTCTATTGATGTTCCATTTGGTATTGTGTTTTGTGTAAATCACAGCTTTCAATGTAATCATTGGTTATTTAAAGGAGTCAGATATTAATTTAAAATTCTAAAATGTCTTTGAAATTGCACTTTCATTGTTAACATAATGGCAACACAAGACCAAATATCACTCTTAAAATGTATGAAGTCCTGGTTCAACCTGATTAAGTGTCAATATTTAACACACATAAAACTGTAAAAAATGACTTCCTGGGGCTTATAATTGAACTAATGCTGTTAGTTATCATGCATTAAAATTTTATGACCAAGTTTAATCTAAAACAGAAAATATAAACAATCAATAATTCTAAAAGTAGTAAGGGAAAAATATACTTGGTGTTTTATCCTAATGTTTGTTTTCGTTCCTCCTCACTGAGACATGTATTAAATTTTCAGTATCTTGGAAAATATTTTGATAGTTTCAGACAAAGTTAGATAAAAAGTAGAAAGGGTTCGTGGTCACATTATTTTGACATGCTGTGCATAATTTGTTGATATGATGCCTTTGTATTTCAAATGGTTTTAAAATGTAAATTTCTAATGGAGGAGCTTTAAATTATAAGAAATGTGCACCCATTTCCTCAGGCTTCGATTGTTTATCTGATTTCTCCTTATTGACACAGTTATTTGCTAAGACAATTGACAGGAAAAACTTCTTTCTAAACATCTGCTTACAATATTGTTATGGAAGCGAACATATGTCATGCATAAGTTAATTTCACTGCTTGGTTAACTTCCTGGCGAGTACATATAATTCAACTCATACACACAAAAATATGGTTAAACTGAGAAACGCACTTCAATTTTTGAAAGACACCAACATTTGTATTAATCTCTACTTCTGCAGCAAGAAAATTAAGATCCTTTCTTGGCCTCTGAGTACTTCAAGCATGATCAGCATTTGATGCCCTTGTGAATGAGGTGGTGAGCTTTCCTCGTTGTAGTTCAATCTCCCTTGCTGTTGCTAGCCAGGGAGTTCCGGGATTTTAAACCAGCAACAATGAAGGAAGGTGACGATATATGTTGCACTTGGAGCAAAGTTTGAATTTGAACAGAATTTAAGATAATGATGTCCCCATACATCAGCTGCCTTTGTTTTGTTTAAGGGTACACTTTGCAGATTTGGTAGGTTGTCATCAAAGAAACTTTTGTTTTTTGCTGGAGGGAATTCTGTGAATTTGATGTATAGCAAGCTTGGCTCACAGGAGGAGTAGGCAAACTTATTAGTAATTCCACAAGTAGGATTTATTCAGTTAGGATCATTGTTCCTTCAGCTTCACCTGGCATTCAGATAAGTTTTATCATTAACTACACCTTCTACACTGGCTGCTTTGAAGGTCTTGCATCGTGTTATGGTAAAAAAATAATCTAAATATATGTGTAATCCACAAATGTAGGAATCTACTTTGTCAGTATTGACCATGATAGTGAACAATACCAATTAAATATGAATGCCACCTTGGCTTTGATGTAAATAACATTATTGGGATGGGAACTGACAACTTTAATTGAAAATGAATGACTTATTACCTTCAGAAAAATATTTTATTATCCTAACTCCCTACATCAGACTAATTAATAGATTATAAATCTAATGAATGAAAACAGACAACATAAATAAGAATAATTTGCGAGAAATATGCACTCTTAAAAACCCAATGCAATAAAAGAAGAAACTGGTTGTCCTTGAAATGACTGTGAAAGCCTCAATAAAATAAAAGAATCATAATTAAATTATGCAGCACGGTGACTATCACCATCATTGTTCCTGGTTTTATGTCACTGCATCTGTTGTAAGAAGTTGATGAATGTTGGTTTGTTGGTCTGTAGGAGGTTGATTTGCTGTGTAACTCAATTGGCTCCATAAAAATCCAGCATCAAAATGGAAAGGCATCATATGTAAGAAACACTATGATGTCATCCAACAATAGGTTTTCAGTCAGGATAGTAAGAAGAAATAAACTGCAGAGAGATAAAGTACACTCAATGCTGAGTTAACACTCCAGAGAAGTACATTACTGGTGCTCAATATGTATGATTTGGAGTCGGTCAACAAGGTTACTGGAACTAACTCCAAATGCCTCTCACACAAATCATGAGTTTTTGACAGGCTCTTAATATCATTTCTCACTTTTGTGACAAAACCATTTCCAGTATACTGTGAGAATGTAACCTTCAGGGTGCAGTAAGTTCCAAGATACTCCGTTATCTGTTTCAAAATGTTAGAAACATTTGATTTGGCCCAGCAATTGGACCAAAGTTATTTCAAAGATTTTTCAATAGGTCACTCAGGTCAGTTCAATGGTTACTAAAGAGGTGGTCAAAACCTACAAAAGTCAGTAAGTATGAGAGGGAGATTTGGATGCCATTTAATGCAGTGCTGCCTTTAGTTGTTGAGCTCAGAATGTAGTTCTGAAGAAGAGTCATATTGGAGTCAAAACATTAATTCTATTTCTCATTTCACAGATGATGGCAGACTTGCTGAATTCAGTGTCCACATTATTTTACTTTTATGTGAACTACCTGGTTTCTCTATAGGGGATGCAGTGAGAAATCAAGGACAGTTGGCTATCATCATGCTGTAAGAACTCATGCAAATGTTGAGGCAGTCCATGACTGATCAATTCATTAAAGGAGGTTTGACATTGGGAAAAAAAATAAGAATTGCAATCCCTTTGAAGTTTAAAGACAGTTATAGAGTCACAGTCATAGAGATGTACAGCATGGAAACAAACCCTTCGGTCTAACCCATCCATGCCGACCAGATATCCCAACTCTATCTGCTCCCAATTGCCAGCACCCAGCCCATATCCCTCCAAACCCTTCCTATTCATATGCCCATCCAAATGCCTTTTAAATGTTGTAATTGTCCCAGCCTCCACCACTTCCTCTGGCAGCTCATTTCATGCATGTACCACTCTCTGTGTGAAAAAGTTGCCCCTTAGGTCTCTTTTATATCTTTCCCCTCTCACCCTAAACCTATGCCTCCTTGTTCTGGACTCCCCCACACCAGGGAAAAGACTTTGTCTATTTATGCTATCCATACCCTTCATAATTTTGTAAACCTCTATAAGGGTGTAAACCTCAACCTCCAACACTCCAGGGAAAACAGTCCCAGCCTGTTCAGCCTCTCCCTATAGCTCAAATCCTCCAACCCTGGCAACATCCTTGTAAATCTTTTTTGAACCCTTTTAAGTTTCACAACATCTTTGCAATAGGAAGGAAACCAGAATAGCAATATTCCAACAGTGGCCTAATCAATGTCCTGTACAGCCGCAACATGAACTCTCAACTCCCGTACTCAATACTCTGACCAATAAAAGAAAGCATACCAAACACTTTCTTCGCTATCCTATCTACCTGCGATTCCACTTTCAAGGAGCTATGAACCTGCACTCCAAGGTCTCTTTTTTCAGCAACACTTCAAAAGGTCTTACCATTAAGTGCATAAGGCCTGCTAAGATTTGCTTTCTCAAAATGCACCACCTTGCATTTATCTAAATTAAACTCCATCTGCTACTTCTCAGCCCATTGGCCCATCTGGTCAAGATCATGTTGTAATCTGAGGTAACCTTCTTCGCTGTCCACTACACCTCCAATTTTGGTGTTATCTGCAAATGTACTAACTGTACCTCTTATGCTCACATACAAATCATTTATGTAAATGAAAAAGTAGTGCACCCAGCACCGATCCTTGTGGCACTCCACTGGTCACAGGCCTCCAGTCTGAAAAACAACCCTCTACCACCACTCTCTGTCTTCTACTTTTGAGCCAGTTCTGTATCCAAATGGTTAGTTCGCCCTGTATTCCATGAGATCTAACCTTGCTAATCAGTCTCCCATGGGGAACCTTGTCGACCACTTTACTGAAGTCCATATAGATCACATCTACTCCTCTGCCCTAATCAATCCTCTTTGTTACATCCCCAAAAAACTCAATCGAGTTTGTGAGACATGATTTCCCACACACAAAGCCATGTTGACTATCCCTAATCAGCCCTTGCCTTTCCAAATACATGTGCATCCTGTCCCTCAGGATTCTCTCCAACAACTTACCCACCACTGACGTCAGGCTCACAGGTCTATAGTTCCCTGGCTTGACCTTGCCACCCTTCTTAAACAACGGCACCATGTTAGCCAACCTCCAGTCTTCCAGCACCTCCCCTGTGACTATTGATGATACAAATATCTCAGCAAGAGACCCAGCAATCACTTCTCTAGCTTCCCACAGAGTTCTCTGGTACACCTGATCAGGTCCTGGGGATTTATCTATTTTTATGAGTTTCAAGACATCCAGCACTTCCTCCTCTGTAATATGGACATTTTTCAAGGTGTCACCATCTATTTCCATACATTCTGTATCTTCCATATCCTTTTCCTGATGCAAAATACTCATTTAGTATCTCCCCCATCTATTACGGCTCCACACAAAGGTCGCCTTGCTGATCTTTGAGGCACCCTATTCTGTCCCTCATTACCCTTTTGTCTGTACTGTACTTGAAAAAAACATTTGGATACTCCTTAATTCTATTTGCCAAAGCCATCTCATGTCCCCTTTTTGCCCTCCTGATTTTCCTCTTAAGTATATTCCTACTGCCTTTATACCCTTCTAAGGATTCACTTGATCTATCCTGTCTCTACCTTATATATGCTTCCTTATTTTTTTTAACCAAACCCTCATATTTCTTTTGTCATCCAGCCTTTCCTTTCACCCTGACAGGGATATACTTTCTCTCGATTTTCGTTATCTCATTGCTGAAGGCTTCCCGTTTTCCAACTGTCCCTTTATCTGCAAACATCTGCCCCCAATCAGCTTTTGAAAGTTCTTGCCTAATACCATCAAAATTAGCCTTTCTTCCATTTAGAACTTCAACTTTTAGATCTGGTCTATCCTTTTCCCTCACTATTTTAAATCAAATGGAATTATGGTCACTGGCCCCAAAGTGTTCTCTGATTGACACCTCAGTCACCTGCCCTGCCTTATTTCCCAAGAGAAGGTCAAGTTTTGCACCTTCTCCAGTAGGTACATCTACATACTGATTCAGAAAATTTTCTTGTACACACTTAACAAACTTCTCTCCATCTCAACCCTTAACACTCTGGCAGTCCCACTCTATGTTCGGAAAGTTAAAATCCCCTTCCATAATCACCCTATTATTCATACAGATGGCTGAGATCTCCTTACAAGTTTGTTTCTCAAGTCCCCTCTGACTATTAGGGGGTCTATAATACAATCCCAATAAGGTGATCATCCCTTTCTTATTTCTCAGTTCCACCCAAATAAATTCCCTGGATGTATTTCCAGGAATATCCTCCCTCCGGACAGCTGTAATGCTATCCCTTATCAAAAGCACCACACCCCCTCCTCTCTTGCCTCCCTTTCTGTTCTTCCTGTAGCATTTGTATCCTGGAACGTTAAGCTGCTAGTCTTGCCCATCCCTGAGCCATGTTTCTGTAATTGCTATGATATCCCAGTCCCATCTTCCTAACCACGCCCTGAGTGCATCTGTCTTCCCCATTAAGCCCCTTGCATTGAAATAAATGCAGTTTAATTTATTAGTCTTACCTTTTCCCTGCCTGCCCTGATTGTTTGACTGTCTTCTGTTCTCAACTGTACGAGTCTCAGATTGATCTCTTTCCTTACTATCTCCCTGGGTCTCCCCACCACCCCCACCCCCCACCCTACTAGTTTAAATCCTCCCGAGCAGCTCTAGCAAATCTCCCTGCCAGTATCTTAGTCCCCTTCCAATTTAGGTGCAATCCGTCCTTCTTGTACAAGTCACTTCTACCCCAAAACAGATTCCGATGATCCAAAAATATGATTCCTTCTCCCAGACACCATCTCCTCAGCCATGCATTGCTCATAGCACCGGGAGTATTCCAAATATTACTACTCTTGAGGACCTCCTTTTTAAATTCCTGCCTAACTCTCTGTAATCACCCTTCAAAATCTCAACCTTTTCCCTTCCTATGTCATTGATTCGAATATGGACAATGACCTCTTGCTGGCCCCTCTTCCCCTCGAGAACATTCTGCACCCTCTCTGAGACATCCTTGATCCTGGCACCAGGGAAGCAACACACCATTCTGATTTTTCGTTGCTGGCCACAGAAACGTTTATCTGTACCTCAGACTAGAGAATTCCCTACACAACTGATCTCTTGGAACCCAACGTACCCCTCGTTGCATTAGAACCAGTTTCAATACCAAAAACTTGGCTGTTCGTGCTACATTCCGCTGAGAATTCATCACCCCCTACATTTTCCAAAACAGCATACTTAGTTGAAATGGGTATAGCCACAGAACACAACTGTACTAAGTGCCTACTCTCTTACCTTTCCTGGAGTTAACCCATCTGTGTGACTGTATCTTGATAACACATAGTTTCATTAACATCTGAGATACTGATTGAGACATCGATGGGATCTGTCTTGGTCACATTTGCTATATGATGCATGTCGTAGGCTATTCAATCACAAAGTATAATCTATATTTAACACATTATTTCCGAGTACGAAACATAACTTGTACATTTAATGTACATTGAATTATTGTTCTAACTTTGTTTTGTAATGTTTATTGTTATTTGTTCAAAACCATAGAATTATGCAGCTTTATTCTCTAAGTAAGTCCCCTGGGTCTCACAAATTCTCTACTTTAAAATAAAATGCTGAGAATTACAGACGCCATTTGGAATAAAAGGTCCCGGGTCAGATTGTAACATAAATTTTGGGGTTTTGTCCAGTAACATAAATGCCTAACTGCCTGTTTTCAGGAAATATTTTGCAAGAAATCTTTTACTCTCTCTTATTGGTCAAATGTTCCCTTGCTCTGAAGATGAAGCACATAGCTTGTGTATGTGCACAATGTGCTGTTCCCTTTCTTTGACTTGGTGCTATGATGTTTCTGGATGCGTGTGTGTGTAGGGTTAATGACAGTTCATCCATTATGATTATAAACAGCACTGAGTCTCTTTGTCCTTCTCCTATCAGAGCCATATATCTTAGATAAACTTTATCACTTGACTTGGCCAGCACACTGAGTAGAAGCGAGAGATGAATACTGCACAATACTGGATGAGGGCAATCATTCACCTGTGCAGTGGTGGAAGATTGTCTATCATTCCAAATGATGTTTGAGTCAGTTAACTGAAAGCACTAATAATGTGTAACTGCGTAGAATAACCATTCTATTTGTTGAGTAGTTGTGCATCTTGGCACAGCAGTCGTAGTCTAGTTATACAGCTGCTACATCCTGAAGATGCCAGGCAGTTGAATGCTGGCAGTTCTGCCATCAACATAATTTATCTTGTTCTCAAACCCATCTCATTTGATGAAGACTCTGCAGTTCATCCGCCTCATACAGATATAGTGATCGACATTGAACTCAAATGCATGTTATGACTGAAATCTCACCTTCTATCCACAAACCACATAGGTATAATACAACAATAAACTGCTTCCCAACAACACTGATTTTCATCAAAAAGTACTTAAAGACATTTTTCTCACTAATTAACATTGCTGGCTTACAATATCTGTCAAAACCTCGGCTTCAAAAATGCTGTTGTCTCTTTAGGCCACCGATAGAAATCTACTTCAATGAACTTCCCTGTAGCTTATTCCAATGCCTTTAATTCTCATGGAGTAGAAACGCGGTACCAGGCTTCTGACTGTGAACTTTGCTCTTTGGCACTTCAATAATGACTCATAATCATTACCCTTATGGAATGCTTTGCTTAGCATTTAGACGTGTACCAACAATTTTGCATGAGATATGAAACTGTCTTCCTCTCCTAGTGTTTTCTACAATACACACCAAAGTTAATGCTGAGAATTACAGACGCCATTTGGAATAAAATGTCAATGCTATTTTTAAAACTGATGAGAAAATACCAGTTTTCAAATAAATTGATAAACTTGCAAAGATTGTTTAACCATGAGTTTATCAAATATTATTATGCAGGCAAATCAGACAGCAATGTGGTGAAGAATAGAACAGGAATTACAAGGTTTTTGTTACAGAAGCAATTAAACACTGTGTCTCACCAATCAACAATACTTCTTTCAATATGCTCCCTTTATTTATCAGCATATTGAAGCACCCACTTAATTTTCACCACAATATAATTAAATGCCCATATAAAAATAACTTTTTTTCTCTCTTCAGAGATTAAGGATAATTTATAGATTTCTCTTTCAGTAAAGCAAAGCACCCCATAATGAGATAAAACCTCCTCCAGAAATTCTAGAATCTTTCATACCTAAACTTCCTTGAGCAAACGTTTCTGGCGGTCAATGGCTTAAATCAACTCATTTAGGGATAGAGATCTCCAAGACATTAACAACGATATTACCTTCCATGTGCATCTTGCACAGAATTCCATTTATAAAAGAATTATAAAATATAATCCTGTATCCATTGCCTTCACACGATCCACTGACTTTGCAGCAAGAGTACTTTGACAACTTTTTTTAAACTGCTGAAGAAAGACAAATTTTGATGAAGCTTTTCAACTTGCATGTATCAGAACAATTTGCATTAATGCTAATTGAAGGGAAAATATGAATTTATGGGATGGTAATATTGATTAGTTGAAAAATAGACTGGTTAGTATAGGAATTGCCATGGAGAAGGCAAACATTAATGACAATTGACAGTTAACTGCAATCCCAAAATATCAAATATTTCTTTGAATTTTTATGCCATAATATTTGGATCTAATTGTATTCCTTGGGTAATCCAAATGGTGTTAAAAAAAACCTCTTCACAAGCATTATCAGGTTAATATTCCCTGAAGACACTGTCTCAGTAAGTTGTATTCAATCATCTATTACAGTTAATGGTTTCCTGAAGAAGGGCTCATGCCCAAAACGTCAACTCTCCTGCTCCTTGGATGGTGCCTGAGCTGCTGCGCTTTTCCAGCAGCACATTTTCAGCAATGGTTAACAGTTACCAATTCTCCCTTCTTGCTTTAGGAATGGATTTGACACAATTCATTGAGACTGCAATAAAAGCTTCCTTGAAAGATGGCATTGGAATTAATGGCACAGGTTGGAGATTCTACACAACCTGACATGTATTGCAAGACTTTAACTTCACCTTCATGCAACCCTGGCCAATAAAACAAAGATTCTGGTATTTTAACTTGTGCTTTCCTTGTAGCTGGGTGATCTGGAACTTCATGAGTCACTTGTGCAATTTCATTGTAATATTTAGATGAAACTATTACTATTAGTATTACTACTTATGTCCCATCAGTTCATATTTGAGATGGTCTTTAGTTCTTCATTGACATTTTTGCATTTAAATCACAACAATCAGGTAACAATTTTCTCATTTCAGGGTCGACTTTTTGCATATCTATCAAAGATGGGCCAAATAGGTCATTCTCATTCTTTCTATTATTCTGCTTTTTATTTCAGGTTTTCAAAGAAAGTGTCAGATAATAGAATTTCTACATCATTTCCCTTTTGCATAGATTCTTCCTCTTCTTGACTAAGTTGGTACACCAAATATCTTGTCACAATATACTTAGGAAACAATCCAAGTTGTTCATCCTGTAGCATCTCAGTTTCTTTTATTGCCACTGGTTGGTCCAAAAACCCTCGGCAAGATTAAAAATTTTGAACGAGTAAGGTCATTCCCTAATATAAAATTAATTCCTTCTTGAGGGATGTTTTGCACTATTCCAACTACAATCTCTCCACTTTTGGGAAGAAGAATTATATCAACAGTCAGCATCAGTGACTGACTTGTTCTCAAATCCCTTAAAATCTTTATTAGTTGATCTCATTCATGTGTAAAGTAAGGATATGCCTCTCCTTTGGAAATAAATTGTCTAGTGGTTTGATTCTTTTCATCAACATTCAAGGAATAATTTTCCTGACTCTTCTGATTCATCTCCCCTTCCTAGTAAACACTCCGCTTGTATTATTGCAATGGTTTTGGCCGCTAATTCATTTCCTGAAATAATGTTTCTTGAAGCTTCCTTCAGTATTCCTACATCTGCAACAGGTTTCCCATTTAATTATGGGAATTATGTGGCCGTTAGTATGTCCAGTCTTATTTCAATGGCAGCATATTCTTCCTCTTTTCTGTCCCCACACTTTCTACTCTTCCAATTTCTTTGTTGATTCTCATATGAACATTTCCACATGTAACGGTCTGTGTGAGATATCATAATTGTACATCAAAACAGCTGCTTCTGGGATCTTTGATACTTGACATCCATTTAAATAAGTCCCAAGGTTTACCATAGTCATAGAGATGTACAGCATGGAAACAGACCCTTCGGTCCAACCCGTCCATATGGACCAGATATCCCAACCCAATCTAACAACAGCAGGTCTGGCAGCATCTTTGGAGAGAAAGCAGAGTTAATAGTTCGGATCCAGTGACCCTTCACCATTTACAACATCCTCAGTTCTTTGTTTTTTTGTTTTTTCTCCCACAATCAGAATTCGTCTCACAATCTCATTTTTTTTCTCTGACTGGATTTCTCAAACCCATGGATTTTGTAACACTTTTTTTTCTTGCAATGTCTATAAATGTCTGATTAGGCATCTTTATTAAATTCTAAATGTTAATTGATGAGCTCAATGGACAAGTTCATTTGCATTGACTTATAACAGCTTCATAGTCTGCAGATTGCTCTTCTGAAGACTAATGTACACATTCAACATTTTACCTCTCAGGACACCTTGGAACATTAGGGTTCAAGCATCATTTGGCTACCTCAATATCCAAGCTATCATTTCAAATAATGTGAAATATCTTTCAATTCCATCCCTTGTATATTTAGGGGCTAAATGCAGAATTCAGGTTAAATTAAATCATTCACTGGAAATCAGAATTATCATCTGAACCATTATTTCTTCTTTGTTCCTTTACTGCAAGGTTTAATTCAGGCAAGTCATGTTGTTTGAGTTCTTCCTCTCTTTACAGATTAACATCTTTATGTTCCATTTCCCTTTCCACTGCCTTTTCTTTTTCTTAACCCTTTTCCCATTTTTATTGTATTTCTTTCTCTTTTTTTAAAAATTACTTACAGCGTGGAAACAGGCCCTTTGGCACAACAAGTCCACACTGACCTTCCAAAGAACAACCCACCCACACCCATTCCCCTACATTTACCCCTTCCCCTAACACTACAGGCAATTTAGCATGGCCAATTCACCTGACCTGCACATTTTTGGACTGTGGGAGGAAACTGGAGCACCCAGAGGAAACCCACGCAGATACTGGGAGAATGGGCAAACTCCATACAGACAGTTGCCTGAAGCAAGAATTGAACCTGGCTCCCTGGCGCTTTGAGGCAGCAGTGCTAACGACTGTGCCACCGTGCCACTTGCAAATTCCACATAATTTTACTTTCTCCTGTATTCAAGGATATGTTTTCATCTCTAACTGATTCTTACTAAATTTTTCTAGTGACACATCAAGTTCAAGTTTCCCTCCTTTTCATTCAAAACCGTGGATAATCGATTTAAGCTCTCATCCTTATGCAAATTCTGTTCTATTTCTACTGCTAGATTTTCCACTAGCTCCACCTGTTTCCTTTTGAATAAAGATTCAAAACAATCTCCTATTATATTTTTGACTCCAGAAAAGTCACAACGGCATTGAAAGCCATGTTAAAATGTCAAACTGTGTAATATATGTCACAATAATTCCCTCATTTCTATAGTAGGTAGCACCATGTAGTCATTTTTAAAGATTCAAAAATCAAGACTTGTAATTCCAGCAAAGAGACCCCACTTCGTTATGATTACTTCTGATGGTGCTATGTTTTGGTTTTCTTTTTTGTTCACCTTGGAGGTCATTTACTGGATATACTCACAAGAGACCATTGGTCAGAAGGAATCTCACATGAAAGGAAAGGTTCCTTCGAATATTGTGGTTGATAGAATTGATACGTTTTACATAATGTGATAGGTTGATTGGTGTTCTTATCAACACTGGGCACCAAATTCTTCGCTTTTTTTCCCAAACAACATAACCTATATATATTGTCTCAAAATTCTACCTTTTTCTCATTCTGGGAGGAAAGCAGCCCACAATAAAGTAGAAACAGTCAAGACAAAAAGATGTGTGTTTTTTTTTATATTCACTCATGGGACCTAGGCCTTGCTGGCTGGCCAGCATTTATTGCCTGTCCCTTGTTGCCCTTGAGGAGATGATGGTGGGGATGTCTGACATGGCTCCTCACTCCTTCTGAGGGGGGGAAATCTTGACTCTGATCTCCAAGAGTGGCCAACTGACTATGTCCAAACCTCAGAGTTTAAAGTCTCACAACACCAGATGATAGTCCAACAGGTTTATTTGGAAGCACTAGCTTTCAGAGCGCTGCTCCTTCATCAGGTGGTTGTGCAGTACAAGATTATAGAACACAGAATTTATAGCAAAAATTTATAGTGTGATGTAACTGAAATTATATATTCAGAAAAACCTGGATTGTTTGTTAAGTCTCTCACCTTTTAGAATTGACATGTTGGTTCCAGTTCTTTCATATGTAAAATCGCAGAACTTTTTAAAAGAAATTACATTCTTGAATGAACTTTAACAATTGGTGCCATATCGACCCAGATAATGCATTGAAGACATAAGGTGCCCTGTGCTAGACAGTCTATGCCCCAATGTCCAGACTGATTCTAATCTATAAAAGGGATTTCTGGAATCTTACATGGATTCATGCAATTTTTGAGCAAAATAAAATGTAATTCTGCAAGTTGTGTGATTTTTAACATTATACACCCAGCCCCACACCAGCATCTCCAATCCAAGCCTCGTGACTGGTATATGAGGCTGCCCTTGACTTACTGGTTTGGACCCTCTGAGTGAAGGCTATCCCCCTTCAATTGACTGAGACCTGTTGACACCAATGAGAAGCTTCCTGACTTTGTCTGCCTTAAATGTCAAATTCAGACATAAGTGATATGAATGGATGTAAGTTTGCATGCTGAGTTGGAAGGTTCATTTCCAGATGTTTCGTCACCCTAACATCTTCATTGGGCCTCTGATGATGATTCCTGCTTTCTATTTACATGTTTAGGTTTCTTTGGGTTGGTGATGTTACTTCCTGTTCTTTTTTCTCAGGGGCAGGTAGATGAGGTCTAACTCGATGTGTTTGTTGAAAGCTTTTGGGTTGGAATGCCATGCGTTTAGGAATTCTCATGCATGTCTCTGTTTGGCTTGTCCAAGGATGGGTGTGTTGTCCCAATCGAAGTGGTGTCCTTCCTTATTTGTATGTAAGAATATTAGTGAGAGAGGGTCATGCCATTTTTGTGGCTAATTGGTCTTCATGTATTGATCCTGGCACAAGCCAAACAGAGACACACACTAGAATTCCTAGAAACAAGGCATTCCTATCAGGACTCTATCAACAAACACATCGAGTTAGACCCCATCTACTATCTGAGAAAAAAAAAACAGGAAATGAAATCACCACAGGAAACGGCATCACCAACCCAAAGAAACCAAAACATATGAATAGAAAGCAGGAATCATCAGCAGTGCTTCACCCAGAGGCCCACTGAAGATGTTGCCTAGTGGGGTGACGAAACGTTTGGAAATGAACCTCCAGCTCAGTGAGCAAACCTACATCCAGAACCACAGCCTGAGCTACAAATCTTCTCAAAAATTTGCTATGAGTGATATGAGCTTGGTATCTCTAACTAAGAGGGCAAAGCACTCAAAGGTAAGGCAGAAATACTGTATACATTCAGGTATGCTCAGAGAGAGTAAGCATAATGACAACAAGCTATCAGCCTGAGATGTAGCTTGGTCCAGTCCATTGTTTGTGTGCATGTCTCTCAGAACAATATTCTTGCTGCAGTATTACAATGATAGTTTCCAATACAGTCTGAAGTGTAGCAATGAAGTGCAGAAGAGTCCAACAAGTAGATCAGAGGTGTGCCATAAGTTCTTAGAGGCTGGCACATATCAGATGCTAATGTCTGTGGACATGGGGGACACTTGACCACTGCTCATAGAGACTGTCCAAAGGTGTTAGTGCTTAGTGTCAAACATAGAGATCCTTTGGGGCCAATAGTGAACTGAAGTTTCCATAATATTATGTCTCAATTTCTACCTTGTTCGTGCATAGACTAAGACAAAAAGATTAATATTAATTGGCGAGTTGTGCTGCTAACAAGTTATTTAACAAGAATCAATCTCCTTTTATTGGCAACACACTGCTGCCTGACAAGAAACTTGTTTCACTGTTTGTCAAGAGCATAATAGATGCAATGAGATGCTTGCAACATCAAGAAAGGCTTCACCAAATTTCTGATCTGATTCTGCCACAAATTTTGCCATACCTCATTTCACTCAGTCCCCTATAAGACTGTGCCTCAGGTCTCTGTCCTGAGGCTCTATTTAGGCATTTGCTACTGATAATTACAATGCGTGTGATCTATCTGTTCTCAGAAGTTAGCTTACTTTTTTATGAAGTGCATCACAATGTGAAAGTTGCCTGAATACATCACATGTAAGGTGCATAAAATGATAATATGTTAAGTGTTGATTTTGGCAAATCGTGTTTGTTGTCCATTCCTTTTGACAATGGCATAGTGATGTTGTTAATGGACTAGTAATTCAGACACCCAGTTAATGTGTTGTTAGTTGGTGGAACTTTTGATCTCAATGACAGTTTTGAATTAGATATTGAATGATAACAATGAAGCCAATGTGGATTTTCATAAAACTCCAGCTGTCCTACTCATTTCCCATCCTTACCTGGTTGGCCCTACATGTGACACCATGTGATTTATCCTTCACTGCTGCTTGAAATGACCTAGTAAACCTTTCAGTTCAAAGGTGATTAGGGATGAGCAGCAAATGCTGGGCTCGCCAGATATTCCCATGTCTCATATCACTTGGATGGCGATAGTTAGCTCAGTTTCTCTGGTGACATCTATCTGGTGTGTGAGATTTAGCACTTCTACTGTCTAATTAGCAGTTGTAAGTTGTAACTCCACCAACTTGCTAGTGTGCCAGAAACAAAAGTTTGGAAACTTCTTTGCTATCAGCCCTTGGCTGCTTTCGAGCATTATGCTGGTTTCTCTGAGTCATTGGACTTCTGACACAGTTGAACCCTATGCCATCTTGTACAATGTAGCTTGCACATATCACAAACTGCTAGGCCTGGTCTTGGCAGGTGAAACAAGCCATACCCCTCATAAATCTTAGCTGTTCCACTGAAGCTGTTAATGGTTGCAGTAATTGTTCCATAGTTACACACTTGGAGGTGCTACTATTGGCCCACAGCAATTACTTTTAATTGTGGCTTGCTATTTGGGATTCAATCATAAATGCTTTAGGTTTTTTGAGAAATACTAGTCCTCAAGGAATTGATGGGTGTAGAAGTAATGACCAGTTCCATAAGCCTTTCATTTAAACTGGCTTCAGTGATGTGACATTCCATAACTTTGGCTGTCTCCAGCCGACAAAATTGACTGTTTTAACTGGTTGTTGGTATGACTTGAGCTGAAGCCTGCATATTTTAAAATTAGCTCAGATTTGAAGTGATCATCTAAAACATTTGCCAGGATCATCTTCATATCCATTGGAACTACTAAAAGATTTTATACTACTTTAACCCTTCAGTGCCCAAAACGAGGAGAAATTTGGCTGCCTATCTAATTTGTTAACTATCTGTTGATTCTTAAAAACTAAATTAGTTTTTTAAAACAATAAGAGTTTTGGCATAAAGTCAATAGAATGCTAATCTGTTGATATGCCCTCCCTTTACATTTCGGTCATGCTCTTTATGTCCACTAACATATCAGTATAAAAAAAAAGACAACTGTTGCATTTAACAAATTTTTAATTCTTTTGTTGGCTTTAACAGTGCTTCTGTTTTCCTTTATTTGTTGTTGAAGCTTTAAAAGTGGCAATTGACATCTCTTTCTCTGTTGTTGTGGTGTTAAATACAGCTATTAGTTTATCTCATTCCTTTCTTGCTGGATCTTTAAAAGTTGGAAGCTGTATCAGTAGTTTATCACCCAAGGCATTTATGCCAAAAAAAAGAGTGACAATGAAATGCGAGCTACTTTTATAAAGCGTTCACACTATTTCAGGTCTGGAAAGCGGCTAGGTTGACAATAACGGGAGAAAGGTAAAGCCTGCTTAAAAGAGACTTGTTTTCAGTGTTAAGTTGCATTTTCCACCTATCTTTTCAGGACTATTAAAAGTAATTTTTTTAAAAATCAAGTAACAGTAGTTCAGGTATGTTTGACAGAGAGAGAGAGCTCTCACTGTGCCTCAGTACAGGTTTGGAGTTCTTAGTTTTGCTTGTAATATTTCAGTCTTCAAGGTATGCTTAGTTTCAGCTGTGAATTTGGACAGATTTGGATAGATGGCGATGAGAAAAATATTTTTTACAACTGCCACACTTTCACCTTTTCAGTCCCTTTTTAGTACCCATGTACTATCACTAATGTCATGTGTTTTAATATATGTCTGCTCATGTAACTTCAACTTC
The DNA here is from genome assembly GCF_020745735.1 of Hemiscyllium ocellatum. Taxonomy (NCBI): domain Eukaryota; kingdom Metazoa; phylum Chordata; class Chondrichthyes; order Orectolobiformes; family Hemiscylliidae; genus Hemiscyllium; species Hemiscyllium ocellatum. The sequence goes on from NC_083416.1 coordinate 66,624,026, forward strand.
ATGTGCTGGGTTCTTGAGGCATCCATTTTGAAGTTTATATTTAGCAGTAAACACTTGGGTATGGTGATATCTCATACAACATGGATTCCATGCTTATTGCTGTTACTGTACATTACCTGGTTGACAGACTGAAAACACTACATTGTGACATTACATTATGCCATGTTCCAGTATAAAGGTAATGTAATTGTCCTAAAAGTATAGGCCTGCCCAGTCTGGAATCTATGCCAAAATTCAGTAGTGCATTTGGAAGATGTTATCAAGCCTTTTTTGATAAAATGTTGCAGCAATTTACTGCAACTGTGCACTAGCGATGGAGGAAGTCAATATTTTGACATGGTAAATAGGGTACCGATCAAACTGACATTTTTGTCCTGGATAGCATCGAGCTCCGAATGCTGAAGCAGCCGCAGGCAAATGGAGAATATTCCATCAAATCCCTAACTGATGCCTTGTAGATGGCAGACCAATTTTGGGAGTCATTAGGTGAGCTACTCATCACATAACTCTCAGCTTCTGAGTTGTTTTTACAGCCACAATATTTATCTGTTTTATGAAGGTATCTTAACAAAGGGAAGCCCCAGGATGTTAATTTTCAGAAATTCAGCGATGATGGTGCTGTTGAAAGTCAAGCGGAAAGATGATTAAATTATCTTGATGGAGGCTCATTGTTGCTTTGCACTTACTCACCTTTTATTAGCTGAAGTCTGAATTGGGCTTTGCCCGAAACGTCGATTCTCCTGTTCCTTGGATGCTGCCTGACCTGCTGCACTTTTCCAGCAGCACATTTTCAGCTGAAGTCTGAATTGTGTTCACTTCTTGCTACATGTTGACATGGAACTTCAGTGTCCCAGGAGTCACCTTTGCACTGAACATTATATCATTGTTAGCAAATTGATGATAGAGAAACAACTCTATCAGTCACAAAATTCAACACTCCTAAATGACTGGTGCAAGTTATGACAGTAATCAAAATGCAACATTAAACATTTACACTTTGTAGATCTGGACTCAAACCAGATAAAACGTCAACTGGATATTGTGGTGCAGCTCATGTCAGATTTAAATACTGAAAGTACATGCTGTACCTGTTACACTTACAGCCACACAGGATTTAGTAGGTAGACAGGGAGGATGGTTTTCCCTGAAATTGGCAGAGGGCATGAAATACATCAATCCTTATATGAGTAAAGATTTTTCCAATAAGTTATGTAATTTCATGCAAACTATTTCTGTTGATTGACCATAACTGGGCTTGGTATTGAAGAATACTACCCCTACCCCGTCTAACAAATACTCAGATGGAGACCAAAGAGTCCTAACTTTGTTACAATTACAAATAATTCACACGAAGTAGCTGCACCCATGTGTTAGGTTAAAGTCTTGCCTTGTCAAGGTTGTGCCGGGATTATACTACATTGGACAATCCAAACCATTATTTCTTGCAGATGATTTTTTAGCCATCAGCCATGTATGGAAGCACAGTTATTCAACTCAATATTTAAGGGATGCCACCCAAAGACAATGTGCATTGCTGCAGCATAAAGTGACTGAGCTGTTTCCCTGAAGGAGCAGCTAATTGTGACACAGTCTGTCAAATGTATGACAAGACGATCCAGGACAGAGACCTCAAATCAATACCTGGCAATAAGGCAGATGTTCTGTAGCATCTGCTACCTGAGGCGACCTCTGGGGATGAAAATTCTCCTGCTACACAGAGCATTTGCTAGCACTCCACAATGATCCTGCAATGTCTGCAAGATGCATTTTCTGTGGAGCAATAAAACACTACCCCATGACCCTCAGCATTTAATCAGTTTGTGAACTACTCGCTGCTTCACTCACTTGACATTATCCAAAAGTTATTGGCTAATTAGGTCTTTGAGAGGCAAAGCCAACATTACTGTGCTGTTGCACAATAAAAATGTTACAGCAACATAATCAGATTGCAAAATGTTATACACTGCACACAAAGCCCACTATATCCTTACTGACTCAGTAGCTAAAATCTCTCTCATTGGAACATGATTGGGCCAATCAGCTAATCAAACCAGAGATCACTTGGAATCTACCTGTTAACGCCCTTCAGATTTCATAACCCTTAATAATCTGAACTGATTTTGAAAAGTCTCAGTTAGAGTCAGAGTCAGATGTACAGCATGGAAACAGACCTTTCAGTCCAACTCGTCCATGCCAACCAGATATCCTAACCTAATCTAGTCCCATTTTGCTAGCACTTGGCCCATATCCCTCTAAACCCTACCTATTCATATACCCATCCAGATGCTGTTTAAATGTGGTAATTATACCAACCTCCACCACTTCCTCTGGCAGCTCATTCCATACATGCACCATCCTCTGCATGAAAAAGTGGTCCTTAGGTTCTTTTTATATCTTTAGCCTCACACCCTAAAAATCAATGCCCCCTTTAGTTCTGGAGTCCACTATCAAGTAAAATACTTTGTCTATTTATCCTATCCATGCCCCTCATGATTTTATAAACCCCTATAAGGTTACCCTCAGCCTCCAACACTCCAAGGAAAACAGCCCCAGTCTATTCAGCCTCTCCCTATAGCTCAAAGCCTCCAACCCTGGCAACATCTTTGTTAATCTTTTCTGAACTCTTTCAAGTTTCATAACATCCTTCCAATAAAAGACCAGAATTGGCCACAATATTCTGAAAGTGGCCTCACTAATGTCCTCTGCTGCTGCAACTTGACCTCCCAACTCCTTTACTCAATGCTCTGATCAATGAAGGAAAGCATACCAAATGCCATATTCATTATCCTATATACCTGTGACTCTGCTTTCAAGCAACTATGAACCTGCATTCCAAGGTCTTTGTTGAGCAACACTCCCCAGGATTTGACCATTAAGTGTCTAGGTCCTGCTCCGATTTTGATTTTCCAAAATGCAGCACCTCACATTTATCTAAATTAAACTCCATTTGCCACTCCTTAGTCCATTGGCCCATCTGATCAAGATACCATTGCGCTCTGAGGTAACCTCCTTCGCTGCCCACTACACCAATTTTGTCATCATTTGCAAACCTACTGACTATACCTCCTATGCTCACATCCAAATCATTTACATATGTATGAAGAAAAAGTAGTGGACTCAGCACTGATTCTTGTGGCACACCACTGGTTTTGAACATTTCAATAGATTAACCCTCAATAGCTTTTCCTTGGGGAAAAAAGTTAGTTAGATTTCCACAAACCTTTGTGTCAAGAACTTGCTGAGATTACTCCTAAAAAGTCTAGTTTTAATTTTAAGACTATACTCCTTGTTGTGAACTCCCCCAGAGGAATTAGTTTTGAACCAGCATATTAAATCCACTTAGCTGCTTAGATATTCTGATTAGATGACCCTGTAATCTCTCAGAGAATGAGATGATAGCCATATTCATGCAACCTGCATCACATTATGTAACAAGGAGGGCATAACAATGTGTCCCAGAACTCTCAAGGACAATAGCAGGTAAGGTTTCCACTCTGGATTTCCAACCAGTTCTTGAAATTTTACAAGTGAGCACAGGTTTAAAATATTGATCCCTACAATTCAATTGTCTTCCAACAGGCACCCAACAAATTCCGTCACAATTTGGGAGGGGAGGAGAGGAAAGAAACAAAAGAATGCAAAAATCAATTTTCCTGGATGACAGATTTTATAAATATCCATCCATTAGCAGGACTATGCACAATGGCAGTGCTGAGAGATCTCAGTTTTCGTTTGTCAATTATCTTCCTTTCACTCAGTGTAAAAGTAATATCAGAATATTGTATATCCTTCAGCTATCAACACATCCATCAAACATCTTATTTTGTACAGTGATAGGATGAGATTGGGGAGGAGCTTGAGGGACATTAGATCAGATGGCTAGGGGGATGGATCAGAATCACACCAACAGCAAAGGATTTACTACCTAACCTGCTGTGCTTTTCCAGCACCAGAATCTAGATTCTGGTTTCCAGCATCTACAGTCCTTGTTTTTAAACCCACAAAAGATGTACATCCTCTTCCAGCTGATTTGTACTTTGGCCTGTACCTTCACCCTATAAAGAAAAAAAGTGATACTTTACCACATTAAGGCAAATAATCACCATGCATGATAATTCAAGTGGTATGAGAAATTATATCATGAGCTGAAGAAAGTGGTTTTATTGCAAGTCGTACAAAGTATTGGAAGTCGTACAAAGTATTGGAAGTTATTTAGCTCAGTTGGCTGGGCAGCTAGTTTGCAGTGTGGAGTAATAGCAACAAAAATTCAATTCCCATATTGGTTGAGGTTAACATGAAAGTCCCACCCTCTCAAGTTCACCCCTTACCTGAGGTGTGGTGACCCTTAAATCACCAGAAAACCCCTCTTGAATGACAATGATTCTTACTTTTACAAAGCATAAAAATGAGGATGGAGGAGGACACCAGGTCTTTAAGCTTTATTGGAATTTCAATTTATTCATGAAAGATACAGATGTAAAATTTCTAACTCAACAGCCCATTATAAAGGTCAAAAAGTCTCTATTCTCTTGAAAAAGAAAAAAAGTGTAAACAAATGAACATAATCCTCAATCCCTTTGAAAGGATTGTTGTAACATTGTAGTCTGCTCAACACTAGGGAAACAAAACAGATTGTTTGACCATTTCACAGTATACCCACGTTCCATCTACAAACCAAAAAAATCCTGAGCTCCAGTTACCTGCTACTTTAACACACCACCATGTTCCCTGGCCAACATTTCTGTCTCAGGCTTGCTGCAGTGTTCCAGTGAGGCTTAGCACAAGCTGGAAGAACAGAATCTCATTTTCCACTTGGGGACCCTGCAGCCTTCAGGACTCAATATCAAGTTCAACAGCTCTAGGGCTTATGCTCTCCCATATCCTTACCACACACCAGGCCTTTTTATTACATAGTCTACTTAACACATTCCCCATTGTCAACCAATAACAGTTCTCATTAATAGCTACTCACCCTCCTAGCAGGTCACTATCCACTTCTGTCTGTCCAAATGTTCTTCTTTCTCTTTGGACCCTATCCCCATCTATCATTTCCCCCTTAACCCCTCCCCAACCCTGTCTGCTGCATATGAACTGATATTTTCCTTGTTACAACTAGTTCTGACCTGACATGTTAATTCTGATTTCTCTCCACAGATGCTGCCAGACCTACTGAGTTTTCCAGCAATTTCTGTTTGGTTTTACAGCACCCTCAGCTCCTTCAGGTTTTTATTGCAACATTATTTTGAAAAAAAAAGTAAATCCTCTCAAAAGAAAGCTTATTGAATGGAAATACGACTCTTGAGGTGATGAGGCACTCCAGCCCCTTCAGTCCACTTGAATGTAACTCCCATAGTTCCATAATCTTGGCACTAGTCTAAAATCCTCATTTTCCTCAGTTAGGCTACCTAGTGCAACAGTCAGACTCTTAAAAAATTATCAAAGGATATGTGAAGATACAGTTCACATAACCTTTACACTCATTCACTCTGCCCCAGAGTGAGTTTTAAAACCAGCTCCCCCCAAGCAAGAGACTGTATGTTAGTGAGTCAGCAATTAAGATTTAAGTACTCCTTAATATGCACACAATAATTATTTGATAATTGCTTTCCACCCCTTTCCACTTATAGACACTTCATTTGTACAATTATCAATGATGAGGCCATGTAAAATTTTAATCGGACCAATGTTGGAATGCAGTTGAAGCAATAGAGGGGAACAAATATTAAGAAATTGCCTCCCACAGGAAATAGAATGAACGCAAAGAAAGATTTGAACAATTCAGATTAATTATGTTAAAAGGGGTTAATAGCAGAGTGATTTGATTTTAAAGAGTCTAAAGATAGGAAGGGGTAGACTCAATCTGTTTGAGTGGTTGAACATTCCATCACCAAGGGATATACACAGAAGGTTAAAAAGAGCTTGAATGTAGAGAACATAAAAACATTTTTATGCAGATGGTTGGTAAGGCTATGCCAGAATTAGTAATGAAAGAGAGATCTTGTCAACATTTACTAATAGGTTAGATGTAGTTGGTTGAAGGAATAGGGAAATGAGGAAACCCAATAGAAACAAGTGATTAGTATGAGCATTTGTTTGGAGAATAATGACTACTTGAGTTGAACAGTTTTTTTGTGTAATTCGTAGACTAGCAATATCCTGATTGTACCTATCAGCCACAGTTATATTTCTCCTGCAATGACATAAATTTCACTTGCGCTCCCAAGTTCGGTCTAAATCCTCTAATAACATTGTGATTGTAATCAGAACAGTCTGGATGCCTTGTACAGCCACCAATCTTCATCTTGGTGCCATTCTAGATTACTGATACAAAGTTGGGAAAGATGTGGACACAATATCTTCAGCAGAAGGTAGGCCCAATCTTCATTTAAAAAGAACCATCCTTTCCGTAGTACTTACCCAGCAGATTACTTTACAACATGAGAGTCTTCAGTAAGATGTCATGCTACAGCAATTACACATTACTCTAACTGAAAAATCCTAGGCATATATGCAACGTCCTACAGCTACTGTTAAGCTCCTCCTAGGAAAGTATTTTCTAATCTGATAAGAACAGCTTATCTTGTGATGTAAGTTAGCCCTTTCAACTACCTAATTAACTTCCCCAAAACCATTTTTTTTCTGCTTATTGTATTCTGTATACAGTTGTTTCAAATAAGTAAATTTACCATGATTTGTAGGTGCCGGTTTGGACTGTTCAAAGTTAAAAATAACCCAGCACCAGGTTATAGTCCAACAGGTTTAATTGTAAGCACTAGCTTTCAGAGTGCTGCTCCTTCATCAAGTGATAGTGGAGTATAAGATTGTAAGACCTGTGTCTTACAATCTTATACTCCACAACTACCTGCTGAAGGAGCAGTGCTCTGAAAGCTAGTGCTTCCAATTAAACTTGTTGGACTATAACCTGGTGTTGTGATTTTTAGACTTACCATGACTTTGTCTCTCTCTTAATCTGCATCTTCACAAATGGCTGATGAATTGGCTGGATTATAAGTCACTGCTTGAAGATTCCTGATGAAGGGCTTTTTCCCGAAACGTCGAATTTCCTGTTCCTTGGATGCTGCCTGACCTGCTGCGCTTTAACCACCAACACATTTTCAGCACTGCTTGAAGATAAAACATTCATGTGCAGTTTATTGCTATACTGGAACCTTAGTGGCACTTTGATTTCCTGAATATCTTTTCCAGAGAATGTTCTGCAGAACTGATTGCTGTCAATCATTAGTTTCTACCGGAGCATTTATTATTTCCTCAATCATGTCAAAGTTGAGTGTTACAGTTCAGAAAATGGTAATCTTCTCCTTAATTGGAACAATGTAGATTTGCAGTGTTGCTTCCATTCTCACATATATTCATTTAGGCAACATTACCATATTATCAGCTTCAATCATCAATCATAAGGCTGACTGTGGTCGTTTGGCACTGCATCTTCTGAGCAGCTTGTGATATCAAGAATGTCCCACTAACTCCTTGTGATTGCAATGTCAAGGATATCTGATTATCGGATTTTGAACAGTCACCTGGAAGACAATTTTATAATACCTCCAATTTTGTGAAATTAGTGTTGCCCTCTGACCTCTGAGCCATAAAGTAATGTCATATACTAATGCAATTAATCTCAAATTATGAATATTTTATTTTATGTTCAGTAAACGTTCATCTGTGACCTCGCTTATTGGGAAGAGTGATGCCAATTGTTGGCATTGTCTTCTGAGCAGTTTGAGGTTCTTCAACATATTGTAGAACACTTTTAAGAGTCATTCTGCCCATCAGAAATGAGAAGTGTTGGTTTTGGATGGTGTCCATAGTATTTACCTACATTTTAAGGTCATTGTCAGCATTCTTTCAATTTTGAGTTGTGTTCTGCCTGTGTCGTATATTCCTCTATCAAATGGCCGTAGCTTTATTCCTCAACCAAAGGATTTTTTTCAGATAAAGTAGTAAAACTCACATTGGCATATAGTTTGAAAATAATTGGATGACAGTTAACCTGTAATACCTATGTCATATCTGGCAACATCTATTACCTCTCAAAAAAGTTGATTCACAACATCCAAAGGTGGCACATCATTACATCATGATATATGTTCCAATTAAGGTTTACTATCGTATTCTGGATTTTCTTGCAAAGACACTTGCTGGAAAGTGTTAACACTTATGTGCAATTAAGCATTAAGAGTTCTGTGGTTCAAAGGTTACTTCTGACTTTTGCATATTCTCTGGAAAGATAAATACCAAATTGTGGCACTGTGAGAATGGGGAGAGACAATATGGCTTAATTGTATTAGTACTAGACCTGAGTTCAAATCCTACCTTGGCAGATGGTGGAATTTGAATTCAATTATAATCTGGAATTAACAGTCCAATGATAACCATGCAACCATTGCCAATCGTTGGGAAAAACCCATCTGGTTCAGTCACATCTTTGTGGGTGGCACTGTGGCACCGTGGTTAGCACTGCTGCCTCACAGCACCAGAGACCTGGGTTCAATTTTCGCCTCAGGCAATTATCTGTGTGGAGTTTGCACATTCTCCCTGTGTCTGTGTGGGTTTCCTCCCACAATCCAAAGAAATGTGCAGGTTAGGTGAATTGTCTGTAGTGTTAGGTGAAGGGGTAAATGCAGGGGAATGGGTCTGGATGGGTTGTCCTTCAGAGGGTTGGTGTGGACTTGTTGGACTGCAGGACCTGTTTCCATACTGTAAGTAATCTAAACTAATCTCACTTTATTTTAAAGGGTGCACTGGTGTAATAAAGTGGTTTGTGTGGTTTTTCTTTTTAACTCCACACCTTGAACAGGAAGTTCTCACATCTATGTTGTTTTATATGCACCTTAGAAAACTTTGCATTCTAAAGAGTTTCTTGACTGAGGTTCATCGCAATATTCTAAAGATATATATAAGTCATTGACAACAAAAGTTGTATTGTTCGATTAAACCTTGCTGTCTCCATTACAGGATTGCTGTTGAATGTGAAGTAATTGGCAAATGATCTTTCTAGCTGAAAATGTGTTGCTGGAAAAGCGCAGCAGGTCAGGCAGCATCCAAGGAGCAGGAGAGTCGACGTTTCGGGCAGGAACCTGAAGAAGGGCTCATGCCTGAAACGTCGATTCTCCTTCTCCTTGGATGCTGCCTGAACTGCTGCACTTTTCCAGCAACACACTTTCAGCTCTGATCTCCAGCATCTGCAGTCCTCACTTTCTCCTGAATGATCTTTCTATAAACCAAAGGTATCAGTCGCTTCTCTTACAATCTGTCATTTGAAAACACTGTCTGCTACCGATATACAAAGAAATTGCCCAATTGTTCTCATCTGGGTATCTTCTGTAAACCTGAAGCAATGCTGCAACTCATGAATTGTCTCTTCCATGTTGTGTAGCTAATTGCCTGTCTGGAGTATTTATGTTCAATTGTTGCTGTACTTTCCTGCTGTTACTTCCTTTATTTAGATGACTTACTGATAGCTGTTGCATAAGATCACAAGGCATAGAAGCAGAAGTAGGCCATTCAGCCCATTGAGTCTGGTCCACCGTTCAAGCAGATCTAATCATCCCCAGCTCCACCTTCCTGCCTTTTCCCAATAGCATGTAATTGCCTTGCTGATTTAAATCTATCTCAGCCTTGAACTTACTGAATGACTGAACCTCAACAACCCTGAAATCCACAGATTTACCATACACTGGCAGAAGAAATTTCTCCCCATTTCTGCAGGATTGCTTTTAAAAATGCTTTTCCTGTTTAGTGTTGATCATATGATCACTTTAATTCTATTAATTGTGAATCTTCAGCACATTTTAAACTGTTGGTAATAATTTAAACATTTTAAATAATGAACAATTAATAATGAAGCTTTATCATTAATTAAAGCTTTGCTGTTTCAGTGAAGATTATTTTTCTTCGATCTTACTTTCTTTCCAGAATTTTTCTTTAATTTCTAATACAGTTGCAAATCTACGGAATGTTTCAGAATTACCTCCTATCTCTGAAAACGCTTACTTTCAAATGTTTAAAGTGAATTCAATTCTATTATATATTATCTGTGCAGTGGAAGAAATGTTGCTTTTGTATTTTTTTCTCAAGCTGGAAGAAAGGACTATTAATTCACAGTAATTCCCCATGTTATTAATAGCATATTAATCCATGTCTTCATTCAAAATAAGGATGATTCAACCCCTTTCTGATCCTTGTTTCAGAAATTTCCACCATTCTGAATTTAAAATGCATCACTCAGTTATTGTTAGTTTAAAAACATTTTCAGTTGTCTGACAAGAAAGTTGCTTTACCTCAAAATACAGATTTTTAACAAATACTTCCACTGTACACTCATTAGTCAAATTGTGTCCTCTCTTTAAAAGTAATTTTTCCGTTGCTTTTCCTGATAATTTTGAATAATTATAACAAGGATTTAAGCATTTTTCAGCTTCTCGGCCTAGAATGTTTTTCTTACATGTAAGATTGTTTACACTACCATAAAGGGACTTAACTAACTTTGGGTATCTGGTATTGACCACACTCTCTCAAGCTTATGGTTTTTCCATTTGTATCTCAGGTGGCTTACACAAGCTTTTTGATAGTTTTCATTATTTCTAGCTGTTCTGAGCTTCTGCAGGTGAGGTTAGTCTTGTTATCAGTTCTGCAAACTTTTTTAACTGCTGGCTGCGGAATTCACAGACACTTACAGGCTTGGTGTCCTTTTGAACTGCTGATTATTTAAAGATACACTCTCTTTTTTTAAATGACTGCACCTTTTTTTTCTTTCTTTTTAATTAGGATTGTTTTTGGTATGTGATTGACAGCAATGGAGAAAAATGTTCACCTAATGTGGTTGGTCTTAATGAACTGAACAGGTTTCTTACATATTACTTAATAGCTAGTTGCATTACATCTGAGATAAATAAGACTATAAGACCAGAAGAATTAGCCCCTCGAGCCTGCTCTGCCAATCAATAGGACCATGACATTGCTCACATCCTCTTTCCTGCTCTTTCCCTATAACTCTTGATTCCCCTGCTGATCAAGACTCTATCTCTGTTTTAAATATATACAAGGATTCTACCCCTATTGCTGTCTGTGGCAAAGAGTACCAAAGACTCTAAATGCAGCATAGAGGCGAGTGAGCCCAGCATGGTGGAGGAGAGAGTGAGCCCAGCATGGGGAGAATGAGACCAGGGAGAGTGTGCCCAGGACAGTAGAGAGTGATCCCAGGGTGGGGGAAACTGACCCCCGTGTGGGGGGGAAGGTGTGGGGAGCTTACCCAGCATAAGGAAGAGTGTGCCCAGTGTGGGGAAGTATGTGCGCAGTGTGAGTGAGAGTGTGCCCAGTGTGGGGGAAGGGAGGTAGATTGAGCCGAGTGTGGGGGAGAGTGTGCCCAGTGAGCCCAATGTTGTATAGAATGTTCCCACGAGGTTGGGTGGGGGGTTGTGGTGGGAGTGGTGACCCAAGGTGGGGGATAGTGTGTCCAGCATGAGGGAGAGCATGCACAGTGTAGGGGAAGGGGAGGAGATTGGGCTCACTCTCCCCCATGCTGGGCTCAATGTTGAGGAGAGTGTTCCCGGCATGGGGAGTGGGTGTGGGGGAGAGTGAGCCCCGCGTTGAGCAGGACAGTCAGTGCAAAAGTGAGGTGGGTAAATGTTCCCAGCGTTGAGGGGGACAGTGAACCCAGCATTGAGTGGGAAAGTGAGCCTAGTGTTGGCAGGGAGGGTGGTGGTGAGGCCAGCATAGGGAAGAGCATGCCCAGTACTGGGGAAGAGGGGGAGAGCATAGTGAGTGTGGGGGAAGGGGGGGAATATGAGGTCAGCCTGTGGGAGAGTGTGCTTTATATTGGGGAAGGTGGGGAGAGTGAGCCCAGCATGGGGGAGAGCGTACCCAGTGTGGGGGAAGAGGGGGAGAGTGTGCCCAGTGTGGGGGAAGGGGGGGAGAGTAAGCTCAGCATGGGGGAGAGTGTGCTTTATATTGGGGAAGGTGGGGAGAGTGAGCCCAGCATGGGGGAGAGCGAGCTCAGTGTGGGGGAAGGGAGGGGGAGCGCGAGCTCAGTGTGAGGGGAGAGCATGCCCAGCATGGGAGAGAGTGTGCCCAGTGTGGGGGAAGAGCGTGCCCAGTTAGGGGTAAGGGGGGAAGAGCGTGCCCAGTGTGGGGGTAGAGGGGGAAAGCGTGCCAAGTGTGGGGAAAGGTGGAGGTGGGGGTGGGTGGGGAGGATGGAGAGTGAGCCCAGCATGGGGGAGAGCGTGCCCAGTGTGGGGGTAGAGGGGGAGAGCGTGCCCAGTGTGGGGAAAGGAGGGGGGAGAAGAGTGAGCCCAGCATGGGGGAGAGTGAGCTGAAGTTGGGCTTGGAGCATCTGCTGTCCCAGGCTAAGAGAGGACTGTAATATTTGGTGTTTTAACTTATTTATTTATTTTTCTCCTTTTATACTGAGAATAAACTGTAGTGCTGACCTTTTTTTTAACTTATTTATTTATTTTTCTATTTCCGTACCAAAGATTTTGTACCTAAGATGGTGTCAGGATTGGTGAAATAGTGCACTTTTCCCTCTACTCCTGTAAGTTGTACTTGAGTGTAAGTAAACCTAAATCAAATCAAATCAATTCAAATCAAACCTATGTGACACACAGTTTAGCTTCTCATAGAAATAGTCCTTTATATCCTGATGGGCAGTACACTTATCTCAGGAAGTCAGTTAACCATTTCAGATACTAACTATCTTATGCAAAAACTCCTATTGTTAATTTAAAATCTGAGGTTGACTAATGAGGTACAGGAAAAGAAGCTTCAAAATATGCTATGGGAGCCAAGGCTGAGAGTTCGGAAGGAAGATGCTATAGTTTAAACAAACCAGTCATTGAGAATCAAAACAACATATGCTTGGAGTGCATCAACAGAAATGAGGAAAATACAGGCATATTTTGTAGACGCCAGCTGGCAAGAACTTTGAAGATTTTAGTCATTTGAATTTGTGTTGTTGTTGCTTTCTTATACAAAGGATGTAATTTTCTTTTGTTTGGCACATTGTCATATAAGTTAACTGTTTTATATGCTTACCTATGGTATTGCAAAGCAATTTCTGTGCTCAAAGGCAGGTGATGTATTAACAATGGAAAGGAAGACTGACATTTATGCAACATTCAGAATGTTCCAAAGTGCTTTGCAACCAATGAGGGACTTTGGGAAGTGTTGATATCAATGTAATGAAGGCAATACACCAGCAATTTACACATAATCATCATATTTGACAAAGATCATATCATTTATTTTGGTGATGTTGATGAAAGCATGAATAATGACCTAGTGTGGGGTTTGAGCTCATAATCTCCTAACTCAACTGTGAAGGTAGCACAAACATATTTTTGAACTTCGTTCTTTCATGGGATGTGGGGAGCAATGGTATAGCCAACATCTTTAGCCAATCCAAAATTGTCCTTGCATTGTATGCCAGGCCAGGGAAGTGGGCAGTTGAGAGTCAAGCACATCACTGTGTGTTTTGAGTCACAGGCAGGTCAGGCCAGGTAAGAAATGGCAGATTTCCCTGAAAGAATTGACCATTAGTGAAACAGATGGATTTCTATGACAATCGATGAATTTTTCTTTATATTCCATGAATTCAAATTGAACCAACTGTTGTAGTGGGATTTGAACTCATGTCCCAAAATGTTGGGCTGCGGAATCAGAATTACTAGTGCAGTGATATCACCATTTCTTATATCTCCTGTTAATACTGGGAGAATGGGGATAGACTCTATCATTGCTGTGATCAACAGCTGTCAAGAAACTTACTCTATTTTGGTCATCAAATCTTGTTACAATATATGGAATAAGTCACATCCACCAAGCAGGCATCCCGTTACAGTTTGCTAACCCTGGTTTAGGTGGCAGTGTCGATTTTCTTTTCACAAATGAAATGGATGTGAGCATCACTAGCATGGCCAGTATTTATTGTCCATCCCTCATCACCGCTGAATAGATAATGGTTAGGTTCCTACCAAAGAATGGCTTTGCAGGCCATTTCATAGGGTGACTATGTATCAACAACAATGCTGTCAGGCAGTTTCCTTCTTGGGAATATATTTATACTTCAAATATATTTTTCTTCACAAGTTGATTGTGTCATCATGATTATTAATGGAATTCATATCTTATTTCAGATTTATTAATTCTTTTAATTTTGAAATCCTCAGTTGCTGTGGTGGAATTTAAAGTCATGTTCCCAAAAGTATTCATGCAAGTCTCTGAATTAATGTTCAGTGAGATTATTGCAACTCTGCCAGTGTATTTTGCTCTCTCATCCAATTGGCTGTTAAAATGACAATGGGTTTCTACCTACATCATGAGAAGCCTCACAATACAAAGTAATGATTGAGGTGAATGCTGCACATTAAGGATAGGTGAGGAAAAGTTTCTTCGCTGAGGGTTGTGAGTCTGTAGACTACTTTACTATAGAGGTCTGTTGAGGCTGCATCATTAAGTAAATTCAAGGTGTGATAAACAGATTTTTAGTCAAGTAAGGAGATCAAGAGTCATTGGGAAGAGCAGTAAAAAGGCATTGAAGATTGTTAGCTCTGTCAGAATCTCATGAAATTGTTGAGCAGACTTATAGGCTGAATGGTCTTATGATATCAGGACAAGGCTGGAGTATGGTGGCAATGTCATTGGACGAGGAATACAGAGGCCCATATTTAATGCTATGGGGACATTGATTCAAATCTCAGCAGCACACCAGGGACTCAGGTTTCATCCCACCCATGGGCAACTGTCAGTGTGGTGTTTACACATTCTCCCCATGTTGATGTGCACTTCCTCCGGGTGCTCCAGTTTCCTCCTGCAGTCCAAAGATGTGCAAGTTAGTAGATTGGACATTCTAAATTGCCCATGGAATTCAGAGATGTGTAAGTTAGGTGTGCTAGCCATGGGAAATGAAGGGATACAGAGAAAGGACAGGTGGGTGGGATGCTAATCGGAGGGTCAGTGTGGACTTATCGGGCTGAGTAGCCTATTTACCTCACCACTCAACTGGTCACTGGGATCTAAAATCTCCCCTCCATCCTGTGCAAACACCCTCCACACCCAGCCCCTCCCAACCCCACATCCCCAACTCTGCCATTTGAATGTTGTCAGTTATAAGTGTCACACTGTTTGGTTGAAAATGCCACAAGATTTCTCACAAATAATGATCACCAACAGCAAGTTGAAGAACTAAATTTCCACAGCATGAGCCAATCAGCAAATTGCCACCATAGTTTTCTCTTTATGAAAGTTGAAAGGATAACATATTTAATTGCTCAGAAACTGAGAAGGCAACAACGGAAGTAAATTAGATTGCTGCAAAAATTAGTTTCCTACCAGCAGTAAAAATTGATTCCCTCCAAATTATTTTTTACAGGTTCCCAACTGTTAGAAATCAGGTCAGACCACCATGAGTGCCTTGGATGAAAGGCATGAGCAAATGCTTGCTGTTATGTCTGAATGAGTATGAAAGAACCAAGGCTTGAGAACTTTGCAATTCACTTTTGTGCCGCAGCTGTGGTTAAGCAGGGAGCTTTGAATCGATTTAGTGGTCATTAGGTCCCTACTCTACAATAAATGATATCTAATCATCATTTGTTCTTTTGTTGAATTACACTCACAACATATGGCTTGCTGCCCTTGTTCTTTTCAAAACGCAGTACCATATCACTGAAAACATGTTTGCTTTACTTACTGTTGTTTGGTATATAAAATTAAGTGCAGTGTCCATCTACCACCTACATCCTTCAGACCTGTCCGCCTCTGGATGTTATAGCACCAGATGCAAAGGGAACAGCAGCGTAATTAAACCTCAACATACTGAAATCAAGGAATGTAGATTGCCCTTTGAATTCCCCGAAGAGACAAGAGACAGCACATTCATCAAAAACAAATTCATTTGTATTTTCCAAGAACTTGATTTATTGGTGCATCCTCTGAAAGGCTGCATCAGGATCCAATGTAGAAACGATTGATTAGCTTCAATAATTGAACACCTTGCCACTATCACTATCTTTCCAGCAAATATGTCATCTTGGCCAATGTAAACCTCATTGTGTTGCTCAGTTTGATAGATTGCATGAGTATGGGCACATTTTTAGCCCTTTTAAAAGGCATTCGCGAAACACAAGGAATGTTCAACCACAGGGAAATAAACTGCACTGGTTCATTTTGTGATTGTAAAAAAAAGTGCACACTCATCCAAATTACAATATTTTAAAAATGACTGCCAAGAAATGGTGCTGTGCAGGTGAAGATGAGAAATGCACAGGTGGAGAAGTGTAGGAGGTTGGGATAAACATGGAAAGAGAAATTGTAAGAGTTGGAAAAGATTGCAGGAAAGAGAGCAGGGGAAGAAAAGAAAAGCACAAAAGAGGAGGGAAGGTACTGAGTACAAAAGGCCCAAAGAGAATCAGGTGGCCAGACTCGAGCTTGATCAAGACTAAATTTGATCCACTTTCCTTCACATTTTAAAAAAAGGTTTTTCTTGTTTGTCCAGGGGTGATACAAAAGGAAGTTGAGTGGGAATGAGATGGAAATATAGGTGAAGAATATGAAGAAGTAATTAAAAATGTTGGAAGTTGTAAGCAGATCAGGAAGCATCTCTGGGAGACAAAATAGAGGTCAATGACTTTCATCAATGTTTGCCTTCTTCGTACTGGGTCATGGGAATTGAAAGAATGCAATAGATGCCAAGTTCAAAGACTGGTGGCCTCAGGCTACAGTCTTTCATTGATCAGGTGGTAAATTGGGCAGAGCAATGGCAGATTGATTTTAATAAGTGCAAGGTGATGTAGTTTGGAACAATACTAAAGGAAGGATATACACAATGAATGGTCGGACCCTAGGGGTTACTGAGGAACAAAGATATCTTGGTGTACAAGTCCATGGATCCCTGAAAGACAGGATGGTGAAGAGGACATGTAGGATGTTTACTTTCATTAGTTGGGGACAGAGAATTAAGAGCAAGGAGGTCGTGTTACAGCTCTATAAAACACTGGTTAGGCCACAGTTGGAATACAGTGCACAGTTTTGGTTGCTACACTATCAGAAGGATGTGATTGCACTGGAGACGGTACAAAAGAGGATGTTCCTGGAATGGAAAATGTTAGTTGGGGGAGTGACTGGATTGGCTGGGTTTGTTTTTCTCAGAGCAAAGGAGGATCAGGGGATCTGATAGAGGTATATAAGGTTATGAGAAAATGCAGACAGTAGATTATGAAAGTCTCTTCCCCATGTCAACATGTCCGAAGGGCATGAGTTTAAGGTGAGAAGTAAGTGATTTAGAGAAGATGTGAAAAAAAACATTTTCATACAGGGGGAGATAAATTTATGGGCAAGGAAACCTCACGCATTTAAGAAACATGTGGATGTGCAGTTCTGGTCTTCTTTTCTGAAGAAGGATGCTCTTGATCTCGAGGGTTTACCAGGCTGATTCTGGGGATGGCGGAACTGATGTATGAAGAGAGATCGACTAGCTTGGGATTGTTTTTGCTGAAGTTCAGACAAATTGGGGGTGGGGGCGGGGGTGTGGAATCGCATAGAGACTAATAAAATTCTAACAAGACTAGACAAGATAGATACAGGGAGGATGTTCCTGATAGTAGGTGTCCAGAACCAGTGATCACAGTCTGTGGATTTGGGTGAACCATTTAGGATGGAGATGATGAGACATTTCTTCACCCAAAGAGTGGTGAGCCTGTGGAATTCATTACCACAGGAAGTAGTTGGTACCAAAACATTGAATGTATTCAAGAGACAGCTGGATCCAGCACTTGGGGAGAATAGGATCAAAGGTTATGGGGAGAAAGCGGGATTAGGTTAATGAGTCATGATCATGATGAATGGTAGACCAGGCTCGATGGACTGAATGGCCTCCTCCTGCTCCTATTTTTTTTATATTTCTATGTTGCTATGTTAATGTACCAGAGAATAGTAGGCGGTGGACTAAGTGCAGGTAAATAGGATGAGTGCAGTTTGGCATAGACATGGTTGGCCAGACGACCTGTTT
Organism: Hemiscyllium ocellatum; assembly: GCF_020745735.1. NCBI lineage: Eukaryota > Metazoa > Chordata > Chondrichthyes > Orectolobiformes > Hemiscylliidae > Hemiscyllium > Hemiscyllium ocellatum. The sequence goes on from NC_083416.1 coordinate 66,642,045, forward strand.
CTATGCTGTATGACTCTATGACTACAAACTTAGTTAACCAGATCAAAAGTGAAGGAGACCCATTTTCAAGTTTTCTTGAGTTAAGTTAAAAATCACACAGCACCAGGTTATACTCCAACATGTTTAGTTGGAAGTATTAGCTTTCAGAGTGCTATCTTTCATCAGGTAACTAGTGGTACAGGATCAAAAGACACAGAATTTTATAGCAAAAGATCACAGTGTCATACAAGTAAAACAATATAGTGAACAAACTTGAGTTAATCTGATAAGCCTAGACAACTCACATGGAAATTGTTTAAAACTGAGTTAAAGAAGTGTTACCACCTAAATGAAATAATAATTTGCGCCAACAAACACAAACACAAATCATGGGTAATTAACTTGCAAAGAACTGGCAGCAGCAGAGTTTGTGAGAACATGCATTAAGAAGGTAAAGGCAGTTAATGTTTATGGATTTTTAAAAGTCTTACAGTTGCAAAACTAAAGTCTGAGGACAGGCTCTCGTTGCTGACCTGTTTCTTCAGAAGTGGCAATGCTTACAAATTTCACAGGAAACTGAGGATTTCTTTTTCACGAGCATCCATTTGCTTAGATTGAGAGAGACACGGGGTGGTGGTGGTTAGAGAGAGAGAGTGTGTGTGTGTGTGTGTGTGTGTGTGTGTGTGTGTGTGTGTGTGTGTGTGTGTGTGAGAGAGAGATATGTTGAGCTTTCCATATCTTTCTTGCATTCAGTTTATGTTGTTTTTTTTCTTTTTGGCCCAAAACAAGATACTGAAATGTGTTGTGTTCGCATATTTGAAATCTAGCTCCATTGCATTATCCAAACACACACAACAATTCAAATTGGAGCTTCAAATTTCTTGACATCTCATTGAGTTTCAGTGGCAAATAGTAATTCTAAGGCCGTCAGTCTTTTGCATATTCCATATGGGTTGCCGAGGCTTTCAGATGATCAGGGCAGCCATTTTAAGTCGATTAGATTTCCTACAGTGTGGAAACAGATCCTTCAGCCCAAAAATACCACACCGATCCTCCAAAGAGCAACCCACCCACACCCATTCCCCTAACTAATGCACCTAACACTACGGGCAATTTAGCATGGCCAATTTGCCTAACCTGCACATCTTTGGACTGTGGGAGGAAACCCTTGCAGACACGGGGAGAATGTGCAAACTCCACACAGACAGTTGCCTGAGGTCGGAATTGAACCTGGGTCCTGGTGCTGTGGGGCAGCAGTGATAACCATTGAGCCACCATGCCGCCCCCAACTGGTTTTAGATCAGTGGTATCTGTTTTTATTCACTGCATGAAAGTTTCAAATGACATAAAACTAAATAATGAAAGCCTATTTTCATGATATTCATAACATGTTACTGAACAATTACCTTAGTTCCTCTGGTTGTACACGCGTGTATAATTGTATACTATTGCAGAGCCATGATTAATCCAGTTAAAATAAGCATAGGTAATTCACTTAGGAATTTTTAGATCAAAGCAAGGAAAGCTCCCCAGTGAGCCCAATTCTATAGGTGGGTAACTAACGCAGGATGCTCAACAAAGTTCATGCTGTAGTCAAATTGTTCACTTAGTTTGTAAGTGTGAAGCAATCACAGAATGTAACACAAAAAAAGTCAGTCTTTTCCCCTCTCTTGTCATTAGTTTTAGAGAACCCTTTTTTGACTCCCTGCTAGTATGTTATGAAATTTGTCAGATTTTGACATCTATTAAATTAGGAAATTTTGATTTTATTAACTTTGTGTATATTGTTCAAAGAGCAGATTGTTCAATGAATGCTACCTATTTCACATCTTTCATTTATGCTCAACCAGCCACCATTTATTTCCCATCCCTGATTTGATTGGATGAATGAACTAAGACCATAAGAAATAGGAGTGGAAGTAAGGCCATTCAACCCATCAAGTCCACTCCATCTATTCAATCATGGCTGATAGGCATTTTAACACCACTTACCCGCATTCTCCCCGTATCCCTTAATTCCTCGTGAGATTAAAAATGCATCAATCTCTGCCTTGACTATTTTATTGTCACATGTAACTTACAGTAAAATAAAGTGAAAGACCATTGTGAATAGTTTGAAAGTAAAAAAAAAAGATTTATCTTAGAGTACATCACCCTTCCACCATCGCTTCACCACTGCCAGCAGTGGAACCAACCAACGTCAAAGTTGTCATTCCTCAGGTACCATCTTTCATCTCCGCTGATGTAGCAACCAATATCAGTTCCCAATGTTCGCTCTTCTACCAACTGCTTCCTAGACACCAATGCCAGGGTCCTGCTCCGGGCTCACCAGATTTGCTTGTTTGTCAATTTCAAATGGCAGTCAAGAGTCCAGCACATATAGGGTCTGGAGTCACATATAGGGTCTGGAGTCACATGTGGGCCAGATCAGGTAAGGATGGCAGATTTCCTTCCCTAAAAGATATGAGTAAACCACATTGGGTTTTTACAACAATGACTACACAGTTGCTATTAAGTTAGTCATTAATTCCAAGCTTAGAAATACAGAACCATGGAACCAAAGAACAATGAACCAAGAAAATTTACAGCCCAGGAACAGGTCCTTCAGCCCTCCAAGTCTGAGCCAGTCCAAATCCACTGTCTAAACCTATCACCCAATTCCTAAGCATCTGTATCCCTCTGCTCCCTACCTACTCACGCATCTGTCCAGATACACCTTAAATGAATCTACCATGCCTGCCACTACTACCTCTGCTGGCAACTTGTTCCAGGCACCTACCACCCTCTGTGTGAAGTACTTGCTGCGTATATACCCCTTAAACTTTTCACTTCTTACCTTGAATGCATGACCTCTCGATATTAAATCCCACACCCTGGGAAAAAGTTTATCTTTATCTACCCTGTTTGTATGCTTCATGATCTTGTAGAACTCGATAAGGTTCCCCCTCAATTTTCATTTTTCTAATGAAAACAATCCTAACCTACTCAACCTGTCATCATAGCGAGCACCTTCCATACCAGGCAACATCCTCGTAAACCTTCTCTGCACCATCTCCAAAGTGTCCACATCCTTTTGTTAATGTGGCTACCAGAACTGTACAGAATATTCTAAATGCGGCCAAACCAATGTCTTGTATACTTTTAACATGACCTGCCAGCTCTTATACACAATACCCCATCTGATGAAGGCAAGCACACCATATGCCGCCTTGACTACTCTATCTGTGTAGCCACCTTCAGGGTTCAATAGACCTGAACTCCCAGATCTCTCTGCTCATCAACTTTTCCCAAGGCTCTTCTGTTTACAGTGTAGTTTGCTCTAGAACTAGACTTCCCAAAATGCATCACCTCACATTTGCCTGGATTGAACTCTATCTGCCACTTCTCGGCCCAACTTACCAATCTATCTATATTCTCTTGTATTCTTTAACAGACCATATGCTTTCTGCCACTCCACCAATCAATGATACTCCACCATAACAATGATACAGCACAGAAGGGGACTATTGGGCCCATATGGCCCATGCTAGCTGTCCTATATGTCCTTTCCAAACCCATCTTCCTGCACATAGCCCATAGCCTTGCTGTTTACAGCATGTAAGGTATAGATACAGATATATTTGAAAGAGTTTAGCAGCTCTGCCTCCACCCACTCAAACAGCAAATTCCTGACACCTACCATCCTCTGTGTAAAAATGTTTTTCCTGATATCCTCTCTAATCCTTATGCCACTTAGTTCAAAATCCAGCGATCATTGATTCAAACTATCTGCCAAGGCAAACAATTTCTTCCTGTGTACTCTGTCTCTATCCCTTACAACTTAGTATACCTGAATCATGTCACCTCCCCAAAAGCCTACATTCCAAAGAAGACAAATCCAAACTCTCCAATCTCTCTTTGTAGCTACAATTCTCTAGTCCTGGCAACATTCTAGTAAATCTTATCTGCAGAGCAATATGTTCAACTTAATTGAAGTTAAGATATCTGCCTTAGTGAGATTTGAATGCCTCTCCACAGAACATTAGCCTGGAGATTTGGATTACTAATCCAGTGACCTTGCCATCCAGCTCCTTCACACATGATGTCAGTGTTACTGAGAAGGCCAACATTTATTCCTATCTATAATTGCTTTTGAACAGTTGGCAGTGAGTGAGCCACCTTCTTGAACTATTGCAGTGTGTGTGATGTAGATATACACATGCCCATAGCACTGTTAGGGAAGAATTTCTTGCACTTTAACCACATGGCAGTGAAGGAATGGCAATATAGTTTGCAGTCAAGATAGCGTGTGGCTTGGGCAGAAGATTTCAAGTAACTTTGCTCCCATTTGTTTGTTTCCCTCATCCTTCGCAGCAATAAAGTTTAGGGGTTTGGATCCTTGCAGAGACAAATACATTTTAAAAAGAGTTTTGATTTCTCAGTGACTAGACAAAGGATCACAAGATAACATTTTATGTCTTAAGACTTTTACTGCAATAAACAAGCAAGCTGAAATCAATATTGACTAAACATGCAAGAACGTCAGCAGGTCCAGCATCACTTGTAGAAAGAAAACAAAGTTTAATGTTTTGAATCCAATGATCCTTCAGGGGACATGGGGAAAACGTGTGAACTCTACACAGTCACCTGAGGATGGAATTGAACCCGGGTCTCTGATGTTATGAGGTAGCTGTGCTATCCACTGAGCCACCATGCCACCATACACATTTTGGCACTGCTGGATTTACTCAGCTGCCAGTCAATCTAATTGGACAATAGCCTCCTGAGGATTGTACCTCCTTTCTCTGAGGGTAGAACTCCCACAATTATTTCATGAAAATGACTCACAGCATATTATCATGATGTTGGCTATTTTTCAAGTCAGCTGAGTCAGAATCTACTTTTTTTTTTATCCAGCGCTGATGGGCAACAACAGCACCCATGCCCTATAAACTTAATACATTCATCTTGCATTAAAGATATGAATACTTCCCACTGTTCCACATGTTTCTATTCCTCCAGCCACAGTGCGGCAAGTCTTTCAGTATCTCTTTAAAAGCCATTTCCCTCCATCCCATGAGTATGTCCAAATGTGTTTCAAGCTGCAAAACACCACCTAGGTGATCTCTTTCAAAAATCCACAGGGTCCATTTCTTCACAAACAAGACAGCCATCCTCAATAGCATTCTGCTCAAATCTGTCTCTGTCTCTCTCTCTCTGTCTCTCTCTCTGTCTCTCTCTCTCTTCCCTCTCTCTTTCAATTTCTCTGTTTCAATTGGGTTTCTTCTGGTTAGTCATCAATTCCATCCCTCCATCCCTAAGCTCCCAACCCAACCCATTGTTTTGTCCCATCTCCAGAGCAACAGTGTGACACCGATATGAGCAGCATCAGTTCCTCAGATTCATCAGCTGGATTTTTCCTTTCCAATGTTTGATGTGATAGTTTGAGACTTCACAGGGTCCCGTGTCAATGTTGAAGACAATCAGGCGCATTCTCTCCCAAATATATGCCCTTGTGCCACCACCTCTCATAGTTCTGAACATGTGTTGCTGGAAAAGCGCAGCAGGTCAGGCAGCATCTAAGGCACAGGAGAATCGACGTTTTTCATAGCCCTTCTTCAGAAGGGCTTATGCTCGAAACGTCGATTCTCCTGTTCCTTGGATGCTGCCTGACCTGCTGCGCTTTTCCAGTAACACATTTTCAGCTCTGATCTCCAGCATCTGCAGTCCTCACTTTCTCCTCATAGTTCTGAACATGCCCCACAATTGAAAGGGAAGACACTGCAGTTTCAGTTCTTTGGTTCTTCAAACATGCTCACATCAAAGTTACAAATCTTCCCTCAATGGTTTTAATTGACAATGTGTATGTGATAAGTTAGCACCAGGCATTGCTACCTGGAGCAGCTCCTGAAACAACCTTGCAGCAGGTAAACAAATCCTTAACTGCTGAAATTCTGTACCATAATAGCTTATCTCTGACGCTCATCTACATAATCATCAAACCCTATTACTAGTGAGAAATCTGAGACATTGGTTGTAAAGTATGATCCCATGAGTATGACGATGTCAAATTGCCAATAGACTTGCTTAATGGACAATTCTGCTCATTTTAGCGCAGGTCCCAGATGAAAAGGACTTTATCTGAGCAAAATATACCTTGGCCATTTTGAGTCCGTGGTCAATACCAAATGATCTGTCTGGTTTTATTCTTATTCAATGTTTCCTGTAGTTTTTCAGTCAACCATGGCTTGCCAGGCCATCACACGGGGCAGTTAAGAGTCAGCTATATTGGCATGATTCTGGAGTCACAGATAGGACAAATTAGATGCAGATTTCCTTCCTGAAGTGTATTAATGAACCAGATTAATTTTCATGGCAATCACTAGTTTCAGGATCATCAATATTGAGATTAATATTTTATTCCAGATTTCTTAATTAATTGAATTTAAATTGGGAATTGAGCTTATACATCCTAAGCTTTAGTCCAAGCTTCTAAGTTACTAGATCACTCATATCACTACTACACTATCATTCCCATGATGGTCATATGCATTTTTTCTGTTCCCCCAGTTCTTTGTGAAGAATTTTGTGACATCTAACTTACCAATTACTTTAATAACTTTAAAATCTGGCATGATGTCCTCCAACCTTATATTCATTTATAAGTTTAACTCCACCAGCTTCACAGGATATTAAATTGTAATCCTAACTGCGAAAAAAATTAGTTGGAAAACACGCAGGAATGCCGTGAACATGGAGAAAATTGCAATTCTACTCATAATGGAAATCAGAAATAAGACTGAAAGTGCTAGAAAAATGCAGCAGGTCTCCCAGTATCCATTGAGAGTGAAACAGAGCTAATGTTTCAAGTCGAATATGATTCATCATCGATCTGAAGAAGAGTTTTATTCAACTAGAAACATTAACACTGTTTCTTTCTCTACTAAATAAATGGATTTCACTTGTGTTCTGTCTTCTGTAACTATATTTGATACTTCTATATATTATTTACATTTTTCAATATTAAATCATATACTTAGGTATTACCTATTATCTTCTTGTTCATATTGCCGCTGTTTGACTCCCTATGATCTTATCTTCACTATTCTTAATGGTCCAGCTTGTTCTTTCATAATTGTCCTACTGAAAATGTGCCTCAAGTAGTAGTCATTATTGATTTGGTAGTGCAGTACTCTTTTTTCAGAACATTAATGTTCAGCGTCATTCAGCTCTCAGACTTGAGTACTGAGGAAATGCTATACTATCAAAGGTGCTGTCTTTTGGATTGACTATTCCCTTGAGGATCCATCTGCCCCTCAGATGAACGTAAAAACTCCATTATCACTATTTTAAATAATGCAGTGCAGTTATCCCTGCTGTTCTGGTCAGTGGTTCTTTTTCAACTAACATTGTAAGAAATATATTCTTTGGTGTTTAGCTCATTGCTGGTTGTGTGAGTTAGCAGTATCCAAAGCTGGCTGTTGCATTTCCTACTTCAACAAAGACAATAGGCACATTAGTGAATCACAGAATTGTTAAGACATAGGAGGCCATTCAGCCCATTGTGCCTGCATGACTCTTCAAATGAGCATCATGACCTCGTTTGCTCCTCAAATTTATGCACACTATTTCTATCCAAATGATCATCCAAAGCCCACTTGAATGCCTCAGTTGAATATGCTACTACCTTATTTCTGGGCAATATATTCCACAAGACCATAAGAAATAGGAACAGAAGTAGGTTATTCATCCCTTTGACAAACAATAACATCACAGCTGATCTGACAATCCTCATGTTTACTTTCCTGCTCATTCCCTGTAACCCTTTTACACAAGTGTACTTGTCCATGAGGCAGACAAAGAGGCACACAATTTGGTTTGTAGCCCAACTCGATTTTACTAACAAAATATTACTTTTTCTAACCTTATATGAGCATTTCTCACGTTCCCAAAAAATTTACTCTCCATCTAGCTCTATCTGTCTGAGAAAGGATATTCCCTGCAATGATCCATATATTTGAGCTGGGCCATTGGAATTCCCTTCCTCTGTCATGTAAGGCTAGTTTCCTTCTATGAAGGGGAGTCTGGCAGAGGTTAGGGCAGATCTATTCTCTCTCTATCCCAGGTGCTCAGAACTCTGCTGCTGGGTCATGTCAAGTCTTCACACAATTTTCACTGGCTTCCAGGCATGTGCGTTTTTTTCCTCTTCACACTAGACCTTCCACCATGAGGGGAAAGATCCTCTCGGCATTTATTCTGTTAAACCCCTTAAGAATCCTTAATGTTTCAATGTGATAAAGTTGTTTGGTCCAGCACATCTGCGCCGACCAGACATCCCAACCTGATCTAGTCTCATTTACCAGCACTTGGCCCATGTTCCCCTAAACCACTCCTATTCATATACCTATCCAGGTGTCTTTTAAATGTTGTAATTGTACCAGCCTCCACCACTTTCTCTGGCTGCTCATTCCATACACGCACCACCCTCTGTGTGAAAAAGATACCCCTCAGGTCCATTTTAAGTCTTTCCTCTCTCACCTTAAAGCTATGTCCTCTTGTTTTGGTGTCAACCACCCTAGGAAAAAGACCTTTGCTATTTACCATATCCATAACCCTCATGATTTTATAAACCTCTATAAGGTCACCCCTCAGTCTCCGACAATCCAGGGACAAAAAGCCCCAGCCGATTCAGCCTTTCTGATCACCTATACCTTTGTACACCAGCTTTCTATGTTTCATGCACATGTGCTGCATTTTTCTGCAGGTTTTCTCCATTTAAATAATATTCTGTTCTTTTGTTCTCCCTTCCAAAATGAACAACTTCATATTTTCAGACATTATTCTCCACTTGCAAAAATTTGCCGACTTACTTCAATCCATCAGTATCTCTCTGTAAACTGTTTGTATCCTTCTCACAACCAGCCTTTTTCCTTCTATTATAGTGTCCTCTGCAAATTTGGCTGCATTCACTTCCTTCCTCCAAGTCATTAATATATATTGTAAATAGTTGTGGTCCCAGTCCTGATCCCTGTGGAACCCCTACTGGTCACAGGTCACCAATCTGAAACAGAACCTCTTATCCTCACTCACTGTTCCCTGTCTATTAGCCAATTCTTTACCCATGCCAACAAACTACCTCCAACACAATGGGCTGTTATGATTTCACCTTTTGTGGGGTAATTTGTCAAATGCCTTCTGCAAGTCCAAATACAACACAGCTACTGGTCCCCCTCTCTGCTTGAGACTTCCTCAAAAAACTCTATTAAATTAGTCACATACAATTTCTCTTTTTATGAGCCATGCTGATGCTGCTTGATTTTTTTTTTATTTTCCAAATGATTTGCTTTTATTTCCTTAATAATTGATTCCAATACTTTTCCAACAATAGATGCTAGGCTAAGTAGATATGTTGTATTTGGACTTGCAGAAGGCATTTGACAAATTACCCCACAAAAGGTGAAATCATAACAGCCCATTGTGTTGGAGGTAGTTTGTTGGCAGGGGTAAAGAATTGGCTAATAGACAGGGAGGCACGGTGGCACAGTGGTTAGCACTGCTGCCTCACAGCGCCAATTCCTGCCTCAGGCGACTGACTGTGTGGAGTTTGCACGTTCTCCCCATGTCTGCGTGGGTTTCTTCCGGGTGCTCCGGTTTCCTCCCACAGTCCAAAGATGTGCGGGTCAGGTGAATTGGCCATGCTAAATTGTCCTTAGTGTTAGGTAAATGTAGGGGTCTGGGTGGGTTGTGCTTCGGCGGGTCGGTGTGGACTTGTTGGGCCGAAGGGCCTGTTTCCACACTGTAAGTAATCTAATCTAATTGCTGATATTTACGTGCTTTTTGGTTTCCTCTCTTTACAGATAGGGTATCACATTGGCAGTTTTCCGATCTCTATACCTCTTCAGAATCCAAAGGTTTTTGGAAAATTGTAACTATTGTATCCATCTATTATTTCTGTAAGTACCTCTTTTAGGATCCTAAGATGAAGGCCATCAGGGCCAGGGGATTTATCTGCCTTTAACTCACAAGTTTGCTTAATAGGGGTGGCACAGTAGCTCAGTGGTTAGCACTGTTGCCTCACAGCACCAGGGTCCCAAGTTCGATTCTAACCTTGGGCGATTGTCTGTGTGGGTTTCCTCTGGGTGCTCCGGTTTCAAAGATGTGCGGGTCAGGTGAATTGGCCATGCTAAATTGCCCATAGTGTTAGGTACATTAGTCAGCGGGAAATGGGTCTGGGTGGGTTACTCTGCGGAGGGTCGGTGTGGACTGGTTGGGCCGAAGGGCTTGTTTCCACACTGTAGTATATCTAAAATCTACTACGATGGTGCTGGTAGTTAATTCTTACTCCATATTTATTAGTATTAATGGAATGTTTGAAATATCTTCCACCAGAAAAAAAACTGGTACAAAATATCTGTTGAATTCCTTTTCCATGTCCTTATTGTGCAAATCCATATCCCCACATTCATTTTCTAAGGCCCCTATGTCCACTTTGATCCATCTGTTCCTTTTCAGATATTTAAGGAAGCTCTTATTGTCAGTTTTTGTATTCCTCACTGGTTTTCCCTCATAGTTTATATTCACTGTCTTTATTATCTTTTTTTGATTTTCCTTGCTGAATTCTGGATTTATCTCAGTCTTCTGGGTTATTACTGATGTTGGCTCTTTATAAACTTTTTCGCTCAACTTAATACTCTCCTTAACTTCCTTGGTTAGCCATGGTTGGTTTACCCCTCTCCGAGAATCTTTCATCCTTACTCGGCATGTATTTTTGTTAAGCGTTATGAAGTATCTCCTTAAATGTTTGCCACTGCTTGCTTACTGTCACTCCTGCTAATCTATCTGCCCAGTTCACTTTAGTTAACTTGATCCTCATTTCATTGTAATTCCTTTTATTGACTTGAAACACTTTGGTTCTAACTAACTTTCTCACTTTTGAACTGCACAAAGCATATCACATTATGACGACTATTTCCTACAGAGTCTTTTGCTAAGAGATCATTTATTAAACTTGTCTCATTAAACTTACCAGATCCAAGATAGTCTGATCCTTGATTGGCTCTCTGACAAATTGCTCTAGGAAACTATCTTTAATGCATTTTGTTGATTTGTTGTCATTACTACTCTTTCCAATTTGATTAACACAATCAACCTGAAGATTAAAATCATCCATAATTGTCGTGGTTGTGGGTATTTTTGCCAAGCTGAGAAGTTGATTTGCAGACATTTCAACCTCAGTCAAGGTGACATCTTCAGTGCTTTGGAGCCTCCTGTGAAGCGCTGCTGTACTGTATCTTCTGGAATATATTTGGTTCCGTTTCTGCTGCTTCCAGTTGGCGGTTCCAGTTGCTCATTGTCGTGGCCATTATATTGGGTCCAGGTCAATGTGAAGTTGATAGAGTCCGTGGATGAGTTCCATTCTTCTCGGACTTATCTGGCTGTCCTCTGCTTAGCTTCTCCTATGATCATTGTGTTGTCCCACTCAAAATTGTGACTCCTGTTATCCATGTATTTGGCTACTAATGACAGCTGGTTGCAGCGTTTAGTGGTTAGTTGGTGTTCGTGGGTGCAGATTGCAAGTTGTTTCCCTATATAGTGTTTCATACAGATTTTGCACTGAATCTTGTAAATTACATTATTCTTGTACATGGATATTGTGTCTTTAAACAGATTCAACTGGGACAACACAATGATCATAGGACAAGCTAAACAGAGGACAGCCAAAGAATTCTTAGAAGCATGGCACTCATCCACACACTCTGTCAACAAGGTTAAAAATCACACAACACCAGGTTATAGTCCAACAAGTTTAATTGGAAGCACGCTACCTTTTGGAGTGACGCTCCTTCATCAGGTGATAGTGGAGGGCTCAATCGTAACACACCAAATTTATAGCAAAAAATTACAGTGTGATGTAACCGAAATTATGCATTGAAACATTGATTGTCTTTTAAGTCTTTCACCTATTTGAATACCACGATAGTTTCACTTCTTTCATGTGTAAATCACAAAACCTTTTTTTAAAAAGTTGCATTCTCAGGTTAGCTGTGAACAGTGGTGATAGCTAGACAATATGTTGAAGGTGTTAGCCCCCTGTGTTCTCTGTCTATACCATGATGTTTTGATTGATTCTTATCTAAAAAGTAAGATAATGGAGTTTTACATGAATTCATGCAGTTTTTGAGCAAAATACATTGTAACCTTGCAAGTACAAATTCACCTTACGAAATATATGTGTGCATGTGGGTCTTTGTCTGTCTGGGTTGGGGGTTGTGAGTGTGAGAAAGTGTATGTGTGTGTGTGTAGTGAGTGTGGAGTGTCTTAATTCTGTGAGGGGGTGCATGTGTGAGTGAGGGTGTGTGTGGGTGTCTATGTGCGCGGATACCACCAATACTCGTGGGGACACCTCCCACCTTGTACATGGCAGGTACTCATGTGACTCAGCCAACATTGTCTATCTTATACGTTGCAGGCAAGGATGCCCTGAGGCTTGGTACATTGGGGAAACCGAGCAAAGACTACAAGAACGGATGAATGGACACCGCACAACAATCAACAGACGGGTGTTCCCTCCCATTTGGAGAACAGTTCAGTGGTCCAGGACATTCAATCTCGGACCTTCGGGTAACCATCCTCCAAGGCAGACTTTGGGACAGGCAGCAGCGAAAAGTGGCTGAGCAGAGGCTGATAGCTAAGTTCTGTACCCATAGGGAGGGCCTCAACCAGGACCTTGAGTTCATGTCACATTACAGGTGACCACAATTGCACTATATACACACACACAGATACTCCTATGCACACACACTCACTCTCTCACACACACACACACATATACACACACACAGACACTCCTATACATGCATGCATACGGACACATGTATACACAGACGAGCACATAGGCACCCACACACACCCTTACAGACACACACACTCCCACACTCTCACATGCACCCCCTCTCAGACTTAAGACACTCTGCACTCACTACACACACATACACTTTCTTACACTCACAACCCCCAACCCAGACAGACACACACAGACAGACAGATAAAGACCCATATCCACGCATTAATTTTGTGGGGTGAATTTGTACTTGCAGGGTTACATTGTACTTTGCTCAAAAACTGCATGAATTCATGTAAAACTCCATTATGAGATTAGATGAGCTTACTTGCAGTGTGGAAACAGGCCCTTCGGCCCAACAAGTCCACACTGACCTGCCGAAGCGCAACCCACTCAGACCCATTCCCCTACATTTACCCTTGCCCCTAACAGTACGGGCAATTTAACATGGCCAATTCACCTAACCTGTACATTTTTGGACTGTGAGAGGAAACCGGAGCACCCGGAGGAAACCCATGCAGACACGGGGAGAATGTGCAAACTTCACACAGTCAGTCGCCTGAGGCGGGAATTGAACCCGGGTCTCTGGCGCTGTGCCGCCCATCAAATAGAAATGAGAGATTATCTCACTTTTTAGATTAGAATCAATCAAAACATCATGGCATAGACAGAGAACACAGGGGGCTAACACCTTCAACATATTGCCTAGCTATCACCATTAACAGCTAACCTGAGAATGCAACTTTTTTAAAAAAAAGGTTTTGTGATTTACACATGAAAGAAATGAAACTACCATGGTATTCAAACAGATGAAAGACTTAACAGACAATCAATTTTTCACTGTATAGTTTCAGTTACATCACATTGTAAATTTTTGTATTAAATTCTGTGAGTTAGGATTGAGCCCTCCACTCTCACCTGATGAAGGAGCGATGCTCCAAAAGGTAGTGTGCTTCCAATTAAACTTGTTGGACTATAACCTGGTGTTGTGTGATTTTTAACTTTGTACACCCCAGTCCAACACCAGCATCCCCAAATCTGTCAACAAGCACATTGACCTGGACTTTGACTTTTCTATAATTGCTGGGACTTTCCTTCTAATCTTACTTGAACAAGGCTGTAATGTTTACAGTTTTCTGACACCTTCCTCAATTATAATCAGTGCTCCCATAATTTCTACTTTCACTTCCTTCAAAACTTTGGATACATCGCATGTGGTCCCCATGTATTGTCAACTTTAAGTACCAACAGTATATCCAAATCTTCTTCCTTATTAATTTTGAACCCTTCGAGTGACAGAGTTTCCCTCTCTGTCACCATGTCCTGGTCAACATTTTCCTCTTTTAAAAAGATAAAGCAAAGTATCATTTAACTCCTTAGCCCTGCCACTTAACACTTTAGTCATGCACTGAAAAGTTTATAATTGGCCATGAAGAGGATCAAAACATCCTGTAGCTGTATAACATTCTTTATAACTCTGAGCCTTCATTTTTCTGATTTCTTATCTTCCCACCTTCACCACCTCATGCTACAACTGAATTTTTACCTTTAAGTCAACTGCGAAAGGTTATATTATAACTGAGTCTTGAGATAATTTTCCTTTAGGAATTTTCAGTTTTTGCACTTCTTCATGTCTTATCAAGATGAGAAGTGGGGGAAGCTGGAATTTACTGTATTAATTATGACCCATAACTGGACCCATTTAACACGTCATCATTTTGAATCTGGAGCATGGAACATGAAAGCTTTGCAGTAGGGGATATTAGAGGAACTAAGCTTAGTCACTGAACTCTAAAGAAAATAATAACACATATTAAGTTTGAAATTATATTTGCTGTTCTTAATGAAACCTATTCCCACCTCCAAAAGAATTACTTCCACTGTAGTGAAATCTAAGTTGCTCATTTTAGATTAAATTGAAAATAGAATGTGAATAATTTACTATATTTCAAACAGGTCCTTTACACCTCATGAACTAGCGCTGTCAAGAAATAATATAGAGCATTACGCCATCCTTCACACTAATTACATGCATAGAAACATCAAAGCTCTACAAGGAACAGGATTATCAAACTGAAACGTATCACAGAGAATTGAGCTTGGGGAACTAAATTGTGTTTTTTTCTCTCCTCACCAGTAAACTATCAAAGCACTACTTAGAAGGTTGTTCCATCATTAACAGACCCAGACCAGCAAATTGAAGTTTGCAAGATGTAATGACTATCAACAGTGTGAGATGCTTTCTTTGCTGCTGTAGTAATTTAAATGATCTCTTTTTTTCTCTAAAGTGAATATTACGAAAAATTACAATTCAGAAACAAAGCGCTGAAGAAAAATGAACCTAGCTTCAAAAACAATTTTAATAAAAACTATAAAATTGCTACAATGTTTGCAACATTATATCCAAAATCTCATGAAGACAAAGAGGAGTTTTTATGAAAAATAACACCAGCAAATTTGCGTAAATCAACATCCATACACAAAGAGACAAACAGCTAAGTAACTTAAAATAAAAGTGAAAAACAGACAGATAAGGGAGATATGAAATAAAAACAGAAAATGCTGAAGAAACTCAGCAAGTGTGAAGCATTGTGAAGAGAGAAACAGAGTTCTTGTTTTGAGTCTGTTATGACTCTTCAATATCTCCTAAAATTTATTTTTAACCAAATAACCTCGCTTAATGGCACTGAATGAGGGATAAATGTGTAGGGAAAATTCCCATGCTCCTTTTTGAATAGTGCTGGGAGACTTTGTACAACTGAAACCATCGACATTGGTTTCATGCCTCACCCAAAAGATAGCTTGACAGCTTCACTGAAGTGTAGCTGCATTATGTGGTTAAGTCTCCAGGGGGAGTAGACCTTGAACCCATAAACATCAAACTTAGAATTGACTCTACTGCTACTGAGCATAGAATGTTTGATATCTCACTTAGTTCTTCATCAGTGGGGAATATAATTCCAAATGTTTCAGGCAGAATATATCATTTTACAAATCCTTTGAATGTTCATTCCAAGTGCTTTTCACATTAATTATTTGCCAAGAATTCTTTTATTTGTAAGAAAATGAAGTTTTAGAGGCTGCATATGTTAGAGCTTTATATTTTAAACTTACAAATGTGATTTTCACAAAATGTGAGATCATTTTTGAAGATGTTACTTTGTGCGAATGGTCAGGAACATAATAGATTTGCAAAAAGAGATACAAGATTGCAAAAGATAATATCAGAACTGTTTAAGAATAATTAGGTATTCCTTAAAGGATACGGTTTTGTCATCAAGGTTGTCTTATTTTAACAAAAAGGCTGACTTATTTTATAACAGCATTGTGCAATTTTATAGGATGATTAACATATTAAAACATTTCAATGTGCTTCATAGGTATTAGACACGAAGGAGGCATTGGGACAAGTTATGCAAAGTTGACTAGAGGGATATGTTTAACAAATATCTTAAAAGAGAAAAGAGATAAAAAGGGAGAGGGGTTATTGGGGAAACAATTCATAGTGCTGCTTATCATATTGCAGAAGCTATCTGTACGAATGTTCACTGTAAGGTAAAATTCTGCCACCAGCCTTTCTCCTGGTAGGAATCTGTGGGGCATGCTTTGTCAATTGTGGTAGAGAGCCAATTGGTAAGGCAATAAGAAGAAGTGTTGTGTTAAGCAGATGTAGTTTATTGTTAGGTAGCAACTATGTACCAGTTACACTGGTGTGACTAACATTGTTACAGAGACTCAGGAAGACCCTGACAGTTAGTCTTAAACCTTTGAGATCCTAAACTGTTCTCCTACCAACCTCATATGACATTATCATTGTGAGTTAAGCTTAAGGAACAATTCTCAGAATTAACCCTTTCAGACCCCTTGCACAATACTTTATGGAAGTAATTCTGCATTTTGAACCTTAATATTTTTATGTTCTTTCATGGATTGTTACCTTCATCAACCAGGCCGGCATTTATTTCCTTTTACTAATTTGTTCTGGACCAGATCCCCCAAAAGTATATTATGGAGGAGGCTTAGAAACTAACTTCTTTATTTTTGTAAAAGACAAGTGTGAGATGCTGTGACCAAAATATGATTTAATTGGTCCATCACTCAGTTTTAATCAAAACACACTTTATTATTACAGCTTAGTTAAAATACAACAAAAGAAAAAAATGGCATAACTTTACTCTTTACAAGAGTATTATTTAAATACTAATCACGTGTTCCAGAATAGGCAGCATCCCATAAACACACCCTTGGCAAAGGCAGCTGAGTATTTATTGCCACATTCTGTCTCTTTCTAGTCCAATGGAAAGCAACATCAAAATAAGCAATTTGCCCCTTTAGATTTTTAAGAGGAAATCTCTTTGTCTAAGACTTCACTCCAGCAGAAGAGAATTCAAACTTTCAGCTGAAGGAGCCAATAAACACAAAAGCAAAATCCTTTTGGGTCTAAGTGAACCTGGCCTCATGCACTCATGATTAGACTAGATTAGATTAGACTTACAGTGTGGAAACAGGCCCTTCGGCCCAACAAGTCCACACCGACCCGCCGAAGCGCAACCCACCCATACCCCTACACTTACCCCCTACCTAACACTACGGGCAATTTAGCTTGGCCAATTCACCTGACCCGCACATCTTTGTGACTGTGGGAGGAAACCGGAGCACCCGGAGGAAACCGGAAAACTCAAAGCTTTCAGCAACTGCCTGTCTGAAGGAGATATTTCAGCACCACTATGACAATACTCCTCTGCAAGAGTAATAGGGTAGCAAACATCTTTTATAATCACAGCAGCAACTCAAATTTCCCAGATGATAGTGAAGTGTCAACCATATCACTGTAGACCTGGAGTTGTTTCTAGTCCAGACGATATAACGATAACAGATTTCCTTTCCTGAATGGTATGATTGAAACAGATTATTTAGGTACGTTCAACAATAGTGACATAACTGCCATTAGGCTAGTTTAATATTTCAATAATTTTTAAAATTATATTCACATATCCCTATCTCTTTTGGTAGATTTCGAAACCATGTCCTCAGAACAATAAGCTGGAGCTCTTGTTACTAGTCCAGTGACATTAATACTACACTTCCTCACAAGTTATTGCCATCAATGATGGGATGATTAAACAAGGGGATACTCAGGAGACAAGAGACATCTGCATTTCGGACAGAAGACATTTTTAAGGATAGGAATGGTTTACAGGCACAAAGATAGTTTTAGATAGTTTTAAAATTCTCTTCCTACTTTTTGAATTAAAGGTTTTTTTTAGTTTGTTCACAATGTGGGCAGCACTGGCTAGGCTAGTATTTATTGTCCATCCATAATCATCCTTGAGAAAGTGGCAATTGAGCTATCTTCTTGACCTGCTGCAGTCAATGGTGGATAGCTACATCTACAGTCCTGTTAAGAAGAAAGTTTCAAGATCTTAAATGAGGACAGTGAAATATGGCTTCATTGGGAGCAAAGGCGGCCTAACAAGCATGAGGTCACACCTGAAAGAAACTCAGAGAGTGTTGAAGAAGCTCACAAAGTCTGGCAGTATCTGGCTGGGACTCTGAAGAAAAGTCGTACTGGATACAAATTGTTAACTCTATTTCTCTCTCCACAGATGCTGGGTTTCTCCAACATCCTCTGGATTTGTTTGAGATTTCCAGGATCTGCAACATTTTGTTTTTATTTGAGTTGATACATCATTTGAACTTGGTGCAGTTTAGGATATTTCATGGCTGGTTAAAGGAAGTGTTAGCTTCTAGTGAAGGATACAACTGGAGCCAATAATTATACACTTCTGTAAACATTTATTTACAAAGTTATCTACCACAAGCATACACCCACATATCCCCAAAGAACAAGTTAAGTCTGTGGCAATGTGGTGACAAGTAATTCCCCAGTTCATACCCATTGCTAATTAAACACAATGAATATACAAATATTGGGAAGTAGATGAAACAGGAGTGAATCAGAATCAATGAGGCTTATGCAGCTGAGGTGGAGTGGAGTTAAGTGATTTTATAGAGGTGGGAGTAAGTAGTCTAATAGTCTATCTGGCACAGATATGTTTTGGGGTAAAATACATTGCCTGGGTTGTGAAAATGTAGATCAATCTTGGCAATTGTTCGGCATTATGATAGTATCAGTGGCGAGGAAATAAAGTTTGTAACAAAGATTGTGTTTTTACCTCAACACAATTGCATTTAGGTCCACTATGAAATCCAATTGATATTCAAGCACAAACTCAATTATTTTGAACAGGCATAGTGAAGTTTAATTTGTGGAAAAATACATTACTTCACTTCAACAGTTATTAGCAGTTTCATTTCTTCACCTTCTTGAACATAAGGTGTCTTTGCATGAATTGGGTAGTGAGATAACAAAGTCCAGTGGAATGAGAGAAATTGTTGCTTCTCTTATGATTGTTCAGTCAAAAAGTCACCAGTAGGCAAAACATCACTGAAGCAAACTATTGTTATATTGGAACATGTTCAGACCATCAAAGCTAATTGCTACATTTATATCATATTTGATTATTCACACTGTTTTATCCTGCTTTTTGAGATTAACGATGCTTTGTTAGCAACTGTGTAAACTATTGGCACAAGTTTTTTTTAAAATCTTCAATCAGTTGTTGTGGTTTTTACCTCAGATAGAGTTAAAACTTTTAGTCAGATTAGGACATTAAAATTCAGCTGCTAAAATATCATATCAATGATTTTTGCAGCACGAAGCAGTGCTTGGTGAAGACTGGTGTTTGGTGTTATGTCTCTTTGCCACAAAATATCATTTATAGTGTTAAAAATACAGGTGACATTGACCCTTTTCAAAATACACTTATCTGGACTGAGATACTAGAAACTGAATCTTGAAGGGGAACATTAATTTATACAACATGAAAAGAGAGCACTGATTGCTAGAATAATGGTTGGTATAGAGATACAGATAAATTTATGAACTGTGAATGTTAAGTGTGTTACTAACCTCAGAATAGGCAGAGAGTCTCTGACTGGTCAAGATGTTACCATATGGAAAATAGCAGAGATTGGCAGTCTTCATAACCTTTCTCAACATCAAGGTACAATGTATATTCATATTATTTTTAGCGATACAGAAATCAAGGTACAATGTATATTCATTCAACTTTTAGCGATACAGAACACAGGGTTCTGTGTATGAATATCTGCAGCTCCCAGCACACTCAAATGGAATGCACAATTAGTCCAACTAATAGTCTTAAATTGGCTTGTGGTATAATTTTTAACAGTCTAAATTACATTGACCGGTAGGAAAATCACATCTAGTACAGTACACTTGGTTTTGAGATTTTCCAAAACAGACTGGTTGGGCACAGTTGACATCCTGTCTGCTACAAAGAGGCATATGATTTGACATGATCTGGCAGTTCTCAAAGCATTCAGATTATATACCTGGCATCACATTGGCACTGAAAATCAATTGCTACATTGCTCAATTTGTGAGGTACACAACACATCTTTTTGGTTTGATAGTAGAATTCTGTTAGTGCAGAATACCACTGAGTGTCTATTGCAACCTAACAGCTTGAGATGGCTAACTTCAGCTAATGTTCAAATGTTTGAGACAGAATCCCTGAAAAGGCATAATTGGGAAATAAATCTTTTTCTAAAAGTTTAAGTTTAGTTGAACTGTAATGTTGCTTGATGTGAATCATGGTACCAGATACAACTGGAATGTCTATGCTGTCAACTTAAAAGTCTAATTGAATAAAATTATACAAGGATACATTGCATTATTTAAGCACAACTGTTTTGACATCTAAGACCAGTATTTGAAAATATAATGTCTGATTCAATGTTGTTAAAATTGGTCATTTCTCATTCGTTGCAGTATGTTTTAAAAGTAATGTAAATCTTCATAGATTCTTCACACAAAACCAGTGGCATGCTATGAATTAATTGTCAAATTATTTTAATACTATTAACAAATATTTAGCCCAACCTTTTCCTGTGGGTCGATCAAAAGCAGCTCACTTTAAATACAATCTGCCTGGTTCATCTGAAACAATATTCCTTAGCAACCAAGATAAATAGTACTAACTCTTAGATTATTAAGACCAAATACAGTGAGATCACACTATGATGTTTCAAGGTTATAATCCAAACATAATTGGTGAATAATTAGTTGTAATAAAATCTTACTTTAAATAAATATGCCACGCAATTCTATAATGTTTTCTATTCTCGCAATAGCTGTAAAGATCGAGTGTGTGAAAAAACTGTCCTTTTCTTTACAGTTACCTCCTTAATGTAACACTAACTCTGCCATTCTAATGTCTCGGTTGGGAAATGCACCCTGGTGTGACATTGAATCATATTGATGACAGAAGTCACTAATTTATACTTTGATAATTTTTTATTAGCTTGGATAGCAATGGTGTGTTATTATTGCAATTGTCGTTTTCATGCTCCAACAGGAAATAAATCTGCCTAGTTTTTCATTCCTATTTTGTAATTTGGTTCCCTTCCCTCAGAGAGAAGGTTATGGGTTTAAATTTTAAGCCAGGTTGGAGTTTAGGTTTGGGTGTTGATCATTACTGGATCCTGACCTTGTAAGGTATGTCAGTGCATTTTTTTTCATGGATTACCAGTTGAAGGTTTGGAATGTTTTAATTAAGTTGATTTATATTTAATGTTGCTTGGAGAACATAAGGCTTGAAGGACTATGGAGGATGGAAATTATCTCAAGTTTTGTGAGAATACCCAGAGAGGTTGATTTAAAAGAGGTCATTGAAAGTTGATTCAGGGCATTGTTTTTTTGTCTCTTTGATAGGGACTCATGGAAATCATGACATATGATAAATTCTGGTTTTTCTGTAGACCCTGCTGTTGTTTTACACAGAGTTTGGCTTTGAGAGGCTTTTGCTTTATCTATTTGAATTGGAGAGAATTTTGGCAAGAACAAGTGAATTTGGAGGAAAGCTTGCTGTGAACAATCTGCCCAGCTGAGCTCTCCCAGTTTTTAACAGACCCTCTGCAGTTTTTCCAGTTGAAACCTATTAATTCTTTTGAAAGAATGAATGAAACTTCTTCCTGATATCAGCAAGATATCAGAGACAAACCTGGCATGATTAGTAACTTAACATGTGTGCAAGGACATCAATACAAAAGACTTGGGAAATCCTATATTTTCTCCTTTTATTTTCAAGCATAACACATGGGTCAAAGTTGACTTTTTTTCTCAGAAAGCCAATCAGTGCAGAAAAATCTATTATTTCTATCTGCACTTTTCCTGAAAAGTTTAAGCATATATTGTGAGGCAAGACTGCATCAGAGAAATTAAAAGCTACTAAAGCAATTTACAACAAATTAGCAGCACAGACAATTGTCAAAAATCCAGGAGTAAACATTAAAAGGGTATTTTCAAAGCTTAAACAGACAAGATCTAATGGAAGGGGAAAGTTAGGGAATTGTTAAGGTCACAGAAGAGGCAAGAATCCATTACTTAAACCATGGTAACGATGGAAAGCATTTAGTCAAGAAGTGAATAGTGGGAGTCATTAACTGATATCATGATTAGAACAGAAATTGTTTATTAAAGTTGCATTCAGTGTGATTCATTCAGTAAAGGAAAGGGGTTTGTTTATAAAGCCCAGGATTGGCAGGATTTATCTAGCAAAGTCACAATAAATGTGATTCTTCTGCTGTACTTGTGAAAGGGAGACATTTCCATTTTAGTTGTAGAAGATGGGACTCTGTCATTTTGATCTCAGAAATGTGGGAAAGCTCTTGGTTGCAGCAATACTTGGAAGAGCATTGCTATGGTCATTTATCTCAAGAGGGTTGGAATATAAAAGCACCGTTGTGCTACTGATAATTTATAAAGCTCTGGTTAGGCCCCATTTGGAGTACTGTGTCCAGTTTTGGTCCCCACACCTCAGGAAGGACATACTGGCACTGGAACGTGTCCAGCAGAGTTTCACACAGATGATCCTTGGAATGGTTGGTCTAACATATGAGGAATGGCTGAGGATCCTGGGATTGTATTCATTGGAGTTTAGAAGATTAAGGGGAGACTTAATAGAAACTTACAAAATAATACATGGCTTGGAAAGGGTGGATGCTAGGAAATTGTTTCTGTTAGGTGAGGAGACTAGGACCCGTGGACACAGCCTTAGAATTAGAGGGGGTCAATTCAGAATAGAAATGCCAAGACATTTTTTCATTCAGAGTGGTGGGCCTATGGAATTCATTGCCGCAGAGTGCAATGGAGGCCAGGACGCTGAATGTCTTCAAGGCAGAGATTGATAGATTCTTGATGTCACGAGGAATTAAGGGCTACAGGGAGAATGCTTTTAAGTGGAGTTGAAATGTTTCCTGATGAAGGGCTTGTGCCCGAAACGTCGAATTTCCTATTCCTTGGATGCTGCCTAACCTACTGTGCTTTAACCAGCAACACATTTTCAACAAGTGGAGTTGAAATGTCCATCAGCCATGATTGAATGGCGGAGTGGACTCGATGGGCCGAATGGCCTGACTTCCATTCCTATGTCTTATGGTCTTATACTGCAAAATTTTAAAAATCTTTAAAACAAGGAATGTAAATTATCACACTTGGAAAACATGTTATCAAACATCATTATGTCAGATGGTTCAATAAGAACACAGAAATGGACATCTTGGAGAAAATAATTATTATGATACAGAATAGCTTCTAAATTAGATATAATCGTACAAATTGAACAAGTTCTATGTACAATTGAGAATATAACTAATGACCTTGCAGCTTGCAAAGGTGTAAAAGAAACAACATATATTTTGAAATACCGATATTAGTACACAAACTTTAAACACGGAACAAAGAAAACTTTTGAAAGATCATGGTTTACAAGAAGAGTTCAGCATCCAGGGAAATTCGGAGATAATTGTATTAATAATTCCTATGGACTGAAGAAAATGTGATTTTGGTAATCTCAAGTCAGAATTTATGAGAGACAGTTGTTAAAACTACTGATTTATCACAGCCAAGACAAGATTTAACTCCAGAGAAAATCAGCAGGTGAATTATCAGAACCACTCAGGAAAAATCCTGAACTAATGCAGATTAATCCTGAGAGAAGAAGATCAATCTTACCCCTGGAGATCATCAGAATCTGCCCAGTTTGGAAGGTACCAAATCACTAATGAGCTAATGTGAGAAACCAATATAATGAGTAGGACATATACCAGATACTAAAGGTCCTTGTCAACACGTGGATCGAGGAAACTTCGCAGCCACAGCCAGTTCCTAGCTATTAAAAAACAGAATGCCTTATCTCTGAAGCAGTAAGTCATTTTTAGAAAATGTGTCAAAGTCAGACATAGTCACAGAGAAGCAAGAAGTCAAGTAACTACTCACACAGAGAAGTCAGATACTACAAGAAAAAAGTGTCTGTTTCAGCAAAGCATCCATCCCACAAAAAAAAGTATACTCAAGGGATTAAATGTCCTCCAAGTATCTCAATGAATCAATTTTCTGTTTCAGCAAGGAAGACTTCCTCTGCAAAGGAAAAGGTCGCTCATTTTAGAAGGACATTAAGCCCTCACATTGTCACAAATAACATCAAAGTCAATAGTCTTCAGCCCCAAGACCGACTATTCTTCCAAGTCTGAAGAGAAAGTGCTTTGGGAGTTTACAAAAACCTTGCAACCAACTGAATTTATGAAGTCAGAGACTTGTAAGAGATTGGGTAGTGGTAAATTAATACACTTTGAAACATATGAATATTAATAGTGGGAAAAGCACTTTGGAGAGGATGTTGTATAAGGGAATAAGAATCTGGAAGGATTAATGTTGACCAGTGTCTTAAACACTGCCCGCTATGATGATGCCATATAGATTTGGTAGGGGATGAGTTTAGGATTGCAAAGATAAAACATCTACCATTCAGTCTTCCTCAGTCTCTGTAATGATGTCTATCACAGCAGTGTAAATTGTACATGGTTCCTATCATGCAATAAACTACATCTCTTTTCATTCAGTAATCATGTGGAATTAATCTACCACACTGCAAGGAGACATACTATTCTGCCTCATTGCAGCTGCATGCTGGAAATCAGGTACTGTTATTCCCAGGGTCATCAAGAAAGTTAAAGGTTTAACAATAGTATGCAAACTTCTTTAATTTACCTCTTTTTAGATACAGGTTAACAGAAAACATGCACTAGATTTCTGTATTTAACAAGAATTACTCTTTATTCAAATAAGTTGATTCTAGCTACAGTAAGCAATTATGAATCATTAACATATAATTTGACTTGTTAAAAAATTAAAACCCTTATAAAAGTCTTCCAAGAGAGACAGGCACAAAACAAATACGGGTGATACAAGCAGAAACAAAAACTAGGAAATCAGTTGTAAATCCCTGCCCACTCAGTTCACTGAGATGATCCTTTTGGCTTGTTCAGGATCTGCTGCTCCTCAATCTTATTTTTCAAGGTGCTTTCACTCGCCTGCAAGATATGCAGCGTTACATATGCTGCATACGTAAAACACAGCATGTCAGGCAGCATTCGAGGCACAGGAGAGTCGATGTTTCGAGCATAAGCTGTTCATCAAGAAATGCTGATGCTAAAATGTTGGCTCTCCTGTTCCTCGGATGCTGTTTGACCTGCCGTGTTTTTCCAGTGCCACACTTTTGACTCTGATCTCAATCATCTGCTGTTGTCACTTTCTCCAAGATATGCAGCGCGACTAGTTCGCTCTTATATAACTCTGATTTGTGGATTAAGGGCCACAGCCTCCAGCAACTGCTGAGAGAAATAACCTGGCTTTCTTTTGGCTTGAGTTTCTTTTCACAGCAGAGAAAGGACAACTCCTTCATTTCCACAATCCAATGCCCCTGCCCTAAACATTCACAGCCGCAAGCTGTTATGCTTAGTAGAAAAGCGCAGCAGGTCAAGCAGCATCCAAGGAGCAGGAGAATCAACATTTCGGGCATAAGCCCTTCTTCAGGAATGAAGAAGTAAATTAAAGAGGTAAATTAAAGAAGTTTGCATGCTATTGTTAAACCTTTAACTTTTGTGACGACCCTGGGAATAACAGTGCCTGATTTCCAGCATGCAGCTGCAATGAGGCAGAATAGTATGTCTCCTTGCAGTGTGGTAGATTAATTCCACATGCTTACTGAATGAAAAGAGATGTAGCTTATTCCTGAAGAAGGGCTTATGCCCGAAACATCGATTCTCCTGCTCCTTGGATGCTGCCTGACCTGCTGCGCTTTTTCAGCAACACATTTTTCAGCTCTGATCTCCAGCATCTGCAGTCCTAACTTTCTCCATGCTAAGTAAAAGGCAAGTACATAGTTGTTAATAGATGGAAGTCTTTTGTCATCAGCCATAGGTCATCATTTCCCTGAGCAATGACTTAAAAGTGACCAAGAGAAGATATTATGCAATAAAACCAGCAAAGTGGTCAGCCTTAGGAAATTTCATTTTCATTTGTGTATGTTCAGGCCTCTACTAGGCTTCAGCGCAGGGTTAAAACATTAGTGAAGAACTGAGGGAACACTTGTCATTTAGAGATATTGAATTGCATTTTAGCAGAAATCAACCAAGGGTTAATTTTGTCAAGCTTCATGGTGTGTTTCTCTCCTTGGGACATCGCAAAATTTCTCAAATTTATCTTTCCAAACTCACTTTATCACCTCTAAATTACACACCTATAGCACACTGCTCATCATATTCTCCCACTTCACAGGACCTCACAGGATCCCTGGTATCAGTTCCATCTGTAAAGCACAGAGCTGTCCGTCACCATATACATACTGCGAGACAAATGAAAATAAATATTTTTTGTGGGCACGTTGGTGCTCCATGGTTAACTTGCAATTGTACCTACAAGTGCATATTCATACATCTTTTGCTATTTAAGAGTCAAGCAACACAGCTTACCCATATTTAATTTCAGCCTATCTTAGAAGCCTGTATGAATGGGTATTACTTTTACGCCAATGCCCAGTTAGCCCAACAGTGTAGCCTTTGCTCCATGTAGGGCCATCACATACTGGAAAGTCTTCAAATGGTGAAAATGTTCACTTTTATTCAGCAACAGCAAAAGCAAACAAGAAATTCACAGTCAGATGCTGCAATTTTCTTGTGGACAGTGAGTTCACATCTATTGGGATCTGCATTTCAATTAGCTTCTGCCTGGTATGGTTGTATCTGACATTCAGTCATGCAGAAGGTCATGCTCCCTGGGCTCAATGTTTTTATCTTTTGTCTTGGAAGACTGTTCCAGTTCAATCACACCATATTTTTTGACATTTCCAGTTGTGCGGAGCACAGCATACAAAAGTTGTGCAACACACTCTCTGGATTGTACAGCAAGACCCCACTCCCAACTCACACTGAGCCAGGCATTTTCATCTCATATTCAGGGGTCTATGGTCTGCTCCATGATAGACTTGTTGAAGAATGGACTGCGCTGTATCCATGATCGTGTCAGTCAGGGAGATATATAACACAGTCATCAACCATAGTCACAGAGCACAGCCTGGTCTCTGAATAATCATCCTTACAATGAAGCAGTAACATGAGCATTTTCAATGATTTCATGGCAGGTGCCAAGGTACCAGGTGCATACCTTTAAGACGTTGAACCGATCACCACAGATGACATACATGTGGAAACCTGTGTACTAATACAACCCAACAAACTCTTTAATACAGTGAACCATTGATGACTTTTATGAGGAGGACCATGGAAAACCTTTTCATCGACCTTTGACATAAAGACCTTATAGCAGTGAACAGAGCACAATTCATATCATGCAAAGTCAGTAGGAAATTACAACTATTACTGATGCCTTATCTGCCCACCCCTTTACCACCCAAGAAAGTCATCAATGCATCGAAGAGCATGTTGGCAAATGCTTAGAGTGTAAGGTGGGAGGAAACCAGCTCAATGCCCTAATGTAGTCTTTCAGATCTTGCATGGCATTTGTGCATTAGGTCCACTCATTTTACCTTTAAGGTCACCTGTGATTATATCTGCTTCACCGAGATAACTATCTTCAATTTGTGTTGACAAGTGATATGGTCAAGATTGCATGGGACCAACATTGGCACCCCACAAAGTTGAACACTGCATGTATTTCACATTCAGGACTCTCCAGTTATAGATGACTTCCATCTGTTCTGTGAAAGTGCCTGATTAATGCAGGACCTATATCAATCACAAGTAGTGTCTGCATGTTTAGACAGGAAAATAAAATATGGACTCTGTCCACTCCTGATGTAGTGACAAGCATTTATAATTTCCAGTGCTCTTTTATGAATTGTATCAGCTTGTGGGTCAGTGTAAGTCACTCTTGGCACAGTGAGTTACAGGACCAGCTTGGCAATCAAAAGTTCCCCCACCCCAAACCTCCACATTTCTTTCTTCCTGGCAAATCCTGTTGAGCCTATCAGTACTGATCATCCACACATTTCTACAAACTACTTTGAATAATGACCACCTCTCTACGTCACCCCCTAAGGCTCAACCCTATAATCTAGTCATGCCAACCATCATATTGCAAGGTGCCCATATTAAGATCAGGGTGCTCGTGACCCTTGATGAGCCTCCTCCTGCAATATCCCATGTTCTCCAATGTACAGTGATCTCCACTATGTTGAGTTGCCCTCCTCATCACAATTACTGTTCCCTCAACAACCCAGCAAGCTCGCACAATCCTCACAGTAGATATCCCCACTTCCTGACCGCAGCAGAGGCCCCTGAGATAGCTCCCTTGATTTGCTAACTTGCATTGAGCCGACAACCATGAGTGATGTCAACCTATACCCTGGATTGTAGCATTTAGGATCCTTTAACCCTGACCACACCAAATGGCTGACTGATATTTTCCAAGCCCCTGCACTGACAGTAGTTGATTCCATTGAACTGGGATCCATTAACTGATCATGCTAATGATCATGATAATCTGGTTGTTTTGTGCATACATTAAAATGAAAGGTAGAAGTTCAATGCCAAAAGGACAAAGTGACAAAAGTATGGCATGGCAAATGCAGGGATGCTATGAGCATCCAAGCAGGTGCAAAGTCAGTGAGTGCCGAGACTGTACAAGGGGCCCTGAGATGCCCCCTGATCCCATGCAGGGTGTAGTGCCTGCCCTTGTACACAAAGTGTCCTTGCAACAGTACAACATAAAGAAGTGTCACTTTGATCAAAAATGCAACATTGTAGTGAAGAGGTATCTCAGAAATAGATCAGAGATGTGCCATGAAGGAATGGTGCAGCTTATATGTAACTAATGCCAAGCTTAATGGATCAGTGGGTCCATTCCTGATGAAGGGCTTTTGCCCGAAACGTTGATTTTCCTGCTCCTCGGATGCTGCCTGACTTGCTGTACTTTTCCAGCACCACTCTAATCTAAACACAGGCAGTCACTGTCTATTGAGTCAGTATACTCTGAATGTTGATGACTGGAGTTTGAAATAGACTTGGTGACATGGAATCATTGACTAACTGCTCTGACTTTCATTTTTTTTAGATTCCCTACAGTGTAGAAACAGGCCCTTCGGCCCACCAAGTCCACACCGATCCTGTGAAGAGTAACCCATCCAGACCCATTTCCCTTTGACAAATGCACCTAACACAATGGGCAATTTAGCATCGCCAATTCACCTGACCCACATATCTTTGGACTGTGGGAGGAAACCGGACCACCCGGAGGAAACCCACGGAGACAGAGGGGGAATGTGCAAACTCCACACAGACAGTCACCCAAGGTTGGAATCGAACCCGGGTCCCTAGCGGTGTGAGGCAACAGTGCTAACCATGCCGCCCTAGTTGCCAACTAGTTTCCATCCGACGGTAGAAGAATGGGAAATTGTTTTTGAATGAGACAATACTTGCTAATAAGATGTTAATATATGCTAATGTTGCAGACAGGCATCTTGCCACCCACTAGCAAGAATGAAGCAGGCACATAAGCTTTCTCAAGGATATTGTAGAATCAGAGAATTCCTACAGTATAGAAACAGGCCAATTGGCACAACAAGTCCTCACTGACCCGCCGAAGAGTAATCAACCCAGACCCATTCCCCTATCCTATTACTCTACATTTCCCTGAACTAATGCACCTAACCTACACATCCCTGAATACTATGGACAATTCAGTATGGACAATTCATGGAACTTGCACATCTTTGGACTGTGGGAGTAAACCGGAACAACCAGATGAAACCCACACAGAGCTGAAAATGTGTTGCTGGAAAAGCGCAGCAGGTCAGGCAGCATCCAAGGAGCAGGAGAATCGACGTTTCGGGCATGAGCCCTTCTTCAGGAATGAGGAAAGTGTGCCAAGCAGGCTAAGATAAAAGGTAGGGAGGAGGGACTTGGGAGAGGGGTGTTGGAAATGCGATAGGTGGAAGGAGGTTAAGGTGAGGGTGATAAGGTGAGGGTGATAGGCTGGAGTGGGGGTGGGGGCAGAGAGGTCAGGAAGAAGATTGCAGGTTAGGAAGGTGGTGCTGAGTTTGAGGGTTGGGACTGAGACAAGGTGGAGGGAGGGGAAATGAGGAAACTGGAGAAATCTGAGTTCATCCCTTGTGGTTGGAGGATTCCTAGGCGGAAGATGAGGCGCTCTTCCTCCAGCCGTCGTGTTACCATGGTCTGGTGATGGAGGAGTCCAAGGACCTGCATGTCCTTGGTGGAGGGGGAGAGGGAGTTGAAGTGTTGAGCCACGGAGTGGTTGGGTTGGTTGGTCCAGGTGTCCCAGAGGTGTTCTCTGAAACGTTCCACAAGCAAGCGGCCTTTCTCCCCAATATAGAGGAGGCCACATCGGGTGCAGCAGATGCAGTAAATGATGTGTGTGGAGGTGCAGGTGAATTTGTAGCGGATATGGAAGGATCCCTTGGGGCCTTGGAGGGAAGTGAAGGGGGAGGTGTGGGCACAAGTTTTGCATTTCTTGTGATTGCAGGGGAAGGTGCCGGGAGTGGAGATTGGGTTGGTGGGGGGGTGTGGACCTGATGAGGGAGTCACGAAGGGAGTGGTCTTTTCGGAATGCTGAGAGGGGAGGGGAGGGAAATATATGATGGGATCCGTTTGGAGGTGGCAGAAATGACGACGGATGAAACGATGTATGTGGAGGTTGGTGGGGTGGTAGGTGAGGACCAGTGGGGTTCTGTCAACCCACACAGACCCAGGGACAATGTGCAAACTCCAAACAGATAGTCGCCCAAGGCTGGAATTGAACCAGAGTACCCAGCACTGTGAGGCAGCAGTGATCACCACTGAGCCATCATACTGATATTATGGCAGCTTCTAACGTGCTTGTTGCAAATCTCTCAGGTATACATCCGTTGTCACAGATAACTTGCACCCTGTGTTACAATATTACACAACCCACTTTTCATTCTTGCCATTCAATACTTCAATGGAAAATGGGGATTTTTGCTCTCAATGACGAAGATTTCCTCATGACTAATCTCACGTGGTTTTCCCCACTTCCTCACATTATTCCATATCTGGAAGATTTCACCCATTATCCCTCAGATAAGATTTAAGCCAAAATGTATATATCCTGCCAGGCTGACATTAATGTTTGCATGATGTTATTTAAGAGGAGTTCCAGAGAGTTATTGCCACTGACATAGCCAATATTTTTCCCTCAATCAACATTACTAAACAAATGAATTATTTGGTAATTTTCATATTGCTGGCTGTGGAACCTTGCCGTATGCAAATTGGTTGACACTTTCCCCCTTTTTCTACAAACAATACACTTGGATACCTTGCTTCCTGAGAAGTATCTTAGGACATTCCAACATCAGAAAGATGTTTAGCAATCCAAGACTTCCATTGTGATACATTAAACTAATATTGCTGAAGTTAGCTCTGTTGAGCAACATGAATTCAAGCCCTTATCATCAGGTCTGCATTACTACTCATTCAGCATTTGAAGAAGTGTAGGAGTTGTTTTGGTGTCATAACTAACATTCATCCTTTGATTAGCATCATCAAAAATAAAACGAACTGGTTCTTATGGCACCTTGCTTTTCTCAAAATAGTTTACTAAATAAATTCAGAGGTTGTACTACTAAATAACTGATTATTCAGGACATTGCCAAAAATTATATTGAGGCATTGCAATTCAATTACCTTTAACAGGAAGTGTACACGTTTGGGCAGTGGGTGAGGACAGAAGCTAACTTGGCTATGATCTAATTCACAGTTGGATTACACACTATGTAAGTTGGAAGACAGAAAACTTAATTCTTTGGCAATGTACCCAGTTTTGTGGAAGGCTGTGAAATGGAATTCCTCCTACATTATTCGCTCTGTTTGAGGCCTAAAGAGAGAAGGAGTGAAAAAAAAATATAGTAATGGCAGCTTACATATCACAGAAAATAAAATCTCATTTTGATTTCAGAAATGGAGTCTGTTGACAGTCAACTGATGGGAAAAGAATTAGAAATCAGTTGCTGTTTTGTTAGATTTCAGAACCACTTCATAGAAATGGCCATCAAAAGCTGAAGTAGTTTCCGCTTATCACCAAAAAGGTCATGAACATTGAAACTATTTAATTTTTTATTCGTTTTCCCTTCAACTGTGGTCTGTTTTAATTCCCCAACCTCTTTAGCTCTCCACCACCTCATTCAGCAGCCAAGAAAACCGATGGGTAAAAATACAGGACGTTGGTTTGGCCACTTTTGGAGTATTGTGTGCAATTCTGGTCTCCCCACTATTAGAAGGCTGTTGTGAAACTTAAAATGTTTAGAAAAGATTTACAAGGGTGTTGCGAGGGTTGGAGGATTTGAGCTATAGGGAGAGGTTGAATAGGTGGGGCTTTTTTCCCTGGAGTGTCAGAGGCTGAGGGATGACCTCATAGAGGTTTATAAAATCATGAGGGGCATGGATAGGATAAACAGACAAGGTTTTTTCCCTGGGATGGGAAGTTCAGAACTAGAGGGCATAGGTTTAGAGTGAGAGGGGAAAGATATAAAAGGGATCTAAGGGGCAACTTTTTCACACAGAAGGTGATGCGAGTATGGAATAAGCTGTCTGAGGAAGTGGTGGAGGCTGGTACAATTGCAACATTTAAGAGGCATCTGGATGGGTATATGGATAGATTAGACTGGATTAGATTACATACAGTGTGGAAACAGGCCCTTCGGCCCAACCAGTCCACACCGACCCTCCGAAGAGTAACCCACCCAGACCCATTTCCATAGGAAATGTTTAGAGTGCTGAAAAAATGGGACTAGATTAGGTTAGGATATCTGGTCAGCATGGATGAGTTCAACCGAAGAGTCTGTTTCCATGCTGTACATCTCCATGACTCTATGATTCTAAATGATGGGGAACTCTATCAACACTTCTCCTAGTGCAAGTCACCCTTTCAACTATTTTCCTCCTTTTAAAAGGAAGAGTTTAATTTCTGTTGATACCTGCTTTGATCATTGCACATAGAACTGAATGAGTTTATACTAAGGAGCATCATAAACTCCACACAATGTGATGATGTCAAAAGGATTCATGAGGAGAACCAATTAAGAGTGAGATCAGTTTTTAGGGGTCTTAAAGGACTAAAACCAAAATCTGGTCCTCCTCAAAGTCACTGTAGCAATATCTATTATATCAAAGCAATCTGTAACTAGTTGCTAACATGCAATAAACTACATCTTGCGAAATGTAAAAATGAGTTTTTGTCTATCACACTAAGCCACATCATGCCCTCTTATTCTCCACATTAATGAGGATGGTGGCAGTAAGTATCATCCCATGCAGCACGGTGACCTGGTATTCCATACAATACCTCCCAATGCCTCAATAGATAACTTTACACTTTCTGTGATTCTGTGCAACTGGTCAAGTAATGTCTTGAATTTCAAGTATGGTTTTATGCAGAATCAACATATTGAAGTAGCAAGCTGTATAGTTCCCATTCAGTAATCAGCAAAATGATATCAGTCTGTGTGAACACTAACTAAAAGTTCAGGAAACAACTGTCCATGTGAACTTAAACTTTAAAAACTACAAAATATATCTCATCTGAAGTGGATATTATGCATTTTCTTCTAGCTTTTAAAAAAAGTGAAGAAATTAACAATCAAAAGCACCAAAGATTGCATTTTCTTTTAACTCCCTTATTGGCTTGTTACTTGTTAAGTTGATGTTGACTGGGGATGCCGATATGACTACATTTGAAAGAAGTCTTTACTTTATGTTATTCTAATCTTTCTTTCAACATTTACACACACATATGATTATGACTTGCTGTTGGTATTTTATGCAAAATTTGGAAAAAATGGTGTCCCACCTTTATTTGGAATGCTGGCTAAGGTTTGATTTCTGCGTGCAGAGGTGAAGTCAAAATGTCAGGGAGAATATGTAAGCCTCCAGGCACCACGTCTGCCTGATTTTTCAAGCTCCACCAACACAGGACTGATCAGCCATCTTAGAATCCATTGAACTGGACTGAACGTCTACTGAGATTTCAAATGGGATTTCTACATGTTAATACCCAGAAGAAAGGAAGATCCCCATCTTGTTATTGTGGAGTTTAGTTTTACTTTATTGATCAAAATGAAGTAGCTTGATTTTTTAAAAAATAAAGTTGTTCCTTCTGTTAACAATCACTAGATGGAAGATTATCAGCAAAAGGGACAGGCATTTATCATAGCAATTCTACAGTGCAGAGAGAGGCCCATCAAGGCTGCACCGATTCTCCAAAGAGCATCCCACTCTATTGCCATAACCCTGTGTTACCCATGGCTAACCCACCTAACCTGCACATCCCTGGATACGATGGGACAATTTAGCATGGCTTAACCTACTTATCTTGGGACACAGAAAATTCATGATCATTCATTTACTGTGTCTTCTTTCTCATTGGGATATTTATGAATGATTTTCCCTTTCAATAGATGTTTCTGTAGCTGCAGTGTATTTGAAGTGCATTGTGTTTTCATATTTGCAACATCTGCAGTATTCTGCTGTAATCTTAGATTCATGACTCTATGATTGTCCTCTCCCACTCATGGTTCAAAGTGGCTCCAATTGAATTCCAACTCTCTCACCTTATAATTTAGCTCTGGATGACCATGAATGGCCCAGATAAATGCTATGTAATACAGTGTTGAGCAGTACAAATGGTCATTCTGACAAAAAAGCAATTCTTTGAACAATGCTGTTCATCTTGTTGTGTTATTTCTCACTGTCTGTACATCAGTATACCTCTAATAAACATGTTCAATATATCAAATTTGTATCATAACATTTGACCCAGGGGTGTAGAGATTTTACACTCCACCATATCTTTTGATCAATTGAAACATGACCTGCCACTAGAAGCATACTATTCCTGTTGCTTTGTTGTAACATAATAACTTAATATTAACCCAAATATGTAAGTGTCTGAGAAACATAATATTTGCTTTTAATAGTTCTGTGTGATGCACAATATTCATGCCCAGTTTCTTATGGTGATGGAAATAACATAAGCATTGACACATCAGCTAAAATATACTGCTGGAGGCAAAATCATGTCATCGTTAGCTACAATAATCATCTATAAAAAGACTTTTCAATATCATGGTAGTGGATATTATGAAAAGTAATTAAAGACCAACTGAACAATGGTTTTAAACCTTTAGGGAAATCAGACAATTCCAGCATCATTTTACGTGTATACAGGCAGCCTTACAGATGTATTTATAAGACATTGACAACCAGGGAGACAGAACTAAATTATTTTTGATTAAAATGTAAGCTATGTTAAGATATAAGAAATTATTAACATTTCTTTAATTAACATAAAAAAGATGAAGTTACAAATACAACCAAAATTAAGGCCTACGGATGCATTACTGAGGCGTAAATAATTTTTCTCTCTTCCTAAACAAAAAGAAAAGAGGTTGCTGCTCCAGTTATTTTCTTTTTAAAAAGGCATTACATCATCCTGATTGCAGGGCTTGATTGCTCATTGAGAAGAGTATACAGCTTAAAGCATGAAAAAAAACTGTTTTACATGAAAAAGCCCTCTTTGTGTTCAGACCTTGGTCAGTTCTACCATTTTTCTTCCTTCAAAAATAAAGAACTTTTACATGATATCATCACTCCTTATTTCATACAAATTTGTCATCTACAGTTGTACACCCATTTCTACAATATTCCAATTATTAAACTGCAAGACTGCCATGTTTAAGTGACATTTAGAAAGGGAATAGCAGTGTCAATTTATACTGGCATATAAACATGGATACAATGCTTAAGATAGACCTTGCAAAGTTTTTGAGATAGAATCAAGGAGATCAGAAATCGGATTATGGATTGGACAGCATCCAGTAACAACTTTACTGAATTACACTTTTGGAACAATGTCTAGCATTAGAAGATCTTAAGAACAGAGCTTTAAAAATCTTGTTTATCATCAGCAGGGATGTACTTTATAGAAGCAACACGTCCAGTCATGTATCTCAGCAAATGGTGCTCTACAGTAAAACATATGAACGACATCTAACAGTCTATAATGGTCTAACAGTGGCAGGTTTCCGTGTAGTCACAACTCACGAGATTCAAACAACATGCACCTTGGAGGAACAGACCATGGAAGACATAAACATATCAGTCAATGATCTCAAATGCTTCGAACAAGTTGACTTGGAAATGATCATAAATTTTAAGGCTGATGGAATATTGTATCTTGAGGATAATTCAATGGTGTTCATTAATTCTCCAAGAAAGTAGAATATGCTGTAAGACCGAAGGGTCTGTTTCTGTGCTGTACATCTCTATGACTTTATGACTCTAAATGATGGGGATCTCTGTCAACTCGGGTCAGGATGAGAACTGTACAAAACAAGGTAAATGAGCTTGTAATGTGAGATTGAAAATGGCAAGTACAAAGGTGTGGGCATTACAGCGTCATGTCTGCAAGGGCATCAGGCCTGGGAACTAAATATCCAAGGATACAATTTCTATTGAAAGGACAGGAAAATGGGAAGAGGGTATGGGGTTGTCTTGTTAGTAAGGAATGAAATTATATGGATAGCAAGAAGTGAGAGAGAATCAGAAAGCATAGAATCTGTATGGATTGAATTGAGGATTTGATAGGAATTGTGTACAGGCCTCCTGGTAGGAGTCAGGATATGGGAAAGAAAATAAATCAGGAGAGAGAAAAAGCATGTCAGAAAAGAACTGTTACAATAAGCATGGATGGCTTCAATTTGCAGGTGAGAAAATCAGGTGGGCTGTCGATCTCAAGGAAGGAGTTTATGGGACAACCACAAAGTCTTTTTTAAAGCATCATGGGGAGAAGCCATTAGGGAACAGGCAATTGTGAATTGATAATGTCCAATGAGGCAGATTTGATGAGGCAGCATAACACAAATGAACTCCTTGGGGGCAGTGTCCACAGTATGATAGAATTCACCCTGCAGTTCGAAAAGAAGAAACTGGAATTAGATGTAACAGCATTACAACTGAGTAAAGGCAACTGCAAAGACACGAGGGAGAAGTTGGTCAGAGTTGATTGGAACTGGAAGATAGTGAGGACTACAGATGCCAGA
Organism: Hemiscyllium ocellatum; assembly: GCF_020745735.1. Lineage (NCBI taxonomy): Eukaryota > Metazoa > Chordata > Chondrichthyes > Orectolobiformes > Hemiscylliidae > Hemiscyllium > Hemiscyllium ocellatum. The sequence continues at coordinate 66,679,362 of NC_083416.1, forward strand.
GATTTGAGTCGAGAGTGTGGTGCTGGAAAAAGCTCAGCAGATCAGGCAGCATCCAAGTTGGCAGTTAGGAAAGCAAATATAATATTACTATTCATTTCAAGAGGGCTAAAATACAAGCGCTGAGGTTTAGCGATGAAGCTGTATAAGACTCTGGTTAGACCGCATTCAGAATATTGCGAGCAGTTTTGTACCCTGTACCAAAGGAAGGATGTGCTGGGAGTAAAGAAGGTCCAGAGGAGGTTTACAAGAATGATCCAAGGATGAGACTTAACAATGAGGACCGGTTGAATACTCTGGGTCAGTACTCAGCAGAGTTTAGAAAGATGAGGTGGGACCTCATTGAAACCTACAGATTACTGAGATACATGGACAGAGTAGATTTGGAGACAATATTTCTGCTAGTAGGACAGACATGGGGCATAGCCTCAGAGTGAAGGGATGATCCTTTAGAACTGTGTTGAGGAGGAATTTCTTCAGCCAGAGGGTGGTAAACCTGTGGAGTTCATTGCCGCACAAAGCCAAGTGTGGAGACCAAGTCACTGAGTGTATTAAAGACTGAAATAGATAGGTAGGACAATTTGTTGAGGAATATATCCACCATGGCAGAATGGTGAAGCAGTCTCCATGGCCTAATTCTGCTCCTGTGTCTTGTGGCCTTATGGTCTCTAAGGCACATGCTAATAATACTATAACAGTATCACAGCATATAGTCTGATCCTACAAAAGCCTCATACTCCATCTTTGACTGGGATAAGTTAGATCGAACATAGAACATAAAACATTGCAGCGCAGTACAGATCCTTTGGTCCTCAATGTTGCATCGACCTGTGGAAGAATCTGAAGTCTATCCTACATTTAGCCATTTTCATCCATATGTTTATCCAATGCCCATTTAAATGCCCTTAAAAATGGCGAGCAATTACTGTTGCAGGCAGGGCATTCTTCACTCCTACTACACTCTGAGTAAAGAAAATACCTCTGACATTTGTCCTATAACTATCACCCCTCAATTTAAAGCTATGTCTCCCTGTGCAAACCATCAACATCTGAGGAAAAAGGCTCCCACTATCCACCCTATTGAACCCTCTGATTATCTTATATGTCTCAATTAAACCACCTCTCAACTGTCTTCTCTCTAACGAAAACAGCCTCAACTTTCTCAGCCTTTCCTCATAAGACCTTCCCTCATACAAAGTAACATTGTAATAAATCATCTCTGAACCCTTTCCAAAGCTTTCACATCCTACCTATAATGTGGTGACCAAAACTGTATGCAATATTCCAAGTGCAGCCGCACCAGAGTTTTGTACAGTTGCAACATGACCTAGTGACTCCAAAACTCAATCCTTCTATGAATATAAGGTAACAAACCATATGCCTTCTTAACAACCCTATCAACCTGTGTGGCAACTTACATGGAAACTGAGATCTCTCTGCTCATCCACACTACCAAGATTCTTACCTTTGGCCCAGTACTCTTTATTCCTGTTGCTCCTTCCAAAGTGAATCACCTCACATTTATCCACATTAAACTCCATTTGCCACTTCTCAGCCCAGCTCTGCAGCTTATCTATGTCCTTCTGTAACCTTCAACACCCTTTGGCACTGTTCACAACTCCACCAACCTTAGTATCATCTGCAAATTTACGAAGCCATCCTTCTACACCCTCATCCGGGTTATTGATAAAAATGACAAACAGCAGTGGCCCCAAAATAGATCCTGTGGCACACCACTATTAACTGAGCTCCAGGATGAACATTTCTCATCAACCACCACCCTCTATCTTCTTTCAGCTAGCCAATTTTTGATCCAAACTGTTAAATCACCCTCCATCCCATGCCTCCCTATTTTGTGCCATAGCTTACCATGGGGAACCTTATCAAAAGCCTTCCTGAAATCCATATACACCATATCAACCACTTGACCCTTGTCCACCTGTTTGGTCACTTTCCCAAAGAACTCAATAAGGTTTGTGAGGCACGACCTAGCCTTCACAAAAGTATGTTGACTATCCCTAATCAAATTATTCCTTTCTAGATGATTATATATCCTATCTCTTATAACCTTTTCTAACACTTTACCCACAACCGATGTTAGGTTCACTGGTCGATAATTGTCAGGGTTGTCTCTACTCTCCTTCTTGTACAAGGTAACATTTGCTATCCTCCAGTTTTCTGGCACTATTCCTGTAGACAATGACAACATCAAGATCATAGTCAAAGGCTCTGTAATCTCCTCCCTTGTTTCCCTGAGAATCCTAGGATAAATCCCATCCGGCCCAGGGGACTTATCTATTTTCACACTTTCCTCCTTGTAAACCCCAAGCCCACCTAATCTAGTGACTTGTGTCTCAGTATTCTTCTCGATTACATTGTGTTTTTCTGGTGTTAATACTGACGAAAAATATTCATTTAACACTTCGCCTATCTCCTCAGACTCCAAGGACAACTTCCCGCTACTGTCCTTGATAGGCCCTAATCTTACTCTCGTCATTCTTTTTATTCCTGATATACCTGTAGAAAACTTCAGAGTTTTCCTTGATCCTATCCACCAACAACCTCTCATGTCCCCTCCTGGCTCTTCTTTGTTCTCTCTTTAGGTCATTCCTGGCTAACTTGTAACTCTCAAGCTCCCTAACTGAGCCTTCACATCTCAACCTAACTTAAGTCTTCTTCTTCCTGTTGGAAGCATGAAGCTCAATGTTCCTCTGTTGTAATCTAATGTTCCAGTATAATAGCTACCTGCCATAAACCTCTATTGGATTCTTCAATACCATGATTTGTACACTGTCACTTATGTCATGGGAGCTGACATAAGAATTGCCACATGGTAAGTAAGCTTGCTGTAAGAAAAATACATCAAATTTGACTAATTTAAATAGATTGGCATCTTCAAATACCTTTTCAAATGGCTTTAGTCCACTGGCAAGGACTAGTTCAATAAATTAAGTATGATCTAACTTCCTTTATCTTATTTCACATCAGCTTCCATGTATAACATTATCTCAGTAAAAAATGAGGTCTGCAGATGCTGGAGATCACAGCTGAAAATGTGTTGCTGGTTAAAGCACAGCAGGTTAGGCAGCATCTCAGGAATAGGGAACTCGACGTTTCGAGCATAAGCCCTTCATCAGGAATGAGAGAGAGTAGCCAAGCAGGCTAAGATAAAAGGTAGGGAGGAGGGATTTGGGGGAGGGGCGATGGAGGTGGGATAGGTGGAAGGAGGTCAAGGTGAGGGTGATAGGCCGGAGTGGGGTGGGGGCGGAGAGGTCAGCAAGGAGATTGCAGGTTAGGAGGTCGGTGCTGAGTTGAGGGAACCGACTGAGACAAGGTGGGGGGAGGGGAAATGAGGAAACTGGAGAAATCTGAATTCATACCTTGTGGTTGGAGGGTTCCCAGGCGGAAGATGAGGTGCTCCTCCTCCAGCCGTCGTGTTGTTATGTTCGGCCGGTGGAGGAGTCCAAGGACCTGCATGTCCTCGGTGGAGTGGGAGGGAGAGTTAAAGTGTTGAGCCACGGGGTGGTTGGGTTGGTTGGTCCGGGCGGCCCAGAGGTGTTCTCTGAAGCGTTCCGCAAGTAAGCGGCCTATCTCCCCAATATAGAGGAGGCCACATCGGGTGCAGCGGATGCAATAGATGATGTGTGTGGAGGTACAGGTGAACTTGTGGCGGATATGGAAGGATCCCTTGGGGCCTTGGAGGGAAGTGAGTGTGGAGGTGTGGGCGCAAGTTTTACATTTCCTGCGGTTGCAGGGGAAGGTGCCGGGGGTGGAGGTTGGGGTGGTGGGGGTGTGGATCTGACGAGGGAGTCACGAAGGGAGTGGTCCTTGCGGAACGCTGATAGGGGAGGGGAGGGAAATATATCCTTGGTGGTGGGGTCCGTTTGGAGGTGGCGGAAATGACGGCGGATGATACGTTGTATGCGGAGGTTGGTGGGGTGGTAGGTGAGAACCAGTGGAGTTCTGTCTTGGTGGCGGTTGGAGGAGCGGGGCTCAAGGGCGGAGGAGCGGGAAGTGGAGGAGATGCGGTGGAGGGCATCGTCAATCACGTCTGGGGGGATTCTGCGGTCCTTGAAGAAGGAGGCCATCTGGGCTGTGCGGTGTTGGAACTGGTCCTCCTGGGAGCAGATGCGGCGGAGACGAAGGAATTGGGAATATGGGATGGAGTTTTTGCAGGGGGCAGGGTGGGAGGAGGTGTAGTCCAGGTAGCTATGGGAGTCAGTCGGTTTATAATAGATGTCTGTGTTGAGTCGGTCGCCCGAGATAGAGATGGAAAGGTCTAGGAAGGGGAGGGAGGAGTCTGAGACAGTCCAGGTGAATTTCAGGTCGGGATGGAAGGTGTTAGTAAAGTTGATGAACTGTTCAACCTCCTCGTGGGAGCACGAGGCAGCGCCGATACAGTCATCGATGTAGCGGAGGAAAAGGTGGGGGGTGGTGCCAGTGTAGTTGCGGAAGATGGACTGTTCCACATATCCTACGAAGAGGCAGGCATAGCTGGGGACCATGCGGGTGCCCATGGCAACTCCTTTAGTTTGGAGGAAGTGGGAGGATTGAAAAGAGAAGTTATTCAGGGTGAGGACCAGTGTCAATCAGTCAAAGGAGGGTGTCAGTGGAAGGGTACTGGTGGGTGCGGCGGGAAAGGAAGAAGCGGAGGGCTTTGAGTCCTTCGTGATGGGGGATGGAGGTGTACAGGGACTGGATGTCCATAGTGAAGATAAGGCATTGGGGACCGGGGAAGCGAAAATCCTGGAGGAGGTGGAGGGCGTGGGTGGTGTCCCGAACGTAGGTGGGCAGTTCTTGGACTAAAGGGGACAGGACCGTGTCGAGGTATTGGGAGATGAGTTCGCTGGGGCAGGAGCAGGCTGAGACAATGGGTCGGCCGGGGCAGGCAGGTTTGTGGATTTTGGGCAGGAGGTAGAAACGGGTGGTGCGGGGTTGTGGGACTATGAGGTTGGAGGCGGTGGATGGGAGATCCCCTGAGGTGATGAGGTCATGGATGGTCTGGGAGATGATGGTTTGGTGGTGGGAGGTGGGGTTGTGGTCAAGGGGGCGATAAGAGGAGGCGTCCGCGAGCTGGTATTTGGCCTCAGCGGTATAAAGGTCAGTGCGCCAAACTACCACCGCGCCTCCCTTGTCTGCAGGTTTGATGGTGAGGTTGGGATTGGAGCGGAGGGAGTGGAGGGCTGCACGTTCTGAGGGTGAGAGGTTGGAGTGGGTGAGAGGGGTGGACAGGTTGAGTCGGTTAATGTCGCGGCGGCAGTTGGCTATAAATAGATCGAGGGCGGGTAGGAGGCCAGCACGGGGTGTCCAGGTGGATGGGGTGTGTTGGAGGCGGGAGAAGGGGTCGTCAGAGGGTGGGCGGGAGTCTTGGTTGTGAAAGTAGGCACGGAGGCGAAGGCGGCGGAAGAATTGTTCAATATCTCGGCGCGTGTCGAACTCATTAATCCGAGGGCGTAGGGGAATGAAGGTGAGGCCCCTGCTGAGGACTGATCTTTCATCCTCAGAGAGGGGGAGATCTGGAGGGATGGTGAAAATCCGGCAAGGCCGAGAGCTAGGACCTGGTGTGGGACTGGAGCTGGGGCTGGGGGCGGGGTTAGGGGGCGGGGACAGAGATCGAAGTAGGGGCGGAGTTAGACGTGGTGACGTTGCTCGATGTGGGGGGCGGAGTCAAGCGTAGGGGCAGGGTCATGCGTCGTGACGGAAATAAGCGTGGGGGCGGGGTTACGTGTGGTGGCGAAAGTCGGTGTGGCGGCAGGGTTATGCGTGGTGACGAAGGTTTGCGTGGGGGCGGGGTTACGTGTAGCGACGAAAGACGGCGTGGGGGCGGGGAAACCTGAGGATTTGTGCTCCTGCAGGTTAGTGATGTCAGTGGGGGCGGAAGTGGCTGCGCCGACGGCAACCGGAGGGGCGGAAATGGTTGCGGTGACGGAGGAATGGTGGTCATTCCCGGTAGCCGCATGGGTCGCGGGTCCTTCGGCGATCGTGGAAGCGGTTGTCTGTGCAGTGGTCACCGTGGCAGTTGTTGGGGCGGGGATCGCGGGGGCTCCGAGGTCGGTGGGGGCGGAAGTGACGTCTCGGTCGGCGGCAGCCTTTGGTGTCGCGGGCGCTGTGGAGGCCACATGTGTAATGGCGTCCGACAGGCCGATAGAAGATTCTGGAATAGTTGAGGAGCCACGAGTGTGGGGGTAAGTACATGAAAGTTTTTGGTACTTACTGTCTTTAATCTCTGATATGGCTAGGAAGAACTGTTTGTTGAGTTTGTGGATTCTTCTGTAGATGAAGAACAGCAGGGGTCCTTTGCAGGTCTGTGAGAGTGCTGTCCTGAGCTGGGGTAGGGCTGATTGCAGAGAGTGTAAGTGGCGACGCATGGCTGCAAGGGTGGAAGAAATACATACTAACAGATTTGGAAATACATTTATTTCATAAAATTATCCTCATCCAATATAACTCCACCACTTTTAGTAAACTCTTCAGTTTGCTCTCTTATAGTTATTCAACTTGAGGCCTGTTCATTATTTTTTGTTTTCTTGACAAATTAATATCATCAGTCTGATTCTTTCCTTTCAAAGGTTCATCATGAAAATGCCAGAAAGGGTAAATGTAGGGGTATGGGAAGGGCCTGTTTCCACACTGTAAGTAATCTAATCTAAAAAAGGTAACTTTTATCGAAAAAAAAGTCCATGTCAATATATTTGCCGAGAGTATTACAAAACAAGTGCTGAGAACAGCCTTATTGTCTTCTGCAATTTCTTGCATCTATGCCATGACACGATACTGCTGAATCTTGAAAAACACAGAACTCTTTGTGGAGATACTTTATGATTGCATCAAGATTTCTATGATTCACAGGCAAAAATCCTATTTACAAGTCTGTGTGCCCTGTTAAATAATTCATGGAGCAAATTAATTCAAGCCAAAACAAAGAAAATAACTTAACAAACATACATTGCTGTCTGCTTTTGATTTTTGGTACTGGGTTACTGAATTAACCTTTAAAAATGAACATTCGAGGAAACATCTTTGTTCATACATTGGATTTTATTATCTATGTACATATCAATATATATATTTTATATATTTTTTATACACCTTTCTTCTGTGGCATTTAACACTCCTTCCTGTCTGTTTGTATCTCTTGTCACAGGGGGACATGTTCTAGGTTTTAGACATACTATTTGTTACTTCATATATAATTTTGTTCTTCAGCAAGATAGCCAAGGAAATAAGACTAATTGTATTGACACCTCCTCTTACTGTCCCCCTTGATCATGACCTCACCTCCTATCACCAAACCATCATGTTCCAGATCATCCACGTCCTCATCACCCCTAAGGATCTCCGGTCGACATCCTCCAACTTCATTGTCCATGAACCCCACACCACTCAATTCTACCTCCTACCGAAGTTTCACCAACCTGACTTCCCTAGCCAACCCAATGTTACAGCCTGTGCTTGTGTCATTGATCTCATCTCTTCCTACCTCAACACCGTTCTATTCCCCTTAGTCAGGAACTCCCCACCTACGGTCATGACTCCACCCAGGCCCTTCACCTTCTCCAAGATTTTTGTTTTCCTGACCCCCAACCCTCATCTTCTCCATGAGCATCCAGTCCCTGCACACATCGATCCACCACGATGAAGTTCTCCAAGCCCCCGTTTCTTCTTCTCACTCTGTCACAACCAGTACCCTTCCACTGACAACCACATCCACCTGGCTGAACTGGTCCTCACCCTTAACAACTTCTCCTTCCAATCGTCCCACTTCCTCCAAACCAAAGGGGTAGCCATGGGCACCCGCATGGGACCCAGGCATGTCTGTCTGTTTGTCAGGTACATGGAACAGTCCATCTTTCGCAATTACACTAGCATCAACCCCCACCTATCCCTCCAATACATTGATGACTGTATTGGTGCCACCTCATGCCCCCAAGAGGAGGTTGAACAGCTCATCAACTTTACCAACATCTTCCAACCCGAACATAAATTCACCTGGACCATCTCAGACACTTCCCTCCCTGTCCTGGACCTCTTCATCACCGTCTCTGGCGACGGACTAACCACAGACATAATCTACAAGCCCAGAGACTCACACTGCTACCTAGACTACACCTCCTCCAACCCTATCTCCTGTAAAAATGCCATCCCTTATTCCCAATTTCTCTGCCTCTGCCATGTCTGTTCCCAGGATGACCAAGTCCACCTCAGAAAGTCCCAGATCACAATTTCCCTTCCCACATGGTTGACGATGCCCTCCAGTGCATCTCCTCCACTTCATGCACCACCACCCTTGAACCCCGCCTGTCTCAACACCTCCCTGTTCTCACCTTCCACTCCACCAATCTTCTCATACATTGCATCATCCTCCACCACTTCCGTCATCTCCAAACGGACCCTGCCAGCAAAAGTATATTTCCCGCCCATCCCTAACAGCATTCTGGAGAGACCATTCCCTCCACGACTCCCTGATCAGATCCATGCCACCACAGGAAATGCAAGCCTGCGTCCACACCACTCCCCTCACCTCCATCCAAGGCCCAAGGGATCTTTGCACATTCATCAGAAATTTCCTGTACCTCTACCAATGTTATCTACTGCATCCAATGCACCCGGTGTGGTCTCCTGTACATCAGGACGCCTTCTTGCGGGTCATATCAGGGAACATCTCTGGCACACCCACACCCATAAATCCCACCATCCTGTGGCTGAACACTGCAACTCCCCCTTCCACTCCATCAAGAGCATGCAGATCCTGGGCCTCCTCCATCGCCAAACCCTTACCACTCAATGCCTGGAGGAAGAACGCCTCATATCCTGCCTTGGGACCCTGCAACTGGGATAAATGTGGATTCCAACAGCTTCCTCATTTCCCCTCCACCGAAATTATCCCAGTCCCAAGTCTCCAACTTGGCACCATCCTCCTGACCTGTCCATCACTCCCACCTCCTTCACCTTCATCCACCTATTGCTTTCTCAGCTACCTTCCCCCCAACCCCAATCCCTTCCCATTTATCTCTCAGCCTCCAGCCCACAAATATCATTCCTGAGGAAAAGCGCATGCCTGAAATGTCAATTCTCCTGCTCTTTGGATGCCGCTTGACCTGCTGTGCTTTCCCAGCAACACACTCTCGACTCTAATCGTATAGTCATGACTAAGTTCTGTGAAAATACCTTATTAAAATTTAACTTTTTAATGGAACTTCTGGTCACAAATATACATGACTGGAATTTCATTCAGTATAGGAAACCGAAGGCACATATTCCAATTTATCTCCCTGAGACAAATTGCTGTAGGATTCCCAGAATGACCATCGAGATAGAGTTGAATAAACTATTTACTCCAATTTAGATGAGACTTTACTGTCAACCACAGCCAAAATCCTCAGAAAACTGATACTTTCATTTGTCTCCATGTTTAGACGGGTTGTTAAGTGCAACCATGTCAAGCAAAAGGATTTCATTTGGAAAAGAAATCTTTGTTGTGCGCAAAACTGTGACAGAAGGATTTCACAGTGGGAATATGTGAGGACATATCAAGACAGGATGGGACCTTGCATTTTTAAATGATGAGAAAAGAATAATGAATGTCCAAAGTTACTATGGAATTCGTGCTCTCAGATCATTAAAACGTAGTAATTTCATTCAAAAATAATGAAATAAAGTCATGAGCTAGGTTTTACATTCATCATTCAGGCTCCTCAACTCCTCCATGGAGAGAATTCTGCCCCTCACAGGTGAAGATGGGAATTGCTTCTCCGCAGATGTCAAGACATCCATGCCATTCATTTAGTTCCACTCTTCAATTCACTGTAACTGTCCTGTTCATTGACGCAAGTCACTTGTTGCACATCACTCTTACCAGTGATCATGATGCCATCTCTTCCTTGTGCCTTGGGATGTCCATGGTGTCTGAAAAGAAATGGATTGCTCTTCCAGAAATCACCCCCTTGACCTTTGAGGAAAAGAGTTCTGAGGCCTAAGTGGAAGCATCTTCCACCCCCACCAGCTTATTTACTGACAACTTGGTGGGGAACATCATGTTCAAGAAGTTTGAGCATACCTCATTGTGACTGCTGGCTGAGAAAGAAATGCCCAATCTCCACAAATAGGTTCTTAAGTTTCCTTCCACAGCTGTGTTTCCCTACTCCCATCCACTAGTATTTGTGGATGGACTGGACGAACTGACTGTGGCCCAACCCTTGAGAGACCGAACTGGTCAGCTCTGGTAAAGGAGCACTGAACCTCCTGACTGACATGTCCCTGACTGCATGAAATCTATTCCCTGGACTGACCACAATGGAACCATAGCACTGACCATGACCCACTCTCTGGACTGCAAAGCCACAAACTCACTGACCAAGAACACCTCAACCTGACCTGTGGATTGGTATGGGAGACTGAGTGTGCTGGAGCTCCCTGAGAAGGCGAAGCCTCCATTAACCTCCACAAGGATTGCTGCCCTCATACTTTGAGACTTGGCTGCTTGCTTTCTGCATTTTCTGGATGTTTGTCACAGAAACCTGCTGGCACATGGTGCAGGTGGGCGATTCATATACAATGCTGATATACTGTAACACTTTGACTGAAGACCAATGGCCAAAAAGGCAAGCTGCCAGATTTTGTGATTGCATTAATAGGTAAGACAGAGCAAGGCAAGGAAGCAGTTAGGTGTTAAGTGAGTGATGAAAAGTGTGGTGCTGGAAAAGCACAGCAGCATTTGAGGAATGGGAGAGGTGATGTTTTGAGCACAAGCTGATGAAGGGCTTATGCCCAAAATATCGACTCTTCTGTTTCTCGGATGCTGCCTGACCTGCTGTGCTTTTCCAGTGCCACACTCTTCGACTCTCATTTCCCACATCTGCAGTCCTCGCTTTCTCCTAGTCACTAAGTGAATGACCGTTAAGAGAGTAAGTGAGCAATCCTGAGATGCAGCCTGTTCCACTAGATGTGTCTCCCTGCATGCAAAGTGCCCTTGCCACAGCCTTTCAATGCTACTTACCGGTGAAATGCAAGACTGCTCTTCTTAAACGCCCTGGATCAGAGATGTGTTAAGAGGATTCTGAGGGTTTGGCAAATATAGAATGCCAATGTCCATGGGTGAGGGATATATGCAGCTGATGGTCTGAGATGTTGTTGGGTAATGAACAACATGGAGGCTGTCAGCATCCAGCGGTGAGCTGAAGTTCACATTCATGCCGAGAATTCTCAGCATCCAGTTTGTACATGGTGAGTGGTTATGGGAAGCTGCATTTAAATGAGGGGAGATGTGCAATTAATAAGATCGTTAACAAGCAAAAATCCCCCATAATTGGCAACTCATGCTCCCTAGCAAGAATCTCGCCTTGACGCCCAGAAGTTAAAAGAAGCAGTGTGTTGCTCCTGATGTTGAGATAGGTTCATTGAATTTCTTGCACAATTCAGCCTTACTTCTCACGATGGCTCACATCGTTCAGGCCCCTATAAGATTCTGGCCAAGCTCTTCTTAATATAAATTAGCACATTTTTGTCACCGTTTTATTTTATTCCTTGGACTGTTTATATTTTACTGTTTTGTTTTCTAAATTGTTACAGGAGCACTATCTGCATTGAGTCATTGTGTAAGTCAAGTTTATTTGAATAAAACAAGGGTTGTTGTGTTGCGTTTCAGACACTTCTACTCAGAATACGAGCAAAAAAATATTTTCTGCTCCTTCAAGTGCTTGTTGTGGACTTCCAGCAACATTATTATTCATATAATGTGGCTGAAATGCAGAGCTGATTCCATTTTCTGAAAGTGCAATGAAAATTAATGAGCTTCAATTCATGGGCAATGTCAATTTCTCCAAATTTTGCTTCATTCTTGCTCATGCTTGCTGTACCTTTGTTCCATCTATTATCACAGGGAGAAATTTCTCTCTCACAAAATGAAGGAAAATACTTGTTTGCTCCACAATTTACAGTCATGAAGATTAAAGATTTGCCTTTATGCAAAACCATTCATTACAAGCTGCAGATACAGTCAGGTAGATGGGTTAACTCCAAGAAAGACGGAGAGGTAGGCAAGTAGCACAGGATTCTCCTGTGGGTATCCCCATTTCAAACAAGTATGCTGTTTTGGAAAACATCAGGGGTAATGGACTTTCAGGGGAATGTAGCACGAATGGCTATGTTTCTGGTATCACGACAGGCTTTAACGTAAAGGGAGGTAGGTTGAGTTACAAGCGAAGGATTGTGTTAGGGGACTCTCTGGTCAGAGGCACAGACAGACGTTTCTGCAGCCAGCAGCAAAAAATCAGAATGGTTTGTTGCCTTCTTTGTGCCAGGATCAAGGATGTCTCGGAGAGGGTGCAAAATGTTCTCAAAGAGGAGAGGGACCAGCTGGTGGTCATTGTTCACATTGGAACCAATGACATAGGAAGGGAAAAGGATGAGATTCTGAAGGGAGGATATAGAAAGTTAGACAGGAATTTAAAAAGGAGGTCCTTGAGGGTAGTAATATCTAGATTACTCGCAGTGCTACAAGTTAATGAGGGTAGGAAGAGGAGGATAGAGCAGAGGAATGCATGGCTTAGGAGCTGGTGTATGGGAGAAGGATTCACATTTTTGGATCACTGGGATCTCTTCTGGGGTAGAAGTGACCTGTACAAGAAGGACAGTTTGCACCTTAATTGGAAGGGAATGAATATACTGGCAGAGAGATTTGTTAGAGCTGCTCGGGAGGATTTAAATGAGTGGGGGTGGTTTCTAGTAAGACCCAAGGAGATACTGAGGAAAGAGATCAATCTGAGACTGGTACAATTGAGAAAAAAAGCAAGTCAAACAGTCAGGACTGACAGGAACAAAGCAGAGATCAAGGCAGGACTGATAAATTAAACTGCATTTATTTCAACGCAAGAGGCCTAACAAGGAAGGCATATGAACTCAGAACATGGTTCAGAACATGGGACTGGGATATCATAGCAATTACAGAAATGTTGCTCAGGGATGAACAGGACTGGCAGCTTAATGATCCAGGATACAAATGCTACAGGAAGGATAGAAAGGGAGGCAAGAGAGGAGGGGGAGTGGCATTTTTGATAAGAGATAGCATTACTGCTGTACTTAGTGAGAATATTCCCAGAAATAGATCGAGGGAGGTTATTTGGGTGCAACTGAGAAATAAGAAAGGGATGATCATCTTATTGGGATTATGTTGTACACCCCTCTAATAGTCAGTGGGAAATTGAAAAACAAATTTGTAAGGAGATTTCAGTTACCTGTAAGAATAATATGGTGGGTATTGGAGGGGATTTTAACTTTGCAAACATAGACTGGGACTGCCATAGTGGTTAAGGGTTTAGATTGAGAGGAATTTGTGAAAAGTGTACTTTTCTGCGTCAGTATGTGGATATGCCTACTACAGAAGATGCAAAACTTGACTTATTCTTCGGAAGTAAGGTAGGACAGGTGAGTGAGGTGTCAATGGGGGAGTACTTTGGGGCCAGCGACCATAGTTCTATTAGTTTTAAAATAGTGATGGAAAAAAATAGACTAGATCTTAGATCTAAAAGTTGAAGAACTAACTTGGAGAAAGGTTAATTTTGACAGTATGAGGCAAGCGCTTTCAAAAGCTGACTGGGGGCAGATGTTCGCAGATAAAGGGACAGCTAGAAAATGGGAAGCCTTCAGAAATGAGAGAATGAGAGTCCAGAGGCAGTATATTCCTGTTAAGGTGAAAGGAAAGGTTGTTAGGTGTAGGGAATGCTGAATAACAAGAGAAATCGAGGGTTTCATTAAGAGGAAGAAGGAGGCATATGTAAGGTATAGAGAGGAGAGAACAAGTGAATCCTTAGAAGAGTATAAAGGCAATAAGAATACACTTCAGAGCGAAATAAGGAAGGTCAAAAGGGGACATGAGTTAGCTTTGGCAAATAGCGTCAAGGAGAATTCAAAGGGTTTTTACAAATACATTAAAGGATGACAGGGTAACTAAGGAGAAAATAGGGTTAGGTGAGGTGCCAAAAGACTGGATGTTAGCTAACATAGTGCCATTAATTAAGAATGGTGGTAAGGACAAGCCAGGGGACTATAGACCAGTGAGCCTGACGTCAATGATGGGCAAGTTGTTGGAGGGAATCCTGAGGGACAGGATTTATACATATTTGGAAAGGCAAGGACTGATTAAGAATAGTCAATGTGGCTTTCTGTGTGAGAAATCCTGTCTCATGAACTTAATTGAGTTTCTTGAAAAAGGAACAAAGAGGATTGATGAGGACAGTGCATGGTCGAGATCTATATGGACTTCAGTTGACATTTAACAAGGTTCCCCATGGGAGATTGGTTAGCAATGTTAGATCTCATGGAATACAAGGAGAAACTAGCCATTGGATACAAAACTGGCTCAAAGGTCGAAGAAAAAAGGTGGTGGTGGAGGGTTGTTTTTCAGACTGGAGCCAGTGGCCAATGGAGTGCCACAAGGATTGGTGCTTGGTCCACTACTTTTTGTCATTTAATTAAATGATTTGGATATAAACATAGAAGGTATAGTTTGTAAGTTTGCAGATGACACCAAAATTGGAGATGTAGTGGACAGCGAAGAAGGTTACCTCAGAGTACAACAGGATTTTGATCAGATGGGCCAATGGGCTGAGACGTGGCAGATGGAGTTTAATTCAGATAAATGCGAGGTGCTGCATTTTGGGAAAGCAATTCTTAGCAGGACTTATACACTTAATGGTAAGGTCCTAGGGAGTGTTGACGAACAAAGAGACCTTGGAGTGCAGGTTCATAGCTCCTTGAAAGTAGTGTAGCAGTTAAATAGGATAGTGAAGAAGGCATTTGGTGTGCCTTCCTTTATTGGTCAGAGCATTGAGTATCAGAGTTGGGAGGTCTTGTGGCTGTACAGGACATTGATTAGGCCACTTTTGGAATATTGCTTGCAATTCTGGTCTCCTTCCTATCGGAAGGATGTTGTGAAACTTGAAAGGGTTCAGAAAAGATTAACAAGGATGTTGCCAGGGTTGGAGGATTTGAGCTATCAGGAGAGGCTGAATAGGCTGGGGCTGTTTTCCCTGGAGCGTCAAAGGTTTGGGGTGACCTTATAGAGATTTATAAAATGTTGAGGGGCATGGATAGGATTAATAGGCAAAGTCTTTTCGCTGGGGTGTGGGAGTCCAGAACTAGAGGGCATAGATTTAAGGTGAGAGGGGAAAGATATAAAAGAGACCTAAGGGGTAACTTTTTTCATGCAGAGGGTGATGCATGTATGGAATGAGCTGCCAAAGGAAGTGATAGAGATTGGTACAATTGCAACATTTAAAAGGCATCTGGTTGGGTATATCAATAGGAAGGGTTTAGAGAGATATGGGCAAAATGCTGGAAAATGGAATTAGATTGTGTTGGAATATCTGGTTAACATGGACGAGATAAACCAAAGGATCTGTTTCCGTGCCGTACATCTCTATGACTCTATGATCCTAAGACCCCAGGAGATCAAAAACAATTTTGTAGACGATCAAGTACTTCTGAAATGAAGTCACTATTGTAGTGGAGGCAACATGGCAACCAGTTTACAGGCTATCACCAACAGTATTGTGATAAAGATAATTGTATGGTATTGATTGAAGGAAAATTTTCTCGGACACTGATGACAACCACTTATCTCTTTGAAATAGTACCATTGGATACTTTATGTCCACCTAAGTGAGTTGGAAGGTTAGGCGGTGGATCTCAGTTTAACCTTTGAACTGTTGAATTCTTGTCATTTGTCTCAAGAGGGTTGGAATATAAAAGCACCGTTGTGTTACTGAGACTTTATAAAGCTCTGGTTAGGTCCCATTTGGAGTACTGTGTCCAGTTTTGGTCCCCACACCTCAGGAAGGATATACTGGCACTGGAGCATGTCGAGCGGAGATTCACATGGATGATCCCTGGAATGGTTGGTCTAACATAAGAGGAACGGCTGAGGATCCTGGGATTGTATTCATTTGAGTTTAGAAGATTAAGGGGAGACTTAATATAAATTTACAAGATAATACATGGCTTGGAAAGGGTAGACGCTAGGAAATTGTTTCCATTCGGCGAGGAGACTAGGACCCGTGGACACAGCCTTAGAATTAGAGAGGGTCAATTCAGAACAGAAATGCAGAGACATTTCTTCAGCCAGAGAGTGGTGGGCCTGTGGAATTCATTGCCGCAGAGTGCAGTGGAGGCCGGGATGCTAAATGTCTTCAAGGCAGAGATTGATAGATTCTTGATGTCACAAGGAATTAAGGGCTGCGGGGAGAATGCTGGTTAGTGGAGTTGAAATGCCCATCAGCCATGATTGAATGGCGGAGTGGACTTGATGGGCCAAATGGCCTTACTTCCACTCCTATGTCTTATGGTCTTATGAAAGATGGTACCTTCAGTAATGCAGCACTCATTCATGAGTTGGCTTCTTAAATAGATGATGAAGTTGAAAGCATGTTTGAAGATCCAAATGGCCATCACTCCTGTTTCTGTCTTCTTTATTATTCATTCATGGGATGAGCACATCACTGTCTAGGCCATCATTTACTGATCAGCCCTAAATGCCCAGAGGGCAGTTGAGAGTTACCCACATTGCTGTGGGTCTGGAGTTATGTGTAGGTCAGTCCAGGTAAGATGGTCGTTTCTTTCACCAAAGGTGATTAGTGAACCAGATGAGGTTTTTTTTCCAACAATTGACTCATTGTCATCAGTAGGCCCTGACGTCCTGATTTTTAAAAAAAGAATTCAAATTTCACATTTGCCATGCCAGGATTTGAACCTGGATCCCAGTTTCTGGATTAACAGTCCAACATTATCACCAATAAGCCATCAGCGTCTCAATGTTGAAAGAAAAATAAAGTGCCAGAGGGGTCTGTCTATAAGTTGCTAAATCATACATTGTTCATTTTGCTATGAACTGATAATTATTGAAAAGAACAGACAAGATTTAATTTGCTGTTAAAATAAATTTCTGGTGTATTTGTGCTGGTGATGTTCGATAAACAACTCCATGAAATTTTTTAAAAAATAAGCGAAATAACATAAAATGCATTCATGTTACTTGAATGAAATCTCTGTCCAGGAAAGGTGTCGTTATGATGCTTACTGGTGCAACCAGTCCCCAGAGCAGGTTTCCCAATTTATTACACTTCCAAATGGGATACTCCAAATTGACAAATTCCCAGGTGAGCAGGCATGAACAGGGTCCACTTCTTTATTCATCTGTCCTCTCAATTGGGGGCACCGAGATTAATTGAAAAGTATTCCCTCTCGTGTGAATACCTTCTTCCAAAACCAAATGAATTTAAAAGGAACTGATTTAACTTAGCTTTCTTGAGCTGACAAAAGAGTGAGATTATTCATTACTAAATTCCAAAAGAAATAATAAAGCAGTGTGCATTATCACAGATTAGAAATGTTAAAGAAGTCCAAAATAAGATATAAGTATATAGATCTGTCTCTGGATCGTTCAATGAAGAGTAGGTGATGAAACATTGACAGGTGAGCAGTTGAAATTGAGGTTCTCACCTTGCTGAATCAGGGAGCACAGCCTCATGCTAAGACGTAGGTCATTTCGGCGAAAGTGGGTACTGCAGATGCTGGAGATTAGAGTCAACATTAGAGTGGTGCTGGAAAAGCACAGCAGGTTGGGCAGCATTCAAGGAGCTGGAAAGTCGATGTTTCGGGCTTTTGCCTGAAACATCGACTTTCCTGCTCCTTGGATGTTGCCTGACCTCCTGTGATTTTCCAGCACCATTCCAATCTTGACCCATAGGCCAGTTTGGTCTAAGTCCAGAAATTTCTTCACCGAGAGAGTGGTGAATCTTTGGGCTTTCACAAAGGGTTGTGTCATTGAGTATATTTAAAACAGAAATCAATTGATTTCTAGATGTTAATAATATTAATGGATATATGGATAGTGTAGGATAAAGACAATGAAGTAAACTATCATCCTTGATCTAGTTGAGCGATGGAATAGATTCAAGGTAACAAAAAGATCTATTCTTGCTGCTATTTCTGATGTTCTTAGAATCATAATTTTTATTTAAAAGTCAAGTTCAAGAGGAATTTGACAAATATTTTAGGGATAGTTGATGCATTTAATAAGTAATTGGATAAGTCGGCAAGTGAGTGAGGAATATGCTAATAGAGTTAGCTGTAAAGCAATAGGAAGTTCTTAGGTCAAATACAAACTTCAGCATTGACCAGTTGGAACAACATAGCCATCTGAAAGATGTTAAGAAACACGCAGATCAATAGCATCAATCTTTACCACAGTATGAGAAACAAAAAGCTCAGATTTTTCAGTCAGTATCAAATAAAGATAATGTAGAAGATTTAGTTCATTATAGTTGATCACAATAGTTACAAATAACTGAAATTATTTGAAGTAAAGTTAATCCTAAATTCTTCAAAATTATTTATTACCAATTAAATATTTAGGATGTGGTCATAGCTGCTGAAGATTTAATATTCCTTCTGTTTTAATTTCAGTGAATCCATGATTTTATTGGACTTGGTGTTTTTCAATCTATTGGTCAAAATTATTATATTGAGTAAGTGATAAGGTTTGGAATGGGTTAAAATCTCATGTATTTGTGCACATACTCCCCAAAATGAAGTCAATTTACGATAAGATATTAAAACCAAAGAAAAATTGCCATAGCATCCACATAAAGGTTTTATTATAATTACAAAATAGATGAACTAGTGGTGAATAAATACAGCATTGAAAAAGATTGAACATAATGAGAAAGAAGAAAGGCAAATGATAGAAGATACTCCAAAAATAGAAACAGATACTTCATTCAAATACATGACGTAGTCTGCACACATTTTCATTTATTGTAAGTCTGAGACATATTCGCAGATCTGAGATAATTCCATGTTGCAAAAATTCACTTCTCTCAAATATGGATCAAACTCCCTCAGGTATTGCTATGATTTTCAATTCCTGATGCACTTAACAGGTAGCAAAAGAAAAGTCAGATCCACAGGCAGAAAGAAAGATAACTGAGCACGCTGTGCCTTTTCTGATTTAAAAAAAATAAATATTCAAGGAATTGAAAATCAATTTTTGTGCAAGCTGCTACCCTCTTGCTCACTGCAGATTACACCAATCAGGGAAGGAATATAATAAAGCACACACCAATTTAGCAAACAAGATTTAGGATCATCATGAATTGTCAAATCTTAGCTTGGCTAGCTTCTGTGGAGAGATGCAGGTAATAAATGTTTGGATTCTGCTGCCCAGAGGTCTGCAAGGGCTCAGTCATCGAATATATGCAAGACCAAGATCAATAAATTTTCAGATAGTAAAGAAATCAGGAGACAGGGGACAGTGCAGGATAATAACATTGCAGTAGAAGGTCAGCCATGATCTGGATGAATACTGGAGCAGTAACAAAGAGCCAAATGACCTATTACATCTCCTATTCCTGACGTTCCCAAGGAACCAAAAACATGATCTAAAAATAAATTCAGCATTGGACATGGTGCTGCCAATTAGTATCCCTGCAAACCCCCTCAGTCACACAGTTTGCATAATTCAATGATCAGGAAGCTGACCAGCTCAATTTAACTTCACAAGTTGTGTGTCACTTTAGATAATCAGCTCATCTGTACTACCATTGTTTGTCTATTCATCCTCATCATGAAACAATATCAGGCAAGTCCATAAAGATGCATGTGACTAATGATGAGGGGAATTAATTTATATTGCACAGGTCCTGGTCCCCGTGATAGGACTTTGATTGTAAGTTGAAAATACATGAGAGGCAAATTGAAGGGGCTACACTGCTGTGCTCCAGCCTGTGATAAACACTGGCCTCTAATGGAGATCTCTATTATCCTATGCTTCAGAGACACATGACAATCAGACTGCAGGCTCAATCAGTGAAACAGGAAGGTCAGTTGTGCTCTGACAAGATTATCGCCACACCCTCTAATATATTTCTCACTATTCCTTTGTGGAATGTCATGTTTCCTTGTTCTCATTGATCATGATGGTTTAACTGGGTTTGGCAATGTCGAAAGTATGATGGGACATATGGAATTACGTGGAAACAAGTAAATACAACACATAGGAAAACATACAAGTTAGAACATAGTGCAGACAGGATATTACAGAGCTGGCAGTATTGCAGGGACATAGCAATAAATCAAAGCGATATCATGATTTCATAAATATTGATCTTATCAAAACTCTAATATATCATAAATATAAATGAGAAATGCTGTAAATACTCAGAAACCTAGAAAGAACCTGAAATATTGTCATTTTTATATTTTGATTTTGTTTCATTTCCACCGCGCTTCCTGGATTCTGCTTTATCTGAAGCCAACACATCATGAGTGTGCCACAAGAAATACTTTCTGTCCATTTTCCCTTTCCTTCTGTGGAAGATGTTATGATTCCATTGGGACTGTTAAGTTGTAAAAAGAAATTTAAATTTCCATGGTCCAGTTCAAGAAATTGGGCAACAATATTTTGTGCAACAAACTAAAAGCAACATTGAAAAAAACGCTGATTTTCAGCTACCTTATAATCTCAACCACATAAAAAAATCCCATGGTGAATGCTTTGTTGCAACTAAACATCACTCTCTATGGTGATATTTGACTCTGTTCCATAATGGGACACTTGCTTTACAAAAACATGTCCCAAGTGATTCTTACCTTCTATGGACTTGCTTTATTCCTTTTGCTTTTCCAGGAAGGTAAATTCAAAACCCCAATTTCCCTTGAATGGTATGGGTTACCTTGCAGATCCCTCACTCTAGCCAAAACTAGGTCAGTCTTCAAGCCCTGTTTAAAGTCTCAGAATGCCTGTCTCTTTCATCCAAGTGTGAGGTCCCACTTGCATTCTTGTATAGTGAACCACACAGACTTGTTGCCTTAATCACTGAGCTTGCTCTCTATCTCTTTCTTGGATTCTCTCAAACTGAATCTGGTTGTTAGTTTCACTTTTTTTTTAAAGAAAATACCCTGAACGCCAATCCTGCGATGGGTTCCTGTGTACTCTTACCTCTTACAAACCATCTCCGTGGTAACTTGAATCACATGGCCCTTGTATCCAAATAGAAATGATAATTACACATTCTTTATCCTCCTAACTCATTCTATCTGGAAAGTGAAAGAATGATTTAAACTATAACCATTTACAAAACCTGACACTTGTATCATCTTCCTCGGACTGTGAAGACTGACAGTCTACTCACTCTTGTGTAATTATTTTCAGGCATGAAAACCTTGCATGAAAACCTATCAGCAGAATTCAGAAGAGGCCATATGATCTCCATAATTCCACCATTTTATTGTGTATTGTGAAGACAAAATTATTAGAACAGATTATTTTCAACACCAATTATATTTAGAACCCTGCAGAAAAAAAATGGTGGGGTTGGATGTGGGTACAACCCATTATTCATTGCTAACAAAAGACAAATTTGAAGGGATATATTTACAGTTCAGTTCAATTTTAATCATTTTCAATGAAAAGAATTAAAAAGAGACTCACTTTTAATAACGTGCCTCCCAAAGCTATGAACTCATACAGGAGTCAGGAAAGTAAGGATCTGAGATTATAGGTAGTTAAAATGCGAATGAGATGGCATTGATCTTCATTCTAAGCAAACTGTACATAGTAGGAAGTTCATTAGACTGTTTTGGCAATCAAAATGTACCTCACTCTGATCATACTGAGAAGTCTTTAACGCCGTTGGCAATGAATAGACAGAAGTAATAATAAAAGCACAGAATGTCAGTTGGTCAGGCTTCTCCCACAGGAAGCAATAAGGCAGGCAGGCAGCAAAGACTGGGAGAAGGTAAAAGTAGTCAGAAACTATTTCTGCAAGTCCAGTCAAATATGGAAGAATAATGCATTTATTTTGTATTTTTATATGTAGAAAAGTTCCTCTGGAACATAACTACTGTTTTGCATGTGAAAACGCACAATTAAATGGAGCAAGTTATCAATTCTTTTCAAGCCTTGTGTTATGGACCAGGCCAGAGACCCTCAAATCATTTAAAAAAGGTAGCCCAGACCCCAACTTTTCCAGTTGTTTTAAGCAGGTGTAAAGTGGATATTCTAGACGTGATGCAACTGGCCCAATGACACCATTTTAAACAAAACAGAATTTATTTATACATGAACAAAAGAAAACCAAATTGAGAATAACATAACTATTTAAAAACCAAATCGACTCTATGGTAAATTAATGATATTGTTCCAAATATTTGCAACATCCCCATAAACACCCCCTTTGCAAAAAAAAAGTAAAATCAAACCCTGGTTCTTATAAGAGAGAGATTGCAGAGAGAGAGAGAGGATCAGCATGGAGCTGTTTCTTTGATTCCAGCAGCTACAAACAAGATAGCTTGCTGAAGCCAAACAAAACTAATCAAACCCTGAACTGGGAGAACTGGCCACTCCCCTTTCATTGTACAAATATTTTAAAAGAAAGTCTTTAAAACACTGTCAAGTAGACATTTCCAAACATATCAGAACTTCTGCCTTTATGACTCTTTTTGACAAAACCAAGAGCAAAATAACTTTGTTAAAGGAGCAGCATCGTCACACTTGTCTCTCTATACATTGAATTACACCAATTTCAGAAGACGTGCCGATGCAAGTTACCAGATTACATCATTATTGTATTGTTTGAGTAATGTCATTATTCAGATGGGCAGATGATTCTGTGAACAAGCTCCCACAAAGATTTTAAAGGAGGAAGAGATGCCACTGAATCTGAAAAGATATCTTGAGGAAACACAGATTTATAAAAGTGATGAAGCTCCATTAACTTGCAAGTTATTTGAAAATACATTGATCATCTCCTGCCTGAAATGAAATATCAACATTGGCCACTGCTTCAGCTTGGTGCTGCCAGTCAGCAGAGCTGTTGGCCTTTGATTGGCTGTCAGGGTATATATATAGCAAGGAAAAGAATGTGGGTTGACCCTTAATTTTACATTGAGCTCATTCTCACAGTAAAACCCAGCCAAATGTGTCTAAAAGTCAACACTCTTGCTATTAATATGTTAAGATGTTATGAATTAATCATGCTTATACAGATATTCTTCTCAATTCCAAACCTTATTGAGAATTTTTGACACAAGATAAGTTCAGCTCATCACTTTTGACTTTTAGAAACATATCCAACACCCTGTAAACTTTTCACTGCAACCTATAACTTGCAAAACTTGTAAGTCTCCTGATCTCAATCTCTACAACATGCTCCAGTCAAATTACATCACACCACTTTCTACTTTTCCTCCCTTTTACAGAACAAATTGAAGAATGATTCAGTCAATCACTCTTTTGAATATGAAAACAATCACCCCATGAAGCTTTACTTGTTTTCAAACATTGCTGAAAAAGATGAGGGTTGCTGGAGCTTGTCATCTTGCAATCATCGGTGCAATGCAAGAAAGCCAAATCTCCAACAGCTACATGATTTATTTTACACAAAGGGTAAAATGGTGCCAATTTGTGGAAAGTTGACTGTAATTGGTCAAGGTGTTACCATGGAAGCAATGGGGGCGGCGTGGTGGCTCAGTGGTTAGTACTGTTGCCACACAGCACCAGGGACCCCGGTTTAATTTCTGCCTTGGGCGACTGTCTGTGTGGAGTTTGCACATTCTCCCTGTGTCTGCGTGGGTTTCCTTCAGGTGGTCTGGTTTTCTCCTACAGTCCAAAGATGTGCAGGTCAGATGAATTAGTCATGCTAAATTGCCCATTGTGTTAGGTGCAATAGTCAGAGGGAAATGGATCTAGGTAGGTTACTCTTCGGAGGGCCTGTGTGGACTTGTTGGGCTGAAGGGCCTGTCTCCCCATTGTAGGGAATCTAATCTAACCTAATCAATAGGAAATACAGACTCCAAATGCCTTCGAGTACTTCAAAAACGACACAGGATTCCAACATACTCCTTTGCAGTAAATTGGTTCTTACATAAGAATGAACGTTGCCTCTACATATTTGAAATGAGCTATATTACAAGTGCAAATGATTTTATTCAGTCAGTTGTTAGTATAGCTATTAGCATACTCAAAATTATTCAACAAATGCTGTTCCATCCAGAATCGCAACCAACAGCTGACATTTTGTTTTTGGGTTTTATAAGCACAAGTTGTTTGAATACAGTCCATACTCTGCCTATTACAAACAATTGAATCAATGTGTTTTAGATTTGGCCCAGTCAGTCAATCACTGGGACAAATGACTTGCTATTGCATCAACACTTGAATTTATACACAGCATTGCTCAAAATAAGTTGCAGGAGCATTTAGCTGATCAACCTTTGTATCGGAAACCGTTCACTCCCATGAAGGCTCACCTTGCTTTTTCTCATTTATTCTTGTAAAATTGAACAGGTAGTGGAATCAAAATGTGTTTACGGTTAACTTTACTTGTCAAAATTGAAGTACAATTATAATTTTGGAGATTGCTGACCACTATATCATTCCCATTGCCTGTGCATTTCTGCATTTCAGAGGAATCCTGTTAAATATGTTTTTAGAAATTTGTTGAAACGCTGACAACCTGGTAACTTTAATTTGGGCCAGTCAGATTCCAAAATAGTTGCCTTGAAATTAGTGTATTTTTTAAAGGTTGCCTGATTCTGATTGGAGACAGATTTGAAGACTGGCGGAGCAATAAAAATAAGCAATAACAATGAACAGTAGTAAAAGTACAAACAAAAATCTGAAACACATTAGGAAAATACACTCGAACAACTCAGGCGAGAGTAGAAATCACAAGTTGATTTATTAGGATATAGAGAACTAATGAACCTTAGTTAGGACAGTGATAGCGGAGGTGTAAACCTTAATGCATGTAATAAAAGAGGATTGGTTATTTCTATCATTTTTCTTAATTCACTTGAAGTCTTATATAAAGAGGAAATGGTGAAGGAACATAAAATCAAGATACTGTGGGTCTTAAAAATATAAAGAACAAAGAACAGTACAGGAACAGACCATTTGGCCCACCAAGACTGAGCCAACACATGATGGCTTTTCAAACTAAAAGTATTTTGCCTCTGTGCAGTCCATATCTATCTATTTTCTGCCTATCTTTTTTTTTGTCAAGGTGCCCCTTAAAGTTAGTATGATATTAATCTCCTTCACCTTCTGTGGCAGAAAATTCCAGACACTTAGCACTCTCTAAGTAAAAAACTTGCCTCTCACATCTCACTTAAACTTACCCCTTCTAACTTAAACCGATGTTGCCAATTAATTGGCATTCCTACTGTGGGAAAAAGGCTCTGATTATGCATTCTATCCATGCCTTTCATAATTTTGTAAACTATCAGGTTATCCTTCATCCTTTGATGCTCAATTGAAAACAACCCATGTCTGTCTAATCTCTCCTCGTAGCTAATAGCCTCCAAATCAGGCAATATCCTGGTAAACCATTTCTGTAGCCTTCCCAAAGCCTCCACTTCCTTCTTGTAATGTGGTGACCAAAACTGTACACAATATTCCAAATGCGGCCTACCTAAATTCTATACAGCCGCAACTGACTTATCAAGTTTTATACTCCATGGTCTGACCAATGAGGACAAAGCATACCATATGCCTTTTTGATCACCTTATCCAATTGTGTTGCCACTGTACACCTTGTTCCCTCTATACTTTGATGCTGTTAAAAGTCTGCTATTTACTACACACTTGCAAAATTAGATCTGTCAAAATGCGATATTTTGCATTTATTCAGTTCAAACACCATCTGCCATTTCTCCACCCAAGTCTCCAGCCTATCTGCATCTTGCTGTATACTTTGGCAGTCTTCCTCACTATCTGCAGTTCCTCCAATCTAAGTGAAATCTGTCATTGAAACAAAAGAAATGGAGATAGTTAGCAGGTCTGCCTGCTGAAGTGAAAAGATGAATTCAACTAACATTGCAGCACAGTCACCTTTCATCAGAAATGAAAAAGTTAAAGATGTGTCAGAATTGAGTAAGTGAAATAAGGGAAAGGTAGGAAGAAAAACAGCAGAGAAAGCCTGTGCAGGAGAGATTAAATAAGAGTTTCAGTGACTATGGTTGTAGTTTGTACAAAATTGAAAGAGGTGGCATTGGGGAATATATAGAAATAAATGAAGTGCCCAGAGGAGTTATAAAGGGCAGGATCCTGAATAGCTGCCATCCACTTTTTTTTAATAAAAAAGGATGTAAGTGATAAACAAAGAGAGGAGTGAAAATTGGAAAAGTAAAATGAAACAATATAGGACATAGGATACGGCTGAAAACTGCTGAACTCAATGTTGAAGGCTAATCGAAAGTTTAGATGCTATTCTTTAAGCAGACATTAGGTTTTGTTGGATCACCACAGAAGACCAGGGGCAGAAAAGTCAGAGCAGGAGCTGGTTGGTGAATTATAATGAAAGATGCTTGGAAGTTTGAGATCATTTGTATGGACTGCAAAGGGACATTAATGTTAGAAACAGAAGGAGTTGAGGATTACATTGGAAATTCCTCCCTCCAGACAAAATGAGACAAATTTTCCAGCTTCATTTCCATCCTCACAAATGTGATCTCTTCAATCTAAGCACAAGCTCCCACCTTCCCTTTACAAGGCAGCAATTTTTCAGTTCTCCCTCTTTCAGATTCTTGCAGACTGACCTGTCTGTAAGTTGCAACATTATCATAAAAACCAGTAATCTGTTAACATAATGAATTTCTATTGATTTTCCATCTTAACGCCCAACTTCATTGCAATATGAATCACATGGGCCTTACATTCTATTCAAAATGCTGTTTAGCTATCTCATAGCCTCATCTTTAATCTAGCTTGGAATTAAACAGACAGCTAATTATATCGCTGAATATTCCTAACACAACCATGTAAAATGTGAAACTAACAATTGAGCCATAGTCTATAGGTTTGAACATCTTGCACTTTTGTCACAGTAATATCATCTGGGGTCATCTTAAATTCTTAAAAATTAATTCAGCTTTGCTGTTTTTCAGACAGAAATCAGAACACTTCATATTATTACTTCACTCTTCCATTTCTCACCCAAGCATCATATTCAAAACACGACAATATTTGTGTTTGGAACAGAAAGTGTGATCAATTTAGCTTTGAGAATCATTGGTCTGACACAAATAGATTTTATGCTTCCTAGTGGTGGTTGTAAAAAACTGCAGAGGTAAACCCCACAGATGTATACCTTCATATCAACTTTCCTGATTTTGACATATTTGGAATTTTAGGATGGGTGGAGAAGGTATGGTGAGGGATGGGGTGGGTGGTTTTGCACAGATTGTGTCAGGAAGCTTGGCCAGCCTTAGACTTGTTTCAGCCCTTAAGTGCTTAAGCACCTCATTCTGATGCTGCTGGTATTTGACCTGCGTGGAAGAAGACAACATTGTGCTGGAAGCTCAAATACAAGCAGATGAACTAGGAAGAAGCGTAGAGAATGTGGTGCTGGAAAAGCATAGCAGGTCACAGCATCTGAGGGGCAGGAGAATTCGATGTACTACACTCTCGACTCTAATCTCCAGCATCTGCTGTCCTCACTTTAGCTAAGGAAGAAG
The DNA here is from genome assembly GCF_020745735.1 of Hemiscyllium ocellatum. Taxonomy (NCBI): domain Eukaryota; kingdom Metazoa; phylum Chordata; class Chondrichthyes; order Orectolobiformes; family Hemiscylliidae; genus Hemiscyllium; species Hemiscyllium ocellatum. The sequence continues at coordinate 66,706,869 of NC_083416.1, forward strand.
AGTAGGCCACTCCACCCACTGACCTATCTCAGGATTCAATAAGATATTGGCTGATCTGATTTTAACCCCATCTCTACATTCCTGCACATCCCCAGCAATCTTTCATCCCCTTGGTAATCAAGAACCTATCTCATTCTGCCTTAAAAATATTTAAAGATTCTGCATTCACTGTCTTTTGAGGAAAAGAATTCCAAAACTCTCAACCATTGACAATGATCTTTGACCGAAACAAACATCTCATCTCTGTCTTAAATGGGCGATCCCTTATTTTCAAACTATGATTTCTAGTTCTAGATATTGGTACAAGAGGAAATATGTGTTTATGGAGATGGGGTGTTGGGGTTAGCAGGAGGTGGTGGATCTTCTTTGTGGATCCCTAGTAATACTGGTGTCCTGACCAAGGGAGACTGCCAACTTAATACCTGTGAATGATACAAACAGCTTTGGCTGTGCAATTAGGTCAGAAAAGTATATAGGATAATGGATAGATACTCAGTATTGGTAACTTATTGTTGCTAATCCATATGTTTTTTTCAGAATCCAGATTACTGAGATTGGTAGTCAGTTTAGTGTGGATGTAAGATGGTGTGGAATTAAAAGAGATGTGCTGTAATGGCAATATGTCGCACATGTCATGTTTGAGTACAGAAGGTGACACAATCTAAGACAAGGCCATTTTATTGTTGAATAACCCTGGCTCTACATATTCATGTTTTAATTTTTAGAAAATATCTTTTGATTTTGATTCATATTCAAACATGCAGTTTTTCACAAGCATACATTTTAGTATTAATTTTCTCAGGAAGCCAACTGATTACAATTCTCAGTGCTGACTATTATCAACGATATCAGCAGCTCCTGTCTGGAGACTAAAAACTCCACAGCATTCCATAGTGGCTCCATTGCCTTAAGAGCAAAATTCAATAACTGAGCTTTTAGTCAGTGAATTGTATAGAACAAGAGTGCAGAAAGCAGTTTCCACTTGCATATATTGTGCTGCATGTTGTCCAATGCAATTTGATATGACATAATTGCATAGGCAAAATGCTTGCCTTTTTTGCAGGCATTAAGTTAACAGTTTTACTTGGACAGAGCATGTGTATAACAGATGTAAGACATGAACAACGATGAAAGTTTGCGTAAGTTTGATTCAAGGGATATTGGAGTAATATTTCTGGAAGATATATATTGGAAATATCATGAAGATTTTTCCGGTTTGGCACCAAATGAGTTGTTAGTAGCATATATCTGTTAACCGTAAAAGCTAATTATCTTAAAATAGTGTTTAATATCATAGGCATATTAAAGACCTTTCTGCGAAGCAGCAATACTCGGTCAGATCACAAGAAACATTTAGGAATGTAATATTCTTAGATTTTCTAAATGGGACTTTATGAAGTTCTTTGTCTAAAGCTTTAAAGAAGCTAAGCAGCATAAAATAATACTAAATGAGCTGACTAGATTGGATACAGTTTGCAAATAAAATAGAGAACACTGGTGGCTAATGGTGTCTCAAAGAAATTTATTTGGATCCTCTGTTCTCTATGCTAATAACAAATAACATCAAACAGGATACTTGCTGTGACTTTCTACATCAGTTAAAAACATCATACCTCGCAGGCAATGTAGCAATTCTGATATTAATTCAGAGAACATGGACTGAAGATTGGTCCACACTGCTATTCAAGCATGACAATTTGCAATCGTCTCTTGCAAGTTCCAATGGAGCTAGGCAGAAAGCAAATTTGGTGTGTCTGCCTCACGTACTTAAGGGTAGAGAAGGACCCAGTGTCTAATGTGCTGCCCGCTGCCTCTACACTCATCAGTGAGCAAAGCAGCATGTGTTACTAGTTCACAATGCTGCAAAACTTCTTTTTCTGAATAGAAGACTGTCCCTCTTCAAATGGGAAACTACAGTGAATCATTGGAGGCTGCTACTGGAAGCTGTTGTTAATTCTAAAAGAGAAAAAGTGAACACTAGGACAATGATATCATTCCAGGATGCAGCATTGAAGATTTAAGTTGCAGAGGTGAACAGTCAAGGAGAAGGTATATTTCGGCAAGACATCAGGAGAAATATGTCATCTTCAGGACTCAAATGAGACTCGTCTGACATATGGCTGTGGCAACACATCTGTTTTAATTCCACACCACCATATGTTGACAGTAAACTGACTACCCAGCCCAAACAGTTGGGAGTGTGGTGCTGGAAAAGCACAGCAGGTCAGGCAGCATCCAAGGAGCAGGAGCAGGCAAAAGCACTTCATCAGGAACCCATCTCAACAATCCAGATTATGGAAAAAACAAAAAGTTTACTTTCCTGAAATCTGGGCTGGAGGATCTAGTAGCAAGAAGTCTGTTGATCTCACACACACATAGTCAAGGTCAGTGAACACATCGTTATAGGATATTTACCAAACATTCTGTGTTATTGACATGCAGTGATGCAATAATTATTTTTGTCAAATTCAGGAACTCAGCAACACATGCCCAAAAGCATTCCCGTTTACTTCTAGACAATTTGTACAGGAGCCATTAATAAAGTTTACCTCATCTTTAGTTTGGATGCCTGACTACTTAAGTAATGCTAGTAGTGGCCCATTATTGCATTTGAACACATGATTTTGCTAAGGCAAACATAAATTCATCCAATGGACTAGCCAAGTTTGGCATTTGGGCGTCACATCAACAGGTTGAGTAGGACTTCAAGATAGGGTGCATTCAGAAGCTGCTGATGTATATAGGGGCCTGTGTGAGCATCCTTCTCAAGATGGTACTCCAGGCAAGCTATGCTGAAGTGTTTGTCAATGTCCACATACTCAGGGCAGACTACGAATGGTTGTAATGAGCTTCCACACCTTGATCTCCAGGTTTGAACTTTGTACACTGTGAACATTTGTAAATTTAGATTAATATGAGGGAGAAGGATCCTGTATATTGTGAGGAACTTGCTGCTACCGTTTCTCTTTCCTTAACTTGGTCTAAAAGCTATTTCGGTTAGACTGGTAGAGAAACAAACATAAGTGTGCTTACTAAGACGGCGCTCACCTTAACAAGAAGTGGAACATAGAACATAGAACGTTACTGCACAGTACAAGCCCTTTGGCCCTCAGTGATGCACTCGTGAAATTGATCTCATGCCCATCTAACCCACATTTGGATAATAACAGAACAGTGTATGTCCAATGCCCATTTATATGCCCTTACAATGCCCTTAAATCACCTTACATGGGTGAGTCTACTACTGTTGCAGGCAGGCCATTCCATGCCCCTACTATTCTCTGAGTAAAGAAACTACCTCTCATATCTGTCCTAAACCTATCACCCCTCAATTTAAAGCTGTGTCCCCTCGTATTAGCCTTCACCATCTGAGGAAAAAGGCTCTCACTGTCCACCCTATCTAAACCTCTGCTTGTCTTATACGTCTCGATTAAGTCACCTCTCAACTTTCTTCTCTCCAATGAAAACAACCTCAGTTCCCTCAGCCTTTTCTCAAAAGATCTTCCTTCCATAACAGGCAACATCCCGGTAAATCTCCTCTGAACCCTTTTCAAAGCTTCCATATCCTTCCTATAATGCGGTGATCAGAACTGTTCGCAATACTCCACGTGCAGCCTTACTGGTGTCTTGTACAACTGAAGCATGACCTTGTGGCTCGAAACTCAATCCCCCTATCAATAAACACCAACACACTATATGCCTTCTTAACAAGAAATTTATTACATGGTAGTAATTAGGTGCAGGTATATTAGCTAGTTAGACATTTTTTACTAAGACAGATAACTCATCTGTCCCCTTCTACATTCAGAGTAATTCTGATTCCTTCATCCAATACTGTATGACAAAAGCAGATTGGGTGGAGCACAATGCAGTCTCCAACTTTAGCCATTTCAGAACCTTTATCTTGTACAACGTCTTCCCCCAACCCTGCTTGTATCCATACTTCACATATTTACATTCAGGTTTATACCACTACACCATCTCTCTCCAAGTCTCTGGCTCCACAAATTCAGGCGGTTTCACAATTCTTGCAGAACATGTTCTCTTCAGACTTGGAAGTTTGGTAGGTTTTTAATTTGAGGACTGCTGACCTTGAATCTGATCTTGATCTTAAGTGGTCTATGAACTATCTCTCCAGCATAGAACATTTAATTTCTACAATATCCTTTGTGGCGGACATTGTTGCTACTAACTCTGGTGTTTGGCCCATTACCTTACCTGGAAGATCCTCAATTTTTCAAATATATTTTGCAGAGGAACTCTTCGTTTCCAATTCTACGAATCACCTAATGACAAAATCTGAGAGACCTTTAGCCTCATGAATTTCCATCAAGGAAGATGGCTGCTCAGTGGAATCAAGTACTTTGATCTTTTCATATCCTGGAATTCTGAGTCATGTAACTTAGTCTTTGTTCATGGTTTATGAACTTGTGGAGCTTATTTTGGCTTTCATGGAGTTGTATGCAACTTCTATTTATTTTGTGCAAGCAAATTGTTATTTTCAATTGGCTAAGCAATCTGTATTGAAGAATGTGATTTTTTTTATTGACTTGTGCACCTTAGTGTTCTAATGGTGCTTCAGATATTTCCCCATTTTCACTCATGTGAAGAAAAATGTATTAAATTATTTCTTGGGTTTTAGATTTCAAAATGGAGGAAAATCAATTTGTTTAGTTCTCCAAATGTTCTGACTGTTAAACAGGTCAGAAAGTCATTTAGTGGAGTGACCCAAGTGAATCAATTCCAAGAAAGCATGTGACTGAAGTCAAGTCTCTATGAGAGTCACTCTAATGTTAATGGATGGAATGTTTATACTGCTGAGTTTATAACAGATCAAAAAAGTCAGGAGTATAGTTTAAATCTAAGACCAGAATATTTAAGTTCTCAGTTCAGCAGAGCTAGATGTTCCATTCAGAAGGGGGAACTTATGTCCCAGAAGAAGAAACGAGTTTTAGTTCAGGGAAATCAGTCACCATGGCCAAATTGTTTTGGTTTTTGTGGATCTTTCCGGTTGAGAAAGTTTGAATAAAAATTAAGACCATCATAATTGTGAAAGATTCATGCAAGTAGACTTGGAAAGGCATCATAAAATTGTCTCCATAGTCCAAGGAACATAAATTGGTAGCAATCAGTTAAAACATAAACAGTAGTGATCAGAATGAAATGTCTCTAGAGTTGTAAAAAGACAGTGCTGGGGAATATGTTGGAACATTGCTTTAATGTTTGTTGTTAAAATCTTTCTTACTTTCTTTGCAACACAAGAATAGGACTACTCTACACATAGGTTCCTCTGACCAAATGGACAACTTCACATTTTTCAGTATTATATTCCATCTTCCATGTACTTGCCCATTCTCTAAGTCTGTCCAAGTCCTTCTGAAGCTGCTTTATATCTTTCACACGAAACTCATACTTGCTTACATTGATATTGTCTGCAAATATGGAATTATTAGTTTGTCCAAGCAACCATATCACTGATATATGTTGTGAGTAGCTGATCCAATGTAGTGATCCTTGTGGTATTCCACTAGTCACAGCCTGCCACTTCAAGAGTGATTCATTTATTCCTACTTCTGTTTTATACCTGGTAGACAATCAATCATCCATGCCAGTACATTGCTTCCTTTCTGTGTACTTCTGTGGGGAACCTTATCAAAAGCCTCTGAGGTCAAAATCTGCTATGTCCACTGACTCCTCTTTGCCAATTTTGTTGGTAACACCCTCAAAAAATTCCAACAAGTTTTTCAAACACAATTGTAGAGTCACAGATCCATGCTGACTACACCCAATCAGATCACTATTATCCAAGTGTTCATTTATCACATGCGTTATAATAAATTCAAGTACTTTCCATCCTACTGATGTAAGGCTGACAAGTCTGTAGTTGCTTGTTTTCTCTCTTACTCCCTTTTTAAGTAGAGTGGTGACAGTAACTGGCTTTCAATATACAGGAACAATCCCCAGAATCTATAGAAATTTAGAAGAACATCGCTAATGCATCAATTATCCATATAGCTATCTTCAATATTCTGGAATGCAGTATGTCAGGTCCTGGGGACATAGCAACTTGCAGCTCCATTCCTTTCTCCAGTACTGACTTGGAGGTGCTGGTGTTGGGCTGGGGTGGACAAAGTTAAAAATCACACAGCTCCTGGTTATAATCCAACAGATTTATTTAGAAGCACTAGCTTTGGAGGTACTGCATCTTCCACCTGATGAAGGAGTAGTGCTCCGAAAGCTAGTGCTTCCAAATATGCCTGTTGGACTATAACCTGGTGTTGTGTGATTTTTAACTTACTCCAGCGCAACCCTGTGCTAATATCAATTTCTTTCATCTTCCCCTTCTCGAACTCTCCTCTTGCCTGAGGCTGGAGGTTCAAGCACCAACAGTTGGCTCTCTCCAATGGAAGAGTATGGTCTGGGGAGACTATCGTGATTTTACTTTTACAGTCATACTTTAAATTTTTACAATCCACTTCAGCCAGGTTCTTCTTTAAGACTTCATAATTTCACTTTCTCAAATTTAAATGCTTTCTTCAGATTGAAACATTTCACGTTCAACCACAATGCAAAATTCTGTCATGTTATGGTCACTCATCCCTAAATGCTCTGTTAAATCAGGATTATTAAACTATATTTCATTTCATGATCCTAGATCAAAAAGAACGTGTCATCTAAGTTGGCTCCTCAACATTCTGTTCTAAAATAAAAACATTTGTAACAAACTCCAAAACTCTGTCCATCATCACTTTCATGATCAATTGGTGTCAGTCTGTCTGTTACCTTTAGAAACACGATAAACTTAAGATAAAAGCTTACTGGTAACTTAATTTCACTTCATGTACTTTAACTTTATTTTCCTTTAGTTTGCTTCTTACTTTATTTCAATTTGACTTGGATTTAACTTTACTTCCCTTTTGGTAGTGCTTCTTCTGAAATCTAAGCAGCTACTTCATCTTTACAGCAGCTTCTCACTGAACAATGCATATGCAGTTTTCCCAACATGGCACGCTTGAATTTTTGGTCATATTCAATATGGCTGCCAAGTAGACCGTTGCGGAGGTGTCGCCCACATGAGAGTGAGAGGTCCCTGAGCTTTGATCTCTCTGTGCCCACTGCCTGAGTAGAGGGCTGTCCCACAAGTCTATCATTTCTGCTCGAGGAACTGTGAAAGTAATTCTGTGACATACAAACACTTGAAACAATTTCAAGCTGTGAAACCTGCAACTGTAATAAATTTTTCCCACCAGAAGTGCACATTTTGTTTATTTACGGATCTCCAGCTTTACGTGTGGTCACAGCATTTGTTACCTATCTTCTTCTGAACACGTAGTCTGGTTTGGCTTTCAAATTGTCCCTCTTGTCACTTTAATTTTACTTCAGGCATTCCCAGTGCAGCAACCTCAGGATAAAGATCCTCGGTGGCATTTAAATTCTTTGCTGTAGCTTCATGGTGAAGCTGACTATTGGTGCAATGTTTATTGGAAGTGTAAGTACTCCTTTTCTTACTTCTGACCTTCCGAGCCTGTTTTCTTGCATTGTTAATTTAAAACTTTACATCGTGTCCCACAGAGAATCCTAACATCACTCTAATACATTCACTTCCTGGCCAATACTTTACCAGGAAATTCTCTGACAGATCCTTGCTTCCCGATGGAATCTATAACTGTCAGGTATGACTAATCTTTAAGCTTTCTCTATCCCATGCTGTTCCTACATTACTTCTAACCAGGTCTGAATATAAGGCTTTAGCTTAAAGTGCTGTTTCTCTGATGTTAATCATTCTGTGAGCTCCTTCTGGCTGCTTGTTCATTCAATGTATATAGTCGAGTGTAGCTTTAAGACACAGAGGCTAGCAACTTCCCAGGCTGATTGTTATTTGTATTGAGCATGCTGCTGACAGCTGAGATGATGGCTATAATTGTCCTCAATGTTATAGGAAGTGAAGCATTCTCACACCTGACTGCTATCTGTTCCCAGAAATTATTTGAGTGAAGGATATAGACTGAGGATGTATTCACTGACTGCTGAGATGCATCACATTTTAATAACTTTTTGATACCAGTCATCATTGAGAGGAAATGAGAGAGTTTCTGGCATCCATGGCAGACAGTGAAAAAGCTGGGAAAGAACTGAGAAAACTGTCTTCATTGCTTGCTGGTAAGAAAACAATACTAACAATTTCTGACAATTTGCCTTTGGAACGTTATATTGGTTCAGAGATTTTAAACTAGGAGAAAGTGAGGACTCCAGATGTGGAGATCAGAGCTGAAAAATGTGTTGCTGGAAAAGTGTAGCAGGTCAGGCAGCATCCAAGGAGCAGGAGAATTGACGTTTTGGGTATAAGCCCTTCTTCAGGAATGAGGAAGGTGTGCCATGCAGGCTAAGATAAAAGGTAGGGAGGAGGGACTTGGGGGAGGGGCGCTGGGAATGCGATAGGTGAAAGGAGGTTAAGGTGAGGGTGATAGGCTGGAGAGGGAGTGGGGCGGAGAGGTCGGGAAGAAGATTGCAGGTCAAGAAGGCGGTGCTGAGTCCGAGGGTTGGAACTGAGATAAGGTGGGGGGAGGGGAAATGAGGAAGCTGGAGAAATCTGCATTCATCCCTTGTGGTTGGAGGGTTCCTAGGCGGAAGATGAGGCGCTCTTCCTCCAGGCGTCATGTTGCCACGGTCTGGCGATGGAAGAGGCCAAGGACCTGCATGTCCTTGGTGGAGTGGGAGGGGGAGTTAAAGTGTTCCGCCACGGGGCGGTTGGGTTGCTCGGTGTGGGTGTCCCAGAGGTGTTCTCTGAAACGTTCCGCAAGTAGGCGGCCTGTCTCCCCAATGAAGCCTCCAGCAACAGACCTCCCTCCGGATCTTCCATCCACGCTTGCAGCCATGTGTCACTACCTACATTCCCTGCAGTCAGCCCTACCCCAGCACAGGACAACACTCTCACAGACCTGCAAAGGACCCCTACTCTTCTTCATACTCACCCAATGTGGCCTCCTCTACATTGGAGAGACAGGCCGCCTACTTGCGGAACGTTTCAGAGAACACCTCTGGGACACTCATACCAACCAACACAACCGCCCTGTGGCAGAACACTTTAACTCCCCCTCCCATTCCACCAAGGACATGCAGGTCCTTGGCCTCCTCCATTGCCAGACCTTGGCAGCACAACGCCTGGAGGAAGAGCGCCTCATCTTCCGCCTAGGAACCCTCCAACCACAAGAGATGAATGCAGATTTCTCCAGCTTTCTCATTTCCCCATCCCCCATCTTTTCTCAGTCCCAACCCTCGGACTCAGCACCGCTTTTTTTAGATTAGACTTACAGTGTGGAAACAGGCCCTTCGGCCCAACAAGTCCACACCGACCCGCCGAAGCGCAACCCACCCATACCCCCTACATTTACCCCTTACCTAACACTACGGGCAATTTAACTTGGCCAATTCACCTGACCCGCACATCTTTGGACTGTGGGAGGAAACCGGAGCACCCGGAGGAAACCCACGCAGACACGGGGAGAACGTGCAAACTCCACACAGTCAGTCGCCTGAGTCGGGAATTGAACCCTGGTCTACAGGCGCTGTGAGGCAGCAGTGCTAACCACTGTGCCACCGTGCCGCTTTCTTGACCTGCAATCTTCTTCCCGACCTCTCTGCCCCCATCCCCTCTCCGGCCTATCACCCTCACCTTAACCTCCTTCCACCTATCGCATTCCCCAAGTCCCTCCTCCCTACCTTTTATCTTAGCCTGCTTGGCACACCTTCCTCATTCCTGAAGAAGGGTTTATGCCCGAAACGTCGATTCGCCTGCTCTTTGGATGCTACCTGACCTGCTACGCTTTTCCAGCAACACATTTTTCAGCTCAGAGATTTTAAAAAAGAGTTTTCTCAATTATTCTCTATCTTTAAATGGTCAGTTGTTAGAACGGACCATATAGAATTGAATCTTTTCTCATTGGCATAAAGATTAAGAGTCTTGAAACCTTTAAGTTGCTAAAAGACCAAGTAATGCTGATGAAAATAACCTATCTAAAGTAAGAGCCAATCGATGGATTTGATAAATAGTTACAATATCAATGAATTTACCAAAAGGAGATGGGACATTTTCTTTCATTAGCAAGAGGTAAATAAGTAAAGCAGGCTTCTGCTCAAAATAACTAATGCTGTAAGAATGGGAGAACTGATTACTAAGATGCGTATGTATGGCCAAATGACCAGCAAATAAAAAATGTCTGTGAGCTGCTGTGAACTTGTAACTTCCCTTTGTGGAATTCAACCTCTGAAGGCTGAATGATGTTAAGCAGAAGCTCAGTGTTCCATATGTTTCAATGAGAACCCCTGTTGTCCTTTTAAAGTCCACTGAGTCCAGACTCAGAGTGCCCAATTGTTCCTCATATGATGAGCCTTTCATTCTTGCAAACCTTCTCTGGAACTCCTCTCAGGCCAGTACATCCCTTTTTAGATCCAGGGCCCAAAACTGTTCACAATGTTCCAAATGCAGTCTGGCCACAGCTTTATGCAACCTCAGCATTATATCTCTACTCTTGTATTCTAGCTCTCTTAAAATGAATGGGCTTATGCCCGAAACGTCGAATTTCCTATTCCTTGGATGCTGCCTAACCTGCTGTGCTTTAACCAGCAACACACTTTCAGCTCTTAAAATGAATGCTAAGATTGAATTTGCCTTCCTAACTGAACCCGCATGTTAACCAGAAGAGAATTCTGAATGACAACTCCCAAGTTCCTTTGTGCTTCAGATTTCTGAAGCTTTTCCCCAATAGAACTTCTGATCTTCCTATCAAAGTGCATAACCCCACACTTTCTCACATTGTATTCCATCTGCCACCTCTTTGCCCATTCTTCTCGCTTGTCCAAGTCTTTCTGCAGTCTTCCCATCTACTCCACACTACCTGCCTCTCCACATATCTTTGTGTTATCTGCAAATTTAGCAACAATGCTCTCAGTTCCCTTGTCCAGATAGTTAACGTATAACATGAATAATTGAGGTCCAAACATTGACCCCTGACAAACTCCACTAGTCATTGGCTACTATTTCAGAAAAATATTCCTTTAACACCACTCTCTGCCTTCTGCCAGTCAGCCAATCCTATTTCCATGCCAATACCTTGCCCCTAAAACCATTGGCTCTTATCTTATTTAGCAGTGTCCTGTACAGCACCTTGTCAAAGGGCTGCTGGTAACCCAAATAGATAATGTCCACTGGGTCTCCTTCATCTAACTTGCTCATTACCACGTCAAAGAACTTTAACAGATTTGTCAGGCATGATCTCTCCATGACCTGATGCTGACTTAACTTATTTTACTCTGCAGTTCCTAGAATTCCGTGATGCTGCCTGACCTGCTGTGCTTTTCCAGCACCACACTCTCAACTCTAATCTCCAGCATCTGCTGTCCTCACTTCCTCCTAATGTCATCCTAAGTAATGGACTCTAAAACCCTAATGTTACAGCTGCTGAGAAGGTGCACAGAGAGAACAACATAACATTCTAGAAGTCCATTCAAAAGTCTGATAACAGTGGGGAAGAAGCCATTCTTGAATCTATTTACATGTGTATACTCACTTTTATATCTTTTACCGGATGGAAGATGATGGGAGAGAATATAACAGGGATCTTTGATTATGTTAGCCATTTTCCTGAGGCAACAGCATGTAATGATGAAGTCAATGGATGGGTGGATGATTTGCGTGATGGACTGGGCTGTGTTCACAGCTCTCGCAGTTTCTTTCAGTCTTCGGGAAAAGCAGATGCCATACCACACTGAAATGCTTTCAATGATGCATCCAGAAACATTTGTGAGAGTCTTTATCGACATACCAAATTTCCTTCTCCCCCTTCAGTGCTGTTACCCTGATGCACTTGTTTCGTGTGATCTGCCTGTAAAGCAGGTAAGACAATTATTTTCACTGTACCTTGCTACATGTGACAATAATAAATCAAATCAAATGACTGAGGTCAGGCTAACTGACCTATAGTTTTTCATCTTCTACCTTCTTCCCTTCTTAAACAAGTGTTGCAATAGCCATTTTCCAGTCCTTTGGAGTGCTCCCTGACTCCAATGACTCCTGAAAGATCACCACCAATACCTCTGCCATCTCATCAGCTATCTCCTTCAGAAATCTGGAGTGTAGTCCATTTGGTAATTTATCTATCTTCAAACCTTTGAGCTTCCCCAGCATTTTCTTCTTAGCGATGGCCACCACACTCCTCTGCCTCCTGATTCTCTTGAAGTTCTGGGGTCTTCCACAGTGAACAATGATTCAAAGAACCTATTCAGCGCCTCCCTCATTTCTGTCTTCCCGATTACTGTTTCTCCAGCCTCACTTCTAGCAGTCCAATGTCCATTCTAGCCTTTCTCTTACTTATTTATATATCAAAGATATTATTTCAATATTCCTTTAAATTTCTAACTAGCTTGCTCTCATATTTCAACTTGACCCCCTTATTACAGGTGTACTCTGCTGGTTTTTAAAGGCTTTTCAATCCTCCGGCTTCCCATTAATCTTCACCAAATTGTATGCTTTTTGTTTTGCTTTTAGGTTGTTCCTGATTCTTACTAACAATGCAACCTTGTCCCCTCTGCTTATCTGGGAGGAGAAAGTGACATCTGCAGATGCTGGAGATCAGAGCTGAAAATGTGTTGCTGGAAAAGCGCAGCAGGTCAGGCAGCATCCAAGGAACAGGAGATTCGACGTTTCGGGCATAAGCCCTTCTTCAGGATTATGCCCGAAACGTCGAATCTCCTGCTCCTTGGATGCTGCCTGACCTGCTGCGCTTTTCCAGCAACGCATTCCCCTCTGCTTATCTGCCTGTACTTTCAAAAAGATGTGTATTCTTGGATATTCCCAGTCCTGATCCCCTTGCAGCCATATCTCTGTGATGCCCACAGCTTCATACCTGCCAATTTCAATCAGTGCTTACAAACTCATTTACCTTGTTTCGTATACTGTGTTCATTTAAGTACAACACTGTCAGTCCTGCGTTGACCACTCCCTTCTCATCATTGTCTCCTTATCTGCCGTGCTTGAAGTTAAAGTCCTGACTGTTTCCATACTCTTGTTCTGGAAACTTTACCAACTTCTCCTGAGCTCTTTCCCCCCCCACCCACCCCCATTTAACTAAAGTTCTTCTGACTTCAATTTACCTCAATTTGCACAATTAATTTGTGTACCTTATTCCAAATGCTTCATGAACAAAGCCTTTAAGTTTGTTCTATCACTGAGTCTAGCTCCATTTTTATGGTTCCTTGGTACAATATGAAATTCACACAGTCTGTCCCTACCTTTTAGTTTCTTGTAACAATCTATCCCTTCACTAACAAGCAATCCTACTTTCTACTTTGCCTTTGATTTTATCATTTTCCATGCTCACTATTTAGCCTAGAGACCTTTCTACAGCCTTAGTTAGGTGATTCATCAGGGCTCTGGTTCCAGCTTGATTCTGGTGAAACCCATCCCATCTGAATAGATCCTTCCCTCCCCAGAACATGTACCAATGTCCTATGAATTTGAACCCATTTCTCCCATACCAATCTCAGCAACTCTAGAAGAGACAAGGCCACAAATACCCATAGAATTAATGTGAAACTTTCACTAGGTGGATACCAGTAAATCAACAGAGGTATTGCTATCACATTTTTTAAACTTTAAAACCTAAATGATAATAGTAAAAAGCATTAGTCTCCTGAGGGCACCAAGCATAAATAAAATGGTTTACGTGATTTGAGTAAACCCCTTACCCTTCAGGCTTGGCATTTAATCAGTGTTGGAGCTGATGATTACTGACACATTCAGCAGCAACACAAGTTGCCAGTAATTGACAGTCTGATTCTGGTGTGAATTTTGATTGCTTGTTAGAATTGTGAAAGTTATCAGTCTCATATTGAACATCACCAACAGTAGGTCACAGAACTTTCTTTCCACACCAAGAAGGAATAAAGGAAGAATTATGAAGTGACTTTGTAAAAAGAAAATAACAGGGATTCTTCTCAGAACCCAATTGAAAACTTTATTGAAGAAAATTATCGTATGTCTTCTTCTTGCTATGTCTCTTTCATATCTATTTCAATGTACAGTGATGTAAAGTCCTCAACAGCTGCCATGGCTGACTCCCTATACAGTGAACTTCCTAAAAGATGCAAATGATTATCATTGAAAAATGAAACAGCCCCAGTCAACTAGTAATATTTACCCCTCACAAAATCACGTCACTGTTTAAGTGTATCATGGGAATGTTATGGTTTACTTCTATTGGTGCTTGAAAATGTAATTATTAAAGGTACAAAATTCCTTGTGATGCTCAGAACAGGCTGCATTTAAAGCATATATCCATCACAAATGCTCTTTCTTGCTTTGCAACTCCCAGTGGCAAAATGATTTGAATGGATCTTCAGAACTTTTAGCAGTGATGGTGGAGACGTTAAAAGAAAGGCAGCAGGGCACTGATCAGCTATTTAAGCAATGCACTGTTTTGTCAAAGTAGCAGTGAAGTGATTAAAACCAAACTCAGAAATAAATTAAAGAGGTTACAGCATTTCAGAAACACTAGCAATGACTAACAGATCTCGGCAATAAATTAAAGGTTGTAATCTAAATGAGACAATCAGTTGATTTATGTATCAAATAATGAATACCTATGAAAAGTCACAAGGTGTAATCTTACTAAGGAATTCATTTGATTTATGTATTAAATAATGGAACTGGGGAGTGAGTTATCGGTTGCAATCTAATTGAGGATTTGAAATCATTTATATGTATATACAAAATAATGGATACCTGGGAGAGATATACAATTGCAATTAAATAGAAAGATTCAGCATAGATAATATATAAAATAGGACCCCTGGGGGTGATTTACAAGTCATAACCTAATCAAAGGACTCTGACAAATTGGACATACAATCATGTGTTACTGGTTGGAAGTCAGAGCCATAATCTCTCTGATTAGAAGAATCCAGTAGGATTTCAGAGAAAAAATTAACTACATCCTGAAGTTTGCCAGAAAAAAAATTGCATAATAATGTAATGAGATCTTGTCAACCTCACCATCAGAAAACACCAAATGGAGAAAAATGAGTCACACACATAATATCTTAAACAATTGTGTTTTGCAACATGGAATAAAAATGATTTAGGAACAGAATTAAGAACAAATAGTTTACCAACTGTTTAATAAAACATTTAAACAAAAAATATTTCCATGATAGGAAGTCAAGTAGCAGTCAACAGATAAAAGTGGCACAATATTACTTCATGGAATCATTAGAATGAATGTATGGTAGCATGATTTGATACAATACCATTATAATTATTTTAAAAATTCTCAAGTACATGCCACTTGAAACAATAATGTCCATGATTATCTTTGTGCTGGACTTTATAGAGGCTTATAGAAACATGAGGACATGGATAAGATGAATAGCCAAGGTCTTTTTCCTTAGGTCAGGGACTCCAAAACCAGAGGACATAGGTTTAAGGTAAGAGGGGAAAGATTTAAAAAAAGACCTGAGGCTGTCGTTTTTACATTGAGGGTGGTATGTGCATGGAATGGTAGGTGAGAAATTGGTGGAGGCAGGTACAGCTACAACATTTAAAAGGCATCTGGATTGATATATGAATAGGAAGGGTTTAGAGGGATATGGGTCAAATGCTGGCAAATGGGACTAGGTCAAATTGGGATGTCTGGTCAACATGGACAAGTTGGACTGAATTATCTGCTCCCTTGCTGTATGACTCTATGACTATCCTTATTGCACTACAGTCATTACATACGGAATTAAACATCCAGGAAATAGTCAAATGCTTTTACAGCCAAATGGCATGTTAAGCCATACCATGAATCAGAGTTGCTTCCTCAAGAGGTGATGATGTCACTTTGTCTAAATTGGGGAAAGAAGAGATGAAGCAGGAAGGAAAGGCTCCCCAATACAGTGAAATTTCAAGAACCATTTGAAGTTTATAAAACAGTCAACAGAGAATGAAGCAAGCCGACAGTATGACACTTGGATCTTCAAGGACATCAACAACTGATTTTGCAACATGTGCTCCAACAGCTGGCTACATTAAGAGAACCTGTGTGGTTATTTCAGGCTTGTCCATTGAAAACATGTAAGAGAAAATTTGCAAGGATGATCTCCACAACCATCCTGTTTCCATGAGTTTTTGTGCTTAAGACATGTATTTGGAAAGCAAGTTTTGTACAAGGTTAACATTCTATATGTAATTCACCGAGGGAATTAATGAGAGCCTTATTACAGACTTCCCTTATCAGGAGAAGAATACAAATGTGGGTTGCTTATCTTTTTAAACAACTCTCTTAATGTTGACTTTCACAAGTTCTGTTTTCATGCTTATTTGTTCCAAGAAAGATTTTGGTTCTATGTTTTATATTTTCATTTTCCAATCTTTTGGAAATTGGGTCATCAATGGGTCAAATGGCTTTTCTGTGCTGTATGATTCTAAGATTCATCATCTCCTCAATCCTCACTTTTGGATCATGCATGTCAAAGGTGGATTTTTTTGAGAGCAATGATATTTTGGCTGAAAAATAGTTGCATTTATGTATAATCTTGAATTTGGCAAAATGTCTGCAACACTTCAAGATTAAACTCTATCTTTGTGTCAAACAGAGATGAAATTGTCAGTCCATTCAGTGGCTCAGATTTCTGTTGGCACTGTTGAATATGTTTGTGTACTATGCTGTTAACAGAGTTCATTTTTAAGGACTCCATGTGCTATGTGCATAAAATGTTGCTACTCAACTTGGCAGTTATTCATTCACAGGATAAGGGCTTCACTACGAGGTCAGCATTTATTGCCTATTCCCTAACTGACTAGAGGGCAATTAAGAGTCAGCCACATTGCTGTGGGTCTGGAGTCACATCTCGGCTCGACTAGGTAAGGATGGCAGAAGGGAGGACTGCAGATGCTGAAAACCAGAGTTTAGGTCAGAGTGGTACTGGAAAAACACAGCAGGTCAGGCAGCATCCGACGAGCAGGGAAATGGATGTTTCAGGCAAAAATAGAGGCAGTTTCCTTTCCTGAAGGACACCAATTTGCTGTAGATTTGCAAGCTTCACATACAGAAAACACAGTGCTTGTTGTGACACTTACTTCATAAATTATAATATGTTTTTTTTTGTTTTAAATCAACCAATCTACAGAGTTGATCAATCCTGACAAGGGATCGTCATCACAACTTCTAAACTTTCTCTGCAACTGTATCCCAACTAGCCTGAGGAAGTCCAATAGTTCTATAATAACCTGTGTAGATACATAGATTTGTAGCAACGCTCTTTTTTTCCTAGAGGAATGATGAGATCATTACCCCTTAAGTTGAATGCTGCTTTACAACATACTCTATTTACAATCAGGTAATTATATAAAAAAAATTAGTGAGTTTATTTAATCCACTCCACTCTGAGTATTGGTTAATTGGTGAAGTTTTGCTTGGGTGGTATTGCTAAAGGTAATTAATTCATCATTAAAACTTCAACCTCCTATCAAGTACATACCTTGAAGTCTCTCTGGATGATGTGCTCAATGGTTTGAAGTTGACTCCATTTTGGTGACAGCTTATTATTGAATTAATTAATACATTACAGTATTCAAGCAATAGTTAAAAAGAAGGATGGGTGGCACAGTGGTTAGCACTGCTACCTCACAGCGCCAGAGATGCGGGTACAATTCCTGCCTCAGACAACTGTCTGTGTGGAGTTTGCACATTCTCCCTGTGTCTGCGTGGGTTTCCTCTGGGTGCTCTGGTTTTCTCCCACAGTCCAAAGAATGTGCAGGTTAGGTGAATTGGCTATGCTAAATTGCCCGTACTGTTAGGTGAAGGGGTAAATGTAGGGGTATGGGTCGGTTGCTCTTCAGTGGGTTGGTGTGGACTTGTTGGGCTGAAGGGCCTGTTTCCACACTGTAAGTAATCTAATCTAAAAAAATGATGTTCTATTTAGGCAGAAATTGTTGCATTAATAGATATTGGTTGTGAAGTGGTCAATGTTCATGTTACATTGGCACCCATTCATATATAGATTTAGATTTAGACTTTATTGTCACGTGAACTCAAGTACAAAAGTACAGGAGCTTTCAATGTCATCACGTATGGCACAATCTTAGGTATAAACATCTAGGTACAAAAACTTAAAAACTATGTAGAAAGAAATAAGGAGCAAAGTTGAAAGTTAAACATGACAGTCACTCTTAGATTAGATTAGACTTACAGTGTGGAAACAGGCCCTTCGGCCCAACAAGTCCACACCGACCCGCCGAAGCGAAACCCACCCATACCCCTACATTACCCCTTACCTAACACTACGGGCAATTTAGCATGGCCAATTCACCTGACCCGCACATCTTTGGACTGTGGGAGGAAACCGGAGCACCCGGAGGAAACCCACGCAGACACGGGGAGAACGTGCAAACTCCACACAGTCAGTCGCCTGAGTCGGGAATTGAACCCGGGTCTTCAGGCGCTGTGAGGCAGCAGTGCTAACCACTAAATAGAGTTAAAAGTTGAACATTAAAGCCCTTAGTAGTAGAGTTAAAAATAAAGAAATAAAGCTAAAAATTAAACTGTTGAAGTCTTTCTTAAGTGCTTACCTATACTGGGACCACACTTCCTACAAAGTCTCAATCTCCTTAACTTTGACAACGTTCTGTGATAACAAAGACAGTTAGTGGGTAGAGCCAAAAAAATCTAGCTTTTGGAGGAAGCTGATGTATCTGAACCAACTCACTTGTTGTATTAATTATGCCTGCCTAAATGCAGTCATTGTTATCATGCAATAAACCTTATCGTTATCAAAGAATGGTCGTGAGTGTGGTGCTAGAAAAGCACAGCAGGTCGGGCAGCATCTGAGGAGCAGGAGAATCAACATTTCGGGTGAAGGGCTTTTGCCCGAAACATCGATTCTCCTGCTCCTCAGATGCTGCCTGACCTGCTGTGTTTTTCCAGCACCACACTTTTGACTCTAATCTCCAGCATTTACAGTCCTCACTTTTGCCTTATCAAAGAACAGTGCCTCTTTCAGAGATATTGTTCCATGGTATGCCCTCTACAACTAATCACTAGATAGGCCCAAGACAATGGAGGGTCGGCGGCATTGAACTACATCAAATAACCCTTATCCAATCTCACATCCTCATAAAGGTCGCAACTAACACAATGTATTAGCAATGGTCATCTGGGAATAGGACAAAACTGCCATTGAGGCCTTTATACAAATCTGTTATGCACTTATAGTGAGACACAAACAATGATGCACATTGTAGAGGAGTTTCTCTTTTACAAACTAGGAGGCAGACTAATCACTTTAAAATCACCAAATGAAGTGGCTATTTTTGGATTCAGGAATTGGTGTTTACTAAGTAAAAATAACTACTAGCATTCATTCAGTTCAAAATACCAAACCAACAGATGTGTTTGAGGACATTTTATTGACACTGAAAAATAATAGAGAAGCACCAGATTTTATGCAGATCTAAGTGGGAACAACCGAATCATGATAAATGCCTGTTATTTGAAAATTGGACTAACTCTTTCTTACCTGAAATGTTTGTGCGCAGAGTCCAGAATGTTCTAAATGTGCCGAACTGAAAGGTGAGGCCTTGAACATTCTACACTGAACTTCACTGGAACATGTAGGTAGCTGAAATTGGAGTGGGATGTGGAGAATAAAATTAACACACTACTGCAAGCTTAGGATCATATTTATTAATTGAACTGTGGTGTTCTGCAAAATTATCTTCCAATTTACATTTGAACCCAATCCCCAGCCTCACTGCCAATCAAGGGGCAACTAATAGACTATTTCTCTGAGTTTGCTCAATTAATTGTAGAATTCAAACAGAATACCACATTAACTTGTGTATAGGTTCAATTTTTAAGACTATAATTAAAGGTTCAAATTAGAGGGTTAACTAATACATTGGCACAAGTTTTGAGGGGCTGGACTTCATGCTCCAGTTCAAAATACCATATTATTTGCAAAAGTTGATTTGATCATACAACATATCCTAGGTAAAGAAGGAAAACACAATGAATTATGGTAAAGGTAATTACCAGGTAAAAGCAAGAGACTGGTATAAAAATTTAACATGTCAAAGATTCATTCAAATCCTGCAAAATCACACTGTTCAACTTCATCATGGCCTGGTATAATGGCACACTTAAAATGATAGTGTGCCTATAACACCACTATTATAGGGCGAGCCAAACAGAGAACAGCCAGGGAATTCCTAGAGGCATGGCACTCATCCACAAATTCTATCAACAAACACATCGACCTAGATCCAATATACTGGCTACTGCAGCAGACAGCAACTGACAATCGGAAGCGGCAGAGACAAACCACTATAAATGCCGGAGGAATCAGCGCAGAAGCGCTTCACAGGAGGCTCCCAAGCACTGAGGATGTCACCTAGAAAGGGGATGAAATGTTTGCAACAAAAACTCCCAGCTCGGCAAACAGAACCACAACAACGAGCACCCAAGCTACAAACCTTCTCACAAACTTTGAACACTTAAAATGAAACATTTATCCTAGATGTATAAGCCTTTTGAAATTTCCCACCAAATTCTTCTGTTTCCCTCCCATTTATTCTCGTACGTTATGAACCTCAACAATATTAACACATTTGTCAAAGAATTAAACATATACCAATTTGTAGCTAATACATCCCACTTTTATTCAGATATCACAGCACAATTAAAGTCATTAACGTTTTAGTGATATAAACTTGTGGTTGCACAGTGAAGTGTGATAAGTATTGATAGACTTAGTTATGGTCTGAATGAATGAATGAGTCAAAATGTGCTGTAATAAACTAAGTGCGGTAAGTAGATTTATGAATGAATGAATGAATGAATTAATTAATTAATTACTTGATAGAGACACCATACAGTAAACAAAGCGATTAGTAGAGATACCAGTGTGAACAAGTTAATGTGATTTTGTTTAAGTGGGCGAATAGGAACATGCAGTTTCCTTTGTAATTGGTTTATAATGTGATATACTAGGGTTGATTTATACATGGGATATACAAAAATTGATATCTTTTTGACAAAAATAATGAGTCAACCTATGCACGAGATTGACCTATACACAAGTATATATGGTAAGTGATATGTTGTTATTACCTATTATTAAATAAATAAATGTTTCATATGACTAAGAGGGAACAATCAAGGATAAGCTCAGGGAGGTTATTGCTGAGCTTCCAGCTTCGTGGTTATGGACGTCATTTGGAACAAGTAGCAAACTGAACTGCAAGATACATACTCTGGTTTCTTTTTCAGGTTTTTCTAATATCTGACGTGTTTGCTGAGTTTGGTACAATAGGAGCCTGAGGAGGTGATGGTGTAGTGGTAATATCATTTGACCTGTAATTCAGAGGCTAAGGCCAATGTGCTGAGGACATGAGTTGGAAGCCCACCACACAAGATGGTGAAATTTGAATTCAATAAAAAATTGGATTAAAATGCTTGCCTCGGATGATGTGGTGGCTCGGTGGTTAGCCCTGCTGCCTCATAGCACCAGGGGCCAGTCCATCTTGGGTGACTCTCTGTGTGGAGTTTGCACATTCTCCCCATGTCTGCGTGGGTTTCTTCTGGGTGTTCCATTTCCTCTCATGATACAAAGGCGTGCAGATTTGGTAGATTGGCTGTGCTATCAGGTAGGTGTCTGATTCTGAGTGGGATGCTCTTCAGAAGGTCGGTGTAAATTTGATGGGCAGAATGTCCTGGATCCACACTGATGGAATTTTATGATTCTAATGGCAATCATGTAACCACCAAAAGGAAACAGTTCTGCCTTCCTTTCGCTGGTCTGGCTACATGTCACTCCAGACCCATAGCAATGTGGTTGGCTCTAAACTGCCCTCAGGGCAATTAGGGATAGACAATAAATGCTGGTCCGGCCAGTGACACACATGTCCCATTAATGATTTCAAACAAAGGGCAAGTTATGTTTGAACAAGTCTTATGCTTTTAACAGTGTTAATCTCTATGAATTATGATTTTGCTGTTGCCTTGTAAGAACTGTGCCATGCTACTTGTGAAAAGTTTTAAAGGTGAAGAGCTTTGATCTTAAGATGGCCACACTACCATACATTGCTCAGACTCTTCCAGAAGAGTCCACCGAAGGGGTTCCACTCTAGCTTTTGGAGGGAGCAGATGGGTGTCTGTACCAGCTCTATAAGATCCTAGCAATTATGCCCTACAAAATATGGTTGCACGTGTTTCTATCATGCCATAAATTTTATTGTATCAAAGAACAGTGCTCTTCAGTAAATACTCTCTACTGGTGTCTCCTCTCCCACTAATCATTAGTTAGGTTCACATCAAAGTCAAGTCAAAGGAGCAGCAAACTCCCTAGACGGTGCTACTTACTGGTAGATATGACAAATACCAGAATGTACCAGGCATGGCCATCCCGGAAGATACCACAGAGAGAAGGTTCACTACTTTTCCGAATTACTCACATAAACATCTGCATTCATTGGCTGTCATTTCTGGATTTACAATAGTCAGAATAATCCAAACCTTCCACAGCATAGCTCCCAAAACAGGCACCACAGTAAAATTCATCCAATCGTTGTCATTGTGAATTGTGTTGTCAACAACGAGCCTTGTTTTTTCCTTATCATTTTTTGAGAAATTTAGCAAAATCTTTTTCTGTTTGTTTTCTGTATTTGTGGTTAATGATGCAACTTGTGGGAAAACAAGAGTTCTAAATGTAAATAAAATCTATATTTGTACAAACTTAGCACAAATTAGAATAGATGAGCAATAAAACAAAAATAATAACATTTTAAAAGCATTCACTAGTAACCTTAACATTAGCCTTCAAGCTACAAATAGTTATATGGATAAATGCTAAAAGAAAATAAATAGGAATTTATATTTGGTGATACTTCAAAAACGTACAAAAGTATTTGCAGCCCCACAGACATAACAAGAGATTAGATATACATCTGTGGACAGTTCTAAATTTCAGTCTGTATCATTGCTCTCCCTTCTAACAATAGTAATAGTTTCTTTTTCCAAGAACACGGATGCTTGTAATCATACATCATCCTGTGAAGCTGAAAGCCATGGATTTTGCAAAACAGCAGTTTTAATAAAAAGCTTGCGGTCATTTAAATCTTGCAACACTCAATCCCTTAAGTTAACGTCAGAAGTCCATATACTTAGAACAGTGTTAAACGTTTTAAATTTCCCTAAATTCAGGCTACTTCATTCTTGTCCTTTTGTCTAACAAGCAATCAGAATTTGTAGTCAGATTGGAGTTTTATTTTAACTAGTGCTTCAAACTGTACTCTGTTAATGTCTACAGGTGCATGTTAGTATTGCACTCATGCTTGTGCAGATGCACTACTGCATATAAAGTGATTTTTAAGCTAAAGGAAGATAAATGTAGGATGTATTGCCTAGGTCGTTACTTGTATAAAGCCATAGATCCATCTGTATTAAAGAACAATATGCCTATGGGAACACAAAGTACTTCACATCAAGTAATTGTCTCTTCCAGATCTCTTATGGATTATATATTTTAATCCATATTAACCTTTGAAGAAATATTGTTTACCAAATTACTCCGTACTCCATTCTTTTGGCATAGATGCATTTCAAGGGAATAAAAGCAATCCCCTGATAGCAGTTATGGAATTGTTAATGACCATCATTGGAAATGCTCAACAGAAAAGTAATGTGGGTGACAATAGGAGCCGGATTAACACCAGTAGGATTGCTATGAGTAATGTAGAATGATGGGTAGGGGGGAGTCACTGAGTTTGACAACATGACGAAAATGGATTAATACCAGTAGAAATGCAATCAATGACATTATATAGTGACTATGGGATGTGTTACTGAGCCTAATAATGCAAAAGAACTGAGTTAATAATAGTAAATTTGTAATATTCAAAGTCAGTCAGATAACTATATAAAGCTTGGTGTTACAAGCAAAAAAGTAATATTTTGCAACTCAGTTTTCCAATAATTTTTGTTTCCATGGATCCTCCTGATATACCCAGAATGAAAGAGCAGGCAAGAATTAAGACTCTATCTCTCCAGCAATATGGCCATGCATCTGGCCATCGGCCCTTATGTAACTACAGCTCCAGTTATCTTTCTCTCACTGTGGAAATGAATCTGGCACGTCATTCTGACAGTCTAGCTGTGATCAAGCCAATGCCTCACAGTTACTGCTGGAGTAACCATAAGAGAACCAGACAATTCCATCAAAAAGCAGCTTTTTATAGCAAACACCAATAATATTGCAAAATCGTGAGTATATTTATACAGCGGAGATGTTACAATATTGTGTATTAGTCAGCGCATTGAGTTTAGTTTTTAATTTGATTAAAGTTAATGTATATTGGAAATCTTTCTCCACAATATTTTAATTGCATGTTAATTCAATTCCATTACACAGTCCTCTTCAGTATTGCTTCACACAAACTAACAGCCAGATGATATCCTCAGCTCTTGCTATTTAACTGAAAAAGGGAATGAAAACACAGACGCATGTTAAAACTAATTAAAACCAGACAAGCAGTGACTGAATCACTGAAGGCAGATTATAGACAAAATTGACCAGTGGACTGACAAATGGTCTTCTACACTTCAAGAACAAGTCAATAATTCCATTGAGAAAGCCTAATTGTGATGTTGCCTACCCATCCCTTTTTGAGAAGAGTAACAAGCTTGCTTAGTTGCAAACATGCAGCTTCTTGGCTTGATGAATGCTCCAACGAATAGAAGGTGAAATGGCTGAACAGCTGTGATGAGACTCAGAGCTGCCAGAAAAGCTTAACCTTCTTTGTCACAGTATGAAACACCAGCCCTGTATGAAGCTTAGCTGACTATAGTAAAAATCTATCACTCACACCTGAATTCATCATAGGACAGAGCCATTGGACTAAAGGAAATTACTGATTCTGTTCCAGAGTCCAGTGTCTCAAACTTATTTTGTGAAAATGTGATTAGGATGTGGCTCTTTTGTAAAATGATGATGACATCTAGCCATATTTTAGGATATTTTATAAGTTGAATCTTGCAGGATTGGATGGACATCCTAGACAAAGTATGGAATTGTTGTTCCAGACAGATAACTGTTATCAATTGTAGTGATCTATGTGTAAATATGAATTGAAATTCCAGAAGGGATTGATTATAGGCCCATTGCTCTTCACAGTCTGTATCAACGTCCTGGACAAAATCAATGTGGGAACTGTCTGCAACATGTAAGCGTCACCAACATTTGCACAAGTGTTCGAATCTTAGATCTGAATAATCAGCTCTAGCTCCAACAGTGGAATGAAAACACATGTAACTATCATTTAATGAAGAAAAATGCTGTGTTGTTCCAAAGACAGTAATAACATCAAGCAAGTATATATTTTGTAGGCTTGATAATTTAATTATGTTAAATGGAAAAAAGGCCTAGATGTTCTGATGAATCACTAGTGACCTCTGACCTTCAGACTGTATCATTGATGAAGTTGCAGATGCTCATTCGACTTAGTTTGATATTCTTATGAACTCGTGCTGCAATGTCCAGGGGCTGAAATTATTGGCCCCTAACACAAAATCATCTTTCTTCAGTCCAGAGACTTGTAGAGAGATATCTTCCTGCTCCATGGTAACTTTGGTTTTAAGAAAATTCTTTGGTCCTAAAATCCTAAATACTATCTTCATGTCAGGGGCAGTCACACTCTTCTCAGCTCTGGAATTGAGCTATTGCATCAATGTCTGAAGGAAATACGGTCTGGAATAGAACGGTCTTAGCAGCATCCATACTGAGCATCAGTGAGTAAGTGCAAGTGGCGAAGTAGTCTTTGTAAGTACTATTGATAATTCAATCTGTCACTTTGCAAATGATTGAGATTTAACTGATGAAGTGGTTATTATTCAGATTGGATCTTGTCCCAATATTTATGATCTACTTGCCCAGACAACTTTCCTCATTGCTGTGTAAGATGTCGATGACATAGCTGAGCTGAAGTATCTTGGGAAGAGATATGGTTAGTTCTGGAGCAGTGGTCTCCAATACTGTAGGCATGATGTGGCCAGGATTCATAGTCTTTGCTGTGCCCTTTGCCCCCATCAAACAGACTGAACTGAAATAGCTAAATGCTAGTACTCATAATTTCAGAATTAAATTAGCTGAAGGCTAGTGCTGACGATGTTGGGGGCTTCAGTAATAGGCAGAATATGATCATCTACTTGACATTTATGCCTGAAAATGATTACAGTTTTGTCATTTATTCTTATTGCTGAGTTCCTCCATCATGCTAGGAATTTTTTTTAAAGCTTCCTTCTTTTGTTAGTTCCTTGATTGTCTACCACTATTTCAGACTGAATGTAGCAGAACTAAAGCTTATATCTGACCGTCTGCGAATGTATTTTTTTTATATCTATCAAGGGCATGGTACTTGTTCTGTTTAAATGCATGTAATCCTGCGTTTTTGCCTCAGTAGGTTGGTATCTATTTTCAGGAACATATAGTTCTCGTCTGAATATGTTATTTTTTATTCCTTATTGAACCAGATATAATAACTTGCCTTGTGATGTTGGAGGGGTCAACGTTTACAAGACCATGATGCTGTGGTGGAATACAACTTCTACTCTTGCAGAGTTGTGGAATCCTGTTTGACAGTGCAGGCTAGACTTATTGAGAAATTAAATGTCCAAAGGAATTAGAATCAAGGCACTAACATAGTGAGTTCAGAAACAGATGTAAGCGATTATAGGTTAGTTGAAGGAACTTGGCAAGTTTAAACTATCCAACAAAACATAAATCAAGTATTTGTGATTTCAAGATGCTGGTGTTGGACTGGGGTGCACAAAGTTAAATTTCACACAACACCAGGTTTATAGTCCAACAGGTTTATTTGGAAGTACTAACTTCCGAATCAAGTAGATTGTCTATGATTGAAATCTGTCAGATGCTTTAATTTTCCTGTCTATCCTTACCAAACCTTCAACAACTTTACAACTTTTTAATTCCACCTCAGAAAAATGCTTGATGCAGTCCACATAATGTACATACAAAAGCCTAATTCATTATACTGGACAGCTCTTTCAAAGACGTGATCCAGGTACGACATCCTTCTGAGCTGCCATATTCTATAGTCTGTGATTCAAGTTATCGATGTGCTGTGCATCAAATAATTAAAACACAAGCATAACCATTTATTGGTGTCGCAATGAGTTTCAGGTAGTATCAGTGATCCTTAAATTACCATATATACTCATGTATCGTCATCCTCATGCATAGGTAGACCCTTATTTTGGCCAAAACAATCTGGTATTTTTCATATGCCTCGTGAAAAAGTTGACCCGAGGTTTTCAGGAGTCTCTTCCTGACCATATATGCAGCCTTAAAGGGCATGATTTGCACATTTTTAAATCAAATACACAGTTTTGATTCAATGCCTGCATGATCACATTTTACGTGCACCAGTATATATTTGCACACTGTGATTTTCAAATTGTTAAATTGAATGTTGATAATTATATATGCATTGTATATGTATACCTTACATACTTATGTAATATTTACATACATTTATTTGACCTGTGCATGCAAATATCTACGGTACCTTATGGCAGCCCTCAACCTTGTCTTCCAGCTGTTGCCTCAGTTTCTTAGAAGTAGGTGTCATGTACAGTTGTGCTCTTAAATTATTGTAAAATTCCCCCAAATTTCTCTGACAAAATGGCATCATGATGAAACAACTATACAATACAGTTTAAATTAAAAGTTATTGAAGTTGCAGAGAAGAACTGCAGTAGTGGAGATGCAAGGGAGTTCTGTGTTTTGAAAAACTTGCTTGAGATTGGAGGAAAAAAGCCACACAGTTAAAGGCTATGCCAAAACAGAAGTATGCCAGTCGAGGAAAGCTGAACAAGTGGCCACAACTGGAAGAAAAGATTGCTGCTTAGGTAATTGAGTGTCATCAGAACGGAACCAGAGTGACTCGACAGCGGATCAGATTACTTGCCATAAACGAAGCAAAACAAAGATGGATTCAGTGATTTCAAAGTCAGTGCTGGTTGGCGCAGTGGGAGAAAGAAAACATATGATTCAGTGCTTAGACAGAAAACCAAGATTGCCTAACATCTTCCAGCAGAACTTAATGACAAGTTAATAAGGGTTCCATCGCTTTGTAATCAGAAGTCAGAAGCAAAATGGGTACAGGCTCTCACGCATCAGCAATATGGACAAAACCCCAATGAACTTTGATATGGCAGGGAACAGGAATGTGGACAAGATTGGAACAAAACCTGTTTTGGTTAAGAATACTGGTCATGAATGGAGTTGATACACTGTGGTGTTATATGACAATGGAACAAAGTTAAAGCTGATGGTGATTTTTAAGTGGAAAACTCTGCCCAAAGAGAAATTTCAGGAAAGTAATGTTGTCCTCATCCACGAAAGGGATGGAAGGATGAAGGTGGCTGCAAGAATTGGATTCAGGAGGTCTGGAATATGTGACCAGATGGACTTAGCAAGGTCAAAAGACTTACTGGCTTGGGATATGTTCCGATCACACAGTGAAAGGTGTTCCCAGTGAACTTCGAGCCAATGATGCTGACATTGCAATGATTCCTGAAGGCCTTACGAGCATGGTGCAGTCAGTGGATGTTAGCATCCATAAACCTTTTAAGGACTTAGTACAGAAGAAATAGGACACTTGGGAAGCAATATGCATGCTCCATTACTTGCAACTCTTTGTCAGTGGATTGTTGAGTCCTGGAAGGAAATGAAAATTGAAGTTATTGTGAAAGCCTTCAAAAATGTGGAATTTCTAATGCTTTAGATGGTACGGAGGATGACTATTTATGGTCACATGGAATTGATGGCAAATCAAGTGATGAATCCCTTGAGAATGCAGATGAAGATGATCCATACAATGATGTGTTTGACCCAGACGACTGGAATGAATTTTTCAGTGGTGCAACTGAGGGGGACAGTGAATTTTAGAATGCTAATGGACTTTTGCATTTACTGGTAATTTTTGTTTTAAGCAGTTATCCCATAATATTTGTGATATATGGTGAGAAGAGTTTTTTGCTGTGAATATCAGTTTTTTGATATAAATACATGTTCATCATGCATTATCAGCAGTTTCACATTATTTTTAATAAAATACTATCAAACCAAGTTTTTTTTTGTTTTTACCGCTCATTTGTTTTTATTTCATGAATTATGTGTTATATAAATACCCCCAGGAGCTGGCCTGACCACCTTCTAATATGTCTATTAAGTTTTGTACATACGTATGGACCTACATGCACTTTATGGTACTGGTAACTGGAATACAGTACGATTGTACTGTAACAGGCAGAATGGAGACAATATTTTGTGGATAAATATTCCATAATGGCCATAATTCATTTTCCTTTTGTTGTTTATTATTTCAGACAGAGATCTGGCTCTTGTTTGTCCATTTTGTGACTCATGCCTAGCACGAATTTCATCCCCTCGAAAACAATACCTCGTGTCTAAGTCGACCCCTAATTTAATCAAAAAAATGGCCTTCAAAACTCAACCGATACATGAGTATACACAGTACTTTACATCACTCTCACGCATTACGGGAACGCCAACCGCAATACTGTGTTTCTTCTCCTGGCTTAGAGGCAAAAGTTCAAGCAGGAGATCCCTCACAGATACAAGTCCAGTGCTGGTCGGAGGGGGCAGAGGATCAACTCCGGTGCTGTCAGGAATCGGCTGATTATGGCCATGTTCAAACAGTCCGCAGGTACCTTGGACAAGTATGCCACCACATCTCAGACTTTATCAACAAGTGTGTGGAGCCAAATCTCTGTCTGAAATAATAAACAACAAAAATAAAATGAATTATGGCCATTATTGAATACTTATCTACAAAATAACGTTCTCCATTCTGCTTGCTACAGTAGAACAGTACAGTCATACTGTATTCCAGATATCAGTACCGTAAAGTGCATGTAGGTCTACACATACATACAAAACTTAATAGACATATCAGAAGGTGGTCAGGCCAGCTACGGGGGTATTTATATAACACATAATTCATGAAATGTAAACAGAGGAAGTGTAAAAACAAAGAAAAACTTTGTTTGATAGTATTTTTTAAACAATAGACCTTGTGAATCTGTTGATAATGCACAATACACACTTTACATCAAAAAATTGATATTCACAGCAAAAAACTCTTCTCACCATATACCACAAATATAATGGGATAGCTGCTTAAAACAAAAAATACCAGTAAATGCAAAAGTCCATTAGAATCCTAGAATTCATTGTCTTCCTCAGTTGCACCACTGAATAATTCATTCCAGTCGTCTGGGTCAAGTGTATGGATCATCTTCATCTGCACTCTCAAGGGATTCATCAATTGATTTGTCACCACTTCCATGTGACCATAAAAACTTGTCCTCCATACCATCTAAAGCATTTGAAATTCCAAATTTTTGAAGGCTTTCACAGTAATTTCAATTTTCATTTCCCATCGGGACTCAACAATCCACTGACAAAGAGTTGCAAGTAATGGAGCATGCATGTTGCCACCCAAGTGTCGTATTTCTTTTGTACTAAGTCCTTAAAAGGTTTATTGATGCTAACATCCAGTGACTGCACCATGCTCGTAAGGCCTTCAGGCATCATTGCAATGTCAGTATCATTGGCTCGAAGTTCACTGAGAACACCTTTCACAGTGTGATCGTAATATATCCCGAGCCAGTAAGCTTTTTGACCTTGCTAAGTCCATCTGGTCACGTATTCCGGACCTCCTGAATCCAATTCTTGCAGCCACCTTCATCCATCCATCCCTTTTCATCGACGAGGACAACAATACCTTTCTGAAATTTCTCTTTGGGCAGAATTTTCCACTTAAAAATCACCATCAGCTTTAACTTTGTTCCAGCTGTCATAGAACACAAGTGTGTGGAGGACTGCATTCCGAGGAAGTCAATCCAGGTGTTCCACAACAGGAAACCCTGGATGAATCAGGACACACAGAACCTGTTAAAGACCAGGCATGAGGCCTTCAGATCTGGAGACCCACTCAAAAACAAGGAATCTAAATATGACCTTGGCAAAACCATTAAGACACCCAAGGACCAATACCGATCCAAACTGGAGACCTCGACAAATATCCAGCAAATATGGCAAGGACTGAATGACATCACAGGTTCTAAAAAGAGACATTGCAAGATAGCAGATGATGGCATACCCCTCCCAGATCATTTCAATGCCTTCTATGCTTGCTTCGAGCAGAATTTTGACGGAGAGGTAACACCTGTACTGAGAAGTCCTGACAAACCTATCCCAACAGTCACTGCATCAGAGGTCAGATCAGTTTTCCTTCATGTGAATTCAAGGAAAGGGATGGAACCAGACTGAGTACCAGGCCATGCAGAGCATGTGCAAATCAATTGGCAGAGGTCTTCTCAGACATTTTCAACCTCTCCCTGTAGCAGGCCAATGTCCCTACCTATTTGAAGAGGGCCTACATCATCCTTGTGCCTAAGAAGGCTCATGCAGCCATGTCTCAGTGACTACTGCCCAGTGGTCCTAACTTCGGTGGTCATGAGGTGTTTTGAAAGGCTGGTCATAGCATTAATCAACTCCAGCCTCCCCACTACTGTTGACCCACTCCAATTTGTCTATCGAAACAACAGATCCATGTCCTTTGCCATATCACTTGACCTTCACTCCTCCCTAGAGCATCTTGACACCAACATAAGAATCAAAGTCATTGACTATAGTTCAGCCTTCAATATTATCCCCCCCTCGAGACTGATTACTAAACGTAGTGATCTCAGACTAAGCCCCACTCTCTGCAACTGGATCCTCAGTTTCCTGACCCTCAGGCCACAATCAGTGAAGACTGGGGACAATATTTCATCCTGACTAACACTCAACACTGGAGCCCCCCAGGATTGCATACTCAGTCCATACTGTACTCACTGTATATCCATGACTGCATTGCCAAATACCTGATGAATGCCCATTTACAAGTTCATTGATGACACCATCATAGTCGGTTGAATCTCAGATGGCAACAAAACAGACTTCAGACAGAAGGTGGAAGACCTGGAAAAATGGTGCACTGAGAACAATCTAGCATTCAATGCCGGCCAAACCAAGGAACTCATTATTGACTTTCAGCCGGATGTTACTCATGCCCTCTACACATTAACAGCACAGAGGTGGAATGGGTGGAGAGTGTCAAGCTCCTGTGAGTGGTCATCCACAACAAGCTTTCCTGGACTCTTCATGTAGATGCACTGGTTACAAAAGCCCAACAACGACTCTTCTTCCTCAGACAGCTGAGGAAATTTGGCATGATGGCAAATACGCTTGCCAATGTTTATAGGTACACCATGGAGAGCATTTTGTCTGGACGTATCACTACCTGGTAAGGCAACTTTACCATTCAAGATTAGAGACGGTTACAGAGAGTGGTGAACTCCGCCTAGGCAATCACAAAGGCCAACCTCCCATTGAGTGAATCCATCTACCAAGATGATTGTCAAGGAATGCTGCCAGCATTCTAAAAGATCCATCCCATCCTGGCAATATGTTCTTACAACCTCTACCATTGAGGAGAAGGTACAGCAGCCTGAACACATGAACCAGCTGTTAGAATACTAAATGGACTCATAAACTTAATCTTCGCCTATACCTGTGTTTTTGTTTTTGTCGCTTCACTTATTATTTACTTAACTATGCGGCTTAACTATGCCATCTGCCTGTATTGCATGCAAGAAAAAGTTTTTCACTGTGCCTCAGTACATGTGACAATAAGTTCAATTCAATTCAAAATTCAAATTCAAATCCAAATTCTTTACATTCATCCAATGATTAAACTTGCAACAAGAACAGTTTCAGTGAACTCAAAACTCTGAGAGATCACTGGCTATGGTAAACAGGGTAAAAACATTCTAAACATTTATGGCAATGCAGCAATTTTGTTACGTTAGGCATTTATTTCATTTTATTCAGCTGAGACAGGAAATAAAAGTGCGAGCTATGTTAACTGACTCATCGGTTGTCTTTTATCATGTTGTTTTAGTTGGTAATTAGTCAAGATCATAACATTAGAGGGCAGTGGTGACCTTGCCAAACACTGGCTGGGTTCTATCTATCCATAAGTTGATTTAGAATTGCCTTGTTGCAAAGGCCTACAATGGACTGGCCTAAAGTTAATTGAGGTAGTTGTCCTCAGTCTTTGGCTGATACACACACAAAACCCTCAAAATTTGGTCTGAGACCTTCATTTTGCGGCATGTCAATGACAAAATACTGAACTTAAAACACTTTTCAAATAATATTTCAATGAATAAAAGCAAGTGGAACCACCAAACTACATTTGAAAACTATCGAATTGAAGAAAATGTTGGAAAATGCAATGGGAAAATTCCCGGCATTAAGCATTCCCCAACTGTCTTTCTGGATTAGTGGTGCTGGAAGAGCACATCAGTTCAGGCAGCATCCGAGGAGCAGCAAAATCGACGTTTCGGGCAAAAGCCCTTCATCAGGAATAAAGGCAGAGAGTCTGAAGCGTGGAGAGATAAGCTGGAGGAGGGTGGGGGTGGGGAGAAAGTAGCATGGAGTACAATAGGTGAGTGGGGGAGGGGATGAAGGTGATGGGTAAGGGAGGAGGCTGGAGTGGATAGGTGGAAAAGAAGATAGGCAGGTAGGATAAAACATGGGGACAGTGCTAAGCTGGAAGTTTGGAACTAGGGTGAGGTGGGGGAAGGGGAAATGAGGAAACTGTTGAAGTCCACATTGATGCCCTGGGGTTGAAGTGTTCCGAGGCGGAAGATGAGGAGTTCTCCCTCCAGGCGTCGGGTGGTGAGGGACCGGCGGTGAAGGAGGCCCAGGACCTCCATGTCCTCGGCAGAGTGGGAGGGGGAGTTGAAATGTTGGCTCACGGGGCGGTGTGGTTGATTGGTGCGCTTTTTGCTCAGATGTTCCCTAAAGCGCTCTGCTAGGAGGCGCTCAGTCTCCCCACTGTAGAGGAGATCGCATCAGGAGCAACAGATACAATAAACGACATTAGTGGATGTGCAGGTAAACCTTTGATGGATGTGGAAGGCTCCTTTAGGGCCTTGGATGAGGTGAGGGAGGAGGTGTGGGCACAGGTTTTGCAGTTCCTGCGGTGGCAAGGGAAGGTTCCAGGATGGGAGGGTGGGTCGTAGGGGGGCATGGACCTGACCAGGTAGTCATGGAGGGAACGGTCTTTGCGGAAGGCGGAAAGGGGTGGGGAGGGAAATATATCCCTGGTGGTGGGGTTTTTTTGGAGGTGGCAGAAATGTTGGCGGATGATTTGGTTTATGTGAAGGTTGGTAGGGTGGAAGATGAGCATCGGGGGGGTTCTGTCCTTGTAGCGGTTGAAGGGCTGGGGTCTGAGGGCGGAAGTGCGGGATGTGGATGAGATGCGTTGGAGGGCATCTTTAACCACGTGGGAAGGGAAATTGCGGTCTCTAAAGAAGGAGACCATCTGGTGTGTTCTGTGGTGGAACAGGTCCTCCTGGGAGCAGATACAGCGGAGGCAGAGGAGTTGGGAATATGGGATGGCATTTTTGCAAGAGGTAGGGTGGGAAGAGGTGTAATCCAGGTAGCTGTGGGAGTCAGTGGGTTTGTAAAAAATGTCAGTGTCAAGTCGGTTGTCATTAATGAAGATGGAGAGGTCCAGGAATGGGAGGGAGGTGTCAGAGATGGTCCAGGTAAATTTAAGGTCAGGGTGGAATGTGTTGGTGAAGTTGATGAATTGCTCAACCTCCTCGTGGGAGCATGAGGTGGCGCCAAAGCAGATTTTGCTGCTCCTTGGATGCTGCCTGAACTGCTGTGCTCTTCCAGCAGCACTAATCTGGTTTCCAGCATCTACAGTCATTGTTTTTACCCATTCCCCAACTGTGTAGATTCCTTTGCTCAGTCCAGAGAAGAACCAGAAAAATAGAAAAATAGTTTATACAAATTCCTTACAATTGTGTTATGTGTTTATTTAAATAGTTACATATTAAACCTGTGGCCTTAGTGAGGCAATGAAATAAGTGCTCATTCTTGGTGAAGGGCTTATGCCCAAAACGTCAATTCTTTACCTCCTCGGATGCTGCCTGACCTACTGTGCTTTTTCCAGCACCACACGTTTCGACAATGAAATGGGTGTGATCGGTCCAGCACAAAAGATGCAGAGGTGTGCAGAATTATGACCTGGTAGAAATGTAGCAAAAAGTGAGGACAGCAAATGCTGGAGATTAGAGTCAAGAGTGTGGTGCTGGGAAAGCACAGCAGGTCAGGCAGCATCTGAGGAACAGGAGAGTTGACATTTCGGGCAAAAGCCCTTGTTCCCAGTTTGACAATTCTATAAAGCAATTACTCTCCTGATCTACAGCATTGTGAAATCTAGCCTACTGTGTTAACTTGTACATGCATTGAATAGTTTACAATATATTTGGGACCAGGATTGCTGGGGCAGGGCGTAAGACAAGAAAACTTTCCTAGAATATCAAGGGCTATGGGATACAGACAGAAAAATAGATTTGGGATCACAACTAAATCAACCATGATTTTACTGAGTAGTGAAGCAAGCTCATAAAACAAAGGACCTACTCTGTGCCCAAAGACTATGTTCCTATAATG
This sequence comes from Hemiscyllium ocellatum, assembly GCF_020745735.1. NCBI lineage: Eukaryota > Metazoa > Chordata > Chondrichthyes > Orectolobiformes > Hemiscylliidae > Hemiscyllium > Hemiscyllium ocellatum. The sequence goes on from NC_083416.1 coordinate 66,742,527, forward strand.
TGAAGTGTTTATAATTCTACTCGTCTAATTCAAAAGTGTGTCATACCGGATCCTTCATCCTATGCAAAGTTCAAATATTTCTTTGTGCCATTTAAGAGTCTTTGAACATCAGAAAGTCCACTTTGTTAGTTTGGTATCATGAAGGGTTGTTGATATATTATTTTGTACAATCACTGCTAGATTGTCCTCTTTTCTAAATTGCTCTAGTCCACATATCATTTCTGAAGCAAAAAAGCATGAAAACCTCTACAGATGCTGTTTACTTTTGACCCCTAATAAATGTCTGACAATGACTTCTTTATTGTTGACTTTCCATCATAGATATTTATTAATAAGACACCAATAAAAGGTTACCTTTAAGTACACCATTGTTTTAAGGTCATTGAAACACTTTCTGTTATTAGAATTGATTGCAATATTATTAAAAGACCATTCAGTCAAAGTTTCTGTGGTCTGAAATATGGCTTTTATTATGGTGTAAACTTATTTTTCAGTATGATTTCCTTAATTTACTGCTAGTGTAAAATAACTGCTTATGTGTTCATGAAGCAGTGCACTGGCGTTATTTCCAAGTTTATTGTTGTACCAAAAATGCTTTTGTTTATGTTCCAGAAATCATATATACAAAAGTATCTGCACATTGACATTAAATTTAATGATTCAGGATTTCTTTAGCTTGCCAAAACATCCATGGTGAGGCACTTAGCTTTTTGACAAATTGACAGGCATGCCCTTGGCTATCTCTGTCCCTGAAAGCAAGCCAATGATACATCTTGTTGCTGAAGCCATGTTTCTTTGTGTCATGTAACTCCCCTGGATATTTTACAAATACTTTCCACCAATTGCTGCAGAATTTGGGTGACAGCAAGTGAATAAGAATAAGACACACACATTAGACAGAATTTTTCAGGTGATGGACTTTCCCAGACTGCCGCACAATGAGCCAATGAGAAGAAATGCACTTGGCTGATCCCAGCAACTTAATGTTCCAAGCTGAGGGAACTAATGGTCTTGTGGTCTTATCACTGGACTGTTGATCCACTAACCCAGCTAATGTTCTGGGTACCTGATTTAAATTCTGCCATAACAGATAGTGTAATTTGAATTCAATAAAATCGGGGATTATGAACCTAATGATGACCATGAAGCCATTGTTGATGTTAAGAAAATCCATCTGGTTTGTTAAAGTCCTTTAGGGAAGAAAATCTGCCATCCTTACTTGGTCTGGCCTATATGTGACTTCAGACTCATAGCAATATGGTTGACTCTCAACTGCCCTCTTGGCAATTCGAGATGGGCAATAAATTCTGGCCTTGCCAGTGATGCTCACATCCCATGAATGAATAAGAAAATAATCACTCATTAGCTGAAGGCAGAGGTTCTGCCCTTAATCCAGGGTGAGAGCTCATCTTGTTGGCCAAACTGATTGGGTGGAAACTGGCAGCCCAAGCAGCACCACTGGCAGCAGTAGCCCGCACTTGCACTATAGTAGCCCAGACAATCATGGCTGTCAAAGGAACTCCGGAAACGTATCACAAAAAAAGAGAGAGTCTATAAAGTCACTGGGAAGAGCACTAGGAAATCAGAAGACTGGGAAGACTACAAAAACAAACAGAGGATAACAAAGAGAGAAAAAAAGGAGAGGATCAAATATGAAGGTAAGCTAGCCAGTAAAATTAGAAATGATCATAAAAGTTTCTTTCAATACATAATAAACAAACGAGATGCAAAAGTAAAGATTGGGCCATTCCAAATTGATGCAGGTAGGCTCGTGATGGGAGATAAGGAAATAGCTGAAGAACTTAAATACTTTGTGCCAGGCTTCACAGTGGAAGACAGGAGTAACATCCCAACAATTATGGAGAGTCAAGGGGCAGAGTTGAGTATGGTAGCCATGACAAAAAAGAAAGTACTTGATAAGCTAAAAGGTCTAAAATCCGATAAATCTCCTGGCCCAGGTGGGCTACATCCTAGAGTTCTGAGGGAGGTGGCTGAAGGAATAGTGAAGACGTTGGTTGTAATCTTTCAAAAATCACTGGAGTCAGGGAAAGTCCCAGATGATTGGAAAATTGCTGTTGTAGCACCCTTGTTCAAGAAAGGATCAAGACAAAAGATTGAAAGTTATAGGCCAATTAGCCTAACCTCAGCTGTAGGTAAAATTCTAGAATTCATCATTAAGGATGACATTTCTAAATTCTTGGAAGTGCAGGGTCAAATAAGAACAAGTCAGCATGGAGTTAGAAAAGGGAGGTCGTGCATGTTAGAATTCTTTTAAGATGTAACAAGTAGGTTAGACCAGGGAAACCGTATGGATGTTATCTACCTAGACTTCCAAAACGCCTTTGATAATGTGCCTCACAGGAGGCTGCTGAGTAAGGCAAGGGCCCATGGTGTTCAAGGTGAGCTACTGGCATGGATCAGGGATTGGATCTCTGACAGAAGGCAGAGAGTTGGGATGAAAAGTTCTTTTTTGGAATAGCAGCTAGTGACAAGACGTGTCCTGCAGGGTTCAGTGTTGGGGTTGCAGCTGTTCACTTTATATATAAATGATCTGGATGAAGAGACTGGGGGCATTCTGGTACAGTTTGCCGATGATACGAAGTTAGGTGAACAGGCAGGTAGCCCTGAAGAGGTGGGGAGGCTACAGAAAGATTTAGACGGTTTAAGAGAATGGTCCAGGAAATGGCTGATGAAATTCAATGTGAGCAAATATGAGGTCTTGCACTTTGGAAAAAAGAACACATGCATGGATTATTTTATAAACGGTGAGAAAATTCATACCGCGAATGTACAAAGAGTGCTAGTATAGGATTCTCTAAAGGTTGACTTGCAGGTTGAATCCATGGTTAAATAGGAAAATGTAATGTTGTCATTTATCTCAAGAGGGTTGAACTATAAAAGCAGCAATGTGCTACTGAGATTTTATAAAGCTCTAGTTTGGCCCCATTTAGAATACCATGTCCAATTTTGGGCCCCACACCTCAGGAAGGACATACTGGCACTGGCACATGTTGAGCAGAGATTCATATGGATGATCCCTGGAATGGTAGGCCTAACATATGATGAATAGCTGAGTTTCCTGGGATTGTATTCATTACAGTTTAGAAGGTTGAGGGGAGATCTAATAGAAACTTACAAGATAATGCATGGCTTAGAAAGGATGGATGCAGGAAAATTGTTTCCGTCAGGCAGGATACTAGGATTCGTGGGCACAGCCTTCGAATTAGAGGGGGTCAATTTAGAACAGAAATGAGGAGATATTTATTCAGCCAGAGAGTGGTGGGCTTGTGGAATTCATTGCCACTGAGCACAGTGGAGGCTGGGAAGTTAAATGCCTTCAAGGCGGAGATTGATAACTTCTTAATCTCGCAAGGAATTAAGGGATATGGGGAGAGTGCAGACAAGTGGCACTGAAATGCCCATCAGCCATGATTGAATGGTGGGGTGGATTCAATGGGTAGAATGGCCTTACTTCCACTCCTATTTCTTATGGTCATATGGTCTTATGAAATGCTGGCTTCCTCCCGAACCTTAGGGGCCTCAATGGGTCTAAGCGTGGATTGGCTGCTCCAGTAATCACCAGCCTCTGATCAAATCACAGGCTTGGATGGACAGGAGAGAAAGACCACCTGAGAAATTTTATGGGCTCCTCCAACTGTAAATTGGCCTGTAAAATTCTATCCACTATTGTAAACCTAGTTTTTTTTTTACCTGTTAACCTCTTTAAATCGCATGGTTCCCTTGACTGCCATAGAAGTTTATTGATACCTATAAGACATCATCCAGGGGATGATTTAACAGAAGCCCACATCAGAAAAGTGCTTCTGCCACAAAACTATAACCGAGGACTCAGTTTCTATTGGGTCCTAATTCCTGGACTTGATATAAGTAAAATAGTGCTTAGCCTATTCACTTGATATTTCTTTGTCTACCATTTTAATTTCCACTAAAGAAACATAGATTTATGATAACATTAGCATTTTGTCTCAATTCAAAGTCCAAGATGTAACTTAGAAAGTTTTATATGAGCCTTGAATTAAAGTGAAATATCATATTATAAAACTCTTGGTTTGATCTGTAATATCAGAAGTGATATATAAATAAGACACAGTCAACATCATCACAGGAAGTGAGTTAGTGTCACATCATCAATGATTATGCTTTCTTCCAATCTTATGGCAAGTTGAGGTCCCTGATAGATGTTGTTACTGGTAGGTATGATTAGAAATAAAAGTTAACGTTTCCAACCATAACTCAAAAAACTCTTGGTTACACAACAAGAGTAAGATATAGCAACCAGTGAGAGAATAAGAACATATTAAAATAGTTGTTCTGGCTATGTGAGGGAGATAACACAAAATTTGTAGACAATGACAGTTGTGAAGGAGATGCAGTCAGGTACAGTCAATGGACTTGTGGTATTATCATAGAACATAGAACATCGAAAAATACAGCGCAGTACAAGCCCTTCGGCCCTCGATGTTGCGCCAATCCAAGCCCACCTAACCTACACTAGCCCACTATCCTCCATATGCCTATCCAATGCCCGTTTAAATGCCCATAAAGAGGAAGAGTCCACCACTGTTACTGGCAGGACATTCCATGAACTCACGACTCACTAGACTGTTAATCCAGACAGCTAGGTAATATCCTGGGTACCTGGGTTTAAATCACCATATTGGCAGATAAAGGAATTTGAATTCAATAAAAAAAAACTGGGATTCTGAGTCTAATGCTGATTATAAAATTATTGCCAATTATCAGAAATGTCCTTCAGGGAAGGAAATCTGTCATGCTTTCCTGGTCCAGCCTTCATTCATAGGATCCCTTCAGTGTGGAAACAGGCCACTTGGCCCAACTAGTTCACACTAACCCTCTGAAGAATATTCAACTCAGATCCATTCCCCTATCTCACTACTCTATATTTACTCCTGACTAATCCACATAACCTACACTATGAGCAATTTAGCATGGCCAATTATTTGGACTGTGGGAGGAAACCCATGCAGGTATGGGATGAATGTGAAAACTTTGCACAGACAGTCACCCAAGGGTGGAATTGAACCCAGGTCCCTGGCACTATGAGGCAGTAGTACTAACTACTGAGCCACCATGCCATTCATGTAACTCCAGATCACAGTAATATAGTTGAATGTCAACTGGAAACTACTAGCCTGGCTAGTGAGGGTCACATCTCCCCTGAATGAATAATAAATGTGTTTCCTGAGGAAGTCATTATGCATTGTCAAGAAAATTCATCTGAAATTCACAGTGAATTCTTAAGTGCATCGGAACTATTGAAGTCTGTTGGATACTCCAAGACTGTTATCATAGTCAACTATTAATCGTCAAGATGTGGGGGTGTCGGTGTGGTATTGGGGTGAACAAACTTAAAAATCACACAACAGCAGGTTATAGTCCAACAGGTTTATTTGGAAGCACTAGCTTTTGGAGCACTGATCCTTCGTCAGGTGGTTGTGCCAACCTGCTGAAGGAGCAGTGCTCCGAAAGCTAGCATTTCCAAATTAACTTGTTGGACTATAACCTGGTGTTGTGTGATTTTTAACCATCACCAGGGAGACATGCTTCAAAAGAAGCTTAAACTAAGAAATAAGGAGCTGATGTTCATGAGCCATTTACTTGGATAGTAAAGATGGTTACTAGCATGTTTACACTTTTAATAGGAAGTAACTGGTTTTATATATGTGCTGCTTAAAGATGTCAGTCTCTGGATCAAAGAAAACTATTAGTATATCTGGACAGTAATCTCAAAATATTCAGTTCCTAATAGGCTTGACTTCATCAACATTATATCAATAAACATGGTTCGGTTAAGCAGAGGGTTAGTGTGAACTAGTTGGGCCAAGTGGCCTGTTTCCACACTGAAGGGATCCTATGAATGAAAAGGACATGAAGGGAACAAAACTTTTCGAACCCTGCATTGTCAGGAAAGTCCAACTAAAACGCAGTGGATTGGACTTCTGACCACCTGCATCTCTCAGCAAAGACATTATCTCAACTTACAGAGATGGTGTCATTAGCACTTAAAGAGTAGGTGCACTGAAAAGGCACATCAGCAATAAGCACCCCAATAGAAGGTTGGACTGGTTTCATATTGTTACAAGAAGTGGAAGTGTGAGAAAGGCTTCACCATAAAGCTCTTCAAAGGAGCTACTGAGTCATCTCCTGAAGCTACTGAATCCGATTTTGGGATTGATTATTTATTCCTTCAGTAACTTTGAGGTCTTTACTTAGTCAATAATAAACCTTCTCAACAGATCAAGGCTCTTTTTTAGCGAGTACACCGAGGATATTTTTCTGGGGAAGCCTGTGAACCTCATAAGGCACAATTGGCACCTCATTCCATGTATAACATGCATAATGCTTTGAGAATGAGTGTCTATTTATGGGATCTGTCTTTTCTCCTGTGAACACACAAAAAAAATCATAAAATCACACAATTGTCACAGTGCAGAAGGAAACCATTTGGCCCATCTAATGAATACTGTCTTACTGAATAAGCAGTTGCACCTAGTGTGTTTATCTTCCCTTCTTCCTATAATCACTGCACATTCTTAATTTTAAGATTTTAATTTCCTTTTGACTGTAACAGATTTAATATCTCTGTTAAAACAGCAAATAATAGAAACTTACAGAAGCAAAAGAAAATTCTGTTGCCAAAACAAACCTTTGCATTTTTAATTACCAGATACCTCAATTAAAATAGCTGTCAGTGGAATGTCAGTCCAACTTTAGATCTTTCTCAGCTAATGAAAAGTATAGCAATTTGTAGGGGCAAGTAACCAAGGCTCAGCTATATTCTCTGGGCACTTTTGAGATTGACTTGCACATATCAGCTGTTCTCAGTCTTTCAAGACTACAGTCAGAGAGTCATGGTCATAGAATCACACAGCATGGAAGCAAACCCTTCGGCCCAACTTGTCCAAATCGTACAGATTTCCAAAACGGAATTAGTCCCATTTGCCTGCATTTGTTCAACATCCCTCTCAACCTTTCCTATCCGTGTTTCCGTCCAAATGTTTCTTTAAATGGTATAATTGTACTCACCTCCACCACTTTCTCTGGCAACACGTTCCATATCCACATCATCCTCTGTGTGAACAAATTGCCCCTCAAGTCCTTTATAAATCTTTCTCCTCTCATCTTAAACCTATGACCTGAAGAAAAGACCTTGGCACTCACCTTATCTCTATCCCTCATGATATTATAAACCTCCATGAGGTCACCCCTCAGCCTCCTGGGCCCCAGAGAAAAAAAAACCCAGGTTATCCAGCCTCTCCCTTTAACTCAAACCCTACTGTCTCATTAACATCCTTGTAAATCTCTTTTTCTAGTTTCATAACATTCTTCCTATAGCAAGGTGACCAGAGTTATACGCAGTAGTCCAAATGTGGCCTTACCAATGTCTCATACAACGTAATATGGCGTCCTAGCTCCTATACTCAGTGCTCTGAACAATGAAGGCAAGCATGCCAAATGCCTTCTTCATCACCCTGTCTACCTGTGATACCACTTTCAAGGAACTATGTACCTGTACCCCTAGATCTCTCTATTTGACAACACTCAACAAAGACCAACCATTAAATATACAAGTCCTGCTATAGTTTGTCTTATCAAAATGAAATATCTTGAATTTATCTAAATTAATGGCCTACTGACCCAATTGATCAAGATCCTATTGTACTCTTAGATAATCTTCTTCACTGTTTATGTTACCACCAATTTTGGTATCATCTGCAAACTTACTAACCGTATCCTTTATATTCTCATCAAAATCTTTTACATAAATGATGAATAAAAGTAGACCCTGCACTGGTCCTTGCAGCACACAGTTGGTTACAGGCCCCAGTCTGAACAGTAACACTGTGACACCACCCTCTGTCTACTACTATCAAGCCAATTTTGTATCCAATCAGCTAGCTCTCCCTGGATCCAGTGTAATCTAATCTTACTACCCAGTCTGCCATATGGAACTTGCTTTATTAAACTTTAGCCTTGCTAAAGCTCTGCTTTCACCTATTTCTTTGGTCAACTTTTCAAAAAACCCAAGTGAGTTTGAGAGACACAATTTCCCACTCACAGAGCCATGCTGACTCTCCCTAATCAGTCCTCGCCATTCCAAATGCATGAATGGGTCATTCTGCTATAATGCACAATTCATTAATGCAAATTTACTGTAACGTGATTGATGAATTGAGGACACTGTTTCTAAAGAGCAGGCTTTTAAAATGTGGGTTGACTGTAATGCGATTATATCGTCAACAATTTAAGTGCTGTTTTAAAGCTTGATTTTTCTGTAATGTTAGGTTGTATAAGATTGCAATCATCACATTGTAGAAGAACTACCTGTAGATCCTGTTTCTCATAGTCCCCTCCAACAGCTTACCCACCACTGACATTCTCAATAAATTCAATACAATTCAATTCAATTCAATTCAATTTCTGGCTTTTTCTTGCAACCTTTCTTAAATATAGGCACAACATCATCCACCCTCCTGTCTTCTAACACCTCATCCATGGCTATCAATGACACAAGGGCCCTACAATTTCTTCCACGGGTTCCCACTTTGTCCTGTAATACATCCAGTCACATCCTGGTGATTACATTTGGCCCAATTCACTTCTGTATACCACAGAGTGCAGAATAACTTCCCACTTTCTTTTCATATTCATCAGTTCTAATCTGCATCAGCATAGCATTGCTGTAATTAGATGTCTTCTCTGAAGGACAGTTCCACAGCCCTGTATACAAATGCAGGTTCAAGCTAAGTGTCACAATTTGCAGCACATATTATAAATAAATAATTTGATTTCAGCAAGCAAAAAACATTCCCAAACTGTCCAAGTTATTCTGGCACCTAATGTGGTATCATCACTGTCTCACTCACAGTTAGAACAATTACAAGAATTCATAGAAAGCATAGCCCCTCAGAAAGTCACGATGTTGGGTTTTCATTACAAAATGCTTGTTTATTCTTGAAATTTCATCACTGATGTGCTTTGATTTCAAACACTCCGCCTCAGGGAGGCATTAAACAAAGGCGAAGTCAATCTGTGAAAAAGGAAAAGCAGAATCTAACAAATGCTGCCAACCGGTCACTTTTGCACCTTCCTTATGGGTCCATTATCGAGTGATATTGTCAAAGGCTTGCGAGCAAGTCTTTAACCTTCAATTTCCATTGAGGATGCGGCAGGGAAATTAGGGTTTTTCAATAAAGGGAGAACCAATGATGAACTCATCATCAAAAAGAAGCATGTTTACAGCAATGTTAGCTGCTGTGTCTGCCAGAAATTCATCATGTTTATCCCAAATATTTTATTGCTTGCACAAGAATTGAGGGTAGTTGTGTTGCTAATGAGCAACAATTTGCCAGATGTTGTTGATGGTATTTCAAATTATGGATAATGACAGTGTTTGCAATGGTAAGAGGTCGTTACACAGTAATTCTCCTTACAGCGTTCTTGCTGGAGCAACACATGTTGGATGTGTTTATCTGAAATGAGGAGATTGATATTAAACATAAACATGCTGGGGAGGAGAGAGGAAGTGAAATTAGTTCTGTTTTACCTTTTCCTGATTTTGGCGATGGACAAATGTGATTTATACCAAAAGAAAGGACACAAGGTAGCAACAAAAGAATGCTTGAAAGGATGTGACAAATAAGGAGAAAAGAACAGATAACAAGGAGAACAAAATCTAGTTAAGAAGAAAAACTATGTATGAGTAAAAGAGGCTGTCAGGAGGTTTATTTCTTGAGATAACTATATAAAGCCTTGTGATCCTTTGCTGGTGTGATATTCACTTTGATAAGCAAAGTCGACATTTATTTACACTAGATGAACCCAAGGTGAAGACAGTCAGACCTTCTGGGTTGTTTCTGGGGTTATGTTCACCAGAGTTGAATGGGATTTGTCAGTTTGGTGGGGAAACAAAAACAGGCTGCCACAAGGGGTATTTGTTTTTTAAGTGATGGAGCACTGATTTAAAATATTCATAAAGTAACTGTGGTTAATCATAGCTTATGGTCCACCATAAACTTTCAAGAATGCAAAGAGTATTCTTTCAGTTAGCTCAAAAAGCTGGAATAATGAAAAGTCATTTTCCACAGATCTTCCATTCCTCTTGTAAAGTACCTCAGAAACAGCAAATCTTTCACCGATGAGAATTGGACAGTTATTAACAATCCTCCGAGTGCATTTGCCCAAAAGAAAATCTGCAGCTCTTTCTGACACAGCACAGTGCATCAATGCAGCACCACTCATAAACATTTTACTCCAACCATTTGTCCGAGTTGCCCCAGGACCTTTTATACAGTTTGTTAGGACTGAGATTTCTAAACATGATGGTTATCTGCGGTGAATTTCAGATAGCTGATTGGAATAGAATAAACTTTTATCAAGCGTGAACCAACCTTAACATTTCTCATCTCATCCATTCATGGCGGTAATATTTGATTGTGATCTTAAAATCTATGGAGCAGGTGGAGTGGAAAGTGATGTGATGTCTTAACTTGAGTTTGGGCATGAGATGTATTCATTACTGTCATTCTCCAATATAGGTTCAGTCACAACTGTAAGGTCACCTGCCTGTGCAACTGAAGAATAATTAAAGACTTTAAAATGAAGATGTAATCCATTGCCATATAAAAACAGACAGAGGAAATCCAGCTGATACAAACACTGATATGGAGATGCAGCCATAGATAATGCAAAGACAATCAAACACTTAATTTGAGAACATGACAAATATCGCAATTAATTAAATTATGATAATTACTTTGTAATAAAGGGTAGACAAAGAATGAATAATTTATGTGAAAATGTTTCACCTTTCAAATTTGCCATTGCCATTTCTAATAGATTAGTAAAGTGATCTGGTTAAGAACTGATAATAACAACACCTTCCCAAAATGTATCAGGTTCATCAGTCCTCTGCCCTTCTCTACTGCTCTCCAGTTTTCAATATCATAAAGCAATTTGTAATGGGCTGCATTCCTCTCCTCTAGGCTCCTTTACTCTGTTCAGTTACCTCCATGCTCAGCTTTGGCATACACTTCAATCTATCACACAATAATCCTTGACACACATAACAGTTTAGATAGTAGAATCATTGACACAGCAGTTCATCCAAAATCCCTAAATATTTTTATACCAGACTCAATCACGTAGTGCAGATTATGAGCACCCACATATTACGTTCCAGCACCATAAACAGCTTCGAACTGGAATGAGTCACCTGCCACAATCATATGTATATTGCAACCTTTCACATAATGCCATCATATGTTACATCACAGTTTTTCACATACCGCAACCATGGATACATCAAAACCAGACAAATATATTGATCAGCTGGACACAGGCGTCTGCACTAATAACAGGCACACACCACAATTATTTGAATACCTGCAACTACTTGTAAACTGCAACTGCAATTTGTATACTAGCAAGAGACACATAGCTATTACTGTATACCAGAAAGGTTCATAAATTGAAATTACCTATATATCTTTTTTTAAACCAACCTGTTGCTACATGTTATGCTTTACCTCTGGTGCAGATGGGGCTTGAAGCTAGTCCTTCTGGCTCTGAGGCAGGAATACTGCCTTCTGCCACAGGAGCCCATCACTAATTTATCTTTTGCTCTCATTTTCTCTATACCTGGAAGTGCTGTCACATGCAACTGAATGGCTTTATCCAACAGATTTGAATGGAATTTCTCAAGACAGACTCATGCAGATTTGTGGGGATTGATTTTCAGCTTATGTCTGGGAGCCCAATGCTTGGTTAATTTCTAGGCCCTGACCCTGCAAGGCAACCTTAAGATGTAAATAGTCTAACTTGGTGACTTGGTATCAGTTAGCAGGGAATTGAGCATTACAAGGAGGCAGAAGTTACCTTGACTAGATCCATAGCAAGGGCAGACAAGCTAATAAGGTAGCAAGCTGTCTGGCTTTCAGGACAACTCCATACAACCCTGTCATGGTAGGCGCTGCAAGACATGTCAGAGTGTGGACATGGATACCACCATTACATGTGGGGCTCCTTCCACCATGTACGTGGCAGGTACTCATGTGACTCAGCCAACGTTGTCTATCTTATGCGTTGCAGGCAAGGATGCCCTGAGGCATGGAACATTGGGGAAACCAAGCAAAGGCTACGGCAACTGATGAATGGGCACCGCACAACAATCAACAGACAAAAGTTTTCCCTCCCAGTTGGGAAACAATTCAGTGGTCCAGGACATTCAGACTCAGACCTTCGGGTGACCATCCTCCAAGGCTGACTTCAGGACAGGCAGCAGTGAAAAGTGGCCGAGCAGAGGCTGATAGCTAAGTTCCATACCCATAGGGAGGGCCTCAACTGGGACCTTGGGTTCATGTTACACTACAGGTGACCACCATTGCACTATATACACACACAGACATTCCAACACATACATGCGCGCATACAGGCACTCCAATACACACACACACACACACAGGGACATGTACACAGACACTCACACACTCTCACATGCATCCTCTCACAGGTTAGACACTCTACACTCACGCACACACATGTACACTCTCTCTCACAGACACTCACAACCCCCCACCCCAGACACACACAGACACTCTCACACTCACACATGCACCCTCTCAAAGACTTAAAACACTCTACACTCACATACACACACATATACACTCTCTCTCACACTCATACCTCCCCCAACTCAGACAGACAGACACACACACATACATATAAAGACTCACATGCACACATATACGTATATTTTGTTGGGTGAATTTGTACTTGCAGAGTTTCATTGTACTTTGCTCAAAACCTGCATGAATTCATGTAAAACTCTGTTATCTCACTTTTTAGATTAGAATCAATCTAAACATCATGGCATAGACAGAGAAAACAGGGGGCTAACACCTTCAACATATTGTCTAGCTAACACCAATTGTTATAGTTAACCTGAGAATGCAACTATTTAAAAAAAGTTTTGCGATTTACACATGAAAGAAGTGAAACTATCATGGCATTCGAACAGATGAAAGACTCAACAGACAATCAAGGTATTTTTCAATGTATAATTTCAGTTACATCACACTGTAAATTTTTGCTATAAAATCTGTGCTTTATGTTTGCATCCTCCACAACCACCTGATGAAGGAGCGATGGTCAGAAAGCTAGTGTGCTTCCAATTAAATCTGTTGGACTATAACCTGGTGTTGTGTGATTTTTAACTTTGTATACCCCAGTCCAACACCGACATCTTCAAATCAAGGTAGATTTGATTTCAGTTGGCAAGGTTGTGGTTTTTTTTCTATGGTTAATCATCATCTACCATGAGGAGACATTCGCTACTTCATGAAATTGAAGTCTGTACAATTAGTTGGTCATGAAATTGGTTCATTGGCCAGTGTACAAACTTTACAGGTAAAAGTCAATTGCTACAACATTGCCCTGTATTCATAAATGCTTGACCATCTTCCTAGTATCTCTGTTGGAATATATATCTTCAGATGATCTCATTTTTCTTGGTTTCAAGATAGTAAATATGCTTGAAAACTGCCACATCAAATATATCTTCTGTAAACTGCTCAAACATTTGTCGATCTTGTGCTCTAAGACAATGCAAGTGTATTTTATTTTTGTGGACTATTCTTTCATCTAGACTGTCCATCCCTGTAGGGAGCAAGTAAGTCTTGAAAATCCATCAAACCTACCACTATGTGAGGACCTGTTAGAACTGATTATGGAAATAATTACATACACCAAGCCACCTTTTATTTACATGTGGAGAGTCCTTGATACTGACCCAGCTCCTTCAAAGCCAGCTCTCAGGGCGAACAGAATGTTTGATACGCCTGTTCTGGTCTATCAGCCAGGGGTCCCTGATTGGACTCAGTTAACAGCCCCAATCAGGGAACTCATATTCTATAAGGTTCACCTGGCTGACCTCGTTACATCTCTCCAACTCAAAGTCCAAAAGTATAGACCGGTTCTTTTTTCAGTAACTCTGCCTGGGACATTTTAACACCAGGTCAGGTTTTTCCAATTCACCTCTGATTTGGGTGGTGTGTGACACGCAGTAGCTTGCTTCTTGTGCCCGGACCATCTCGGAAGAAATTAATTCTCTTCTTCAGGCAGCAAATGCATCGAGGCTGCAACATCCGCCATGTCCATCTCAGATTCCGAGGTATCTTCAACGCTTGATAGAGAAGGATAACCCACAGGTTTCGGGACAGTTGGAAAGGTTATCAAAGATCAGGGCACGTTTTGCTCCTGCACTACTTGCAAGTTTGTGGCTTTCATATGGTCCACGTGCTTGTTCGGACCTGGCGCATCTACCCGAACTTTATACATCACTGGACCTGACCTTGCGTCGACCACACCTCTTATCCATGCAGGGCCATTCCCATGATTAGTTATTAAGCCTGCATTACCCATTACTAGATCAAGGATAGCCTGTTCCCTGGTTGGTCCCATGGCATTACTCGAAGACTGAGGAAACACTTCAAGGATTTCTTCAAAGCAACCCTGAACATATGCAATATTCCTACCTTCTGAATCTCGGGTCCAAGACCACCAATTTGGAAAAGAAGCATCTGTGAAGGAGGCAACCACCTGATCATTTTTGACAGGCCGAGATAGAGGCCAAGGACCGACAGTGAAAGAAGAATGCAGAATCCAAGCAGCCCACCAACTCATTTCAACAAACACCTGATGGCCCACCTGTGTCAGTGGATTATTCAGTCAGCACAGGACCCACAATACCAGAGTGGAAGAAACATCATCTCCAATCCCAAAGAACTACCTGAGAAGAAGTATTCACTGGTTTGTTGTGTATTTCATGTATTTGACTTAATTCACAGAAGGATAAAGATGACATTAGTTCGAATCTACAACAGGCATACTGGGAGCAGTTTCGAATGTCTCAGCTATCACAAGATTTCTACATACATCATCATAACTGTGAACATTCTCACAGCTTCTATTTGCTTTAGCTCTCAGAGGCTATTCTCAAGCTTATTCAACCAAATGTGGTAAACACAAATCAGTCAACAGTCTCATGTCATTAAATGTAGACCAATTAAACCATTAAACACTGTACGTGTGGCTTTGAACTCTTCCTTATTTTGGATACACACAACAAGGAAGTTAGCCTAATTTTTAGAAACAAGCTGTCACTTTGGCAACAACTTTCTGCGTGAGGATATAAAAAAGCAGCAGCTTGCTGAACAAATGGATCTGCCAAGGATATAACACAAAATATAGAGGGACTATTCTGTTTGGATTAGATGTAGAAGCTTGCTCAGTCACAGTGCCATTAGTTGCTCCAATAGGTGACCCTGAGTACCCTACTTCTCTGGATATTGACTCATGCGCTCCCAGAACTGCAGAAATAGAAACAGGGAAGTAGCAGTGAAACTTTCATGTGATCTTTGTGGAGAAATTGTTGATTAGCAATAGTCTAACCTCTATGAGATAGATAGAAGTGATGTTCCAGGCTCTTCAGATAAAACTTTCTCACTGAAATGAACTCCCGACTGCAGCAAGTATGCTGCCATAAAATTGAGGGGTGAGGCCCATTAACCATCCATTTGTGTTGCTTTCACACATTTTCAGCCAATGTCAGGAAGTCACTGATATTAGCAAAACCCTGTCTAACATATCTTTTTCATGTATCCTGATAATCGACACATTCTGCTCCCTTTTGCACTTTGCTTGTGTATTCCATATGCTTTCATACATTGTTTTACCTGCTTTGTGGATAATTTGTAGTTCAGAGATAACACTGGAGTATTTTATCGTATATAGAAAAGGGAGAGTATTGTGTTGACAGGTCAGCTTTATAATGTTGAAGAGATAATGAGTCAGTATTATTCTGAGGCAGTATTAAACTGATAGGTATTCTTCATAATAATCAAACATTTCTCCAAAAGGTACAAATAAATATGAGTGATATGTACTGATGTGTAGAGTAGCAACCATGAATTCTCAACTTTTATGTACATTTTCTGAGATAGCAAGAGTTAGGGAGCTGCAAGTATGAAAGTCAAATTTGCCTATTGAGTCTATTATTTCTATATTACAGCCCTATCTTTAATTTCATGGTGGTTTTCAGATCATTCAACTTCACAGACTCTAGCAATCAAAGGAAAACCCCCATGCTGATTAACTGAAGGTTACTCCAGTTACTATTAGTGATTAAGTCACTGAAGCTTTTTTTTTAAATCATAACCTTCCAAACTCAATCTCTGACACTTATTTTCACACAAGGACTTTGATCTATGTTCTTAGCTGCGGTTTAAAACCACATACAATGTTTCATTTCTACCATATTTAGAACAAAGATCTTCTTTTACACAAAATTTAAACCACTGAGATTTAGACCCAAGATTGCAAAAATTGAACAGTGAAGTCGAAATAGGAGAAGTTTAAAGGAACTGGATTGTCTTTGCAAAAGATAAACGCAGTCAATATGGAGATATATCCCTTCAAACAAAGCTCAACAAAGCTTTTGGTATAATTATGCTTTTGAATATTTCAAAAATACTCTAGAGTTTTCACTCATAAAGATGTTTGAAATGAAATTGTTCTAAAGATTATAATATACTTTGTAGCCACTGTTATAATGAATGCTAACATAGTCTGCACTGAGTTTTGTCTTGAATTCTTTCTTGAAAGCCTTTTTGAGTGAGTTTAAAGAAAGAAAGAACTTGAATTTATATATGGAGATGTTCACAAACTCAGATGTCCCAAATGTGCCAGACAGCCGTTAGATTTTTAACATAAAACTGGGGCCAATTCCTTGCTCTTTTTTGAAATAGTGCAGTGTAATTTTTTTACCCCCACCCAGGAGGGTAGGAAACCTTTGTTTCTCACCTCACCTAAAGGAAGGTGCTTCCTGCAGTGTGGTGCTTTATCAGTCACATGCTCATTATATGCTCAGGCATCTAGCATGGGACCTGAACCAACAACCTTCTTTAAAATCTTAATATATTGTGACAGCTCTTACAACAAGTTTAATGAATTGAATATATCAGGTCCATCTCCACTGAGAAATTAATATGCATCGAGAGAATATCATAATTGAAAATCACATATGTTAATAAAAACAGGTGGCAAGTTCCATTAAGTATAAAGGTCACTCTACAAAGGAAAGATTGATGACAAGGAAATTCTTACCAGAATGAAAAGACTGCTGTCTACTATGAGTTCTTGCCTGAATGTATCCTTTTCAAACCCAGAAGATCTTTTTGACTATGCTTTGATAAAATTCACACTTAGTGAGAATAAGAGCAGTCAACTTCCACAATCGAGACGTTATCTCTGATGATGATATTACCATGACATAATGGAGGTATTGATTGGACCCCAAGGTGTGTATTACTGATTTACCTTTGTTAGTCCCATCAGCTTAGTTTGAAACACGCACAGGAAATAATTAGAAAAGAACAGAAGTAATACAAAATTAAATGCTGGCATTTGGTTTCTTACATGATACCAGATTACTGTGTCCTTTTATGAAACTTAACTTTTGGTCTAATTTCTCTGACTGGAAACAAATCTCTACCTTGCTGTGTAAATGGTTCAATTGAACAAACTTGACTGCAAGAGTGGCTGATAGTTATAGAATCTTAAAAGAGATGTGTCGGTGCCTGAGTTGTGGGAGACATTTACAATGTCAGTCAGCATGATGTCAGGGAGGAAAGTTTGATGGTCAGTTGTTCTTTTGTTGTTCAGTTGGGAATGATGTTAAGTGAGCAAGGAATAAATCCTATGGATCAGAAAAACTTGGAAAAAATAGGAGAGGAAATGTGGGAGAAACTAGAGAGATTTGAAGTTCCTGTTTGTAGCCTGATTTAAACAGATATATGCATGAGACACCATGACTAAAACAAAAATATTACAGTCAGTTTAGATTATTGTAAATTGATCAATGAGATCTGAATTTTAAATAAAGTTGAGGCAAACGAAATCAATTTGTTTTTCTTGCTGCTGGCTGTAATAGTTCCACGTGATTACCTGGAGTTCTTATTTTCCAAACTAGTGCACTCTTCTAAGCTCTTTTAATATGAAATGTTTTGACTTTAAAATACTGCAAGTTAAGACTGATCATGATAATAAACAAGAGGCAGAAAGGTTATCCTATGCTAGGTTTGACTTTAATCCACCAAAGACGACACATTTTTGCAAAAGTCTTGTCTTTAAACTATCAAAATTCCTTTTCTCGTATGGCAAAATATCTCAACTCCAATACCATTCTGGAGGGCTAGGATAGCTCTTGTCTCCCTTTAGAACCATATCCTTAATTCAATCCCACTCAACCCACACTCCAACAACAACTGATGACGTCCATTGAGCTGTTTTTACCAAAATTGCCTTTTTTTTGGCCCATCAAGCCAACTATCAGAATGTTTTTGATAGCAAATTTCTTCCACATTTTCTCTTCTGCCCTCTTCAAACTTTTTCATGGAATCTACTTCCTGCTACTTAATGTAATTCTCAATATATAGATGACCATCAAACCCTCCCCCGGCACAAAACGGGTTGACAATGTGAATGTCCCCTACTTCTCAGGCACCGACATCTGTCTTTCAAAAATTATAGATTTCAACTATTCCCTAAAAGAGCATCATCTGACCCTAAAACTTCACTGCCATTTCACTTCCAAAGCATATTGCCCATTCCTAAATTTATGGTCAACTTTCCAAACATGAATTACACTAATTAGGTTTCCATTCCGAGCATAGGTTTAAAATGATCTTAGTTTAAATGACATCCACCTTTGCTGATGTTGATAAGATCTTTCTGTCTCAAGTTCTCTCCTCTGTTCTCCAGCTCACTGAGAATGCCTCACTTGGTTCCTTATCTTACTGTAGCCAGAGGATCTCCAGCATTAACATCTCTTTGCAGCTCCACAGCCATGCTGAAGGCAGCATCGCCCTTTCCCCAGATGTTTTGCCGGGGCAGCTATTTGGAAATCTATTTTTCCTGGAGTTCACAGTTGCCAAAGCAAAAATCGATAAAATATTGCCTGCCATCATATTGAAAAAAAATCAGACTTTGTAATATACAAAGCTCTAATCACTATTATGCTATCTACAAGAAATGTTACATAGTATTGCTCAATGATGAATACTATAACATGGAATTAGACAAGCAGTGAAGATTCATGTACTTATTGTATTTTCAAAGCACATTACAATCCAAATTTTCTACCAAATCTTTGCAACATTTCTCACAGGATTAATGTCACAGGACTATTCTGCTCAACACCTACCTCAAAAAGCATACTATTGTCATAAGTATACGTTGATGGTAGACTAAACGGACACCACCAAGAGTGTAAGATTTTACATTTCTAACATAATAGAAAAGATGGTCAGATGATTCTCTTGCCTTAAGCAATTACAGCAGGTACTACAATGGAATAGAATCAAATAGTGATGTACTGTTACAGTGAATTGTGATGTTTTTGATAACAGCATACAATGGTTATTAATAAGGTCCAAGTCCTTATATTGGAAGGGAGCAGATCACCCTTAGTTACGACTGTCAGCCTTGCACATATTGCATTGTCAATTCTTGTTGATTTTCACTGTAAACTGGTTATCTGTACATCCCCCATTGCTAAGGAGCTGACACTTGAGAGCAAGGCAAGCTGTGCTTGTGATAGAGGCATCAATATTTATTGATTGAACTTCTCGGATAGGTGCAGGAGTAAGTTAAGTGAAATTCTTCCAGAACATACTGTGGGTGTGCTGTAAAAATAGGGTACAGCTTGTTTATCCATGATACCTATCTCATGTCACATCTATAAATCCCTTATGGTGCAAGCTACAGGAAAGTCACAACTTTGTGATAACAATGAGACTGTATAATAAATGCTTTTCTCCTTTTTCTCCATAAATCGCCTGTTACTCTGCCACCAAGCTTTTCCATATGGATATTTACACAACCTCCAATTCATTTTATCTTTCACACTATATCTTTATTAAGTTCTCCTCCACCTGCCCTAGTTATTACCCTTCAGACCCTGATGATTCCTTTCACCTTTAATTAAGTTCAAATCAATCCCCAATGGTATTGTCTTCAAGCATTAGACTTCTGTCCTTTCATTGTGCTTTTAGTGGTGTGTGTATTTCTCTTTGATTCCCTGCATTAAAACTTTGCATCTACAGTCTCGATCACACATTATTGTCGCACCATGTAATACTGCAGGGGTGGGTGTGTCAAAAGCACGAATCGTATTTTTAGAAACCAAGGCATGGTTGGAAAAAAAAACATTGCTGCACCAGCAATATCAATTGGTGCACAGTCTCACAGTTTTAATGAAGAGTTCCAGAAAATGAATTAGAAGTTACTTTTGTAATTTATCATGTTTAATACTATTCATCAAAATGTGGAAAAAAAGCTGATAAACTGGGAGAGGTGCTGGTATGATTTTAATATGTGGGAATCCATTCATAAGGAATTAGGCTTGAAAGCATATTAATCTGAGAAAGGTGTAGGGAAATACCAGTTGCAATATTTGTAAACTGGAATTTTAATTTTATGTTGTTAAAATTAAATACTAATTTTACATTTATGCATGTTGTAAATAATAGTGTTATGGGGTTTTATAAGGGAAAAATTATTTTTGAAATTGGACAGAAATTCTCTGTCATAATTCTATTGTGCAACTTCCAGTGTGGCAGTTCCTAATTAACATCTGTGGGAGGATTTAAATGAAATGCTCTAGACGGCACACCATTATGAGAGAAGGCATGCCATTTGGTGAAAGCAGCATCTTGCAACAATTATAACATTCACCATGCTATCCTGAGCTTTGCATAGAGGAAGGAAAACAAAAAAAACATTGCAGTTTAGAAATTAAAGGTAAGATTGAAAAGAAAATCTTGAACTTATATAGCAACTTTCGCATCCTCAAGATTTCCGAATACTGATCGTATTTAATACATAGCATTTGAAGTTTAGTTGGCAACCAGTTTAAGCACTGCATGGTCCCCGAAATGGCAATGAGATTAATCAGTTTTTTTTTATTGTATTGCTTGAAAAATTTATAAATTTAGGACAAATTAAAGCAGAAAGTAGCAGATGTGATTCAAAAATTTGACAAAGGATAAAGATAGCCAACAGTAACTTCGTGACAACGAAGAATTTGTTAATAACATGAAAATTCAAGCTTGTGACAAGAGAAAAGTTCATAAAGTGCTTCATTGTCTCCACATTACTGAGTGCCTCAGAAATTTGGACAAGAAACAAAGGTCTTTGGAAGAAAACAGTGGGCTTTGAAATGTAGATAAGATGCCAAATTTCTCAATACAAACCATGAGACACATGAAGAAATTGCAAATATAAAACAAACTCTAAAAAGTGGCAACACCCCCCCAGTAAAATCTATATTACGTGCATATAATCTGAGCTGAAAGAAAAAACTATGGAGTTTTTTTTATTGGGTGGCGTGGAGGACATCAGAATGAGGCATCAACTTCAAAGTTGCAGAAGAACTACAATGGTATGTGAGGATGATGCAAGACAGACAATTGTGGCACAATGTCAGCATATCTCCAGCAGGAGTAGTTACAAGCTGCAGCATTGGTCAAGGAATATATGTAAATCAGAAGGACGAATGAAATCAAAAGAAATATACTGCAAACGCTGAAAGTCTGGTATAATAACAGGCAGCATTGGTGTAAAGATTGACTGTTAATATATCAGTTCACTGATTTTTCATTTTATAGCTTCTTCTTCTTCTATGAAGGAAGCAGTGATGTAGCAGTAATTTCGCTGGATTAGCAATGCAGAAGCCCAAGTCAAGTTCTAGGGTCATGAGTTAAAATGCCACCATGGCAGATAATGAAATTTAAATTCAATAAAAATCTGGAACAAAGAGTTGATCTAATGGTAACCACTGTTGATTGTCTTAAAAGCCCATCTGATTTGTTAATGTCCTTCAGGGACTAGAATCTGGCGTTCCTTCCTGTCTGTCCTGCATATGACCCCAGACCCATGACAATGTTGTTGTCACTTAACTGGCCTCTGACAATTAGGGATAGGCAATACATTCTGGCCTAGCCAGTGACTTGTTTGAAAATGAATAGGAATCTTTAGTTTCATCTAAATGCTGGCACCGAAACAATGCGGCGCTCAGTACTCCCTGAAACTGACAGCTTAAGGCATTTGTTCAAGTTCTAGATTGACCTTCAATCCCACATCTTCTGATTTGGAGGCAATGGTGAAAGAAAAAAGGGACCATTCCTGTTTTGCATTTATGTCAATAAAGGCTGGGGGAAACTTGCACCACGTATATCTCTCTCCTCACTTTATTCACACACTGTAATCCTTCACAGATAGCTCAATGAGGAAATTCTCCACCTCTATCCTGGTTACTTTCACTCTTTGGTATTGCAAGACAGCAGTGTTTCTGCACCCTCATCAGGCACTCGTCTATTGCCCTGACAAATGGACAAGTCAACTGGAAGATTTTCTCAGGCAACAGCCAAACTGCAGCAGTTTTGCAGTCGCTCCAGTCTTTATATTGCTGCAAGTCACAGAACAGAAATATCCTCAGTGTCTTCAGTGCAACAGCATTCACCTTCCACTAACAATGTGGAAGGCACAGGGACAACATAATCTAAGAGCACTTAATGAAAACAGATATTGCTGAAGAAATTCAGCAGGTCTGGCAACATCTGTGGAGATAAAGCTAAGTGAAAGCTTCAAGTCCTGTGACCTTTCTTCAGAAGGAGTTCGGTGGTAACACTAACAGCTTTCGTGCCATGATTTAATTTGTTTGGATAAAGTGTGCTATATGTTATAAAGGAAAGTGGTGGTGAATTTCAGTTTAACAGCTGTCGGCTTGATCGGGTGAACTCAGTGCAAAACGACTCACAGAACTAAGAATTAAAATCAGTGCTTCACCTTTTATAACTCTGCAATAGCTAATGTTTGCTTTTGTATCACAATGTCTCTTTGATAATCCTCAGTTTACTTTCATCAATGTCCACCTTTCCTGAGTTGCTCCTCCACTGAAAGTCTGCTGTGGTTTTACCTGCCACAATGTCAATGGGATTCCAAAATTTTGATGAGACCTCGACTTAAGTACTATTACCATTGATGTCAGGGGTCACTAACACCATATACATTTGCACTGTTGGCTAATTGGAACAATGAATATTGCATCTCCATCTTTAATTTCTCAGTGTCTCTTTGGAACCCAAGAAAGCTAGTCTTTTAGTCAGCAGCTGAGCTGTCCTTTTTGTGTCTTTGATGGTGATATTAGGTGAGTAAAGTGGGAAAATGTTCAATTCAATTCAAGATTGACATCCCTCACCTTGAATACGAAAAACAAAATCATGTATTCAGTATGATAAATAAGCACTCTCACAAACCCTAATACAAGTGTAGATTAGACTTCATCACCTTGTTGTGTTACCCCAGGCAAAAAGATATGTTGGATATAAAAAAACCTAGGTTGGATTTATTCAGACTGCATCAAGGACAAAAACTGATTTAACAAAGTTACAGAGGCTATTGATTTGTTACCTAGCCCTGAGTGATTTCCGGAGAAAACTTCTACACTTCAAAGTAGAACAAACCTACCTTGACAAATAGATTTGTATCTTTGCAGTCAAATCTATTACTGTGCACAAGATGCTGCATCAGTGTTTCTCCACTCCTATGATGTGTATAGAACATCAACATTAACAATACCTGTCAGGCAAACTAAGTGTTATATATTAGCAGTTTGGTAAGGTTGGCCTCCCATAATATTAGATTGCATACCATCCCCTTGTTTGTTAATTTGAGCAGCTTTGCTGTAAAATTAATCAAAACCGTTTGCCATTTTATCTGCTTCTGATTTTCAAGATTTAACAGCAAAACAGGCAATTGCTGATAATTCATTTAGCTCCCTTGCTGTGCAACTTGGACACATGTCAGTGGGAACTCTGCTATATGTTCAATGACACCTGGCAAATGTGAACAATTCACTGACATCTGCTGTTACAGTGCCTGCATATACTTGAGTGCTGCTGTTGTCTGTTGTGTGTACACTACGAACTGAAGAAGGTGTGAACATACAAATCTGTGCTGGAGAAAGGAGAAATGTTATTTATTTGTGCAAAATCTCTGACAGGTTTTGGTTGGATTTCTACCAAATGAAATTGAATAACTCATTCCCAATTGAATGCCAATGTTTTCTATGCTCTACCTAGATCTATGACTGAATTAATTCTAAAATTGTGGACCATTTTTAGGAATCAGCCCTCATATGCAGGAGTTATTAGATTACTTACAGTGTGGAAACAGGCCCTTCGGCCCAACAAGCCCACACCGACCCGCCGAAGTGCAACCCACCCCTACATATACCCCTTACCTAACACTACGGGCAATTTAGCATGTCCAATTCACCTGACCCGCACATCTTTGGACTGTGGGAGGAAACCGGAGCACCCGGAGGAAACCCACGCAGACACGGGGAGAACGTGCAAACTCCACACAGTCAGTCGCCTGAGGCGGGAATTGAACCCAGGTCCCTGGCGCTGTGAGGCAGCAGTGCTAACCACTGTGCCACCGTGCTGAACTGTAAAAACGTTTTGAACTGCAAAAGATAATCACCATTGTGTTGTGGACATTTGGCAATGTAACCTTTGCTTAGTATAGCCTGCACCAACTTGCTACCTGAGAATGAACAAAAACATCAAGAGAAGAAGAGGTGTAATATATTTGAATTCCCTGAACGCTATGAACATTATTTCAAAACTTATTGGTACCCATTATAATTTCACTTAAACATGAGTGACATTAAATGCATTACAGTATTAAAATAGTGTGGAAAGCACAATTTAGAACTAAGATTATCTGTAATGATTCCTTGAGTATAAAAGACATGGTCTAAGGTCAATTATAAACAATGTGCTAAGAATGCTAGAGATCTGAAAATGCTGGAGAAATTCCACAGTTCTGGCAGCAGAAAAAACAATATTAACATTTTGAGTCCAATGTGACTCTTCCTTGGAATCACTCCTAGTTCCTGTTACTCCATCACATGCATACACTTATCTGATGGCTATGATTAGACTCCTTACACTGTGGAAATAGGACCTTCGGCCCAACATGTCCTTTATATCTATCCTTTCCCTTCTAAATTGAAAATGATGCAAACCTTCTAGGATGTATCCAAAAATCTGAAAGTATTGATAAATCCACCTCATTAAGGGACAGTAAGATGTGTGTGCAGCCTTAGGCCTTATGGTTACTTCCTTCACCTTTCAGCCTTAGCATGAACATTTATATGTCTGTTTTTAATCATATGGGCAGTTAAACAAAGCAAGGTCTTGAGAACATGTGTTGAAAATATAAATAAATGTGACATTTTAACAGGCTCTTCCAATTCCAACAGATGATAAATAAAACTCAAGTCAGAAACCTATAAACTGACAGAATAATACACTACAAACCAACAAATGTTGATGTTGAAAAATATTTAAAGCAAATAAAAAGGAGTTGGTTTATATTTCAGCAACACACAAAATTTCACCCATTCCAAAAGAGTTTGAAAATATCTCTAAATATTTTCACTTTTGTTTTGCTTTTTCTTCTCACATAATAACCTTTCTTCAAACAATTTGGCTCTTTTCTGCAATAAAGTGGCCATTTATGATGCTATGTCATCCTGAAAGTTTGCAAGCAGTGGATTTTGCCACCAGCAGATCTCTCAAAAAATATTAAGTTAAAAATCACACAACAGCAGGTTATAGTCCAACAGGTTTAATTGGAAGCACACTAGCTTTCGGAGCGACGCTCCTTCATCAGGTGATAGTGGAGGGCTCGATCGTAACAGAATTTCTGTGTTATGATCGAGCTCTCCACCATCACCTGATGAAAGAGCGTCGCTCCGAAAGTTAGTGTGCTTCCAATTAAACCTGTTGGACTATAACCTGCTGTTGTGTGATTTTTAACTTTATACATCCCAGTCCAACACCGGCATCTCCAAATCAAAAAATATTAGTTCATTTAACTCTTGCACTGCTTAAGTCTTCAAAATACTCTCATCAGCCCATATTTGTACAGATGTAAGATAGACAAGAAGAATGTGTAGTTGGGAATGAATCAGGAATTTGTTCTCTCAAAATAGCAGTGAGTCAGTCAAGTTTTTTGGACGTTCAGAATGAGCAAAGAGTGTAGCATAAATCTATGAACAAAAACAGAAATTGATGGAAAAGCGCAGCAGAACTGACAGCTGTGGAGAGAAATCAGAATTAACATTTCAGATCAAATAACCCTTCCTCAGTTCTATGCGTTGTCTGTCCAGATGAGAGGATTTTTTGTTTAACCTTTGATGGGATGTGCACATTGTTGGCTAGGCCAGTGTTTATTGCCCATCCCTCATTGCCCTAGAGAAGATGAACACCTTCTTGAACTGCCGCAGTACATATTGTGTGCACATACAAACAAAGATAGGAAACTGTTGTACTCCCCTTGACATCTATTGTCACAACATCCTCACTAGCTTTTGGTGAAAAAAAGAAAGCAGACAACACCTCACAGAAAAAAAAATGTCCAGGTATTTGTTATCATGCATTCTGCATATTTCAGTAGAGATTCTACAATTTCCAAATATGTAATATCCCAATATCACCAAATATACCATGCACATTAAACATGAAAAATTGATCTAGAAGTTAGCTGATGTATTATACATAGCAAAGAATCATCTTACTTTGGCAGCTGGTCAAGAACATCTTTCTCGGGGGTATTGTGAATGATAATGCGGACTGACTGAGATTGTTATCTGTTCAAGCTATTTCTTTAAAATCATTCCATTTCTTCCCAATGTCCAAACATTTAAACACACGTGTTGCTAAGAAGAACTATATGGCCCACGTCTGAGGTATCTATTTGTTAAATGGACAGTTGCAGCTGATGTCCACCATTTGAAACCAACCTGTCATATATCTGGCAATAATAAGAAGATCACTGTCAATGGGAAGAAACTGGCCAGCTCCAATTCAAAGCATTGTAACACAGAGTGAAATTATTGAATTGATGGTGATGGATTACTTTTTAACCGCTAATTTTGACGTCAGTTATGCTGTTGCAGTGAACATGAGACATGATAAGACAAAGTCAGATTGACCCCAATCGAAATTCATTAATTTGATTATTGTGGGAACACAAGTGTTAATTAAGTGGAAAACAGTTCACCTTTGAAAGGAAGCACTTAGAAAGAAATGGAAGGTTTTAAAGTGCAGTAGGAAACGAAATAACCAAGAAACATGTGATTAATTATAAAGGGGAAGAAAGCAGGTTACTGAGACCAATCCTGGTGATTATCGATACTGTCAGCCCAGAGACCATGGTTAAAAAAAAGTCCAAATGACTATATTCTTTTCTGCGTCTTCCATTTTAAATTGTTTTTCTTTTAAAAATATACAAAATATTTATAAAATGACTAAAACTGATCACGTGATCATATCTCTAGAAGCTTCTGAACCCACACATTATATAGACATTCCAGTAAAGCGGATACAGGGGTATCTTCTTCGAGCTCTGGATTAACAAGGTCATCAAGACTCATGAACATTAAAATGAATACTAATACTTTTACAATTACTTCATCACCTCACAATAGAAAATGTAATAAGACATAAAGCTACACTGATCACCCAAAGACCTTGAAATTAGTCCACTGAGATGGGCAACCAGCATCTGAAAAACTTGGCTTAGTCACATAACTGAAAGCGAAGCTGGTTAAATTACTTAAATATACAATTCTGGGATTCTAAGTCAGTTGCTGTTTGACCTCCAGAGGGACTGCAAATTCAGTTGATTGCCTCCCTTGGCGCCTCCATCTCAGTCTCCAAGTTGCTGAATGGAAAGGACATCACACTCAGCCCCAACCCAGTGAGGAAGTTACTCTTTGCTGCTGACTTCTGGGAAATTATAATGTAGGTTTTACCAAAACGTATCATTTATGATCTATTTCCTCTTCTTAGACTCATAGAGTCATACAGCACAGAAACAGACCCTTTGCTCCAACTAGTCCATGCTGAACAAAATCCCAAACTAAACAAGTCCCATCTGCTGCTCCTGTGCCATATCCTTCCACACATTTCCACTTCATGTATCTATCCAAATGTCTTTTAAACATAATTTTACCCACATCCATCACTTTCTCATAAAGTTGTCTGAGTGCTTTTGTGTGTGCATTGAGTAGTGAAGCTATTGCCTCATGCTGAGAATATTTTGTGAATCAACCCTGTCTTTGATTTCACCTTAAAAGGTTTCTATCATGGGTGGGAATCTGAAAATCAGAGTTTTGGAAATACCCGCCAGCCTCAAGAGACAGGGAATAAAATGGAAAACAGTAAGTAAAAAAAACACTTGGCTGACTCAGGCTTATGATGGATAAGGCAAGCATAATTTAATCCAACCCGATTCCCCCTTCAGCCATGCTAAAAGAGTGTCAGAAAGAATCAGAAATCTCGAAGCTTCCTTTGATTCCATTGTGATTGTGGTCATGGAAATGCAATAACTTGAAACAGGATCCTTATCAATCATGAGAAATATCTGCGGGCCTCATAACCATTCACAATGGCCTTTTAAAGCAGGTCATAGGGACGCCATCTGTTAGGGGTGACATTGTCTTTAATCACTGACAGCGTTGACCATGTTGGGAGTAATGAATCCCTTATCACCTCAGGTTGAGAGCATAGGCTCCAAGATGTATCAGAAATACATACCTTTGCTTTGTTTCCTGTTGGACAGCTGGATACGTATATTGGACAGCAACAATGTACTTTGCAGCAAGTCAAGAACACCTTTTCTAGATGTATTGTGAATGATAATTCAGACTTTCTAGAATTGCAGGGAAATATATCAAAAGTTATGTAATTTCCCAGGGCATCTGTTTAACACTCCAGGTGTGAAGAGACACTAGGGTATTGTACTGTGTGGGTAATGTCGAAGCCTTTACATTAACTGGTTGGGTTAAAGCTGAGAGTGGTGGAATATGCTAGTACTGTTAATTAGGACACAAGAAACAGGAGCAGGAGTAGGCAATTCAGCTTCTCGACTCTGCTCCACCATTTGGCTGCTCCTATTTTGGCTAAATACAGAAGTGAGGGGTGAAAGGGAGCAGTATGTTTTCACTGTGGGGTT
The DNA here is from genome assembly GCF_020745735.1 of Hemiscyllium ocellatum. NCBI lineage: Eukaryota > Metazoa > Chordata > Chondrichthyes > Orectolobiformes > Hemiscylliidae > Hemiscyllium > Hemiscyllium ocellatum. The sequence goes on from NC_083416.1 coordinate 66,771,717, forward strand.
AAATTACAGTTTGAGGGACAAGGCTGGGCATTGTGCAGAAAATTTAGATTTGTGGGTAGCATCAAGCAAGTGAATGTCTGTGTGGAGTTTGCACATTCTTCCCGTGTCTGCGTGGGTTTCCTCCAGGTGCTCTGGTTTCCTCCCACAGTCCAAAGATGTGCAGGCCAGGTGAATTGCCCATGCTAAATTACCCATAGTGTTAGGTGCGTTAATCAGGGGGAATGGGTCTGGGTGGGTTACTCTTCAGAGGGTTGCTGTGGACTTGTTGGGCCGAAGGGCCTGTTTCCATACTGTAGGGAATCTAAGCTAATCTAATCATATCAGTGTACTGTTCATATTTCCATGATTCTCAAATACAATCACAAACATTGTACCCTTGCCAACATCCTTATTCATTCTATTCAAGTCTGAACTCACACATCAATTCAACTGTTATAGCATACTCAGACTGGAGGTTTATGTGTTCCTCACATATGCATTCCACATTCAATTGATCAATAAACAATGTCAATTTATTTGCTGTCCTCCAGCATCAAATATTTTGTATTGGCACAGGAGTTGGCCACTCAGGGAACTAAAGTAGAAACTTTTAGCTTACTTGGGTTTTCTCACTAATTTTGTCGAGAAATGCTGACTTTGACTGCAGAACTGTAAAAGATTAGTTATATGTTATAGTCATGGTAATGATATGGTCGTTTTGAACTTTTGATCATGAAAATCAGTGTACATCTTATATTTGAAGGTATTTTATTTCAGAAGACTGTGATGTGTGTGTGTGTGATTATACATAAACCAAGGTGCATAGACTGAAAGATCCCTACTCCAAGTAAACCAGAACAGATTCCACCCGATGAACAGGCAATTTGGTGATGATGTTCAAATGTCATGCTCATTACTCCAAATTTCCTGGATCAACGCATGATTCACTTATTCGACATGATTTGTATGCGATGACACTATATGAGATTAACAGTGTGCAGCAACAGCTCTTGACAGATAGAGGTAATGGACTGAAACCTTTTATGGTGATGGTACTAGTACAAAGCCACAGAAGACAATTAGATCAACTGTGCATATAAATTTGAATGTTGGAACAGAGATGTCCAGGTAGATCTACTAATGCTTTATTATATCAGCCGGTGACAGAAAGAAAGACTTTTGATGTACATTAGGTGAAATGTAATATTCTGGTCAATTCAGCTTCTCATTGAAAATTAGTAAATGCATATGATAGAATAGAGCACGTGAAGCTTATGATGCACACAACATCAGTGATACATTGAAGATTTGCACAATAAAATTGAAGTCATGTCACTGAAGAAACTGCACCTTGTTGAAGTAATGAACTGTTCTTTGACGTGCAGTTTATTGAGATTAAATTATTCATAATAATGCCCATTATATGTGATTTGTAATCTTAACATTATAGAATAGCTACCTTATTTTAAAATCAGTCAAAGGGGATTTAATTGTCTTTATAACATGTGAAACATATTATACGCTCCAATCTCATGCATGTACTTTCAGGCACTGGCAAGGCAGGAGTCCAGTGAATTTACAAATGACAGGCAAGAGACATGTTCATTATTGAGAATCTCAAATGAAGGGTAAACTGGACAGGGAAGTCGGATAAGTGAGGGGTAAACCAGGAAGTAGTATTTGGTGTCAGGCTTTTAAATTGCAGATGGAAATAAGTGAACTCAATCCAGCAAGTCAACCCTGATGCAATGGGGAGTACGGAATGCCAGGAACAGCACCAAACATGTCTAAAAATGGTTGTTGAGAAGGCTACGGACCCTCACAACATCCCGACAATAGTCCTGAAGATTTGAACTCCACTATAAGCCATGCCCTTTGCCAGGATATTTCAATGCAGCTGCAGTACTGACACCTGCCTGACAATATAATTTCTTTTCATTCATTCATGGGAGGCCAGCATCTATTGCCCATACTAGAGGACAATTCAAAGTCAACAAGATTGTTGTACATCTGGAGTCACATTTGGTCCAGGCCAAGTAAGGAAGACAATTTCCTTCCCTGAAGGGAATTAGTGAACCAGATGGGTTTTTCTAACAATTGACAATAGTCATCATTAGATTAGTAATTCCAATTTTTTGTTTGTTTTCATTGAATTCAGATTCCATCTTCCAACTCAGGTTCAAACCTGGGTTTCCGGGATATTACCTGGGTCTCTGGATTAACAGTCCAGTGATAATACCAATTGGCCATCTGTGGATGAGTGCCATGCCTCTAGGAATTCCCTGGCTGTTCTCTGTTTGGCTTGTCCTATAATAGTAGTATTGTCCCAGTCAAACTCATGTTGCTTGTCATCTGTGAGTTTGGCTTCTAAGGATAGCTAGTCGTGTTGTTTCATGGCTAGTTGGTGTTCACGGATACAGATCATTAGCTGTCTTCCTGTTTGTCCTATGTCGTGTTTTGTGCAGTGCTTGCGTGGGATTTTGTACACTACATTGGTTTTGCTGTCTCAGGCTTGCTGCAGTGCTCCAGTGAAACTCAGCACTTCATTTCTACTTGGGAACCCTACAGACTCAATATCAGCACGGTGGCACAGTGGTTAGCACTGCTGCCTCACAGCGCCAGAGACCTGGGTTCAATTCCCGACTCAGGTGACTGACTGTGTGGAGTTTGCACATTCTCCCCGTGTCTGCGTGGGTTTCCTCCGGGTGCTCCAGTTTTCTCCCACAGTCCAAAGATGTGCAGGTCAGGTAAATTGGCCATGCTAACTTGCCCGTAGTGTTAGGTAAAGGGGTAAATGGGTGGGTTGCGCTTCGGTGGGTCGGTGTGGACTTGTTGGGCCGAAGGGCCTGTTTCCACACTGTAAGTAATCTAATCTAATCTAATCGAGTTCAATACTTTAGGGCCTGAACTCTCCATGGTCTAGCCCCTTACCCCACATACCAGGCCTTGTTAGCATGTAGTCTGTCATTACACACTATCTATTGTTAGCCACTAACAGCCACCATTCACATCTCTTCACCCTCTCAGCCAGATTGTTACCGACTCCTTTGTCTGTCCAACTGGTCTTCTCTCTTTTTGGGCTCTATCCCTTCTTATCATTTACTCCTTACCCCTATCTTTTGCATATAAAGCAACGTTTACCGAGCTACCATCAGATCTGAGGAAGGGTCACTAGTCCTGAAATGTTAACTTTGATTTCTTTTCACAGATGCTGGCAGGCCTGCCGAGTTTTTCCAGCTAATTTTGTTTTCATTAAAATTACTGCAGATTTTTTCAAGGTTGTACACAATAGTCCAGTTGAGAAATCCTGTTACACTTTCTTCTACAAAGTCAATATAAAAATCCTCCAGTTTACCCTTTCAGAGCTTATAGTGTCATTAATTTCATCCTAATGCTCCTTTTCAGTGAACAAAGTGCAAAAGTATCATGTTCGCACTAGATTGTTGAACAAATATCCTGACGGGGAAATATTTGTGGTAGTTGAACAGCAAAAGTGATCATAACTTAAAACAAAAACTCACAAAACAAATCTAACCTTCAGTAATCTACATTACTGAAACGTGATTCACAGAAATGTCATGGTAAAAATTGCATAAAGTAAATTATGTTTCTTGTAAGGACGTCAAGTGTGTTTGTTACAATAGGAGTACAGAACAAATAAAACAACCTTAGTGTAAATAGTAGCTGTAGGTGTTGCATTGACCTGAACTTTATACTAATCCATCTTTAAGACTTCACTAATTATTTTGCTTCAAAACAACAGGCATCATTTGAATAGAGTTATAGAACAAGCTTAGATGCACAATTAGCACAGCTAGTAGCAGAGAGCTGATATTCTTTCATTTCTCAATCTGTATCAAGCTTAGCCTCCTAGCATTCTTCTAAAACTCAACACAGAAACCCCAAAGTCGCTTGTTCTTCCATCAATTCTTGCCCAGGAATACATGAAAGGAGACAGGAACAAAAAATAGAGTTCAGGCATTGGAGAAAGTTGGAGGTGCATGGTTACATCATCTGTTGTTTATAAATCAGAAAAAAACTACGGAATATTAGGGAGATTGAGACTAAGAACACAGTTTAGGTATGCACACGAGAACATCGGTAGTGTTTTCAGCCCTGGCTTGAGTAATGGCTATTGTTTCCATCATTAGAGGGAGAATTTCCACCTCTTCTGGTTTCTTTCCAATTAGCTGCTACTGCCTCTGGGTAGAAGCCATTTTGTTATGTCAAAGAGTTGGAAGTGAGTCAGGCAGTATGGTCTCTTGTAGTGTGGCTGTCATGCTTGACTAGATAGAGCTAAGTGTGAGCTAGGATTTGTTGATGTCAGGCTGGCACTTGCGAATGCTAAGTGTTTATAGGTGAGCTGGAGCTATGAATGTTGGACATGAACTGTGATTACATATTGATAGCTTGGTGGATGAGTGACAGGGATATTGTGCATTAAATAGCGTGTGAGGCAGACGCAGGAGAAGTGAGAAAAAGATTTATTGGAATGAGACCTGAATTAAGAGATTATACCTAACACTAAAGATTGAACAAGCTTGGATTCCTTTCTCTTGAAAGAAAATTATTAAGAGGTGACCAGACAGTAGTCTTTAAATTTGTTAAAGAGTTTGAAGGCTAAATATAGAGAAGGGCATTTTCTGTTTAAACATAAAATGGTTGCTGAAAATTTCAATAGGGAATGCAGAAGAAATACATTAGCCTCCTTGGTTAGGCCACTGTTGGAATATTGCATGCAATTCTAGTCTCCTTCCTATCGGAAAGATATTGTGAAACTTGAAAGGGTTCAGAAAAGATTTACAAGGATGTTGCCAGGGTTGGAGGATTTGAACTATAAGGAGGGGTTGAACAGGCTGGGGCTGTTTTCCCTGGACTGTCGGAGGCTGAGGGGTGACCTTATAGAGGTTTACAAAATTATGAGGGGAATGGATAGGGTAAATAGACAAAGTCTTTTCCCTGGGGTCGCGGAGTCCAGAACTAGAGGGCATAGGTTTAGGGTGAGAAGGAAAAGATATAAAAGTGACCTAAGGGGCAACATTTTCACACAGAGGGTGGTACGTGTATGGAATAAGCTGCCAGAGGAAGTGGTGGAGGCTGGTACAACTGCAACATTTAAGAGGCATTTGGATGGGTATATGAATAGGAAGGGTTTGGTGGGAAATGGGCCGGGTGCTGGCAGGTGGGACGAGATTGGGTTGGGATATCTGGTTGGCGTGGACAGGTTGGACTGAAGGGTCTGTTTCCATGCTGTACATCTCTATGACTCTATGACTCTATAAAGGATCTACTCTGCATCAGTAATTTTCCAGCATTTGGATGGGTATATGAATAAGAAGGGTTTGGAGGGATATGGACCAGGTACTGGCAGATGGGACTAGATTGGTTTGGGATAACTGGTCGGCATGAATGGGTTGGACCGGAGGGTCTGTTTCTATGCTATACATCTCTATGTCTCTATGACTCAGTGTGATTGTCCTCTGGACACTTCTGCAAGGTTTATGGAGACAACAAGTGTAAATTCATATAAGTGGAAGGTAGATAATCACATCACAGAAAAAGTAGAAGGACCTGTTTATAGGTTTTGTTAAATAAGGATGCGATTTGGTGTTGCCTATAGATTTTATCATTACATTTTTAATTCCCAAGTCAAAGTCATCCATGGAAGTGATAAACCCAAGAGTAGTCCCACACAAATCTTGCAGTACACTACTTCCAAACTTTTGCAAGTCTTGATTTGGTAAACCATAGTCGTTGGAATTATTGCTCTTTCTACATTTCAAATGAAATAAACCTGCAATAATATCAGAGCATTTGAGTTCTTTCTATTGGGAAACCCTTTTCAAAAGGACTTCCTTTATCCATATTGTCTGGTTCTCCCACTTACCCAAAATGCACAAACTTAACTTCCCCAGTTGACCCATCATGTCTGCTTGCCCCTGCCCCACCAGATTTATCTCCCCATATCTTGACACCGTCCTGTTCCCCCACTGGTTCAGGAACTCCTCGCATACATTGAGGACACCATTCACACCCTACATCTCCTTCATGACTTTAATTTACCCAGTACCCAACGCCTCATCTTCACCATGTACATTCAGTCCCCATACACATCCATCCATCATGGTGAAGCCTTCCAAGCCCTTTGTTTCCTACTCCGCCACTGACCCAACCAGTACACCTCCACCGACACACTCATTCGATTGGCGGAACTGGTCCTCACCCTTGACAACCTCTCCTTTGAATTCTCCCATTCCCTTCAGACCAAAGGGGTAGCCATGGACCCCTGATGGGCCCCAGCTATGCCTGCCTCTTCATTGAATACATGGAACAGTCCATCTTCCGTAGTTACACTGGCATCATTCCCCACCTTTTCCTCCATTACATTGATAACTGTATCAGCGCCACCTCATGCTCCCAACTGGATATTGAACAGTTCATCAACTTCTCGAACACCTTTCACCCTGACTTCAAGGTCACCTGGACCATTTCAGACACCTCCCTCCCTTCCTGGACCTCTCCATCTCCATTTCCAATAAATGACTCAACATGGACTTCTCCTTCAAACCCACTGACTCCACAGTTACCAGTAAAAATGCTATCCCTTACTCCCAATTCCTCCGCCTACACCGTATCTGCTCCCAGGAAAACCAATTCCACACCAGGGCATCCTAGATGGCCTCCACTTCAAGGACCGTAATTTCCCCTTCCATATGGTCAACGATGCCCTCCAGTGCATCTCCTCCACTTCCCGTAACTCTGCCCCCTGAGCCCTATCCCTTCAACTACAACAAGGATAGAAGCCCTCAGTCCTTCCACCCCACTAATCTCTGGATACAGCACATAATTCTCCACCATTTCCATCACCTACAGTCAGACCCCACCACGAGAGATATATTTGCCTCCCCACCCATATCAGCATTCCACAGAAACCATTCCCTCGGTGACTCCCTCTTTAGATCCACATTCCCAACCAACCCATCTTCCTCACCTGGCACCTTCCCTTGCCGTTGCAAGAAGTGTAAAACCTGCGCCCACACCTCCACCCCCCACCTCCATGCAAGGGCCTAAAGGATCCTTCCACATCTGGCAGAGATTTTCCTGCACCTCCAAACACCTCATCGACTGTGTTTGTTGTCCTCGATGTGGTCTTCTCTACGTTGGGAAGACAAGATTCTATATTGGGGAGACAGGACACCTACTCATGGAATGTTTCAGGGAACATCTCTGGGGCACATGTACCAAACAACCCCACTGTCCCGTGGCCGACCACTTCAGCTTCCCCTCCCACTTCACCAAGGACATGTCGATCCTGGGCCTTCTCGACCGTCAAACCCTAACCACCTGATGTCTGGAGGAAGAACGCCTCCAACCACACAGCATCAATGTCAATTTCACCAGTTTCCTTATCTCCTTTCCCCCACCTCATCCTAGATCCAACCCTCCAACTCAGCACCACCCTCTTCATATGTCCTAAAATTCCATCTTCCTTCTCACCTATTCACTACACCTTCCCCTCCGACCTATCACCATTACTCCACACCTGCATCTATCACCTTCCCATCTTTCCCCCAGCCCCACTCGCACCTTCCTGTTTATCTCTCAGCCCCCTTCACCCCCCACCCGCACCCCCAGACTCCACCTCCTTGCCCCCCCACCCCCCTCCCCACCTCCTCACATTCCTGATGAAAGGCTTATGCCTAAAATGTCTGTTCTCCTGCTCCTTGGATGCTACCTGACTGGCTGTGCTTTTCCAACACCACATTTTTCGTCTCATACTTCAATTGGCATCAAGAAAACTTGATTTCTTGTTCTCCAAAACTGATGTGCAATCAATAAATAATGTGAGTAACACACACTCCATTCCTGACATATAATGGCAGCACCAATTTAATGAGCACCTTGTGACTACACAAACAGAAATCTGAAATATTGCCCTATTAAAGAAACTTTTATAGGGTTATGGGGTAAAAAGATGGCATGGGACTAATTGGCTAACTATTTCAAACTGACAGGTATGACAGAATTGTAGAAATGCTAAAGTGGAAGCAGGTCATTTGGCCTATCAAGTTCACACCAGCACTGTGAAGGGCATCCCACCCAGACCCACCCTGTCCTTCTAAGCCTGCATTTCCCATGGCTAATCCAGCCAGCTGGCACTTCCCTGAACATTATGTGCAGTTTCACATGGCCAATCCATCTTACTTGCACATCTTTGGTCTCTAGGAAGAAACTGGGGTACCCAGAAGAAACCCATGTAGACACTGGGAGAATGTGCAAACTCCACACAAACAGCCTCCGGAGGGTGGAGTCGAATGCAAGTCCCTGGTGCTGTAATGCAACAGAGTTAACCACTGAGCCATGATGCCACCCCAATGATCCAATGATGGTCCAATGATCTCCAAAGGTGCAGTCAGGTTTAACAATTCTCTCTGAAACAACAAAATTCAGCACAACAAAAGAGTATTGCATTAGTCATGTCATTGCTGTTGTTTTATTGGCTTTCATCCAAATTTTGGAATTTATCATTTTTGGAGCAGTTGTGACAGTCATCATAATTTAATTCTAAGATCCAAACATTTTGTGACAAATAATATTATACCTTGCACCAAATTGAAGGCAGAAATACAACTGGTAGATTACAGGGATGGCCATAAATGGCATTTGCTGACATTGAAAAAATAATTTGAATCTCTTATCTGGATCACTATTTTGTAGCACATTGAGAAATATTTGATATCTTTCCGTGTACCCCAGCTTTTAAGCCTAGAACCATTCTTCCTGTCTCAACTGTTCTGAACAAATCTTATTGCCTTCCAATATATTTTGTCACTTCAGGCAACCAGATGATGTAGATGGAAAGTGTGACTATGACCAATGTAGGGTTACAGCAAGTACTCAAATTGATTTAAAACAACTCCACGCAGATTTTGATCAAGTACTTGACTCCAGGCAATATCTAATAAAAACTTGTATGTATTCAACTACAAAAGATCGACACTGATTTAAGGATTTATATCTATGTGATAAAATCTATTTTTGAAGCTCGCGTAAATGTGTTTAAAAGTCATCAAAACAAGCCACTAGTACATTGTCCATCACAAGCAACGTTCCACAAAAGGCAAGATTCTTTGTCAGTGACTGAACTGCAGCTTTTTCAAGCTTGCAAATGCACATACACAGTGATTAACTTTTTGGAAGGCTTTGTGAAATTTCAGATATTCATAAATACTAATCCCAATTAGCCAAGGAGATTTTCATGGTTCTCTATCTTTAAAAAGATCAGCAAGTACTGCATTCCCATCTCCCTTTCATTATAATACATTCCCATTTCTTTCACACTATACTGACAGGCAGGTGCTTACAATTGGCTGTTTTGCAATCAGAATCATGGGATATTGTGAATTGAATGAAAATGAATGAAATTGAATTGAATTAGATTTATTGTCACATGCACACACATGAGGATAGTGATAAGGATACAAGTCACCACTTATATGCCATCTTAGATACAAAGGTATCTGGGTTCAGAATCTTAGATATAAGATTGTAGGCATTGTTTGGTAGGGTTTCTTACATTGCTTTTGACAATTTACACAATCTCATTCATACCAGTTACATTAAGTGTCTGTCCCATTCCACACTAAATCTACCTTGTACATTGTCTTGTGTGCACTTTGAAACATTGTTGTTTGGAAAATTACTGATGCCGAGTAGATCCGCTTTAGAGTCATAGAGTCATAGAGATGTACAGCATGGAAACAGACCCTTCAGTCCAACCTGTCCACCCCGATCAAATATCCCAACCCAATCTCGTCCCACCTGCCAGCACCTGGCCCATTTCCCACCAAACCCTTCCTATTCATATACCCATCCAAATGCCTCTTAAATGTTACAGTTGTACCTGCCTCCACCACATCCTTTGGCAGCTCATTCCATACATGTACCACCCTCTCTGTGAAAATGTTGCCCCTTAGGTCTCTTTTATATCTTTCCCCTCTCAGCCTAAACCTATGCCCTCTAGTGCTGGACTCCCCGATCCAAGGGAAAAGACTTTGTCTATTTATCCTATCCATGCCCCTCATAATTTTGTAAACCTCTATAAGGTCACTCCTCAGCCTCCGACGCTCCAGGGAAAACAGCCCAGCCTGTTCAGCCTCTCTCTATAGCTCAAATCCTCCAACTCTGACAACATCCTTGTAAATTTTTTCTAAACCTTTTCAAGTTTCACAACATCTTTCCGATAGAAAGGAGACCAGAATTGCACGTAATATTCCAACAGTGGCCTAACCAATGTCCTGTACAGCCACAACATGACCTCCCAACTCCTGTACTCAATACTCTGACCAATAAAGAAAAGCATACCAAACACCTTTTTCACTATCCTATCTACTTGCTATTCCACTTTCAAGGAGCTATGAACCTGCACTCCAAGGTCTCTTTGTTCAGCAACACTCCCTGTATAATTGATTGTTGAAACAATACAACTAAATGGTGTAATAAATACATTCAGCAATCTTGACTCATGCTTTAAGTGTATCTGCAAAACCCAATGTAGAATCCAATTTTGTGAAAAACTTGATTATTGCCACTTTTGCTGAACTATTTCATTCATGAAAGAAATTGCATAGATTTATCTTTTTTTCTATAACAGCGTGATCCATTATATAGTCTTATTTCTCCAATTGCCTTGGGAACAATAGCCAGCTCTAAGCACGATTGTGTTAATTCTGTCAATGACAATATGACCCCCTTCCAATTATGCCGAGAAACTGAAATTTTACCTTTCCCAACAAAGGATAAGGAATTTTCCTGGGATTGTAAAAACAGCTGGGTTTAGTGTATTATTATAAGAAAATGTTATATTCTTGCTTTTATTCGCCTTTGTCTTTGAATAGCACTGGAAACTCCTGACAAAATTTTCTCTCCACTTCATTCTGAAGTGCTGCATCCAATCTATCTAACAGGCCTAGATAAATACACGAATTCTGCTTGACAATGAATTATTTCAGTTTTTCAGTGTAGATTACCTCACTGACATCTCCTTGAGGTTTATGGTGATTTGTCTACATACCTGAAAATCTATACTCCTGGACCTTGGAGTTTTATGTTTGTTGGTCAGACTCTCACAGACTTCAATAATGAAACGTTTCAGACTAAACTCTGCTTCAAACACTTGTGCCTTCAAGCTAATGGCCCACAATCTGTCTTGACTCTCTTTGACCTTATCTAGAAATGCTCTCTTCACCTTTTGTTTCATACCTTTAATTTCTTGATTTTTTTCCCCCCAGCTATACAGTTTTAATTTCTTTGAAGAAAACATCTTCTTTGTGTTAGGGGTGATGAAGGCGCTACAGTGTTTTTTTTTAAACTTTGACACTGTTCATACTACCCCACTTAGCTGCTGCTGCTAGATATTCTTTGTGTTTGTGATTTTGGTTTTATCCACACCTTGTACAACCTAATATGATCAATGATGTTGATTTGTGCTCTTTGGGCATTTTGGTGATTTTTCAGGAATAAAACAACACCATTTTGAGGCCTAACCATCCAACCTGGTCAGAGAATCCCTGAATTTTTTTTGCAGAATTATCAATTTTGAGCCCTGACTTCTTTCTATGCACTGACCTGCTCTATCTGTTCTGATGTTAAATTTTCCTTGGATTGGAGAAGTCTGACAACTCTTTACCTCTCTCAGTAACTAGTATATGGTCTCAAGTTAATGCACCTTTCAAAGCTTCATACCTACAACATTCTACTGTTCAATGGGAATCCACTAAAAAGAGTTCCATTGATTCTCCCAAATCACTGTTACTAAATTTCTTTTGAAGCTAAACTGTGCATTGAATGTTTTAATCAATGCATAATTCTGAAGCTTCCACTTTCAAATCTTCTACTTTTGGATTTGAGTGGACTTTCTAAATTATCAAATGGCTGTAATAATAGCAGATTCTCTACCAAAGATGCTTTTCCTTTGGAATATTACACCTCATTGATTTGGGTGAGAACTTGGCTTCCTTTCCTACTGTCAAAGTGTTCTGTTTGCTCTCCGTGCTATTGCTAGTTTGTGGTTTGGATTCAATGGTTCTTTTCTTGGCCTTCTCGTTTTCCAGCTTCCTACTTTGAAAGCTTCCATATTCCATATCCTGTCTTTTGAGGTTTCTTATCTTGTTCAGTTGTGCCTTTGAAGTCTTCTGATGTGTTATCCTGCCTTTGGCATCCCCCTATTTCAGGTGTGTCCTGTTAATTGGTTGTTTTGTACCTTCAGATCCTAGCTCTGGAGACTTTATTTTCCCCTACATGCCACCATGTTTTCTCTTGTGCTTGAAGCTAATACCACAATCTAGACTTTGAGATGCTTTTCATGAGTATCTTGTTGTGTCTGATATTGCTGTGTCCTTCCACTTCTGACGTATTGTAACAATCTTTATTTACATCTGTATATTACAAATGACTGAATACCGCTATCTAGGGTAGTGTCCAAGACTGTCCATTTTACACACTCCTTCTAGTCAGATTCTTCTCTCCTACTGATCTCAGAGTCATGCCGCCAGCTACATTGTCATCATTTGCATATCTCATTGTACTACAGCTACAGGGACTCAACAAATTGCCCTTAGATTGTCTTGTACTTCCAGTTATTCTTAAGAATAAACTCATGGAGTTTCATTTCTGATGACAAGTGCTTTACTTCCACCTTGTTGTGAGAGTCTTGTTAGAAGCATTAAGAAAAGTTCAAAGTAGTTTGGGAAATTTAATATAACATTTTAATAGATTTTTTTTTGGTCATCTTTATATCTTTTCCTATTTTCACATTTTGAAACCATCATCTTTCACTGGGTGTAGATGCCACAGTATCTGTATTGCAAAGCAATGTTACACTTTTCATGCCATTGGAAACCCATTTAATACTAGCCAGAGCCAGGTGATTTAAAGGTTATAATTCAGTCACTGAGAACTAAAAATACTTTAAGCGCAGCAAAGGCAATTTGTAAATGTCAGCATTTGAGATTGAACTGTGAGCCACTAAACTCAGTGTATTTGTTTCTTTTTATATACAATAATACAAATTTCTATGTGTACCTTTTGAATGTACCAAATACATTGTGATGTATTTGGTACAGTGTGATGGAGGACCATAGTTTTAACACAAGTTCCATGTATCATCATGAAAGATGGCACTATTTTGAAAAGGAAATTGTGGTGGTAGAAAATGCTGTTACCACCAGTTTACTTTTTTATATTGACTGTCATTTGTAACAGTAATATCTGCTGATTTACTTTTTACTATGAATTGTATGTAATGTAATTAATGCACACTGCCATATAAAAACATGACTATGTAAACATAACTATTACATCTGTCTTACATTATTGTTGAAACTATGTTGATAATCTGATAAAATATTACTGTTAGTAGTTAGTTAATGGGTTTAAAATGTTCAAGTTTGGCACCTTTAAAATTACAGAAGAAGCAAACTCTACAAAGGAATTAGATGCTGACAGATGATTACCGTTTCAGACATTCTGCAAGCAAAACACCAATTAATTGGCATTGACGGGATAAATGTTCTTGTATCATTTCCATGCCAGCGGTGATATCCTTACTACCATATGCCATAAGTTACGCACAAACCTGGATCGCTACCAATCATCCTCTGGTAGGGAACATAGGAACTGCCACAGATTCTTGTGTCACAAACTGCAAACTCCAAGTAGCCAATTACATGGTATCTCTCATTCCACATTATGCAACAGTAAATGAAAGGCCGCAGATGAATGATGAATAAGAAACATCTATTGCATCCAAAATGAGAATCAGAAGTTATTCATTGAATCTGTATTACTGAACAATATCCTTAGGTTATATACATAACAGAATTCACACACATTGAAGTTCATGCTCATCACCACAATATATTATCTTCATTGAATTCCAAAGAAAACCTTTCTATCAACAACCAGGCTAATACCCAAAGCATAGTTATTGTTACAGTCAACACATAATCCTTTCAACCTGAGCTAATTAGCTGTGTTTGATCTGTATATGTGATGTGTCAAATATTTGAGGAGTGACATGTAATGTTGCTCTGTTTTTCTCCTCACCTACATCAGCAGACCTCCTGAGCATTTCCAGCCCCTTCTATTTTATTTTTATTTCAGGTTTCCATCATCTGCAGTATTTTTGCTTTTGATAACCCATACAGGTGTACAATTCAATCATGGAATGCAACATCGAAAAACACCTTCCAGGTGTGTCAGCGTGAAAATTATGCTCTGAAGAATTTCAAGGAAACTTTCAAATGACCATTTGTATGATCAGGTTTTAGTAGATATACTCGAAGAAACAAATTGGTTTTGGATCTTAATGACGTTTGTTAGATGGTCAATGTTTCCATTCAGTTGTAAACTAAATTGTGTGTTTTATAAACATAGCATTGGTGGTGAACCATTTTTAAATGGTTCAAAAGCGAAATAATATTTAGCTTGTGCATCAAACAGGTGGGGTGACAAATTTCAGAAATCCATTTAAACAAATGACTCAAAATATATCATGTAATTCTTTTTTTTTCACAAAGATTGTTACACACCTTCTCTCAGATTTGGTGTTTGTGCCTTCTGCACTGCTTCTCAGTACATGTTTTGTTGGCCATTTCGGACCATCTACAAAAGCATTGGTGGTGCAACTGCCTGAGGGAATAGAAGGAATCAAGTTACTTACCAACACTGAAAGATCATCATTTTTTTTGTACATCCCTCATGCAGAGAAATCGGTAATGTGTCTTATGCTTGAACTACAGCAGCATTTGTGCTAAATGTGGATTCTCCTGCTCTATTAGAAATTCCAGCAATTTTCCACAGTGACAATGAAGGATCAGTGATAGAATTCAATTCATATTGGTGTTTGAATTCATGGAGAATTGCAAGTAAGGTATTACTCCTCTGCTCTGTAGATCACATAGGACAGAAGTACTGTTGAAAAAAACCTACTGCCCTAAAAGCACTTAACACCTTGTACAAATTATGTTTAAATTATCTGTGTTCTTTGCTAGGATTGCTCTTGGGAATATAATTCATTCTAATTTATCAAAACTGTTTCCTTTTACTCGACTGTACACAAAGATTATCTTCAACACAACTTTGAAAGACCACTTACAATCTTTTTCAAAACAAAAATAAAAATACTTAAGCAGGACAGGTTTACAGGGTTCAGCAGTAAATTTAATTTGCTTTGGAAAAGGAATTTAAAGACAATGACTTGTGACGAAAAGATTAGGTTAAGTACCGTATTCAATTCCTGTAATGCAGGTGCCATGATTGCACGTAACGATCAAATGAAAACAAACAATGCTCAGCTGAATTTCCATCACTTGCTTGAGTACCACCTGACCAAGTTAAAGCTTGAGCCTTCAAATTAGATGACACAAGGTTCAATCCCAATTTCTTCATTCCCATGTGTTGGCTGGTAAGAGTGACAAGCAAATTGCACTTGGGTAGCAGAAGTGCTGCTCCGTTACTGACATAAATCCATTGTAAGCATTAATTGGACAGCTGCAGTCCTGAAGCCAGTGACTGAAAATGATGAAAATGGAAGTGTTTTACTCGTCGCCCTAGTTATTCCATTACTGATCTGCAGAACAATTTCTATTATGGGTATTGGAACTGGGATTATCCAGTAATATAAATAAAAACACGGACAGAGGTGTCTGAAAGTGTGGGAGGGGCCTGGACACATCAGCAACTTTTAAACATGGAAAATAATTAATATTTACATGGGAGGCCAAAACTACAGGTTATAAATGCAGCTACCTATAAGAAAATTCATAAGAATCCTCTTTGGTCAAAAGTGTGGAAAGCATCTGAAACTCATTACCATGGAAATTTATTGATTTGGGTAGCATAGAAACATTTAAAAAGAAGCTATAGAGAGTAATAAAGAAAAGAGACAAAGAACATAAGGACAAAGTCAGGTAGGAAAAGGCTTGTGAGGAGAATAGACACATCGGTATAGACCATTTCGGCTGAATGACCTGTTTCTGTATGATACATTCTATGTCCGTCTATTTAAAATCAGAATTTAGATCCCACTTGCAAGATGTGCTACAATCTTGAAACTCCCAGATTGTAATACATACAAGATCGAAATGCTTATGGTTAAAGTACAGAGAAATATATGGTGGCTTCCTGCCTCTATTCCTGATAAAGGGCTTTTGCCCGAAACATTGATTTTCCTGCTCTTTGTGCTTTTCCAGCACCACTCTGATCTAAACTCTGGTTTCCAGCATTTGCAGTCCTCACTTTTGCCTATATATAATGGTTGTCAGTCAATCCAGGATTGGCTATTTCTATCTTTATGTGACCATGCCCTCAGTATGTTGGAAATACTCTGACTGGCACAAATGTCCTGAGGTTGCATTCTGTCACTTACAGCCCTTTCTCACACATACTGTCCTATCAGAGCAAATTTACTCATGTCAGATAACCCAGAAGTACATTTAGTACAAGGGTTATTTTAGTTACGAATTTGAAGCACTGCAGAAGAGCTTCCTTCTTTGAAACTCTTGGTATACATAGCATTAATTGGTTATGATGAGTTAATAAACACCAAATCTT
This sequence comes from Hemiscyllium ocellatum, assembly GCF_020745735.1. Lineage (NCBI taxonomy): Eukaryota > Metazoa > Chordata > Chondrichthyes > Orectolobiformes > Hemiscylliidae > Hemiscyllium > Hemiscyllium ocellatum. Next base: position 66,788,310 of record NC_083416.1, read on the forward strand.
TTTTATTCAATACATGGGAACTATACAATATTTCATAAAATTTATCATCTGTATTTTTAGAAGATTGCTGTTTCCTCATTTTTCATATATCTCATACATGTAAATACGTTCTACCAACATCTTGCCAGTCAGTTCCATTGTCATGGTGGAATGGAAATCTTTCTTTTGATAACATGTTAAACTAAGGATCTTTCTACTATAAGACCATAAGATATAGGGGAAGAAGCAGCATTCGGCCTATAGAGTCTGCTTTGAAATAGAGTAGGATTATGGGTAATCTGATAATTCTACACCACTGCTTTACCCCATAACCTTGAACTCCCTGAGTGAAAATCTGTTGATCTTAACTTTGAATATACTTCACGACCTAGCCTCTTCAGCTTTCTACAGTAAATAATTCCACAGGTTGTCTATTTTCTGAGAAGGAAAAGATAATGTTCTTCTTGTCTTGAAATTAAATGGGTGACACCTTACTCTGAGATTATATCTTCTGATCCTTGACTCTGCTCATTAAACATAATTTGCCTCTCTATTGCTACGGAGAATGCACCCGGTTTAAAGTTTGAGCAAAGCCTGGCAATCAACTATTAATCAACGTTATTCGATGCAACATTAATTAATCTCTGTGGAAACACCTCAATCAATTCGAATATGGTTATCAACTAATCGGCCATCTCATTATCCACAATAAATATTGGTTTCCCCCTTGAATTGATATTCTTGTGAATTGTCCACAGTAATTCCTAAGGAAAATAGGTGACCCATCTGAACCAGGTATGAGAAGGTTCATCTTTGTCAATGAACATCCAATTTAATTCAGGCTTGATACAGGAGCAAACTTCACTGTATTATCTGACAAACCTGCTTGGCTGACAAACAAAGCTCCAATTTACATAATGGATGTTCCTTGGTGAAGGTGGAGCAATCCTCAAAATTAAAAAGAATGCTAATATTGTCATTTAGACATCATGAAAAAATCATTATTTCAGAGAACTTGCACATGTCATTTAAGATGGTATGTTTCATTTGTAAAATTTGAAATTTGATAAACAGGGTGAATGTTCTTAGAAAACAACGACTACAGACCAGCATTGCACACATTAGCCAGAAAAAGGCTTAATAAGCCTCTTAAGAATCTTTGTTGAACCCAAGCAACTGTACGCCCCAGTTAAAATCATTTACATTCGGGCTCAACTCTTGAAGATTCCCAGTGATAGGAGAAGTGCCCTACAAATTAAGAAAATTAAGTCTGACATTTCAGATGTAAACTGTTTTACTCTTTCCTAAAATACTAAACAATATATAAAAAAGTAAAGCTTCACAAATGTTAACTAATGTTATATACTGGGAGTGTAATTTCTTAGATGTGCATACCTTTGATCAAAGATGACACGCCAATGTCACTGGCCATTCCATTTGAATAAGGAACAGAGTTATCTATCACATGGTCCATGAATCCAACTTCATATTCTTTGAATAATGGTGCCACTTGATAGACTTCACAACACGATTATCGTAATACTCTTTTGAGTCTAGCAATTAAAACTATTTTTGTAAATCTGCAAAGTGATGAAGTAAATCAAAGAGACCAGCATCTGATTTTGATTGCAGAAATATAATAGAGATATTCAAATCTTAAGCACAGGGCAGTTTTGAGCTGCCTTATATGACCACAGCAAGTATATTTGTTCACGTGAGTTGAATTAAAGCTGCATCGTATATTAGGGATTAATCCATTGCCCTATTTTAAATCCAGCCATGATTGCAATACAAAGGCATAAATTGATAAAAGGCAAGTTCAGGATTTATGTTTAACTCACTTCACACAAATAAACCTCAACACCTGGGTAATGGAATAAAGTAATATCGAGATGTGGTTATGTGCTCTAATAAAGGCAAAGATTGGACAGGCTCCTGGTTAAAAATGAGTCAAAATGGCTACATAGTCTGCTTCACCTGTACCTAGCAATGTGATCTTTATGAAGGAACTTGTCTTAGGTGAGAATCACATGTCCAACAGTGATAATGCTGCTTTGGAAGATTCAACTTGCCAATCATTCAATCAATTCGGTACAGGAAACCTAGCTTGACCACGCCACCTAAAAAGAACCATTAAATCAGTTGTCATTATAATCGAAAAAATCATGGTCATCTTGAGACAAATGCTTAAAAGATTACACTCCAATCCTACTTATCCCATGCACAAGAGAAATGTGTGAGATGTAGAAAGAATGGAAATATTTCACAGGCAATTTCCCATAGACACTCTTTGAAACAACACTTTCAATTAAACATTTTCAGTTTTGACAGAATGTTTAGTAAGTTAGGTCCTGATTACATATTTCATGAATATGCAACATAAAGTTAAATATTCTGATAATTTCTGGATTTGTGTGTTTACTTGAAATGAATTCCCTGTATTGTTATCAATACTGGCCACCAGTAATTAGATATTTTTTCTTTATTTTCTTTACATGAGACTGAAATGAGTTCAAGTGTAAAACTTGTCAAAGGCAGGAGCTCATCAGAAAGCATGCAAATGAATGCCATAAGTATTATTAAGTACTATTTAAACCTGAGCATTTTGCAGTCTACCTACAGGAGACATGACCAGACTCTTCAGAATGGGAGAAGGGCAACATCAGCTTCAGTAAGTGTACCTAAATCCTGGGGATTTTGATTTTGATTGGATTTGATTTATTATTGTCACATGTACCTAGGTATAGTGAAAAGTTGTGTTTTGCATGCGGTACAAGCATATCTCACTATACAAAGTGTATAATAGTGAGGAATACAATGCTAAGGCTGCAAAGAGGGTGCACAGCCAATGAGATCTTAAAGTTGAAATTTGAGGGGTCCATTCAGAAGTCTAATAACAGCAGGGAAGAAGCTGTTCTTGAATCTGTTGCTACAAGTGTTTAAGCTGTTGTAACATGTGTTTAAGCTGTTGTATCTTCTGCTTCATGGAAGAGGTTGAAAGAAATTATAAACAGGGTGGGATAGGTCTTTGCTGATGTTGTCTGTCTTCCCAAGGCAGCATGAAGTAGAGATGGAGTCAATGGAGTATCAGGAATTAGTAACAAAATATAAAAAAAAATCAAAGGTTATCATCTCTGAAGTAATACCTAAACCATGTGCAAACTGGCAAAAAGATTTCAAAATTAGGAAAGTAAACATATTGCTACAGGAGAGGAATGGGAAAGAAGAGTTCCATTTTGTGGGGGCCTGGCATCAATATTGGGGCAGCAGAAAGTGTACCATTGGGATGGGGTCTACCTGTGACCAGGAACCAGCATTTTGGCACAAAGGATAAAGAGGGTGGTACAAAGTAATTTAAGTTCATTAAAAGGGTAAACAGTTCAGGAGAGGTTATTAAAGTTTCCAGAACAAGTAATAGGACAGAAAGTATGGAAATGGTCAGAAAGCTAACTTCAGGCACAGCAGATAATGGGACAGCTATGAGAAGGGAGGCCATCAATGCACAACTGAAAGTGTTGTACTTAAATGCACAGTATAAGAAACAAGATAAATGAGCTTGTAGCTCAAGATTGAAAGTGGCTGGCATGTCATTGTGGGCATCACAGAGATGTGACTGCAAAGGGATCAGGGCTAGGAACTAAATATCTACAGATATATGAACTATCGAGAGGACAAGCAGATGGGTAGAGGGTGTGTGGTTGCTTTGTTAGAAAAAAACAGGAAATTAAATCAATAGCAAGCGATCAAGTCAAACGCTGCAAACAAGAATGTCCTAAGGCACGGTACATTGGCAAAACCGAGCAGGAGCTACAGCAACGGATTAATGGACACCACGCAACAATCAACCGACAGGAGTGTTCCCTCCGAGTTGGGTAACACTTCAGCAGTCTGGGACATTTGACCTCGGACCTTCAAGTGACCATCCTCCAAGGCGATTTCGGGACAGGCAACAACACAAAGTGGCCAAGCAGAAGCTGACAGCCAAGTTCAGTACCAATGGGGATGGCCTCAACCGGAACCTTGGCTTCATGTCATTCTACAGTTGAACCCTCTGCACTACACACACACACACGCACACGCGCACACACACACACGCACACACATACACAGACACAAACACTCACACAGACCCTCTCTCTCACACACATGCTCTCTGTCATAAGCTCACATTTACACACTCACACACTCTCTCACCAAGTTATAGCCTTTACACTCACACTCATACACATAGACACACTTTCTTACAGACACTCATACCACCCCACACACATATAACTTTGTGGGGTGAATTTGTACTTGCAACATTACATTTTATTTTGCTCTAAAACTGCATGGATCCCTGTAAGATTCTGTAAATCCCTTTTTTTAGAAATAGAATCAGTTTGAACATTGGGGCACAGACAGCCTCACACAGGGCACCTCACTCCTTCAATGCATTATCTGGGCCGACATGGCACCTATGGTTAAAGTGCACTTGAGAATGTAACTTATAAAAAATACTGCTTGGACATACATATGAAAGAACTGAAAGCAACATAGTCATTTTAAAAGATGAAAGAATTAACAAACAATCCAGGTGTTTTTCAATACTGTACATAATTTCAGTTGCACCACACTGTAAACATTTTGCTATAAATTCTGTGTCTTACAATCTTATACACCACAACCTGCTCCTGATGAAGGAGCAGCACTCTGAAAGCTAGTGCTTCCAAACAAAGCTGTTGAACTATAACCTGCTGCTGTGTGATGTTTAACTTTGTTTTTCTTCATTGTAGCAAAACATACATTGACCATGGAAAGGTCCCAGCTTATTGATCTTTTACATCACAGGCTCTAAATAAACAAGTACATTCATGGAATAGATTATCCTGAAAAGAATTATTTACAGTGGATAACCCTCACTTAACCCTCACTTAACCCTCTGGGACAAAGATAAAACATTGAGAGCTTATTTGAATAGAGAAAGCAGGGTCAACATTTTAGGTCGTCCAATGACCCATCTTCAAACCTGGAACATGAAGTTGAGTTCTGAAGAAGAGTCACTGGACCTGAAACATTAACTCTGCTTTCTCCCCACATATGCTGTCAGACCTGCAGAGTTTCTCTAGCAATTTCTGTTTTTGTTTCAGACTTCCAGCAACCACTGTTCTTGGGTTATTGTTTGCTGTGAATTCCAATTCTTGAATTCCAACCCCACTATCTCACATTGTTTGTCAGTGTGGGAGAAGAGGGAGAATGGAATGGAATTACACTTTGCACATCATCTAAGAGTAAAACTGCTTTTAGTCAGAAGCTCATGCGTCAATCTGCTTCTTGCATTGCTTGATGAATATTTTGAAGGAGACTGCTGGGGTTTTAATTGACTGAATTTGATGATACTGCTATTTGTGGATGTCCTTAACTCAGAGCCAGGTGACCTGCATTCAGGTCCTACCTGTTGTAGAGGTGTGCAGTAACATCTCTGAACAGGTTGACGAGAGAAGATCGATCTGAATAAAAGTCCACATTATCATGTGGATGCTAACAGCACTGTCTGCTGAAATAGACTTTTCTTTAGATTGAAGATGCTTCAAATTGTTGACTTTGCAAATGTGAGTTCAATTCTGTTCACAGTCAATTGACTAACAGTTGAAATTTTACATTTGTTTAGTGATACAAAAACACATTGTAATGTTTCTCAGGATGCATTTTACATAATAATGTAACTGGAGAGTCACACTGAGCCCTAATTCCCAACTTCTTAATTTAGTGCAAAGCTGGGTACCAGCACTGAAGGTAAAAACAATTACTGCAGATGCTGGAAACCAGATTCTGGAGTAGAGTGGTGCTGGAAAAGCACAGCCGTTCAGGCAGCATCCGAGGAGCAGTAAAATCGATGTTTGGGCAAAAGCCCTTCATCAGGAATACAGGCAGAGTGCCTGAAGGGTGGAGAGATAAATGAGAGAAGGGTGGGGGTGGGGAGAAAGTAGCATAGAGTACAATAGGTGAGTGAGGGAGGAGATGAAGGTGATAGGTCAGGGAGGAGGGTGGAGTGGATAGGTGGAAATGAAGATAAGCAGGTAGGACAAGTCATGGGGACAGTGCTGAATTGGAAGTTTGAGACTGGGGTGAGGTGGGGGAAGGGGAAATGAGGAAACTGTTGAAGTCCACATTGATGCCCTGGGGTTGAAGTGTTCTGAGGCAGAAGGTGAGGCATTCTTCCTTCAGGCGTTGGGTGGTGAGGGAGCGGCGGTGAAGGAGGCCCAGGATGCTGACCCCACCTTCTGAGTAGCACTGTCTTGATGATTCCAGTCTTGAGGACTTATGGCCAGACACCACCAGCAGGTGGCAATGGCTGGAGTGAGCTTGAGACTGAGGAATTGGTCAGCATCTGTGGAATCTTCCATCAGTGAACAGTGCCTTTATTAGATTGTCATCGACAGAATTAGAGGCTTCAAGGGTATGTTGAAATAGATTTCATGTTGGTAGTATTATCTGAAGGTAATATTGATTTCCACAATTGGCGATATTGTCAGTTGTTCCTGTCTGTGTTGTCAAGCTCTTCTTTATGGATTGCATTTGGTGTTTCAGAATTTGCATTTCTTGATGCGCCACAGTCAAGTTTTGTTCCAGATTAGCCACTTACAACAAATCTTCTTGGCATTTGTTTCGTTCTTTAAGACTCTCTAATTCATTTTGAAGATTTTAGTTTTAAATTACTTGAATTATTTTATCTGTATCAACATTTTGATCCTCTATTGATTTGCTGCATTTTTATCCTTTATAACCTGCTTCAGTAATTGAAATGAAAATAAAACATAGTGGAGACATTCAGCAGGGTTGGTAGTATTCTTGGAGGGAGTTACAATTTTACGTCTGATGTAATTCCTCTTCAGCAAAGAAAAGGATGGAAAATGATAGTTTTTTTATGCTGTTGACAGACAAAGTGTAGGAATGAGAGGAGCAGACTATGACGCTTTTCAGAGTGGAAAACAAAGTGAGTGTTAATGGTAATAAGGAACAAATTGAGGTATAAAATGGGTGTAAGTGATAGATGTGAAAAGGAAAAAATGGGTCCGCTCTGAGTGTAAACCCACAAGACACAAACAAGACATTGATGGGTTATAATCAAAATGCTCTGAAGTTCAATTCAATGTTGAGTCTTGAAAGCCTTAAATTTCCTAAGTAGAAAATAAAGTGGATTTTCCTGTTTGTATTGGGCTAAGTTGAAACACTACAACAGGAACAGGAAAGAAAAGTTGGCATGGGAGCAAGATGGTATATTGAAATGATTGGGGTGATTCTTAGTGCCAGATTGGATGCCTGCTTTGCAAGACATCTCCAATCAATGTTTAGTCTCACCAATGCAAAGGCGATCAAATTATGAGCAGTGAATACAGAATACAGTGAAGTAGATTCAAAGAAATCATGCCTCACTGGAAAGTATGTTTGGTGCCTTGGACTCTAAGGAGAAAGGAATCGAAAAGGCAATTGTTACACCTTCTTTGATTGTACCGAAAGGTGCCATGTGAAGAGGGATGCTGAGTAACAAAGAATGAAAGAAGAATGAAACACAGGAGGGCAGGATGCTAGAGTACATTAGCGGGTAGTATTGCAATATTGCCTTAAGACCTGGACATTGAATGAGCCAAGGACCAAGATGTGACTTCATGACCAATTGGCATATGCAATCCTACAGAAGCAAGCTGGAAGAGAATGTGTCTGTCATTATCTGTAATCATAAATTGTAATCTGAGTTAAGTAAAACTTCATGAGACCTTCAAGTAAACTGAATCCATGCTATGTAATCCACATTGTTCACCAACAACACTAGAAATATGATGTGGTAATCAACCCAAGTGACTTTTCTTAAGAAATAGCTTTTTTTGGAGCGGCTTCTGGTGGTGCTCACTAAGGAACAGGCAATACTGGATTTAATGTTGTGCATTGAGGCAGACTTAATAAAGGAGCTTAAGGTGAAGGAACCTTTAGGAGGCAGTGATCATAATATGGTAGAATTTACTGTGCAATTTGAGAGGGAGAACATAGAATTAGAGGTAACAGTATTGCAGTTACATAAAGGCACCTACAGAGGCATGATGGAGGAGCTGGGTAGAATTGACTGGGAGAGGAGCCTAACAGGAACAGCAGTGGAACAGCAATGGCAGGAGTTTCTGGGAGTAATTCAGGAGAAACAGCAGAGATTCATCCTGAGGAAAAAGAAGGACAGTACAGGGACAATGAGGCAATCATGGCTAACCAGGGAAGTCAGGGACAGCATAAAAACAAAATAGAAAGCATATAATGTGGTGAAAGATAGTGGGAAACTAGAAGATTGGGAATCTTATAGATGGCAACAGATGGCAACAAAAAAAAAGAAATAAGATGGTAGAAGATTAAATATGAGGGTAAGTTAGCCACTAATATAAAGGAAGACTGTAAGAGTTTCTTTTGAAAATAATGGGCAAAAGAGAGGCACAAGTGGAGGATGATGCTGGAGAAATAGTAGTGGGGAACAAGGAAATGGCTGAGGAACTGAATAATTACTTCGTGCCAGTCTTCACAGTAATATTCCAAAGAGTCGAGAGAGTGAGGGGGCAGAACTGAGTTTGGTGGCCATCACCAAGGAGAAGGTGTTAGAAAAAAACTGAATGTCCTAGTGGTGTATATATCACCTGGACCAGATGGACTATACTCTAAGGGAGATATCTGAAGAGATAGTGGAGGCATTAGTGACGATCTTTCAGGAATCACTAGAATTAGGAAGGGTCCCAGAGAACTGGAAAATCCCTAACGTGACGCCCCTGTTTAAAAAGCCAATGGATGTTACCTACCTGGACTTCAACAAGGCTTTTGACAATGTGCCGCACATGAGGCTACTAAGTAAGATAAGGGCCCATGGTGTTAGAGGCAAGATGCATGGATAGAAGCTCATTTGTCTTGCAGAAAGTGGAGAGTGTGGATAAAAGTGTTCTTCTCTGGATGGCACCTGGTGACAAGTGATGTTCCACAAGGTTCAGTGTCGCAACCATAACTTTTCACTTCATACATTAATGATCTAGATGAAGGAACTGAGGGAATTCTGGCTAAGTTCACAGATGATACAAAGATAGGTAGAGGGACAGGTAGCATTGAGGAGATGGGGAGGCTTCATAAAGGTTTGGACAGGTTTGGAGAATCAGCAAAGAAGTGGCAGATGGAGTACAATGTGGGAAAGTGTGAGGTCATGCACTTTGGTAGGAAGAATAGAGGCAAGGACTATTTTCTAAATGGGGAGAAAATTCAGAAGTCTGAAGTGCAAAGAGACCTGAGAGTTCTCGTCCAGGACTCTCTCAAGGTAAATTTGCAGGTTGAGTCAGTAGTTAGGAAGGCAAATGCAATGATGGCATTTATTTTGAGAGGACTTGAATGTAAAATCAGTGATGTACTTCTGAGGCGCTATAAAGATCTGGTCAGGCTACATTTGGAGTATTGTGCACAGTTTTGGGCCTCATATTTCAGGAAGAATGTATTGGCCCTGGAGCGTGTTCAGAGGAAGTTCATGAGAATGATCCCAGGAATGAAATGCTTAACACATGAAGAATGTTTGAGGATTCTGGGTCTATCCTGAATGTTTAAAAGGATGAGGGAGGATCGAATTGAAACATACAGCATACTGAATGACCTGGACAGAATAAATGTTGGGAAATTGTTTCCATTGGTAGGAGAGATTAGGACCCAAGGGCACAACTTTAGAGTAAAGGGGAGACCTTTTAGAATGAAGATAAGGAGAAACTTCTTCCACCAGAGAGTGGTGAATCTATGAAATTCATTGCCATAGAAGGCTGTGAAGGCCAGGTCATTGAGTGAATTTAAGATTGAGATAGATAGGTTCTTGAATATCAAGGGGATCAAGGGTTACGAGGAGAAAGCGGGAGAATGCGGTTGAGAACCTTAATAGCCATGATTGAATGGCTGTGCAGACTTGATGGGCTGAATGGCTTAATTTCTACTCCTATGTCTCATGGTCTTAAATAAAGGCAGTGATGTGACTTGAAAGCAGCAGAAGGCGGCTTTAGATCAGACTTGATTCAGTGCAGAAGTTACATTTAGAATGTAATCTGAGACAAGACATCACTACACAAGCATTGAGTGCTTTATTTATGAAAGAAAATTCAAAGAAGCTCAAGCTGCAGCAGATAACAGCACAGAGAAGAATTTAAATAAAAAAGAAATAGTAGCTGGATTGCTGAAACTTCACATAGAGCAAGCCTATACTAGCAGGACTATAATCAATCTCCTATGTATTTAAAGAAGATGAAGCATGCTCTATAGATCTGGAATCAAACGGACAAGCAGCAAAAATAACAGTCATTGGAAATGCACAGTTGGACAGAGTCAACACTTCAGGCCTGTCACAAGAAGATGAGAGATCCTACTTTTTGTGGGAAATGCTGGAAAATCATCTTTTTGTAAATGTAAACTTTATAATGCGCCATCTAGAACTGATGTCTTACAGTCAGCAGTCACAAGAATTAATTGATCCGTTTATCAGTAAATAAGATCATATGATATGGGAACAGAATTAGGCCATTTAGCCCTTTGAGTTAGTTCCACCATTCAACTATGGCTGATATTTTTCTCAACCCCATTCTCCTGCCTTCTCTCCATAACTGTTGATCACCTTACTAATGAAGATCTCATCTATCTCTGCCCTAAATACGCTCTGACTTCCCCTCCACAGACTTCTGTGGCAATGAAATACCTTGTCAAGGCAAAGTCTGCAGGTTTCCAGAGGCTGAGCTGTCTGAGCAGGTAAGGAACTAATTATAGCTTCAATCTGTATTGTAACTTTCCAAAAACACCTCTTACCGAAAGGGAAGTTCACAACATTGACATGCTGATTAAAGACGACTGTGATGAGAAGTGTAAATGAATATATCATAATGTTTGGAAATTAGATTGTTTTAAAAGAGAAGCAATTGAATTTGGGTTAGTGGTGTGGTGATATCATTTAAAAAGGTCAAGAGGTCATTCTGGAACAGTGATTTGATGCACCAATTCCAAGCAAAGAAATTATTTTTTCAAAATGTATTTATTCTGTAGGCATCACTGGCTGGTCAGCATTTATTGCCCATTCCTAGTTGCCTTTGGGAAGGTGGTGGTGAGCTGCCTTCTTGAACCACTGCAGTCCACCTCCTATGGGTTGACCCTCAATATCATTAGGAAGGGAATTCTCTTGATTGTAATCAAGGGCATGGGGGAATATCTGCAGTGTCATTGAAGGAGGATATTTATACTTCTTACTTTATGATAGGCAGTGTTAACATATTAATCCATTTGTTTTATTTTTACTTCAGTTCAGAAAACACCAGAAGTTTCATTCACTCAGATTAGTGGAGATTAAGTACCTATCGTAACAATGTATTTGTGCCTAGTTTTTGAAGATTCCAAGTGGGGAGGGTTTGGGACAGTTTGGGACATCTGTCCTGAGGAAGGGTTGCCAGATCCAAAAGATTAACTCTGATTTCTCTTCACAGATGCTGCCAGATCTGCTGAGCTTTACCAGCAATTTCTGTTTTTGTTTCTACTTTAAATATATGTGAAGACTGAGCTTCCAGCCATCTGGAATAAAAAAATCCAAAAATTCACAAACCCCCAAGTAAAACATTTCTACTCATCTCAGTCCTAGAGAGTACCCTCTTATTTTTAAATTGTGTCACCTGGTTCGAGACACCCCAGTCAGAGAAAACGTACTGCAGTACCCCACTAGTCTCCTCATTCCTGATGAAGGGGTCCAGCCTGAAACATCGATTTTCCCGCTCCTGGGATGCTGCCTGACCTGCTGTGCTTTTTCCAGCAACACACTCAAAAAAAAACATAGCTCCTACTTTTACCGTGTCTATCCTTATAAGTAGTTTGTAGGTTTCAATGAGGTCACCTCTCATTCTTCAAAATTCAAAATAAAAATAAGCTATATTTGCCCAATTTCTCCTCATCAGACAGTCTCGCCTAGTTTCAATGCACTCCCTCTGTGATAATAATATATTTCCTGAGATAGGGAAACCAATACTGCATACTGAACTCCAGGTGTGCTCTTAAAAAAAACCTGCTGTACAACTGATGTAAAACTTCACTACTCCTGCACTCAAATCCTCTTGAAATAAATGCTAATATTTCACTAGCAAAGTTTTATAATAGATTACTGCATGTGTACTACGTTGTTTAGCAGCTTATTGACAAGCTCACCTATGTCCCTTTGTACACCTACGCTTTCTAACCTCAGCATTAAAGAAACACTCTGCATATCTGTTTCTCCTGGTTTAGTGGACCCCACCACATTTTCCACATTATATTCCATTTTCAATATTCTTACTGTCTCACTAAGACTGTCCATATCCTCCTAAATTGCTGAACAACTTCATCACAACACATATTCCTGCTTAGGTTTGTATCATCTGCAAATTTGGAATTATTCCATTTGGTTCACCATGTTCACCTCATTGATATATATTGTGAATAGCAGGGGCCGAAGTACTGATCCTTGCGATACCCCACTAGTCACAGTCTACCTATGGGGAAATTATCCATTTATTCCTACTCTCCATTTCTGTCAGTGAACCAATAATTACTCCACGGAATTTAGTCCATTAATAATTACCACCATTCTCCTGAGCTTTAATTTTGCTAAGTGTGTGTGTGTGTGTATGTGTGTGTCTGTACAGTATAACAACTAATAAGTTCATCAAATATGATTTTTCATTCACAAATCCAAGCTGGCTATATCCAAAATAGCATTATTATCAAAGTGTCTATTTATCCTATCCTTCATGAGAGGAAAAATATTGGAATCTATTATTGATGCCAGACTAACTGGTCTATAGTTTTCTGTTTTCTCTCTTGTTATTTTCTTCAATGGGTGGAGAGGGGTGACATTTGCTAGCTCCCAATTTTCAAGAGTCATCCTAGAATCAATGGAATTTTAGAAGTTGATCACCAATGCATTGACTATCCCTAAAGCCATCTGTTTCAGCACCTTGGGATATAAAATACCTGAACTTGGAAGCTTATCAGCTTTCAGCCTAAATGGTTTCTCTCTTTCTTATTGATACTAATTTTCATTAATTCCTCATTCTCTCTAGTCACTGAGATGCCTAATTCAGAGAGATTTCTTTCATGTCCTTCAGTGAAAATAACTCAAAGTATTGTAATCATTTAGCTTTTCTGTCATTTCTCTGTTCCCAGTTATGTAACTCATCAGTTTTAACATGTGCATGTTGCAGCTGCCCCAAAAATAGTCTGAAAACCTCAGAAATTTGATATGTTCCCTCCTTCACCAGTTGTCCAGCTATGTATTCAATCAATCAATTCTCCTCTTCTTATGTTCACCAGCATGAGGCAATAGAGTTATCCGGAGATTACTGCTCTTTTATTTTCTTCCTAATGCCTGAAAGCTGCTTACAGGACCTCATCCTTCTTCCTACTTACGTTGTTGGCATCAGAATTAAGAATATTTGAGCTTTCCAAATTGGTAATAGTTCAATCCACCAGAGTCTGAGAGGAATCATAAAACTGTCTTCACATTTCAAGAAAGAGAAGCTGGAAGGAGTCAGTTAAGTCGAAACATGGAGTCAAGATAAGTCTTTAGTTTGTATGGTCTTGAGTCTCTGTAATGAATAAACTTGTGTGAAATGGTGAAACATTGCTTTAATGCATCTGTAGCTATCATTCTAAAATGAATTTTTAAAAATTAATTATTTTATGCAGTAAACCTATGTCAAAGCACACCTGTAGCCTTATGCAAATATTGTAGTGTCCAGCCACTATGTTAATTTACTGCAAAAGTTAAACATTAAATCTATCAATCCAGGTTTCAGTCTGGGTTCTGACTTGTCCAGTCATATCATCAGCTGGGACTGTACCAGTAGTTGGGATCATAGCATGGGAGAAAATATGAAGTCACTGTAACCAAAGTACACAATTTGCAGACACTGTGGCATAGGAACTAGGATGCGGGAACAGATAAGCTGTGTAGGAAGTGTAGTCTGTTGCACTCACCTAAAGCTGCCTTGTTTCCTAAGAGTTTTTGTAAGTCATGCAGTGTAAATAATACTGGACTTTTCTATGTAAGAAATCTGGTCACGGGCATGCAACCAGAATTAAACAAACAGTATGTGCAGCTTACAGGCAGCAACAACTGCAAGTACACCAGACATCTGTCCAAACAAAGCACATATAGACCAGAGTGAAAATAAAGTACCTTTAACCAAAAGATAACACATTTGCTCCATTGTGAAGGTGGCGCATTGTCTGAAAAAGTCATACAGTTAAAGGTTTCCACCACGATTGTCATCATAAACCAGAAAACCATTGTCAAACAGACAATCAAACCCAAAGTTGACATGAAGCTAGTGCAAGCAGACAGAATTCTGAAGGAAATTTCCTGGATCAGTGAAGTCAACATAAAGCAGCAAAATTAGTTGGATGTGATGTGACACCTAATTCTTGCATTACTACTTTCATGAAGAAATGCAGCTGCAGCAATTCTGCAGGGAAACCATAAGTATTTAACCGATGGATCAGCGATAGCAGGTAGGCTAATGTGCACAGATCTCAGTCTTGTGATCATCAACAAAATTACCAAACGTCACAATAGCAGCAGAGGAAACAAAGACAACTCACATTGAATCAGTCCAGCACTGTTAACAATTGTATCCAGACACATAAAGTTGTAAGAAATGTCAGCGGTGATGCTGTCTTGCACCTCAGAGAAAATGCACATAGTCATGTGGTTCCTTCCAAAAATGAAGCAACCATACATAAGAGAAACTTGAGAGTGAGCTGGATGACAAGGAATGTTATGGTATAATCTATTGTATGCATCAACCAAAGGGTCTGTTTCCATGCTGCACGTCTCTATGACTCTACGACTATAAACAAACAGTTCTGCTACATGTACATTGAAGAAAGACAGCAGAACCAGAATCTGTTTGGTCTCAAATATTTTAAACTATTTTTTAAAGGAGATGTCCACATCTAGAATATAATTCAAGTCAAATATTACATGCTAAACATTAAATAATGGCCTTAAATTTTAGATCTGCACAGTATTCTCTTCAGCTCAGTGTTAAGAAGGGGACAGTCAAACTACTATTCAAGTCTGATTGAGTTCACCTGAGTTTCTAGCCACTACTCTCTTTCCCATTCTGAGCTCAAATGAATCAAGCTGCTCAACATGTTAGGTACAAGTAATACTCGAGATCAAAGCTTACCCTCAAGCTTGTATGAAACACTGCTTCTCTGGTAACTTCATCTGGATCTCATCTGCATGCCTGAAGCTGATGTGTTTTGTTGCTTTGACCTCTTGTGAGGTGAATTACAATATTTTATTATAAATTAATCCAAGCTCCGTTCTCAGACAAACAGACAGAAATTGTAGCAATATTTATGTTTGAAGATTTTGTTTTAAAATCCCTGGTCACATCGTGTGTAAATGTTGCCTCGTATCAGTTTCTCATGACAGATTCTCCAATTTGAAAAAGACAGCATAATAATTATTTTCAAAAATGGACTTGGGTCTAATGCTGAGTAACTGCTCAATTCAAAAATTGCTGGCAATCAGTCATTCCTGTGCGGAATGAGGCCACATTGGAACAAATGCCAAAATGCTTCTTATTTACTCTGAATGACTTGCTCCCTCACGGAATATAATGAGTTACACTGTGAGATGACATTTGCAAGAGAAGATGGTTCTTTGATTTTTCAACAAAATTAAAGAAGCCAACATTAAAAGAAATGTTACATGACTATGTTTTTTTGCTGTTGTCATAGTAATATTTCTCCCAGTGAAGGAGGAAATTGTATTTCATTTATCAGCTGATGCAAACTTTGAATAGAACAGCCTGCATCAAATGTATCCTTTTCAAACTTATTAGTGCAACAATTTAAGTTAAATGATGGCCTTCTGTTTAGATCCCAGCAGTATTTCAGTTATCTGGGGCTGAAGGCATGGCGAGCGACACTTTGCCAATAAATTAAACTGTCAAGGAGCAATTTTCACTCAAGAGTAGCACTATCGTATGTTGCGATTGCCATTGTACGGGCAGCATGCAGCAACATGCCAGCGCGAGTTCCCCACTGACCTAAAATAAAATTGAGCAATTATGTTTGAAATCAAGCCAGTCGCAGCTACTATAAAAGAAAATGCATTTGGATTTTGATGTATTAACCATCAGGAGAATTTGTGAGGGGTAAAAAGAAACAATGCAGATAGAAGTTTGATAGAAACTATTGTCTGACATTGAAATCAAAAAATGAAATCAAACTGGCAGACCCAATAATGTTAACTTATTGACACAATGGACAATGGCATGTTCTCCACAGGTTCCTGGCCACAATTGTGTTTCACACCAGGGAGGCAGAAAGTAAGTGTACTGAAGCTGATTTAAACAATATTGTCGTCCCAAGAGCCTCGTTATGTTGCAGTTCAAGAGTAGTGTTGGAGCAGGTCAGTTGCAAAGTTAGGAAAGGACACTTAGTGAAGAGTTTCTGTATGTTTACGTGAGGGTGAAATGAGGAAGAGGAGAATGATGAAGAATGGGAAATCTGGAATAAGGTGAGGACGAAAACAATGGTGAGCAAGATTAGAAATATCTAGAGAAAACCTCATGAGATAAGAAACAAGTATTACGATGATTCCTAATTTGTTTTTTCCACAGCAGCTTCTTCTTAGCCAAGATGTTATAGATTCTTTATTCCCTTCTTCAGCTCTTCAACCACCCCGCCACCCCCCCACCAATCCCCCCCCCTCCCCACCCCCCCCCCCCCCCGCGCTCCCCCCCAACGGTATTCCATTTTAGTCAGCTAACATTTTCATACTGATTAGAAAAAACAGCAATTGACAAAGCTCCTTAGCTGCAAGATTTCACCTAATCTAAAACTGATTTAATAATGTGAACACTGTCCCTCATATAGATAAGAAAGGGCAGAGATCATTCCTTCGAACAGATAGAACCTGCGTTGCTAATTGGAGGAGGAAGCTGGACTCATTTTGTCAAGAAAACACTTTGCTATCTCTCCAAATAAAAATCCCACTTCACATGAATTGGATTCATACAGATTTCCTTTCTCAACTCTGACTTATTTATTGTATCTAACTTATAACTGATCCTATTATTATATTATTATTATTGATCCTATAATTGATTGTAAATACATTTGTTCACATTTCTTGATACAAGGATCTCTACAGAGATCAACTAGAGTATTTTAATTTTCCAGATTGATCCTGTCAATATCAGATGCAATAAAACAACACTTTGTGCTTTATACGCCAGAAACATTGCCAATACATCCAATGACAGCTCATCAAAGCCACCAAAATTGGGAGCATCTTTGGACAATAGGAGCCCAACTTTGGATTAAAGTTGAGTAGTAGGTGGCCAAGTTGGGTTTGTTGAGTAGTTTGGCACAGGCTGGTGCTGTCACCTCAATCCAACAGTTAGTCATTCCTATGTTTATAGAGTTAGAACTTATCATAGTCACAATCCTAGGACAGCTAAAACTGATAAACTAAGTATGCAAGTTAGCTCGCTGAGCTTGAAGGTTTGTTTTCAGACGTTTTGTCACCATATTAGATAATACCATCAGTGACAGTCTTTAGTGAAGTGCAATTTTTAACAAGCTGCACCCTCGTACATTCCATCACTCAGGAATGGGACCCTTGTGGAGATAGAGGAATGCCTTATTTTGTGGGAAAGAAGCAATAATTCATTCAGAGGCCAAGTGTAGCTCCATTGGCTGGGAAGTTGGGGTTGGAATAAGGAAATTTGCAGATGAATGTCATGCTTAGGTAATCATGAATAATATATCTGTGGATTAGTTCTAACGTAACATTCAACTGAGTGTCAGGTGTTTTCAACTGGGTGAGGCTTGTTCAGCCTTGCTGGTCACAACCAAGATCTGGGCTTTCTATGAATCACACTAAAGGCTGAAAATAATGCAATCAACACATTTTGACTAACAAGAGGATGTCTAATACGGATAGTGAATCTCAGTGTGTTACAATCAATGCTAAACGTTCTTCTTCGGCTAATCACAAAATAGATTTCTTCCCCTTGGACTTCTCATACTCACATTTGTGAGGACTGCAGATGCTGGAGATCAGAGTCGAGAGTGTGGTGCTGGAAAGGCACAGCAAGTCTGGCAGCATCCGAGGATCAAGAGAATCCGAGGATTCCTGATGAAGGGCTTATGTCCGAAACGTCGATTCTCCTGCTCCTTGGATTCTGCATGACCTGCTGTGCTTTTCCAGCACCACACTCTCGACGTCATATCTACGACTTATAATTTCCTTCGGTCCCATTTTAGCAAGAGACATTGGTCTGATGTACCAGTCTTGTAGAGTTGTGTGCCTTGTAGTTCTTCATTCCTTATCCCATGATTTGACACCCAAGCTTTCTGAGGGTCCTTGTGTTATGACTGATCTACTCAGAAGGTGAAAAAGGTAGTAGTTATCTTGTTTGGTCTCCCTGAACAGGAAAGCTTTA
This sequence comes from Hemiscyllium ocellatum, assembly GCF_020745735.1. Lineage (NCBI taxonomy): Eukaryota > Metazoa > Chordata > Chondrichthyes > Orectolobiformes > Hemiscylliidae > Hemiscyllium > Hemiscyllium ocellatum. Next base: position 66,806,795 of record NC_083416.1, read on the forward strand.
TTGTAATGAGTATAGTCTTTCTGTCCCTCATCCAGCTGGTATTACGGGACAAAAGGAACACCTGATCTTGAAACGTTAGCATCAGGTGAACTGCTTTCTAATTTAAAAGCCACACAACATCAGGTTATAGTCCAACAGGTTTAATTGCAAGCACTAGCAACCACCTGATGAAGGAGCAGCGCTCTGAAAGCTAGTGCTTCCAATTAAACCTGTTGGACTATAACCTGATGTTGTGTGATTTTTAACTTGGTACAAACCAGTCCAACACCGGCATTTCCAAATCATGCTTTCTAATTGACTTTGTTAGAATGTAAAACAGCACAAGACAGGAACAGGTCCGTTAGCCCACCATATCTGCACTGATCATAACACCATTCTAAGCTAGTCCCATCTGCCCGCGTATGGTCCATATCCCTCTATTCCCTGCCTGTTCATGTGCCTAAATGCCTCTTAAACATTGTTATCATGCTTGCTTCTACCACCTCCTCTGGGAATGTGTTTCAGGCACCTACCATCATCTGTGTCAAAAAACTTGCCTTGTATACCATTAGACTTTCCCCTCTTACCTTAGATCTATGCCCCTAGCACTCAACATTTCCACCCAGACAAAAAGACTGACTATCCATCCCTTTTATAATTTTATTTCCTTTGGTCAGTTCACCCCTCAGTCTCTACTACTCTAGCAAAAATAATCTAAGTCTAACCTCTCCTTAATACACACCAAGGAGGAGAAAGCAAGGACAGCAGATGCTGGAGATCACAGTTGAGAGTGTGGTGCTGGAAAAGCACAGAAGGTCAGGCAGTATCTAGGAGCAGGAAAACTGACATTTTTGGGCATAATCCCTTCATCAGGAATGAGGTTTGTGGCCCCAAGGGGGCAGAGAGGTAAATAGGAATGGGGTAAGGTGGGGGAAGTTAGCTGGGAATGCGATAGGTCAATGAAGGTGGGGGGTGAAGATGACAGTTTGGAGAAAAGGGTGGAGTGGAAGGTAGGAAGGAAAATGGACAGGCAGGGCTGTGCCAAGTTGGAATGTTGGATCTGGGATAAGGTGACAGGAAGGGAAATGAGGGAACTGACGAAATCCACATTCATGGTTGGAGGGTCCCAAGGCATAAGATGAGGGGTTAGGTGGTTAGGGTTTGATGGTGGAGGAGGCCTAGGGCATGCATGCTCTTGGCAAAGTGGGTGGTAGAGTTAAAGTGTTCGGCCACAAGACAGTGGGGTTGTTTAGTGCGTGTGTCCAAGAGATGTTCTCTGAAACATTCTGCAAATTGGAGCCCTGTCTCCCCAATGTTTATGAGACCACATTGGGACCAATGAATGCAGTAGATGTCATGTGTGGAAGTACACGTAAATCTCTGTCAGATGTGGAAGGATCTTTTGGGGTTTGGATGGAGGTGAGGAGGAGGTGTGGATGCAGGTTTTGCACATCTTGTGGTGGCAGAGCAAGGTGCTGGGGTTGGACTGCAGGTTGGTGAGGGGGCATGGACCTAACAAGGGAGTCATGGAGGAATGGTCTCTCTGGAACACAGATAGGAGTGGGGAGGGAGATGTATAACTGGTAGTGAGGTCTGTTTGTAGGTGGTGGAAATGGCAGAAGATGATGTGATGTATCTGGGGGTTGATAGGGTGGAAGGTGAGGACCAGAGGGTTCTGTCCTTGTGTCTTAATACACACCAATGCAAGCAACAACCTGGCAAACCTCTTTTGCACCCTCTCCAAAGCTTCCATGTCTTTCCTGTAGATTGGCAACCAGAACTGCACACAATACTTTAAATGTCCCTAACTACAGATTTGTACAGCTGCTCCATGCCAACTTTATATTCAATGCCCCAACCAATGATGGCAAACATGCCGAACACCTTCTTCACCACCTTATCCATGTGTGTTGTCTCTTGCAGTTATCTACGAACTTGCACTCCAAAATCCTGATGTATATCTGTGCAACTATATGTCTTGCCATTGACTATACACTTTCTTCTTACCTGGCAACAAAGAACAGCACAGCAAAGGAACAGGCCCTTCGGCCCACCATGTCTGTGTTGACCATGATGCTATGCTAAACTGGTTCCATCTGCCTGCACATGGTTCATATCAGTTTATTCCCTAACTGTTCATATGTCTGTTGAGATGCTAAACTTTGTTAACATATGTGCTTCCACCATCTCCTGTGGCAGTGTGTTCCAGGCGCCTACACCCTCTGTGCAAAAACTTTCCTCACACATCTGGTGCCCTGGTTTCCTCCCACAGCTCAAAGATGTGCAGGTTAGGGTGGTTTGGCCATGCTCAACTGCCAACAGTGTCCGGGGATGTGCAGGCTAGGTGGATTAGCCATAGGAAATTCGGGGTAACAGGGAGTGGGTGGGAGTATGGATCTGGATGGAATGCTCTTCAGAGGATTGATGTGGACTTGATGGGCCAAATGACTGCTTCCACACCATGGGGATTCTATGATTCTATGACCTCCTTTAAATTTGCCCCGACAATGGCTTGGGAGATAATCTGAAGCTGGTGATGAGATGATCACTGTCCCTGTTGGCTGGGGTTTGATGTAGTTTAGTATTTGAAAAGCTTTGTCTATCCTGGCCTTAGGACCAACAACCTGTGTTTTAACCTGGTTTAAAACCTGGGCCGCTTTTCGCAAAACTGGGATATATCTGTAGTGAAACCCTTTGATTAAAATGATAAGTCTTCAGAAACTTGGGGGGGGGGGGGGGGGGGAGGGAAAACATCTGAACTGGATGAATGGGACTTCATTTAAAAGGGGAAAAAGATCAAGTGGAAAAGATATAATCGTAATAATGATTAAAGGCAATTAAAGTATTATTTTGAAATGAACCTTTCTTGAATCCATCACTAAAATTATAATACTTTGACTCTTGGTTTGCTGAAGCCTAGTCAAGGAGTTCTAAATTTTAAGTTTCCTGCTTCAATTAATTCAAAAAGCAAGCAAGGGAAGTCTGTTGAAATGTTGTAAATAATGTATCTCTGGAGTGCTCCAAAAATCAAAGCAAATTATAATAAAAAGCAAAGTAGTCAGAACCCCTCCATTGAAGGCATTGAACTAAGAGCACAGAAAGGGCTTTGTGATACTCTGCAGGGGAACTAAATGGTCTATTATCAGTGAATGGTGAAAGCTCCTGCAGTTTCTCAGAAAGGCAAGTTGGGGCAGTTCCTCTCATCTAACCCAACAACAATAAATACAAAATACAAACTGAGCAGCCGAACTAAAATACTTTGCTGAGTACCAGGCACATGTAATACACAACTGCACGTAATCCTGAGAACACTCCTCATCCCAGTTTTCCCCAAATGCTCTCGGCGAGGATGGATTCAGTGTGCAGCAAGAAGGCTCAAATCAGGAGATGTCAAAGGGCCTACGACCTGCTGAATTTTATCAGACTACATTCCCTGAACTCATCTAGTTCAGGCAAATCAGTTTATTTCACGTTGGAGGCAAACTCATTACCTGAAACCTTCCTACCACAGTTATGTTGGTGGAGTGGATATCAACACATGTATGCTTCATATTCAACCTCAACGTGACTTCAAATATTGGTCAAATTCAAGTGTTCCAGGTCACATACAGTTTTCAGACTTGGATTCAGGATTTTTACAATTGCATTTTGCCGATATCACAGCTGCCTTTTTGTTTAAAATCACAGAACAAGTCAATTTAGGCGAAGAGGCAATTTATTAACTTGGAATTACAGCAGTTCTTTTACGAGCAATTTAGCTAGATTCATTTATAGTATATTACAAAAGTGACTACATTTCAAAGGTACTTAATTGGCTATAATACACTTTGGAATACCCTGAGGTTGTGAAAGGAATTATATAAATGCAAATTCTTTCTTTCCACAAAAAAATAACAAGTGGACACATTTTCAAAGGGATGTGAAATTCAGCTATTGTTTAGAAAAGATTATAGGTACAAGACAGAGGCATGTAACCTACTTTCTTGTTCACCAAAGAAGGCTGGGGGACAACTCAACACTCAAGAGAAAGTCTCAGGGAAACCTCAACCTCAACATCAATGCAACAGTGAAATCTGCATTGTAAAAGTCTGTGTTTCCAGATAAACATGATGGTGACAAAATTAGAATTATAATTGGATTTTATTGTCATGAGTACTCAAATACAAGGATACAGGAGTACAGTGAAAAGTGTACAAAGTCGCCATTCCCGGCTCATCTCACTACAAAGGTACCTAGGTATAAAATCTTAGGTACAAAGTTGAGAAAAAAAGCAATAAGGTTGAGAGTTCAGCATTACAGTCCTTCTTGGGCCAAGGGCCTGCTGACACTCAATGCTAGACTTTCCCAACAAGGGCTCACACTCCTCCAAGGGCTCAATCGTTCCCTTGCACTGGGCCATCTCCCCTCCTCACTGGGCTCAATCTCTCCCCAACACTGGGCCATCTCCCCTCCTCACTGGGACATCTCCCCCCCACCCCCCGCACTGGGACATCTCCCCTCCTCACTGGGCTCAATCTCTCCCCCACACTGGGCCCTCTCCCCCCCCCCCTCACTGGGCCATCTACCCCACCCCCCTCACTGGGCCATCTCTCCCCCGCCCCCCTCACTGGGCCATCTCCCCCCCCGCCCCCCTCACTGGGCCATCTCCCCCCCGCCCCCCTCACTGGGCCATCTCCCCCCCGCCCCCCTCACTGGGCCATCTCTCCCCCGCCCCCCTCACTGGGCCATCTCTCCCCCGCCCCCCTCACTGGGCCATCTCTCCCCCGCCCCCCTCACTGGGCCATCTCTCCCCCGCCCCCCTCACTGGGCCATCTCTCCCCCGCCCCCCTCACTGGGCCATCTCTCCCCCGCCCCCCTCACTGGGCCATCTCTCCCCCGCCCCCCCTCACTGGACCATCTCTCCCCCGCCCCCCTCACTGGACCATCTCTCCCCCCCTCCTCACTGGACCATCTCCCCCCCCCTCCTCACTGGACCATCTCCCCCCCCCTCCTCACTGGACCATCTCCCCCCCCTCACTGGGCCATCTGCCCCCCCTTCACTGGACCATCTCCCCTCCTCACTGAGCTCAATCTCTCCCCCACACTGGGCCATGCTCCCCTCTTCACTAGGTTCAATCTCCTCCACCACAGTCCTTCCCGGGCTCACCTCAGGCTCTTCTGGACCTCGATGATGCCAGAATGCTGCCAGCTGCCAGACTCCTGCCCGCCCCACGAGCCACAAGTCACCGAGCACAAAGGTCCCTTTCCGAGCCCCAGCTTCTGTAATGTTGCAGACCACAACGTCTTCCATTCACCTCCGTGAACAAGCGCTTTCCAGAAGGTCAGTAAAAGTAAAAGCAAATGAGGAAGCTCAGAAAAAGAAAAATGAATGGCGAAAAGAAAATAAAGAACACAAAGGAAAATGGAATGGATGAGCTCTAGGCTTAGAGACCAGACACTGTCAACATCTTTTAAAATCGGAAGGGAAAGTCAGGAGCGTTCTGGCCCGAATAGGAAAAAAACTTTGTTCAAGCCATATAACAAAAGTTAATTTAAAACTGTGGAGCTCTGTCATTTCTTGAAACACATGATACCTACTTTCTGCTGCTAGGAAACCTCCACTTCTTGTAGCTCACTGAGAGACTCTTGTGATGGAAATGCAGTACTGCAGCATTTGACAGGGATCAACCCAGTCACACAATGTTTCCTGAAGCCACCATACAAAGGTTACAATTTTGGGGGAAAATGGTGGCGTAATGATGATGTGACTGAGTTTTTAATGTCATGACCCAGGCTAATTATCTGGGGTAGAGATTAAATCCCACCCTGGCAGGGAATGGAATTCAAATTCAATTATTTTTTTTAAAAAGGCATAGAAGTAACATTCCTAACTCCAGACAAGGAGGTTTGAGTTCAAATTCTAACTGCCCTGGCCATCTGAAATTATGCACAACAACGTACAGAGGTTACAAATTCTAGGTAAATGTCATCTTGGAGATTTAACCATGTAATTTCCTGTCTTTAAGTACACCAATCAATAAAGCAGCCTTTTCCCTGATTCAAATATTTATGTAGCTCAAATAAAATTGAATAACAATGCCCCTATGATTCTGTTTCCCTGTGTTATTTGCAGCAACTCTCCAGGAGATTCATCTTCAATTGATGGTATCTCCAGAGCAACCCTACACTAAACTTTGGAGCATATTAGACTTCTGTCATATGTAAATCATCAAATCAACAATTGATAGATGTGGATGGTGGTCACATTCCAACTAACTCACATGATGACTTTTTACAGACCTTCTACTTCTGACTGACCTTGGCTTTCAGTGTAAATAGGAGGATATTCAATAGCCTGGAAGATATAGATATCTTGGTTCTATGTATCAATTTTAGCCAGAGACTCTGACACTCATTTCTTCAAGGCTGGTGTTTATTGGAGGAGTGGAGTTGCGTGGGGGTGGGGAGTAGAATTGGGGTTGCCTAGGTCATGATTTCTATCTCCTATGCAAAAAATGGATGTGGTCCACATTATGAAAATTGGTGAGCCTCAACTCACACGTCTATCACACTCCCTGTATACATGACTGAGTCATGCCTTTGCAAGGCCAGGCCGCATCTTCATCATTATAAAATGTTGTTGCTGTTTCACAGGAGTGATAACAAACAAAATTTGACACTGACAAGACACTCGCACAGGTGACTAAAAACTGAAAGAGGTAGATTTTAAAAATTTTCTTTAAAAATCAAAGTGGGGTGGAACATTGGATCGGTTTAGGAACAGAATTCTAGAATGTAGATCCTCGGAAATTGAATGAATGGCCACTGATAATGAAGCAGTAAAATTTAAGGACGTGCAATAAACTGGAATTAGAATCAGTTAGGTTAGTCTTGGAGGAGGTTTGTTGAACTACATTACTTGACAATGATTTCTGGAGCCAAAAACCTTTGAGGTAACTGCCTATTCATATTCTGAATACACTTAACATAATTTTTATACAGTTGCTTATCTCTTCAGAGTCTCTCCATTATCATCTGAGCTGTTATATCACAAAAGACAGACTTATTTACCGACTCAAATAGACTCTTACACTCTACGTCTTGCGCAAAGTGTTGGGCTGAATCTGACTTTTTTGCCTCAGTATCGGTTTTGTTGAGTTTCCATGCGGGATTTCTCATTGCTAGATCTAACAAGATCTCTGGCTGTTCCTGACTAAATTTGCCTCATTAACTACTTATACTGCCCCACGGCATTACTCTCAGCTCATTTTAGTCTCATTTCACCTCTCACTTGACATAAAACAACTGGGTTGCCTCAGAATTGACCAGGGACATCTTTGTACGGTTGTTGTACATACAGAGCTGCCCTCCCAGTTTGACCTGGACGTGGGGAAGAAGGGGACATTGGTGCCGGACCTTGTGGGTAAAGTGCTGCTGGATGGAGTCCTGCAGAGTTGAGACCTCCTCTACCTTCATGACCAGCACAGAAGGTCATGACACCACAACATGCCAACCTGGTCATCGCAACCAAGCCAGTGCCATTCAGTCGTGTGGAAGAATGCTCAACCTCAGAAGAAAAAGGTCAATTACCTTCTCCATTCTTCCAGGGTACTTGCCACAATCTTCTCTCTGGTAACTCATTACTCACTGTACCTCTGTTACTATATCCACCAAGCCCCTCATGCTCTAACCTTCCCTCATTCATTCTTATCCCAATAGCTCTATTCCTAGTTGAATTCTACATTGCCTACTCACTTGCTCAGGGCACCTTTCCATCCGTATCAAAAAAGTATCAGTTGTGCTACACCTTCATCTTCTTCAATATCTGCCTCTTACTCATTCCAGGGGAAAACAGCCGGCAAAAGAGCATCTTGGGTGTTGGGCTGCTTGAAATTCAGCTCTGCACATTTTATGAGGATAGAATCCTGACATTGACCACACTTAGCAGCTATCAAAGCCCCTTGGCTGATATCAGAGGCTGCCCTTGACTTACTATGCATGGACCCCTTTACTCAAGACTACCTCCTTTGACTTGGCTGGGGATTATTGATATCTACAAAACACTTTCCTGTGCAGATCTGTCACATTTCTCATCATAGCCTACATTGTCAGGCTCCTATAAAATTTTAGCTGATACCTGTATACAATATATACATGCTCCTACATCAAGTAATACAGAGACCTTGTAGGATTTTTGGAGCTAGAGGAAGTTATGAATATACAGAAAACTGAGGCCCGAGAGAGATTCAAAAACAATACAAGAGAAATCTTCCAGAAATGTTACAACAATTGGTTCTCTCTTGTTTTCTCAGGAGTTTTACTGGTCTCCCAACAAATGAGGCAGTTTCAGCCCCAATTCATTTGGTCTGTTCGGAGAACAATGGCATTTCTCTTTAGAGTTATTGACTGAAACCAAGACTAATATAATCACTAGCTATCTAAAAACTTCAGTTCCTTCTCTCTCTCATTGGTCACAATGTTGCACCTTCTACTTGGTCACTCTGCACATTAGTTATTACTCACCTTGTCTACAATCATCAGAAATGACTGTTGGTTTGTTCGGATGTGAAAAGTGTTTGACAAAAGGAGCAACTATCTGAATTGCCAACAACAATTGTTGCCTATTTATCAATGTTTACAAAGAAACCATTGATCATTTAAATGTTTTTTAATTACATTTCATTATTTCATGTAGGGGAAAAATAAAAAACGAAGCTAAATAGGATTAATTTTTATTTACATACTTCATTCTTGCAATAAACACTCACTATTCATTTAATTTTTAAGATGCTCAAACTCTTGTGTCTTGATTAAATATAATCCTTTAAGCCATGTCTTCCCTGAAAATTAAATATTCTCTTCACTAGTTTTATTAATGCAGCACAAAAAGCAAAACAGCTTTAGATTTTAATGGAATTATGTAGTGACACAATGCATTGGAGGAAAGCTTTTCTTGATAGTTTAAATAAATTACTTAAAGCACAACAGGGTTCATGGCATTCTTTAGAACGGAATTTTTTTCTGTGCCAAGGGACAATATTAGCTTGTTGTTTTACTGTTGAATACTGCAACAATAATATTGGCTACAGCAGTAATTATTAATGTCTTAGCCAGACAAGGGGGGTCTGCATGTGGAATGCTAGATTAGTGCTCATTAATTTTAAAAAAAAGAAAATAAAATCTGTCCATGTCACCATTTCAAATTACTATGACATGACTTCTTCCTAAAGTACATGGACTGTAATTTGCAAGTGAGGGTAGGATCATACCTAGTTGGTTAGTTAGTCTCTCATATCTGAATTGCCAGAATCATGTTCATTTGGATGATGTAACAGTAGGTGCACTGCTGCACGTAGATTCAGTTGCTGTCAAGGTCTTCAGAGCAAAAGGGGAGGAAGCTGACATGTTGAAATTATCAAGGAAATGAGGAGCAGTTGTAAATCATGACATAAATTTAAAATAAAACTTTGGCTATGACGTGATTCCTTGAAATAAATAAATACAGACTATCATTCAGAATTTAAATGTTAAATACTTTTCTCTCAGTGATAAGAATAAACCATGGCTGATATTTCAAGTCTTTGAAACATATGCCAGGCACTCATCATATTACTGCAGAAAATTTCTTTATATTCTTTAGCTCGTTGAAAGATAATGTAGGCAGCTGTTTTGCAGAAGATGTTTTCCAGTATTGTGTTTTGATAAATGTTGCAAACTGTGTGTGTATTATCATTTCTTAGCTATGCGTTATAAGAAGTAAGAGTGAAATGATGAGGGGAGCTCAGTCCCTTATGTCTTCATCACAGTTGATTAACAAAAATGTAGATGTCTTATGCAGATTAATTCCTTCTCAGCAAACAGCCTTGCTGAATTGAATTGAATTAGCTTTACGGTCACATGTATCAATGAGTACAGTGAAAAGTTTACACATCACCACTTAAAGCATCATTCTTATGTACAAAGGTACCTAAGTACAGCTTCGTTGGTTACAAAATCTTACCAAATAGAGAAATAAAATGTCCGGCATTGCAGAAATAAGAGCCCAGAGCAGCCGTCCTTCAACCCAGACCATCCTGACACCCAGCTGCCAGTCTGCATCGGGCCCTGGCTCCAGACCTCGCTGGGCTTCACCTTAAGGAACATAAGGCTGGGAGGTTGCTCTGGTATGTGCTCAAGACCAGGTGATCACGCTGAAGCCATGCCAGGCTGAGAGACTACCAGGCTTGGGGGTGGAGGGGGTGTGCTACTATGCCACACTGGAAGGCCACCATTGGTGGGGCTGCTATGCCAAGCCAGATGGCCACTATACCAAGCCAGGAGCACCCCTTGTCATGTCTGCACCGAGACTGGGAGTCTTCAGAGGCTGAGAGTCAACCGGAGGCCAGGAGTTGCTGTTTCTTGCCAAGAGTTTGCTGAGTTTTCCAACTTATTTCTAAAAGCTTTACAATAACATGGATTAACACGCATGTGTAGAACATCACAAAGCCCACACAAATGCCTGATAAGTTATTATGAGTCGTTACAAGCTAATTCACTGGATGGTAAACTTTAGGAGCAGAATAAACACTTGTTTCACATCTCGCCCAATATTACCCAGATGTCTTATCTGATCCGATCAGTTTCCTGACGGGAAAGCTAGGCTAAGATTGTGCTGTTCCTCCCTAAGAGAAGCTGAAACTAGGTTTTTCTTCACTAAAACGTTTTTAAGGGATAGATAATGTAGTATGCAACTCCTACATCACATGTTGTACTTCATATCTATCCTGTTCCATACCATAACTATTAAATCTAAACTATATGCTGTACATCTCTATGACTCTCTGACTCTATATCACTGTGGAAGGCTCTGAGATGTAGGGTAAGAGGATAGCTGAAAATTATGTCTCTTTCAGTGAGAACTAATTTCAGAGACAGTTGATGAGCATTCACTAGTTTGAAACCTATTCAGCTGATCAGGAACAAACTGTATCCCTTTAAAGATAACCAAAAGTATGACCACCTGAGATAGGCAAATTAAAACATTTCAAGAAATTTGACTTAAACACTTTGCAACACAAATATCTTGAAGCATTATACACAATGGAATGATAATTAACATAAAATGTCATTCAAGTTGTTGTATAAATCCCTGTGTTACAATTTTTACACCCTTGACAACCTAAAGAAAAATAAATTTGACCAAATACTGCAAGATCAGATTGCATATCAGCAATAGAATACCTGTCAAAATCCCATTGCTTAATTCAAATTGGACCTTTCTTCCTCTGATTAAATATTGTACCTGAAGGCCTTTTCTAATCTAAACAAACTTTCCCTTTCCTAAAACTAGCAATTAAATCCTACCATATCTGACTAGTCTTAAGCTCCGAGGATTTGTGTATATTATCTAGACCCATCTGTAGACTGTCGGTATGTAATACTGATTCTCACATCTGATTAATGCCTTCCCACCTATCACTTTACTAATACTTAAAACAATCTCTGTACTTGTCTGAATCATGACAAATGCCAACACTGCAGCTTTCAATGCAAGGACACTTTCAGATAACGTACTCCCCACTGCCCACAATTCCCTTCATTGGACTATCTTTCTGCAAGGGTTTAATAGCTTATATTAATCACAATGCTGGTATTATTTTAATTTACAAACAGTGGTACATTACATGGAATATGAACGTTACCGTTGTGTTGTTTTTGTTTCAAAAATAAATTATATTCGGGAAAACAACTAGTCAAGACAAATATATGGGAAGCATTTCAGGTTGTAAGTTTGAATAAATAATACAATGTTTCACTAAGTTCATCTTGGCAAGAGATAATGTAGGAAGTGTAGGAAGCCACAGGCTAAATCTTATATTTTGGGGCTAAATGCAATATGTGGTGGATTTTTTGGAGGGACTTTTGTTGAATCTTACCAAATCTACTTGATTAATGGCATACCTACCCCCAACTTACCACACACTGCCAGTGGTAAAACAATTGCCAGTTAATGGATACCTGCTGAAAGATTGGCATCTTTAAAAGCATATTGTGCATCTGGGCAACATCTGTTAGTCCAAAGCTGCATTGCACAGTTGTTCACTTGTGATGAACCTGGCAGCCAAGAGGGTAATGGTGGCCTGCTATGTGGGCAGGGGCATGGAGGCCCTGCTGAACAGGGTGCAGCAGAAGTGCAATGTCCTATTCCTCCAGAACCAGCAGAGAAGGTCACATAACTGGACCATGCCAGCCTGGTCCAAGGTTACCAACTGAGTAGGTGTAGTCTTAGCTATGTGAAGGAATGCCCAACATTGGAAGAAGATCATCAATGACATCTTCCATGCTGCCATTACGTTCACACTGTCTTTCCGAAATACTTCCCACTAAGCCTCATGCTCTACCACACTCAGTGCTATCTGCATGATCCTCCCCATTCACTCTTACCAACCTCAACTCCTAACACCCCCAAACCTGTATGCCCTCTGGTACAATAACACCATGCTATCTTTCCCCCACCAGCTGTCATTCTCGCCATTATGTCTATCTCTTCCCATTCCCTGTAAACTTGCTGTCTACAATTTTCTGTCAAAAGAGCAGAAAGACTTCACTTAGAGATACTAAAAAAGAAAATACTAATACCCAAAGAAAAAAAAAACAGGCTCCATTTAGAAGCACTAAAAAAAATTCTAAAATCCAAAAAAAAAGGAGTCTGGATCCAACCAGTGAACAAAAGACTAATTATTGCTCTACTGAAAACATTGTGGTCTGATCAGTCACCAAAGGAATAGTGAAACCAACTCATCTAGTTTTGCAGTTTGGACTGGTGTATAAATTGGTGCTCTGCTGAATATTCTTCTTCCTCTACTTATGATATTTATGCTTTGTTTATTTTTATGTGAGTGAATGAATTTTAAAGGGATGAAGTTTAAGTAGTATAAATTAGAAATCCTTTTCTTTTAATGTTGTTGTTAAATGTGTCACAATAAATAAACTGACCTGCTGTGGTTTGGTTTTGTGCTGGGTAACAGTTAGTCAGAGGCAGATTGGGACATGTGTTAGTATCATTAATTGCTCACATTTGTGGAGACTTCAGAAATATTGGGTCTTGTCTCCAGCATTCTACCCAGTGAGCTGTGACAGAGACCAAATGAAAGCACAAACATCCTGTGGTTGTTAAATTCTGAATTATGAACTGAAAGAAAAGTTCAGCAGTTCAGGTAACATCTGTGGAGAGAAACAGACTCAATGTTTCTGTTGATGACATATCATCAGAACAATTAGACAAACCCTTCAAAATATCTTCCAAGGCAGTTATTAAACAGAACTCACATGTGGAACTGAGGGAACTTTCTGGGTTTAATTGATATTTCTTGTTGCTGTTGCAAGTACAAAATTTATCCATTTAATTTAAGGTGAAATGAAAGCGTGAAGAGGGCATATGACCTGCTCCGAATTCGGCCCTGCAATGAGCTTAAATGACTCAGCATACAAAAAGAGGCATTAGTGGTAGTGAACTGCACAAACTGGTATCCAAGAAGAATAGTTACAATGGCCTTGAAATCAATTCCAATTTGTGTGATCCCTCATGTTCTACTTTCAAGAATGTCATCACATTGTGCAAGTCTGTGTAGAGCTGGTTCAATACTGTTTACTGTTTTCAAGGAAGACATAGCCAGACACCTCTGTTGTGGGTCAGTGTTTCAGTGTTGGTTTTTAATGTTGCACGCATCTCATCATTCTGTTTACTTGGACTCTGGGTTTCACTGTGTACTGGCCTAAGCCTACTAACCTGACCTGCCACTTGATAACTTCTCTTTGAATTTTAATTTACAAACTGTTGTACCATTCGATTCGTATCTTTCCTGCTATTTTCACATTCTGTAATGCACTCTGCAAACCAATCAAGATGAGAATGTTTCAATAGCAGATGAGGTAGTTTAATTTTCACACATGATATAAATTACTCATAAATTACAATTGAACAAAAAGACTCCCACCTGATCAGCAAATAAAAGACAGCTTATTCAAACGTATCGGTTCTATACTGTTCATTTTTAGCAATGACAGATATCTGTACGTGGAGGAAGAAGCACCAATTTTTAGACACAATATGTTATTTCCATCTTTTTCATGTCATTGTATTTCTTCCATACTTCAGTATTCTATTGTTGCTTCTATTTTGTTGTACCTTCAGTTCTAAGCTTTTTAAAAGTTATATTGTACACCACAAGAAAGCAGCAACAGAGAAGGATTGACAGCAATCTTGTGTACAAACAATGAATAGGGCCAAGCTCTTAATTGTTTGGAACATATGATGTATGAGGTAAAAATGACCAACAGTCATCTATCTCATTTTCTGCCATTTAGTCACAATATTCCTGCTGCTGTAGGTAATTTCTGCTGGAAATAAGACACATTTTATTGAAGCCATTTGTCTTGCACACATCCGGATAATTTGCAGGGAACACCAAGGTAACGCAGTGGTGGTCCCCTTATTTTCAGAAAAATGCCAACTTATTGGAAGCAGTTCAGAGAAAGTTCACTAGGATGATGCTCGGTGTGGAGGGATTGTATTATGGTCAAAAGTTAAACAGGTTGGAACTCCACTGATTGGAATTTAGAAGAATGAGAGGTGATCTCATTGAAACATATAGGATTCTTAAGGGGCTTGACAAGGTAAATGCTAAGAAGAGGTTCCCCCTCATTGCAGAGTAGAAGCCCAGAGGGCATTGTCTCAGTATAAACTGGTACTAATTTAAGACTGCGTTAAGGAGGAATTTCTTCTCTCTGAGGATTGGGAGTCTTTGGAGTCCTTGCCACAGAGACCTGTGGGGCCAGAGTCCCTGTGTCTACTTAAGGCTGAAATAGATAGATTCTTGGTTAGTAGGGAAACCATGGGTTATGTGCAAAGGTCGGTTCAGCAATGATCTTTTTCAATGGTGGAGCAGGCTCAAGAGGCTGAATGTTCAATAGTTGTTCCTATTTCTTGTGGTCTTGGGGGAAACAACAATTATGCTGTATATCAAGAGAGTGCTGAGTTGATTCAAGTGGAATCTAATTAGTAGAGACATTGTTATTAAGAACGCACAAAGTAAAGTTGACTGACAGTAACTTCAACAAAATGTTACTTTTTCTCAGTAGTTTCTTTTTTTTTCAAACTTTGTTGCATAATCAAATGAAGATTAATAATAATGCAATGTTGACTTTTCAGAATAATTCATCTCTATTGATCAGCTGCAGACATGACCACAAGGAAAACCGCAGACTTAAAATTGAGTACCACAAGGCCAAAGTGCCTCCGAATTCCTCCTCAACATGCCTACACTAATCATTGACCATTTCTCACATTTCTCTTGCACCTGCTTTCTTTGACTTCCCAGCAACAGAAGACAATAAAGAAAGTTGAGAAGAATTGCATAAAACAGGCTTCATTGAAAGAATTCAAAAGGTGTAGCACTTTTGAAACAATTCTTTAGGTAATATCAAACATATAGTCAATAAATAAGATAATTCTGATGGTAGATGTTTGAAATATAACTGGAAAATGCTGGGAATACTCAGCAGCTCATAGCTTTAGAATAAAGGCAAGCAAATTTAAAACAGAGTTGAGGAGAAATTACTTTTCTCAAAAGGTCACGAATCTGTGGAATCCAAGTGTAGCAGATGCCAAGACACTAAGTAAATTAAAGGAGGAGATAAACACATTTTTTTTAATCAGTAATGGGTTGAAGAGTTATAGAGAATGGGCAGGAAAGTGGAATTGAGGCCAAGTTAGACTCAGCCATGATCATATCAGGAGGGGTTGAATTGCCCCCTCCTGCTCCTTGTTCTAATGTTGTGATGTTCAGGCAGGATCTGAGAACATAGAACAATTGATTAAGTTCTGATGAAAGGCCATTGATCTAAAACATTAGCACCATTTTTCCATTCACAATGCTGATTTTGTTTTCAAGCATTTTCTGTTTCTATTTGAAAACTCATGGGACAAAACACATAAGACTGGATTTTTTAGATGGTAATATCCATGTACCAAAGTGAGTTGGAGAATGCATCCTCACCAATCACAGTAGTCCTACAGTCATTTGGTGCTCCAGTCAGTGAGAGGAGAAGAGAATTCTGACCCAGCCGTATCAGCTTTCGGTCAATCTAATGGTCAGCAGCCATGTGGTACTAGTAGCACCAGGAGTAGTGATGCTGCCCTACATTGTGAGGGCACAGTCAGGGTCCAGTCCCTGGACTCTAGTATCAGGCACCTGTGTGCATCTAATGATTGGAAGTGGAAGTTAAGTTCAGAATGGAGGTAGAGTGACAAATGGGGAGGTAGAAATTAAGAAGACAGACTTTGAGGCAGTTGTCCAATGTTGAAAGAGGGTCCTTCAGGGATCTGTAAAGGAACCAAAAAGGTTGAAGTATTGAAAAAGCTTTTCATCTGTTTTTCTCACCAATATACTGGAGGTAATCTTCAGGACTGAAGATATTCTCATTGGTATTTTTGAACCAATGCTAAAATGTTCTTTTACCAGTTTTAGTCAGTATCTTCTAGGGAGAAGGCCCATGCTGGCCAGCACTTGGCTTATTTAAACATTCTGAACCTCCATGGATTGATGAGTTCAGGTTATCAGGAATTCACTTAAGGCAGATGCAGTAAGTAGTGAGGAACATTAGCTCGAGGTAATATTCTGACAAAGAATCATTAGACTCAAAACATTAACTCTTCACAGGTGCTGCCAGACATAGAGTCATAGAGAAGTACAGCATGGAAACAGGCCCTTCGGTCCAACCCATCCATGCCGACCAGATATCCCAACCTAATCTAGTGCCACCTGCCAGCACCTGGCACATATTCCTCCAAACCCTTCCTATTCATATACCCATCCAAATGCCTCTTAAATGTTGAAATTGTACCAGCCTCCACCACTTCCTCTGGCAGCTCATTCCATACACGTACCATCCTCTGTGTGAAAAAGTTGCCCCTTAGGTCTCTTTTATATCTTTCCCCTCTCACCCTAAACCTCTGAATTTCTCCAGCAAATTCTGTTCTTGATTTAGATTTTTAGCAGTTCTTTGATTTAGAACATTAGCTCTAGGTTATGTATTGAAATTAAATTTAATACAATTTGGGTTGACTGAAAAATCAGGTTCAGTACAAAAGCAGCAGAGATCCAGCTCTCTAAATCTGCACCTATTCTGCTGTTCTTGAATTGGCTGTTTTTATTCCTAGAATCCTTGTTTAAATGACTCTGCAATTTGTTGCTCTTATCCCTCTTGTGCACAAATCTGCTCCAATCCCCCACAAAAGTCCTTCTCGATAATACTAGCAATAAACCTGTCTTGCACAGAAAGAAAAATTCATGTCTGATACCTAGTATTGGGGGAGAGATCTTCATCAGGCGTAAATTGAAGAAATCTGCGCAAAATTACTAAATGGAGGACAAAGCATCAAACTTCCCACAGCTGCCTCCTTGGTGATGTATAAAGAATTTGGCACTAATGTTTTGTCCAATTATTTCATCCCAAATTGAATCTTTGCTTCTAAACTATTAATCAGACTATGAATTTTATAATGCTTGGAATTATCCAGGAGCACATTAATCTTGGCTGCTTGCTGTGCTCTAAAATAAGTATCTTTTATGACCTGATTAACACTCCTGCTTCACTGCTCCAAATTATATTTACACCAACTTTAAACTCTCTCATTTATCTGATCAAAGATGGGTGGTGTCTCACAACCTCAACAGTTTATTCCAGCCATAAAATACGTCATTGAGACTTGAATGTTGCAGGCAGTTGGTGTTATGAGTTTACTGCCAGATTCTTTTCAGCAGTAATTTTTATTCACAATATTAATTTATTTAAGTAACTAAATGAAGACAAGCCATTTGGTTGTGTCAAACTGCTGCCACACTCTCATGGATTATCAGGAATTTACAATAGAATGCCAATCTGATCAATGATGCCCAAGAATGAATAAGATTCTGGTCACCCTGCTACAGGAAGAATGTTATCAAACTGGAAAGTGTACAAAAAAGATTAGCTAGATGTTACCGAGTCTGGAGGGTTTGAGTTATAAGGAGAGGTTGCTGAAAATGTGTTGCTGGTTAAAGCACAGCAGGTCAGGCAGCATCCAAGGAATAGGAAATTCGACGTTTCGGGCCAGAGCCCTTCATCAGGAATCATTCCTGATGAAGGGCTCTGGCCCGAAACGTCGAATTTCCTGTTCCTTGGATGCTGCCTGACCTGCTGTGCTTTAACCAGCAACACATTTTCAGCTCTGATCTCCAGCATCTGCAGACTTCACTTTTTACTATAAGGAGAGGTTGGATAAGCTGGGACTTTTCTTCCTGGAGTGTAGGAGGCTGAGTGGTGACCTTACTGTGTTTTATAAAATCATAAGGGACATCGATAAGGAAAATAGCCAAGGTCTTTTTCCCAAGGTAGGGGAGTCCAAAACCAGAGGGCATGGGTTTAAGGTGAGAGGTGAAAGATTTAAAAGGTACCTAAAGGGCAACTTTTACACACAGAGAGTGGTCCATCTATTGACCGAGCTGCCAGAGGAATTGGTAGAGGTGAGTACAGTTACAATATTTAAAAGACATTTAGATAGGTACATGGGTAGGAAAAGTTTATGGGGATTTAGGTGAAATGGAGGCAAACAGGACTTGTTTGGTTTAGTAAGTCTGGTCGGCATGGACGGGTTGGGCCAAAGAGTCTGATTAAGTGTGGTATAACTCTGTGAGATTCTCTCAAACCTCTTTCTCCTAAAAGATCATCAGTTCATCCTAGCACATTATTGACCCAGCCTACCACTTGTCTTAATCCAGTTTCTTCAGGCTGGCTTACAAAGTAGTCACAACAGTGAGCTGTGGTCAATGACATTACAACTCATTTTGCAAATTTTACCTTGTGCAATAATGCTGTGGTCAAGTGGTAAACAGCCTAAGCAACTAGGCCCAACAGTTAAACAGTTTCTGCTAGCAAGGGCTGATTGATTGCAAAGAGGACAAGCTTACCACAGGTCAAAAGCAAACAAGGATCAGCCCAGACCTGTATTGCATATTGAACCATGGGAGAGTCATACAGTCATAGAGTCATAGAGCTGTACAGCATGGAAACAGACTCTTTGGTCCAACCTGTCCATGTCAACCAGATATCCCAACTCAATCTAGTCTCACCTATCAGCACCTGGCCCATATCCTCCAAACCCTTCCTATTCATATACCCATCCAAATGCCTCTTAAATGCTGCAATGTACCAGCCTCCACCACATCCTCTGGCAGCTCATTCCATACATGTACCACCCTCTCCATGAAAACGTTGCCCCTTAGGTCTCTTTTATATCTTTCCCCGCTCACCCTAAACCTATGCCCTCTAGTTCTGGACTCCCTCACCCCAGGGCAAAGACTTTACCTGTTTATCCTATCCATGCCCCTCATAATTTTGTAAACCTCTATAAGATCTCCCCTCAGCTCCGACGCTCCAGGAAAAACAGTCCCAGCCTGTTCAGCCTTTCCCTGTAGCTCTGACCCTCCAACCCTGGAAACATCCTTGTAAATCTTTTCTGAACCCTTTCAAGTTTCACAACATCTTTCCGATAGGAAGGAGCCCAGAATTACATGCAATATTCCAACAGTGGCCCAACCAATGTCCTGTACAGCCACACCATGACCTCCCAACTCCTGTACTCAATACTCTGACCAATAAAGGAAAGCATACCAAACGCCTTCTTCACTATCCTATCTACCTGCGACTCCACTTTCAAGGAGTTATGAACCTGCACTCCAAGGTCTCTTTGATCAGTAACACTTCCTAGGACCTTACCATTAAGTGTATAAGTCCTGCTAAGATTGCTTTCCCAAAATGCAGCACCTCGCATTTATCTGAATTAAAATCCATCTGCCACTTCTCAGTCCATTGACCCATCCTGTTGAGATCCTGTTGTAATCAGAGATAACCCTCTTCGCTGACCACTACACCTCCAATTTTGGTGTCATCTGCAAACTTACTAACTGTACCTCTTATGCTCGCATCCAAATCATTTATGTAAATAACAAAAAGTAGAGGATCCAGCACCAATCCTTGTGGCACTCCATTGGTCACAGGCCTCCAGTCTGAAAAACAACCCTCCATCACCACCCTCTGTCTTCTACCTTTGATCCAGTTTTGCATCCAAATGGCTAGTACTCCCTGTATTTAATGAGATCTAACCTTGCTAATCAGTCTCCCATGGGGAACCTTGTCAAACGCCTTACTGAAGTCCATGTAGATCACATCTACTGCTCTGCCCTCATCAATATTCTTTGTTACTTCTTCAAAAAACTCAATCAAGTTTGTGAGACATGATTTCCCAAGCACAAAGCCAAGTTGACTATCCCGAATCAGGCCTTGCCTTTCCAAATACATGTACACCCTGTCCCTCAGGATTCCCTCCAACAACTTGCCCACCACCGAGATCAGGCTCACTGGTATATAGTTCCCTGGCTTGTTTTTACCACCCTTCTTAAACAGTGACACCACGTTTGCCAACCTCCAGTCTTCCGGCACCTCACCTGTGACTATCGATGATACAAATATCTCAGCAAGAGGCCCAGCAATCACTTCTCTACCTTCCCACAGAGTTCTTGGGTACACCTGATCAGGTTCTGAGGATTTATCCACCTTTAACAGTTTCAAGACATCCAGCACTTTCTCTTCTGTAATTTGGACATTTTGCAAGATGTCACCATCTATTTCCCTACAATCTATATCTTCCATGTCCTTTTCCACAGTAAATACTGATGCAAAATATTGATTTAGTATCTCCCCACTTTTCTGTGGCTCCACACAAAGGCCACCTTGCTGATCTTTGAGGGGCCCTATTCTCTCCCTAATTACCCTTTTGTCCTTAATATATTTGTAAAAACCCTTTGGATTCTCCTTAATTCTATTTGCCAAAGCTATCTCACATCCCCATTTTGCCCTCCTGATTTCCCTTATACTCCTACTTTCTTTATACTCTTCTAAGGATTCACTCGATCTATCCTGTCTATACCTGACATATGCTTCCTTCTTTTTCTGAACCAAACCCTCAATTTCTTTAGTCATCCAGCATTCCCTATACCTACCAGCCTTCCCTTTCATCCTGACAGGAAAATACTTTCCCTGGATTCTTGTTATCTCATTTCTGAAGGCTTCCCATTTTCCAGCCGTTCCTTTACCTGCGAATATCTGCCTCCAATCAGCTTTCGAAAGTTCTTGCCTAATACCGTCAAAATTGGCCTTTCTCCCATTTAGAACTTCAATTTTTAGATCTGGTCTATCCTTTTCCATCACTATTTTAAAACAAATAGAATTATGGTCACTGGCCCCAAAGTGCTCTCCCACTGACACCTCAGTCACCTGCCCTACCTTATTTCCCAAGAGTAGGTCAAGGTCATTACCAAAAACTCATTAAGAGGTATTCAGCCAGAACAATAGGGTGAGACATTACATTGAGTGTATTCTCCAGTTTTGAACAAACCCCTTGGCACCATAGAGTAATCATACTTTGGAAAGGGGTGTTTGGACTCCTAGGATGATTTGACCGAATCTCATTGGGCGCTGTGACCCCGCCTGTGACTCCATTAACTGAAGTCGGAGAACATTCTAGAATGACTTAAAAAGCGGGCATAAGAAGGGACATCTGGCAGTCATTTCCTCAGCGAATACTCAGCCAGTGGAGAACCACCTTTGTACCAAGAAGACCTTGACTCACCCTATCAATGGAGTTGAGCAAATTAAATTCAGGAGCCCAATCAAGTTCACCAGAGTGGGGAGTATATGTGTTTTCCAGGTAGTCAGCCCAGTTTGGGAAAAGTCAATTTGTGTAAGAGTTGTTTCCTTTAACTTGCAAGTGTTTTAATAAAACACAGTTTGAACTACAGTCTTTTGTTAGTCTCACACTGTTAAGAAAACCTGGATAAATGAGTTTTATCACTAATAAATTGTTTGAAGTATCAGTATAGAATATTTCACAGGCAAAAATGCTAAATGGGTGATGATAAAGTTAGTTCCTAACATCACCAAGATAACAAGGCAATGAAAATGTTAAATTGCTACCATTATTTTTTAAAAAGCCTCAGATATTGTTAGGTATGTTTTGATGTGGATTAGAGTAGTGCTGGAAAAGCACAGCTTGAAGGGTTTTGCCCGAAACATCGATTTTCCTGCTCCTCAGATGCTGCCTGACCTGCTGTGCTTTTCCAGCACCATTCTAATCTAAACTCAGGTTTCCAGTATCTGCAGTCCTCACTTTTGCCTATGTCTTGGTGTAGTCCTCACCACAACAACCAGGAATGTTGGTTGTCAACATGTCTTCATGGATTTGTCAATCAATGAAGAATTAGCTGACAGGCTGGACAGCGTTTTGGAAATAAAACCCAGCCTAATTATCAACTAGAGTTTGGTACTGGAACCTATGGGTGTGCACACTCAGTGAATTCATAAAATAATACAGATGGATGGAGGCCATTCAGCCCAATCTATTATCCAGCTTTTTGAAAGAAGATACAGCCAGCCTTATTTTCTATTTTTTGTTATTCTTAGATCTATAAGCTTTTCCTTGTTGAGTATGCATCCAGTTTTCTTTATCCTCCATTCATCTCTTGCTGAAAACTATCACAAGTCTGTGACTTCTGATTACCACTAGGGACCCCTGAACAATTTTGTTTTCTTACTTACTCTAACAAACTATTCACAACACCACGTCAAATATTTTTACTAAACCTGCTTTGCTGCAAATACACAGCATCTTCTCCAGTCTTGCCTCACAGCACAAATAAAGGAATAATCTGGCTCCGCTGTGAAGATATCCATGATCAAATAAGCTGCCCACATCTGCTATCTTATTTGGAAAACTACATAGCATTGTGCAGGTCATGCCAAACTTAAACACCTGTGTACTGTACCTCAATGCCATTATAAAGTTAAAGGCATTCTTTGGGGATGAACAAATTAAAAATTGTCAAAACTGGTAAATGATGTGGTTCTGTGCAAATTAGAATTAATAAACCAACTTAATCACTGAACCCTAAATTGGAATTTGAATACTCATTTAGATTCAAAATGCATTTGACACTTCAAATCACCAATATTCTGCCAGCTGAATTAATTTTCTGAAACCATAAAAGATTTACTGTAAAGTTTACAGTCTGTTTTCTGGGATTTTGTAAGCTTTAATTAGCTTGAGTTCAAGGTTTCATCTTGCGATTAAACATTAAACCACTTGGCAGATCCCAAAGACTGATGTTCCCCTGCATTCTCGCCAAATTTGCAGTTTAAATTAATGTACCTTGAGTAACATTTTGAAATGGATCTAATAACTTTAGTCCATTTGAGGACTCTTGGGTATATACCAGTTTGTAAATATGAAATGGAGGATAATGATATATCCTGTATAATTAGTTCACATTTTTAACATTAGTAAGGAATCACTCTGATTCAGCTCATACAGATTCATGATTTATTGCATATTCACCCATTGAATATTTACATTATAGAAGATTCTAATTCACAAATTCATATTTAAATGAATGCCTTTTAAGGAAGTGACATTATAAATGCGGTAAAAATAATCTTTAAAAAATCCTATTTTATCTTTTCTATCAAATGCTGAAAGCGTTTTCTTTTGTTCTCCATTTATATTTCATCAAAAGAAAATTTGCCTAGTTTCCTTTTAAAGGACTTGGAATATAAACAGGGCTGCAGTTAGTACTGGAAGCATACTCTCAGAACTACGATGAATGTGCTCTTACAATATTAGACCACACATAGAGACACGCAGACAAATAAACCATGATAGCAGCATGTCCATTGGTCAGTTTGTGTGAATTTGACAGTGCAATGTTGCAAGATCTGGCTTCCAGATAGTTGGTACTGTCAGCAAATCTTTTGGTTGTCAAGATGATTTTGTGTGTGCTCTCCTATCACTAATGCACCTTTAGCAACCATGAATCTTTTGTTGATTTGCTGGGACACTCCATCACAACTATGTTACAAGTCTGAACTCCATTTTAAGAGCACATCTTGAAAGACAACATGCTGACAAGGAGCCAAAAACTATTCAGTATCAAAGTGATTTTAAGATAAAAACATTCTAATCTGCTGACCTTTGGAAATTACTGTCAATGATATCAGAAGCTATTTCTGTGGGATATTGCCGTAACTGTAATTAAAGTGGTGTTAAGCCAGTTAAAATAAACACATTAACAACTCCATTTATATCATAGAATGTCACATGCATGAGCCAGGTTTTTTGTCCAGTAATCCCTAGACAAATAACTTTATAAAAATCAAAAGCATATGACTCAATTAATGAAAATTAAAATCTCAGTGGAACATTAAGAATGAATAGAAACCTCATTAAACCACAACAATGCACAGTTGCTCTGTAGTACACCAGCATTCTTATTTGTATAATTTACTTAGGAACAGAGGATGTATGTTCCTTCTGTAGTTTATGAGGTAAATCCAATCACTGGGAAATGTCATTTAATTATTATTTGAAACCTTTCATTATTCTTACTTTTATCAGGTTTTCCCTCATTGAGTTGAATTTCATAAATTCACAAACAAATGGGCCCTGGATCCTTCAGAAACAAAGCAATTCATTTCTAAAATTGCAGATAAATCTGAAAAATTGCTTGCACGCTGAATTTGAGAAAAGTTTATCAGTTTACATTGTTGGAAACAAAAGAACATTCACAAAGCAAATGCCTGATTCTCAGTCCAAGACCCAGAGTGTGAATCCCAGGGCAGCGTTCATCTGAACCTAAATGCCCTCAATTTATTTATTTCAATAGAGAACTAGCCAACAGGGGGAAAAAGATGCTGTATAGGATGAACCTAGTAGCAAAAAGTGACAAGATTAAAGGACAGCCTTCAGGAGGGCTTGAAGAGAACAGTTGCATAGCAATGCACAAAGGGCAATGCTTATGGCACAATCCCTCGAACAAAATATTGTAGATTAGCTGCAATGTGCAAAGCTTAACCTTTATAAATAAATCTGATTAAATATCAGGCTCTAATGCAAATAATATTTTTACAGCAGTACATTTTTTAACAAGATAAAAAGAAGTTACTGCCTTATAAAGGCAAGAAAAAGGGAGCAATTTAGAGTGATATTTCTCATCATGATTCAATGGTTCTTTGTTTAATTGTCTGGAATCTACTATAGAATCACAGCAGTTAAAAATTTGGAGCAGTTACAGTTGGTTGGATTTTGCTGTCAGAGGGGAACTACCACTGCCAGCCTTTTATTGCATATACTTGCCCAGGCACTTCTCACGGAATTTTACTTTGGATGTTAGGCCAGCTTAATGGCTGTTGGGGCTGGAATGGCAAGCATTAAGGGTGCCGATAAAATTGGGTGGCTAACCCATTCTTGTTTTCTAACTCCCCCTGATGCAATCTACCAGTAGTGTGACAGACATTAGTGAGTCCACTTACCTGGACCCAAACATTTAAGAAAACAAAAAAAATAGCCAACTGCATAATGGCAATGATGCAAATAAGAAGCAGCTTGGACATGATTTACAATGAACAGAATAGCCTGGCTAAGATTGACAGCATTGGAGAGCTTGGAAAGTCATTGGTGTCTGATAGGCAAAATATGGATGATCAACCACTCAGCATTTGGAAATGCACCAAGAAATAGCTCAGTGAAACATCCCATATAGCTGTAGTGAACCTCAGAAATGTTTATTAAAAAGGTGGGGAATAACACAGTAGTGTATTTAGAATTTACTACAGAAGAATGAGAACAATGATTTGGTAAGATGCTAGAGAGAGGAAAGTTGGTTAAGAATGGGATGTTGTATAAGCTGTGGTATATTGGCTCCAAGCATTCTACAGATGCTTCACCCAGTCAGTAGATGAGACAATCAAGTTCTATTGTAGATTTCAGAAGGAACAGATGTACAATATTAAGGTTGATCCTGTTCTCCTGACTGAAAAATTGTTGTCTGAATCAAGGTGATGAATTCTGGTGCCCAGTAGTGATACTTTCAGTTTCAAAGGCAATAGAGGGAGTATTGCAGATCACGAGGAGCAGGAGAATCAATGCCTCACTTTCTCCAATATTGCAAGTTATGCCTAGTCTAAAACTGATGACAGAGGTCTTGTGGCACAGTCGCTGATGTCCCTGCTTTTGAGCCAGATTTGAGTTCTATTTCAGGACTGAATTACCATAGAACGTGCATTCAGTAATGTGGTTTACCAACCAGTAAAGAAAAAGCTGAAAATGTGTTGCTGGAAAAGTGCAGCAGGTCAGGCAGCATCCAAGGAACAGGAAATTCGACGTTTCGGGCATAAGCCCTTCATTGGGGGGAGGCTGGAAAAACATAGCAGGCCAGGCAGCATCAGGAAGTGGAGAAGTCCACGTTTCAGATAGAACATAAAACATAGAACATAGAACAATACAGCACAGAACAGGCCCTTCGGCCCACAATGCTGTGCCAAACATTTGCCCTAGCTTAAGCACCTATCCATGTACCTATCCATTTGCCGCTTAAATGTCACCAATGATTCTGACTCTGCCACTCCCACAGGCAGCACATTCCATGTCCCCACCACTCTCTGGGTAAAGAACCTACCCCTGACATCTCCCCTGTACCTTCCACCTTTCACCTTAAATTTATGTCCCCATGTAACATTCTGTTACACCCGGAGAAAAAGTCTCTGACTGTGTACTCTATCTATTCCCCTGATCATCTTATAAACCTCTATCAAGTCACCCCTCATCCTTCGCCATTCTAATGAGAAAAGGCCTTGCACTCTCAACCTATCCTTGTACGACCTACTCTCCATTCCAGGTAACATCCTGATAAATCTCCTCTGCACCCTCTCCAAAGCTTCCACATCTTTCCTAAAATGAGGCGACCAGAACTGCACACAGTATTCCAAATGTGGCCTTACCAAGGTCCTATACAGCTGCAACATCACCTCACGACTCTTGAATTCAATCCCTCTGTTAATGAATGCTAATACACCATAGGCCTTCTTACAAGCTCTATCCACCTGAGTGGCAACTTTCAAAGATCTATGAACATAGACCCCAAGATCCCTCTGCTCCTCCACCTTACTAAGAACCCTACCGTTAACCCCGTATTCCGCATTCTTATTTGTTCTTCCAAAATGGACAACCTCACACTTGACAGGGTTGAACTCCATCTGCCACTCCTCGGCCCAGCTCTGCATCATATCTAAGTCCCTTTACAGCCGACAACAGCCCTCCTCACTATCCACAACTCCACCAAACTTCGTATCGTCTGCAAATTTACTGACCCACCCTTCGACTCCCTCTTCCAAGTCATTAATAAAAATTACAAACAGATAAAAATTACAAACAGAAACCCTTCTTCAGGGTGTGGGGGAGGGGTGGGAGGTGGGTGGAGAGCTGCAGATAAAAGGGGTCGGGGGCAGGGTGGTGAAGTGGGAAAAGGTGGAGGCAGGTTGGTCAATGGGAGGGATGAATCCGGTAGATGGCTGAGAAGAATGGAAGGGAGGGGCTAGGAAGGGAGTCAGGTGATGGGAAGGGAGGTTTTTTGAAATTGAAGAACTCAATGTTGAGTCTCTATCACTTGGCATGGAAGAGAGCTAGCAGAGAATAAAGGAAACCAGATAAAATTGTAGGCATGAACATATCTGTTAAGATCCTTATATATTTATCAAACACCTGCTCATATGAAGGATAAAGAGCTTGTAGGCTCAAACAGTGTATGGTAAAGAGGTAAATTGGAATCTGACTCTTTCGGAATTAAATAGCTTGGTGGCTAATTGAAAGAAAGTGAGGACTGCAGATGCTGGAGTGTCAAAGACAACAAGTGTGGTGCTGGAAAAGCACAGCAGGTCCAGCAGCAACTGAGGAGCAAGTGAGTCGATGTTTTGGTCATAAACCCTTTGTCAGGTGGCTAAATGCCTAATTATAAGGAAACAAATGTACTTACTATTCATCACATTTACTGACAAGAATGGTTGTTGACACTGTAGTCTTCCTTATATGTCCAATATGTGACATTGCTTCATGGTCTTAATTGGAAACATCATCACTCCATCATGGGAGAGGATGATGAGTTTCCAGGTCTTAAAGAAGGTAAGGCAATAGGATATAGGTAGCAGCAGGTAAGGCACAAATAATAATTGATAAGCCCAGCAGTTAAGTCCCAGATCAATAAGTAAAAGTATTCGTGAAAGTGCACAATCAGAACTGTGGGCTCCATGATAAGTGGGCAGAATTCCTGAGTGATGATGCCACTTTGGGAGTTTGGTGATTAGTAAGTACAAAAACGTATAAGTACCAGGTTGTGAACATATGTTTTGTCAACATGCAATTAAACCAATGGCAATTGGGCCAAGAATCAAGAAAGGGAGAGATATTCACGTCACCCTCCAAACCTGGTATGAATCCAGACTAAATCAACAACTCCCATCTGGCCCAAAATTAAAATAAGAGGCACTACTTGTGATTAATGAAGGAAGAAAAAAGAGAAATCTTGCTTTAACTGTGGGAAACAGGAACATTTTGCTAATGCATGGAAATCCTTTAGGCTAAATCCTTTGAAAATTAGAATCTACAGTTCTTTCTGCTATAATGCGCTGGTTGCATTCTTGTGTGATCTAGCGCTATATAAAAATTGTGCAATGAAAATACACTTAAAGCATTGGGAATGGAATTGTATTACAGCCAACAAATGGATGCAAAAGTTCACGTTTTACAAACAGCATTCACCTATTCATCAATCGCATTACAGCCAATTCGCATTGACTTAACACGGATCATAGCAAAAAGGACGGTATTACCATTTTTTTCTCAGTATCTCATCAGCCTGGACATCTTAGTTAGTTTCTAAAACACTACAGTGCATCTACACGTGTAGAAATTTGCATTTACATTTTGAAAATAACATTATATCAAGGTAGGACTACTTCCAAGGGATCCATTACTGACTCATCTTGTTTCATCAGTGTACAGCAAACAAATGAATCACATCATCAAATTCTAAGCAGGATTGCACTAATTTCATGCTTTATTTTTGAAGTTAGAGTTAAGGTTAGGTTTAGATTTGGGCATGACTTTCCCTTGGAAGAACCTCTCAGAAAAGATGAGATTTTAAATGAGTTCCAAAGGAAAATGTAGAAAACGCTAGGCTATTAAGATTGAATATGAAGGAAAATCCCAGATCTCCAGTCAAGATACCAAGGTAATGAGAGTGTTCAGGCACACCCAGTTGGCATTGATGGATTTTACAGAGTTTATTGAAGAAATTCAGTGTAGTAGAATGTTTTTGGATTGCATTTCAAAGGCCTACAAGCACCTGATGGATTCTGAGTTGCAATTAATGACTACTTAAGTGCCTTTTCACTCACTGCCCTGATTAATGGCATTTCCAACTGACAGCCTGTCTGCCATGTAAAATACAGAGATCGGCCTGCTGAGTTGGCAGGGTTAGGAATGATCTGTCCAATCTTGGGGTAATTGGGATCACATATGGAGGTTAGATTGTGGTTGTTGGAAACCAACTCCTTGCCTTAGCCTCCTCACCCGGTAACACACCATTTCCCATGGCCTCACATCCACAATCCTCCCCTTTAGCTGCTCACTATTCTGTTCTTCAGTGTTGCTGTGCAGCCAGCAGCCTGATTCCTGGAAGTTGTACTGCATCTCAGGGCAGCGCTTGATCTGACCCAGGCCCTGTGTGTTTGATGCTGTGGTTTGTCTTACTCATAATGACATCAAGCACCACAGTTTAAAATGCAACATGTGTTGGCTCACACTTCTCACATTCAAACTGAATGTCAAGTTTGATCTTTATTTTATTCATTGCCATTCTAGTTTTAACTGAAAAGCTGATAGTGAGCTGCCTTCTTCAAATATTGCAGTCCCCAATTGTTGTAGGATGTTCTACATTACCTTCAGGTTTTTGACACAGCTATACAAAAAGAAAGGTGCTGTATTTCCAAGTCAGGATGGTGAGAGGAAACGTGCAGATGGTGGTATTCCCATATATCTGCTATCCTGATCCTTTTGGCAGTGTTTGGGAGATGGAACATTGGATGAACAGCTGAGGATCCTGGGATTGTACTCATTTGAGTTTAAAAGGTTGAGGGGAGATCTAATAGAAACTTACAAGATAATGCATGACTTAGAAAGGGTGGACGCTGTGAAGTTGTTTTCGTTAGTTGGAGAGACGAGGACCTGTGGGCACAGCCTTAGAATTAGAGGGGGTCAATTTAGAATGGAAATGAAGAGACATTTCTTCAGCCAAAGAATGATAGGCCTATGGAATTCATTGCCATGGAGCGCAGTGGAGGCCAAGACATTAAATGTCTTCAAGGCAGAGATTGATAATTTCTTGATCTCACAAGGAATTAAGGGCTAAGGGGAGAGTGCGGATAACTGGAGTTGAAATGCCCATCAACCATGATTAAATGGGTGAGTGAACTTAATGGGCCGAATGGCCTTACTTCCACTCCTATGTCTTATGGTCTTATAGTCTTCTGGAAGGTTCTGTCGAAGTAACCTTAGTGAATTATCACAATGCATCTTGTAGACAGGGATACACACTACAGCTCCTAGGTGACGCTGGTGGAAAGAGTGAATGTTTTTGGATGTGGTACCTATCAAACAAACAGCTTTGTCCTCAATGGAATCAAACCTCTTGAGTGCTTTGGAATTGAACTCATCCAGGAGAGTATTCCAATATGCTCTTGACTATGCCTTGCAGACAATGGATAGGTTTCAGTGAGTTTGGAGATGATTTATTCACTGATTTCATATGTTAGTCCAGTTCATTTCCAACTGCCCCATACAACTACCCCAGGATGTTGATAGTGGCAGGATTCAGCAATTGTAATGCCATTGAATGTTAAGGAGAGATGGTTAGTTTCTGTTGATGGAGATGGCCATTGCGTGGCATTTGTATGGCATGAATGTTATTATCATTTGTCAGCCAAAATCTGGATATTGTCCTGATCATACTACATTTGGACATAAACTGCTTCAGTACCTGAAAAGTGTGAGACATTATGCAGTTATCAGCGAACATTTCCTTTTCTGACCTTATGATGGAGGGAAAGGCTTTGATGATGTAGTTGACAGTGGTGCAGTTGAGGATACACTTCATTTCAGACACTCCTCTGAGGAAGTCCTGCAGAGATATCTTTTGGCAATTTGATTCATCCAATCTGCATGTCGATTAAAATCATGCATAATTATTCTGGTACTTTTCTTACATTCTCTATTCATTCCTTTTTTTATTCACTGTTCTGGAATAAACTAATTTTACAGGCACTATTGCATGCTTCTGCAAGTATTTTCCTACCTCTCCTATTTCCTGTTTTCACCTAAACTGATTCTAAATGTACCTGAACAGTCATCAATCAGACCCCATCCTTCCAAGTCATTCAGGCGGGTAAGGCAACGATCAGTCCAGTTGGTCTGTGCACTGAAAGTCAACTGGATAATCAAGGGTCACTGCTCTGTGGGAAAATTTGCAAGTCAATTGTGGACATTGCAAGCAGCATGTAGTCTGCAGTCATGACAATAGCTGTGAAGGAGGATAACTCAATGTGTGAGCGTGGTAAATGATCGAGCATTGGAAGGCACTACATTATGGGGGTTCATCGATAGTCAATGACACCCTGGCTTCAATGGAGGGACGGTATATAAAGATGATTGGTGTAACTAAGTTTTAGCCTGGGGATCAGACGGTAAAGTTGGGATGTAACTAGTTAAATAAAAAGCTTAAGCAGGAACATCAGAAGTCTCAAACTTAATGGGAGTGACAGGGAGTACGAAGCACAAATGTGGAGAAGTACAAAGGAGGGACATGAAGATTGAGGATGGTCACCTAAATTGTCAGGTTGAGCTTGCAACTCCTTTTCTGAAGTATAAGTTGTGTTACCTGCCCTCCTGATCTGAGTCACAAATGCACAATGAAAATGAAATGTAGCTACCACCATAGCTGGAGTGGGTGGCATACGTGTTTTTTTCTTTGTCTGAGGGAGCAAGATCTACTTGTTTAGAATTAGAATTGGGTTTATTGTCACACGTACTCAAATACAGGAGTACAGTAAAATGTTTACAATGTTGCCCTCATAGTGCCATTTTAAGTACAAAGTACTGAGGTACAAATCTCAGATATAAAATAGAGAAATAAAGAAAAAGAAAGTTACATTACCTTAGAGTGATTCATCGTATAAATTAGAAAGTAAGAATTCAAGTTAAAAGGATAAACATTGCAATTGTGAGTTTTTATCTCAGGCCTTTCAAGGTGCAATTGCATTATTCCAGTCCTTACATTGGTGGGTACAGGTTAAAGACATCTGTATGTCAAAATTCTGCAAGTATAAATCATGTAGTGACCAACAAATGGAATAAACATTTGAGCTACAAATAATATTGACCATGAGACTGATCATTGGAAATGAATCCTCAAATTTCTGCGAAGCATAAATAACCTCCTGTGATATATAAAGTGCTACCAATATTCCACAATTCACAAAGCAAAATGTAATAGGTTGCACAAGGTCCTAAAACTGCTTGCTTCAAACGCTGAATGTAGTATTTTCACACCAATCTATTATGCACAATGCTGCTTCGTAGTCAGCTGGTGTGGTGGGAGGAAGTATTGTTATTCTTGCCACACATACATTGTCCTGCTTTAAACACATGGCTTGACTTGTACAGTATACATTTGAGTAATGTCTACAATGTTCAAGCTACGTGGAGAGATGTCCCATTGCCCTCCTTGTCAGAAGCCTCCATATTCCAGCTGTTATAATTAAAGATGATGTTATCACTGAATAAGTCAGATAACAGACCGAAATCTGGCTATATGTATCATATTTATTTTTATCTAATGAGGTGATCTTTCACTGAGACACAAGCATGCAATGCTGCAACTGATTTCAGGAATAAAACAGAAGTTTATTACACAAAGGAGATATAGATAAAATAGATTAACATCAGCTGCTTGCATATAACAATTTGTAAGATTTAAAAGCACATGATAAAAATAAAAAACCTTCCAGTGTAACATCATTACTTTACAGCACTCAGATACCAGAGATAATTCCCAACTCTATCATATGTATATGTTTGACTTACCTGTTTCTTTCAATACCTAGTCTTAAGAGTTCGATAGCACTTTCCTTGAATAGTCATGCAAATCTGCTTAAACAGTCTTAACTATAAATAACACATTTCAGAGTTCTACCCAAACACTTCTAGTCTGGAATTTCAAACTTAAACCCTTAATGTACTGTCCTGTTTATTAACAGTTCTGAACCACTTCATTTCTGTCAGAGAAACTTTGCCTTTATATCTAACGTAAGATAGGCATTCTACAAACATCCACCAAAAAGTTCTTAATCTGTGTGTTTATCCCCAAGCAAAAAATAAATCCTGATTCTTCTAAATTGAAAGCTTGCTATTGTTTTTCAATGTTTATTCTGTCTGATTGTAAAGCTCTCTTAATGCAAACAATCTCCCATTATCACTCCAAAAGTCCTATTTAATTTATAACAGTTTTTTTTTAAATGGCTTCAGAAAGACTGACAAGTCTTATATGTTATTAAACTCACTTATACACACAGAACAAAATGTGGCATTAGTTCAAAATCCAAACTACAAAAATCAAAGAATTAATGATATTTATACATACCTCATGTCTCAGTATAGTGAGTAGAAAGGTAAATGATCATTTCTGTGTACTGCAACAACTGAATGATCACAATACTAAACAGCAGTTCTGTTTCTAATGTACCCCACATAGGTTCAACTGAACCATCACCAATCAATCGAAGAAAAGCAGCATGAGTAGCAACAGAAATTAATAAGCATAACATGTTGGAAGACTAGGACCAGGAGCAACCTCCACTGGATGTGAAACTCCCTCTAAACACAGTGTTGCCAGAAAAAGGTCCATTCATGATGCAGGGAAAGTGCAGGTTGCCCATTATCTTTTGCCTCTGAAGGGATGTCCTCCTACTGCCAGCTGAGTAGTCCTGGGATATATCATGATTTGGAGGTGGATTGGGGTGGACAAAGTTAAAAATCACACAACACCAAGTTATAGTCCAACAGGTTCATTCGGAAGCACTAGCTTTCGGAGCACTGCTCCTTCATCAGGGGATTGTGGGATATGACATCATATGACAAAGAATACAGTGTGATGCCACTGAAATGATATATTGAAAAAAAAATAGATTAAGATTTTCACCTTTTAGAATGACCATATTAGTATTGGTTCTTTCATATGCAAATCCCAGAACTTCTATAAAGTTACACTCTCAAGTTAGCTTGAACAATAGATGC
This sequence comes from Hemiscyllium ocellatum, assembly GCF_020745735.1. NCBI lineage: Eukaryota > Metazoa > Chordata > Chondrichthyes > Orectolobiformes > Hemiscylliidae > Hemiscyllium > Hemiscyllium ocellatum. The sequence continues at coordinate 66,841,062 of NC_083416.1, forward strand.
CATCTCACCTCACTTACTGCATTGAAAATGAAAGGTTAAAGTCTGTCTGTGTCCCAATCTTCAGGCTGGTTCTATTTCTAAAATGGGATTTACAGAATCGTACATGCATTTATGCAGTTTTTGAGCAAAATAAAATGTAATTCTGCAACTACAAATTCACTCCACAAATTGTATCTGCGTGCGGGCAGGGAAAACAGATTGAGTGCGATCATATGTACGTGTGTTTGGAGGTGTGTGTGTGTGTGTGTGTGTGTGTGTGTGAGTGTAATGGGTATAAACCTGTGAGATAGTGTGTGTGTGGGTGTGAGTGTGGGGGTGTATGTGTGAACATATGAGAGAGAGCTTGTATATGAGAGAGGGTCTGTATGAGTATATGGGTCTGTTGGAGTGTGTCTGTGTGTGCACTTATGTGCATGTGTGAGAGATTGTCTTGTACAGTGGGGCCACTTGTAGTTTGACATGCACCCAAGGTCCCGGTTGAGGCCATCACCATGGGTACTGAACGTGGCTATCAGCCTCTACGCGGCCACTTTGCGTTGATGCCTGTCCCAAAGTCTGCCTTCAAGTGTGGTCATCCAACGATCCAAGGCCAAATATCCCCAACCACTGAAGTGTTCCCCATAGGGAAGGATCACTCCTGTCTGTTGATTGATTTGCGGTGTCACAGTTCTTTCATATGAATAGTCATTCTAAAGGATGAAAGACTTAACAAACAATCCAATTTTTTCAATATATCATTTCAGTGGCATCACACTGTATTCTTTTGCTATAAATTCTGTGTTATATGATGTTATACTCCTATACTCCACAACCACCTGATGAAGGAGCAGTGCTCCGAAAGCTAGTGCCTCTGAATAAAGCTGATGGACTACAAGCTGGTGTTGTGTGATTTTTAACAGGGATATATCATGACAGAACTGTATTATTGGCGAGGGCATGAAAGATGCAGGGTGCGGCAGATTATACACAGGTGGTGACAAGATCACCATAACCTCATTACTAGGAAGAGGTGCCATTGGCCCAAAGTCCAACTTTGGTGTTACGATCACAATAACATCTTAGATATCTGCACCAAGTATTCCATGATGCCTATATCCTTGATAATTCTCAAGTTCCTCCATTGTTCCAAGTGCCACCTGTCTTACAAGGAGAAAAGATATCCCCAGTCCAAACATGTAGATGACTTTATTGTACAAGCAGCTGACAAAGCTAAGAGTATAGACAATGCAACACCTATTTCCACAAATCTTATCAAGATGACATTCCTGTGCTCACACTGGTGTGATGATTGACTGCAGTATGCTACAGACAGGGTTCATCATATAAACCTTGCATACTGAGCCCTCAATAGTGGCAGCAGAACGAGGGGATCTGATTGGTGATGAAGAGCTATGGGAATGGCAGAATTCTGACGAGGAGGAAGATGAAGACATTGATCTGGAGAAACATTGCCTTCGCTATGACAAAGTGCAGCAACATTGGTGTAATAAGCCATGCATGATTTACTTGTGAACCAGTTTTAATGGAACTGAGTTGGATGAATTCATCATTCATTAATACTGGGAAGGCAAACAACTTCTGTTCATTCTCAAATGCAACTTATCAGCTTGTTCTTTCTTCACTTTTATTGTGATTTAGTAAAGGTTAAACTTTCTAACCACTGGGAAGATTCACAACATCTGATGTTCCCTCATACAAACATGATAAAGCTTTAAGCTGGGAAGGATGCTAAGGAAAGAATAGCAATCCTTCAGAGAGGGTTCTAACATGATGTGGCACAAAAGATGGATATTGTTTCTAACTTCATTCTTGTAGCTGCAGTGAAGATAACAGTCAATTAGACGGGTGACGATGTAAAGTGAACATGTATTTACACATTTGAGATTCTATTTGCAATGAAGAATCACCTTGACCATCTATGTTCCCACATGAGGTTTTCTCTTTCCTTCTCCTCATTCTATGTCTGGCTGTAGTCTCAGGGTCTGCAGCTGGATCAGACAAGGTTGTCCGAGGGCGGAGATTATTGGCTTTGAAGTTTTGAGTGGACGATCCCAAAACTGTGATGCTGTGGGTGTCCTGACAAATGAAGGCTCAGCCTCCTCAATGTGAACTTTCCACAGGGTTAAGGGTCACAGCTGGAGGTGGAGAAGTAGGATTGCTCACCTCTGGAGTTTCCGGAGGTGAGATTTACAGCAGGCCTGCCTTTAGTTCTTCCTTTGTCTAGGTATTGCTAACATTTCCCCTATCTCCTAGTGAGGAAAGAGCATCTGTAGTGAGATCAAGGTCCCTCGTCCTCCTCTTGCCTTACTGTTAGTGTTGTACCTTAATGACTAAAGCAATGGAGTGTAAGCTTGCATGCATCTCTAGCAGCTAATGAGCATTCTGTCAGCCCTGGCTTTCCATGATAACCACCGATACTAATTCTCACCAATGTCCTGAATGGGAAACCAGTTAGTGAGTGAGACACTTAAGGCTAAGATAGACAGATTCTTGATCAATAAGAGAATCAAGGGTTATGGGGTAGAGGGAAGTGGATGGGCAGAGTGTTGGATCAGCCATAATTCTATTGAATGGTGGAACAGTTTTAAGGAGCTGAACGGCCTACGCCTCATCCTATTTCATATGAACTTGCAGGGACTCCTGCCTGCCTGTTTTGATTAGATGCTTGCTGGTTACCCATTCCCTATCTGCCTTCAAGTCCCTAACTTGTCTCGTGACAACCTCACTGAATGGGCTCTCCATAAAGTTCTCTGCCTCACAGGTGCACCTCGGTGACTTCAGCTTGAACTCTCAAACCTGGAGTTCATGCATCAGCAGCGGATGATATTTTGAGCAGATGGGCTAATCAAGGTCACGTGATATGTCCATCACTGCCTGTACACCACAAGAAGGACACTTCGCTTGGCTGGACTCCTTGCTGTAATTTAAGCTTACAATTAACTTATTTTAATCTTAATTTGCATTGTTTACTATTATCTGGCAATTAGTACAGATTCCTCTCCTGTTTCTATAAATTCTTATCTTCTCTGTGCCAGTTTAAAATAGAGTAAAATGCAGTCCCTACCAGCAATTGTTCAAAACCAATAAATTCCTGTGTTGTCACTGTTGCTACATTTCTCTGCTGCTGAGGCTTCTGTCCCCAGATGTAAGTCAAAGTAAGTGAGATTTGAACCTTGGACCATGTAGATCAGAGGTGAAAGTATTATCAACTGAACTACTAATGATACACATTGATCCAGCAAATCCTTCTCCTTCATCAGGATGGAAATGTATTTTCCATGAAAGATCTCCTTAACATGGCCAGATTGTGCAACGGTTTCTTCCCCCAGGCTATCAGGCTCCTTAACATTGTGTGATCGGACTGTTATCCATCTGAAATTCTTTGCTTAACTTTGAATTGCTGCTAGAACAATGTCTATTAATTATCATTCTTTTATTACACTGTAATTTGCATGTTTTGCACTTCTTATGCACTTTATGCCCCCTCTTTGTATGATCGTGTAGTTTGTGCTGTCCATGTAACACCTTGATCCTGGAGGAGCGCTGTCTCATTTTTTACTGTATTAGTTGTATTGTATATGTAGTAATGACAAATAAAATCTACTCTATTCGACAAAGTTCAGAAACTCTGTTCCCATTCATCTATTTTTGCTATTGCTGTCCCAAACAATATCAGCACAAATTAATTCCTCATTGTCATCGCAGCATAGCTCTTGCACCACTCAGTAATTCCCAGGCAAATTCTTCTACATTTGTCACACTCCCTGGTGGCCAATAGAAAACATTCAGTTGTAGAATGCCACCTACATTGATTCTTAAGTCTAACCTAACAGATTCTGTCCTTGACCCCTCCAGGACATACTCTGTCTTCAGCACAGTAATATTCTCCTTAATCAAAATTGTCATCCCTTCTCCTTTCTTACTTTCGCTATCTTTCCTGAACACCTTGTATCCAAGGTGATAGACGTGTTTAAAATGCTAACAGAATTCAGTAGGGTAGATACTGAGAAACTATTTCTCCTGGTAGCGAAATTGAGATTGAAGGGGCATAATCTTCAAATTGGAGCTAGACATTTAGTAAGCGCATTCACACACAAACTGTAGAGTAGAATCTGGAGCTCTCTCCTGAAAAAGGCTATGGATACTGGGATTACTGGGGATTCTGAGATTGAGATGGGTAGATTTTGTGATGCGAGGATATCAAAGGATATAGAGTTAAATAAGATAACTGGATTTGATGTATAAATCAGCCATGATCCGACTGGATGGCACAGCAGACTGGAGGGGATGATTGGTCTACTCCTATTGCTTTTTTTACCTTTGTGTATTGACTTAAAGAATGGGTCGACTTAGCTCATTCTCAGGACAAAATGACTGCTACAAATGCCATCATTATTCTGCATAAATTCAAAATGTTGAGCAGATGCAAGTAATGAAGCTTCTTGTCACTTTGCTTATGAACATCCTCTCTTGCAGAATTGTGTTTTAAATGCTTTGTTTTGTTTGCAGAATTTCAAGGACAGAAACAACGATCACTCGGAGAATGCCTTGGGCAAGAAAAGATTTGGCTAAATTTTCAGTTCTCCCACAACCACCCAAAGGTAGGTGATAGGTTTGTCTTCACTGTTGTATCCTCTGCTGCCTCTGTTGTCACATTACTGACTGAACCAAGAAAAAAAGAGAAAGCACCATTAAGTAAAACAGGTGACATCTTGAAAGCTCAGATCCCATTGCTCCAGAGGTGAATCCTTACATTATTCTTCAGCCGGAAGCTATTCTAGTTTAACCGTAATGTATTGGATATGGAAGCAGAAATAAATATGTGATGTTTAGACCACTTTTAAAGTACCAGGGTTGCCATTTAAATTTTAAAAATGTCGTTGCTTTAACTACAACATTGTGTGACCACATCAATAACCCCCAGTGCTGAGAAAGATATCCCAAAACAATGCTGAAGAATGGCTTATTTCAGACAGAAATAAGACTTTAATTTATAGTTATTGGGAAAACTACATATCAGCCTGTTAATAATTAAGGCACGAGATTCTGCCCTAGGATGATAGGTCAGCATTGATGCTCTGTGCATTGAGTTGGGGCACAGTCAGATTGGGGGGTGGTTGGATCAGGTAGAAGTGAAGTCATGTTGAGTCAGGGTGCAGTTGGTTGGGAATAATTGGGTCAATTAGGAGAAAGCCTTCCTGAAGAAGGGCTTATGCCCGAAATGTCGATTCTCCTTTTCCTTTGATGCTGCCTGACCTGCTGCGCTTTTCCAGCAACACATTTTTAAGCAATAATTGGGTCAAGTTGAGATTTAGATACATGGGTTGAGTTGAAAGTTGGCATCATCAAGTCGGATTATATTTGGCCAGGTCAGCAAGGATGGGTACTGAAATGAGGGGATATATTTATTAATTGAGCATTCTGAGTTAAAGGATTCCAAAAATTCACATTCCTCCGAGGAAAGTAATTTCTTTTCATCTCATTCCTAAATAGTCTGTCCTTTATCCTAATAATGTACCCCTTGTTTCAGAGCTCCTGACCAACAGAAATAATCTGTCAGCATTTAAAGTCTCAAGTCTCCAGGGGCATTTTCTATGTGTCAGCACAATCATCTTTCATTTACCTGAACTCCAGATATTATAGGCCCAATTTACTCAGCCTTTCAACTCAGGACAAGGATCAATCTAATTAAACTTCGCTGTAATGCCTCCAATCTGATAGTATCATTACCTAAATGTGGAGGCCAAAACTGCACATTATTTTCCAAAGGTTTGACCATTTCTGCAAGATTTCTTTATTCTTGTTCACCAAACCCCTTGAAGACAAAGCAAACATGTTAGCTGTCTTCCCAATTGCTTGATGTACCTGCAGACTAATGTTCTGCATTCCGTGTTTGAGGAACAATCACTTTGAGCATCAACATTTACATATTTCACACTTTCCAAAAATATTCTATTTCCATGTTCTTACAGTCAAATTTAATATCTTCATATTGTCCCTTTCTATATTCCATCTAACATCTTGTTACTCACTCATTTAAGCCATCTATTTTTTTCGCAGCCATTTTGTGTCCATTAGATCAACCAATGTAGGAGCAGAAGTAAGCTATTCAACCCAGCTCTGCCAATGAGATCATGGCTGATCTGATAATCATCAACTCCACTCTCCTTCCTTTTCCCTATAACTCTTGATTCCCTTACTGATTAAATATCTATCTCAACCTTGAATATATTGGAGTACCCAGCATCAATAGCCCTCTGTGGTAAAGAATTCCATAGATCCTTTACTCGGAGAAAAGAAATTCCGTCTCATCCTCGCATCCTTCTAACAACATATCCTTCCACCTAGCTTTGAATCATCAACAACAAATGTAGGTCCAAGTTTCTGTGTCTCTTCATCAAAGTTGTTTAGACGGATTATAGCTAGCTGATTCCCCAGCCTAATGGTGCTACACCAGTCATAACCTGCTACCTTGAAAATGCCCACTCTCTGCTTCCAACCCATTAAACAATTCTTTATCCATGCTAGTATACCAACCCCAACTCCGTGAGCCCTTATCTTGCTTATTAAACTTTTTGAAATACCTTTCTGAATGTCTTATGGAAATCCAACAGGTTAGATTGACATGTTCCCCTTTTACCCATCCTACTACTTATATCCTCAAAAAACTCTTTAGATTTAAAGTCTGGTTGAAGATTTGTAGCTCGGGTGTCCGTTGTTGTGGTTCTGTTCACCGAGCTGGAAGTTTTTGCTGCAAACGTTTCGTTCCCTGGCTAGGGAACATCATCAGTTCCTGCCTTGTCTCAGCGTTTCTCGCCCGTAAGTGTTTAAAGTCTGATGATGTTCCCTAGCCAGGGAACGAAACGTTTGCAGCAAAAACTTCCAGCTCGGCGAACAGAACCACAACCCTCTTTAGATTTATCAGACAGGATTTTCCTTTTGTAAAATTACCTTCACATGCTCTAATTATACCACACTTTCCTTAGTGAATCACACTTTCATGAAAAGGAGGTGATTGTGTTTACAAACATTATGCACAATGTAAATGACTGAGATCCAACAACATCTCTTCTTCCTCAGGCAGCTGAGAAAATTTGGCATGACAGCGAATACCCTTGCCAACTTTTATAGGTGCGCCATTGAGAGCATTCTGTCTGGATGTATCACTAACTGGTATGGCAACTGTACCATTCAAGATCGGAGACGGTTACAGAGAGTGGTGACCTCAGCCTGGACAATCACAAAGGCTAACCTCCCATCCATAGAATCCATCTACCAGGCCCGCTGTCAAGGAAAGGCCACCAGGATTCTCAAAGATCCATCCCACTCTTTCAATGCTTTTCTACAATCTCCACCATAGGGGAAAAGGTACAGAACTTGAACACATGCACCAGCGAGTTTCGAAACAGTTTCTACCCTACTGTTGTTAGAATACTGAATGGACTCACAAACTCTTAACATTTGCCTGTACCTGTGTTTTGTTTTTGCTGCTGTTTACTTATTATTTACTTACCTATGCTACTTAAATCTGTGGTCTGCCTGTCTTGCTCGCAAGACAAAGCTTTTCACTGTGCCTCAGTACACGTGACAATAAATTCAATTCAATAAATAGTATTAAGACGCATCACACTACTATCTCATCATTTAAAGGTGACAATTATAAAGAAAGTGAAATTCTGCTTCTTCCTACTCTGAAATAGAAAAGATTTATCAAATTCTTTGTCATGAAGCTGGCAATTCTTTAATACTTAAGCCTTCAAATCCTACAAAGTCTCAGCTAATCTCAGTTCATCATAGTCTTGCATGACTGAGCTCTTCACTATTCCAAGCTTCTAAGTGGATTTCTGTGCACAAACATGTTTTTTTTCTTTGAACTGCAAGGAGAAGGTAAAACAATTTATACTGCCGGCTGGATTATCCTTTTGAGTAAAGATGATTTCAATGGTTTAATCTATTTAAACGCAAGATTGGATGGAAACCAAAGCTCATGAGTGTTGAAATGTTGATGTGCCATTACAGAATGAAATGCAGAGCGTGCAGATCTGAGCTGGCAGTAACATATAACTGTGCATTTGGATGATCACTTGGAGAAATGCTCTGAAAACTGTCAGTATCTAGAGAAAGAAGATGAATATCTATGTCTAGCACTGTAACTGACGCAATCAAAGCATTTTACATAATAAATCTGACTTGTCTATATAATAAATCAACCTGTCCACACAATAAATCCAACTAGTGGAGAAGCCCAAACAATGCAAAGATTGATATTGTGAAAGTGGTTTTGTGAGGCTGACTTAAAAGTTAAACGTCATTTGGTGTGTCAATCCCATTACAACTGTAGAGCTTGAGTAGAATATAAACAACGTCTGCTTGAATGCTTAGGTAGGTAACTTCTACACTATGTATGTTTTTTTTGTAAGACATAGGAATAATAAAACAGATAAATAATAATATCTAATTGATATTGTGGGAAAGAGAGAGCTAGAAAATGAACAAAAAGTAGAGAGAAAGAGAAAAAAACTGAAGATTGATTGAGGTATTCAAAATCATAGTGTCTGGACAGATGAGATGGAGGGAAACTATTTCCTCTGATAGTATGAATCAAAACCCAAAGATATAAATTTAAGATAACTTGTCAAATAGAAAGCAAAGTTGACTTGAGAAAATGTTTCTTAGAAGCTGTGAGTGGAGTGGGTAGGATCTGCAAAGAAGACTAACACATTTGGAGCTTTCAATAGAGGATTGGGTCAGCATCTGTATATTTGTTTTAAAAGTGCACTGTCACTGGGAAAGTGGGTCAACTGAAATAGTCATCCAGAAAGCCAGCATACACACAATGGCCTCTTTTTTTTTCTTTTTGCACTACAAGTATTCCATAATTGTATATTTATATATTTCACCAGAACTGACTGTTCTAGTTTGTGCCCCACTTGCAACTTTGTCCGCATGCCCAAGACAGAAGTTCCACCTCCATAGGAGAGCATGTGATTCTTCTCATCCAATTCCGATGTTATGCTTGAAGTGTAAAAATTGCATCAATCCATTCTCTCCACTCTTTTTATTGCTTGAGATGGCATCAGAGATTATATGGCCTGATCACAGTGTCCTTGAGATAATTCCTAATGGATGAAGAAAACCATGCCAGAAGATTAGGTTACTCAAGCTAAACCATTAAAATCAAATTTATGATGAGTAAAATCATACAGAACCAAAAATGTATCATCAAACAAGCATAATGCAATGCTTTTCTTTCACAATGAATGTTATCATGCTTAGCAGTTCTTTTCAACATCATTTTGAATTTGAGAACAAATTAAAATAAGACATTGCTTAACGAAAAGTTTTCCTTTACTGCAAACTAATCAAAAACCTCATAAAGGGCAGAAGAAAACGGCAGAAAATCAGATGTACAAAACATTTCAAACAGTACTGAAGCAATTCAAAGGTGATTTCACTGAAATAGAATTGCGTTTCAGACAGTTTGTGTATATGCCTCTTATGAGTCTTGAATCAACCATTTTTGTAGCAATGTTGATGAATAAATCAATTTAAATGTGTCATTAATGTATGCAATGCCCAAAACAGAGGCATTATATACTTTTGTCTAACAGAGCTGAATTAAACATTAAATAAATCAGCTATGGTGCTCATTTTAAACTTCTTGCTAAGACAATTGACAATGAAATAAAAATATTGAGAAATATAATTGAATGAGTTTTAATATCCTTAACATTAACAACCAGGCATCCTTTCTTTCTGTGAATTAGCATGCTAGGCACTTTGCCAGTTTCATAATTTCAGTTTGAGGAAGAAAGGTTAGAAGCAGAAAGATAACAAATATTCCAATCTCAATGGCCCATTCCTTTCTCTGTTTTTCACAAATAAGATGTCTGTTTATATTTTATTTAATGAGTTCTGAAAGAAAGCTTTACACCCAAATATTAAGTTTTTCTCTTTACAGATGCTGACTTCGAGCAGTCTATATTCACAAATTGCTGTTTTACTTTCTATTGATATCAACTGTGTGGTAACTATTAGAAGCTTATGGGGGAAAGGGTGATTGAGTATTTGGAAAACTATAGGCTACTTGATGTCAGCCTGGAGACATAATGGTAGATCTCACTTTGTTAATCTAATTGAATCTTTGAGAAGGTCATTAACATGGTTGCTAAGAGTGTGGCTATAGAGATTGTCTATGAATTTCAGACAAGTTTGTTTTAATTCCACACTGAAAATTATCAGAAATTTTTAAAAAATGAATAGAATTAGAGGTGACCCTGTAAAATTAGTTGGTATTGGCTAAAGTAGCAGAAAGAGAACAGGGACAAATGTAATGTACTGTGCTCATATTGATAGGGTGTGACAAGAGGTTTTCCTATGTGATCTGTTTCAGATTATAGGCGTTTCACTATCCACATAAAATTGCTAACTCAAATGAAAAAAATTTGAGATCTGTTCATTCAAGTTTCCAGTTACAACACGGCAATTCTTTGTAAGATGGGGACAGAAGTGTTTTGAAAGGACCTCAACAGAAAAAAATAAATGGATAAGATTATAAGAAATGAAGTTCAACATGGAAAGTGTGCAGATTGATTAAAGAAGGATGATAAAAAGACTTGAGCTACCATGAAGAAGAAAATGCCTCGTTAGTCACCCAGTTAGAACTAAGTTAAAAATCACACATCACTCCAACCGGTTTATTTCAAAACACTAGCTTTCAGTGCGCTGCTCCTTCATCAGGTGGTTGTGGCCAGAATCACCTGATAAAGGAGCAATGCTTTGAAAGCTAGTGCTTCCAAATAAACCTGGTAGACTATAACCAGGTGTTGTGTAATTTTTAACTTTGTATACCCCAGTCCAACACCGGCACCTCCAAATCATGATTGTATAAACTAAGTATTGTAACTTGGAGCTCCACTATAGCAACAGGAAGTGATTTACAATCATGGAAAAGTAATTAAACCTTTAACTATGTAAGAAACCCCTACTGCAAGCTCATCACAATTGATACAGGATCATAGAGTCATAGAGATGTATAGCATGGAAACAGATCCTTCGGTCCAACCCGTCCATGCCGACCCGATATCCCAACCCAATCTCGTCCCACCTGCCAGCACTCAGCCCATATTCCTTCAAACCCTTCCAATTCATATACCCATCCAAATTCCTCTTAAATGTTGCAATTGTACCAGCCTCCACACATCCTCTGGCAGCTCATTCCATACATGTACTACCCTCTGCATGAAAAAGTTGCCCCTTAGGTCTCTTTTATATCTTTCCCCTCTCAACTTAAATCTATGCCCTCTAGTTCTGGACTCCTCAATCCCAGGGAAAAGACTTTGACTATTTATCCTATCCAAACCCCTCATAATTTTGTAAACCTCTATAAAGTCACCCCTCAGCCTCCGACGCTCCAGGGAAAACAGCCCCAGCCCGTTCAGCCTCTCTCTATAGCTCAAATCCTCCAACCCTGGCAACATCCTTGTAACCCTTTCTGAACCCTTTCAAGTTTCACAACATCTTTCCAGTAGGAAGGAGGCCAGAATCGCATGCAATATTCCAACAGAAAACCCAAGTGAAAAAAACTTGTCATACTTTATGTGTCTATTGGGTTTGTATACAATTAAGAAAATATATCAAAGCCATTTTCTGTTATTCTCAGCTTGTAAAGGTTTCAATGATTGCTGAACAAACTGGAGCTTTTGAATCCAAGTCAAAATTCATTATGATTAACTGTTACAACAAAATGCCCAGTTCCACTAATAGAAGAGATAACCATTAATATTTCAAAATGTCCATCAATAAGTGGGAGGCATATAGGTGCAGCTCATTTTATCACCTTTCAGAAGCAGGATTTATTTGATTCAGCTATGTCTACCAATTCAATCTAAAAAGAGCACACAAACATGATAGTAGGGGACTTCTTCTCTCACATTTTTAGATACATTATGGAACCAGCCACATTGGTATTATAAGAGATGTGAACAATTGCACAATGCTGGTAAATGTAAGGGTCAACTTACCTTAATGGACAGAACCGTATGATGTATTTTTAATGCATTGCTTCATCTATGTCACAATGCAACACCTAATAGTGACATTTGGAAGTGTGAAAACATTTTACACTTACCTATCGAAATGTTCCTGGCTCCTCAGCAGGTTTTCCTTTTTCTTCACAAACTCTCAAACCTGACGTGTTTTTAATGAGCTTCCAAAAGTTCACAGCACCAGATGAAAATGGCATGCATCTCTAACAGTTCCATGATTCAGTATAATTTCAATAACAGATAATGCAAATTCAGTCCATGAATAGGTACAGGCAGTGGAGCAAGTAGGGGATGTTAATGGAGATGGGTTTTGTACATCAGCGTACTTGGAAATGATCTCTTGACAACCTATATCTCTGTAGTACCTACAATCTATTCCTAGCTATTCATGGCTAATACCAACGAGTAATCATTCACTGATCTGTTCTGCTGCAAGTTCTACCATGTATCAGTGCCTGATATGTTCTACAGCTTCTATCCCACTTTCAGAACAATCTCACTCTTATCTATAAAAATACTGCAATGCTCCTTTGCCAGAGACATCCTATTTAGTGGGAAAACATTTTTAAAAGCCTTATGTACATTTAACATTATTCAGCAGTATGTCAGAGTCAAAGTGCAAGCTAGAGAAAATTGTATGCATGATAAATAAGTGATGATGGTAAAAACAGAATTTACTGCAGAATTATTAATTTCAGAACTGTCATTTTCTAGCATGGTTTGCTAATTTCTCCCTTCTAAAAGCTTTCAGTCTGTAATTTCCAGTAAATGTAATAAATAGTTTGATGATGAGACTGCATTTTCTCCCTTCATTTTGTATCATGTGTAGGAGACCGAGTTAAAGGAAAACATAGTATCAAAATAAATAGGAAGAGGAGTATGTCATTCAGTTCTTTGAGCTTGCTCTGACATTTAATATGATCAGAATAGATCATCCAACTCAGTGCCCTGTTCCCCTTTTTCCCCACACCAGTCGATCCTTTTAACCCTAAGAAATATGTCTCTCTCCTCCTTGAAAACATTCTATGTTTTGGCACCACTTGCTTTCTTTAAAGAAATTTCTCCTCATCGCTCTTAAATGGCCTAACCATATCCTTAAACAATGATACTCGACTCCCCACTCATAAAGCGCATCCTTCTGCATTTACTCTGTCCATTCATGTTCGAATTTTATTGGTTTCTATGAAATCGCCCTCTCATTCTTCTAACCTCCTTACCAAACAGTCTCTCTTCATATATTAACACTGTCATCCAAGGAATCAATATGGTAAACTTTTTTTGCAGTCCCTCCATGCTATAAAATCCTTCTGCCAACAAGAAGACCACAACTGCACACAATACTTGAAATGTGGTCTCACCAAGGCCCTGTATAATTGCAACAAGACATCCTTGCTCCTGTAGGCAAATCCTCTTGCTATGAAAGTCAGCATAGCATTCACCTCTTCACCTGCTGCTGTACTTGCTTACTTACAGCAACTGATGTGCAAGAACACTCAAGTCTTGTTGGATTTCCCCCTTTCCTTATCGATCAATAATAATCTGTGTCCCTTTTTTTGCTATTGATATGGAAAACTAAAGACAAATCATTCCCTTTGCGAATGTCGATGTTTGAACTACAACAGAGTTAATCAGCAAAGAATATTTATTTAATATCACTCATAAAAACCAGTGGATCGAATTCATGATGAAACTTTATGAGGAGAAAACAGAACAGCAGATGGGAAATTGAGTGACTGAGAACATGGTTCAAGCGATAAGTTTTTATGAAACTTTTGAAAGAAGAGATAAACATTGAGCCAGAGTGGTTTGAGAAAAGAACACAAAAGAGTGATAATGTTGTGGCTGGAGGATGAGCCACAGATGATAAATTGAAACGTCTGTTGTTGGTCAGATTGGTTACACATGTGTGCAATAAGATGATATTATGTTAGATACTAGTGAGATATTTTTCATTTCATAAGGCAATCAGTAACATGGTCCAAGATCCATGCAAAACCATTGGGTAGGGTGGTATTTCTTTTCTCCATTTCTCATGACATTCTTAGTGTTCATTGGAAATCAGTTGGATGTGGTTTGTGGACATTACAGTGTCGGTACACTAGTGCAGATCAAAGCTGATAGCTCATGTTAGGCCTTTTCTGTTGCAAGATTGCCAAGTGTCCAGCATTGTTAAGTACAAATACATCTAAAATGTGTGTATTTCTTCCAAGTTGTGTATGTGGATATGATCGCTGCTGCAAATGTGTTGCTGGTCCGGTATCCCACCATCTCAATATTTTCACAAATACATGTTAGCATTTCTAAAAGGATGGTTATTATTCGTACTTTGTCCACCCAATTCTTAACCTAACATCTACAGTAAAATGGTAAGTGTGAAATACCCAGCGTAGCTTATACTAATTGAAAGTGGTGTTGAGTATAAAGAGAAGACATTGTTCTGTAAGCCACACTCATTGTATAATATCAACATTAATCAAACATAGAAATTGTTAAAAAATAATTTTTCCTTCTGTTGCATTTTATCTTCTCCCAAAACTGCCAGCAAGTGATGGTTGGGTCAACAAAGTTCAAATCAATTTAAAACATAGATATCATTTTTTTTTCTATAAATCTTTTCCTAATGGACAATAATAAATCTTCCTCAAAGGGAACAAAAATTAAAATTATTCGGTAAATGATGTTCAGTGCTACTTTACAATTTAGCAATTAAAAATAGCCAATTTCTCCCTCCCCACTACTAACAGCAGTAAATGTATCTTGGTGCAGACAGCAAGGGTTAATAGGCAGAAGTGAAAGATCCAACAGGACCACAGAGAGAAAGAAAAAAAAATAATTGAAACTGAATTTGAATTAAAAATCATTTTCTGACATGGTCTATGAAGTCCTCACTATAAAAAAGCATTTGCAGTCTGTCATTTCAAAGTTACACACCATCAGATTATGTGATTAAATGCTGCTGGGTCACTTTGACAGTTCAATTCACAGCTCTAAGGGACCCATGAACGGTAAGGAGCCCATTTGAAAATTTCATAAATTATTTTCTTGTCATGGAATTGTAAGAGGACAGGAAATAAAATTCCATTTTAACACTGAAGACAAAAGCACCTCACATGGGAGGCAGTGGCTGAGTGGCAATCTAACTGGACAAGTAATTTTAATGTCCACATTCTGGGGAAATGGATTCAAATCCCTGTATGGCGTCTGGCAGATGTTAAACCTGGAAGTTTTTAAAATGCTAGTCTCAGTAATGGTAACAATGAAATTACCATCGATTGTCAGGAAAGGAGACGTCGATTTCACTAAACGTCCTTTCTGCCAACTTCATCCAATCTAGCTTACTTGTGACTCTAGACCCCCACAATAATGTGCATGTTTCTGAAATGGCCTGTTCAAGAGCAATTAAGGGTTGACAACAAATGCTGGCCCTGCTAGAAATGCTCACATCCCATAAATATTTCTTTTCAGTAAGCTGTTGAAAAATTCCAGGCATTCAAAAAAAATTCTAATAATGTCAGATTTTGCATAAAATATTTACTTTTGATCAAATATGCAGATTTTTCTGAATTTTACTCAGATTATTTTTATTGATGACTTTCATCTAATCAAGGTGAATTACATCCGTGATGGTAAAATACTCAATCCCTGTCTCATTCTTCTTTTCTCTCATCCTGTATACATAAAGTTCTTTGTAATCTGGGCTTTTAAAAAAGGCAGAATTTAGGCTTCACTTGTTGTACTTTACCCCAGTAAAAAGCCTGATGCCCTGGACTCCAAAGAGCACTTTTACGACAATAGTGTGAATTTTTGTATTACCCTTACCAGCCCTTCTTATGACCTCGCTGAATGAAACTGTCAGTTTAGTGCCAATTTATTCTGTTTTATTGCTTTATGCTGTAGACTTGCACCCACTGGACTGGGACCATCCATGATTAATTTTACCTGGGATCCTTAAAAACCATTAGATTGAAAGGAGTCTTCCAGATTTAGTAAATATAATGCACACAGGATCCAATTATTTGTGATGGATTAACTATAATCGCCTTGTATATAATAGTGCAAATGCTGTTCTGGGCTCTTCACATAAACAGAAAGTTTGTCTATACAATGGCATTTGTCTCGAGCAGTGGAATAAGCATAAGCACTGGGCTGCTTTAATTTCATACAATGTGATACTACCAGCTAACTTCAAATCCCAAGTTCATACCATTCCTCAGTCCTTTGAGTTTGTGAACAGCTCTCCTCCATGACTACATTAAAATTACAACAAATTACTTAATTGGAATTTATTTTCCACTTTTTACATTACAGTGGAAGCTCATTGCTCATTCAGTAATTGGAATGAATCAAGAAAGTGGCATTAGCTGAGGTTTTAAGTGAAATTTTGTCAAAAGAAAAATCTCTTTTGTGAATTTCAAGTGTTTCCTAAGGCTACCAAATTCTCTCTTTTTTATTCCCTCTAATCATGTAAATTAAGCCATTTATCAGGTTTTATAGTCAGCATGCCATCTTATGAATTCAACTTTCTTCTATTATCAGGTCTCCAATTTGACCTACACATTTCTCACACCAAAAATTGTGTTTTCACTTTATAAATGACTAGGCATGTTTTTTAACAGTTGTTTGTCTACAAACGCAGGTCAGAGGGTAGAAGTCTGTAGTATTTATTTCACCTCTTGGCTCCCCAAAGCCTATCCATCATCCAGAAGACACAAGTGAAAAATATGATGGAATATTCTCCACTTGCTTAGGATGAGTAAAACATCAGAGGACCATAGGGCTGCTCTCTCATTAGAGAGAGAGATGCCCAGTGGCGGTTTAACCTGAGGGTCATAATGCATCAGGTGAGGGAAGAGGTGGAACAATATAGGAAGAAGATCAATGACCTTCTCCCCTCCACCATTGTAAATGCTATCATCTTTTCTCTGATATTTCACACTTGCTCTCTCTCTTTCTGTTACTGGACACACCTTCCAAAAGGATCCATGTTCTGCCACTCTCACTATTGCCTGCAACATCTTCTCCAGCTCAGTGCCATCCATCTCAACCCCTGACAGCACTAACCCTGCAGGCTCTCTGCACTGCCTACTCCCTCGCTCAGGATACCTCACTACCCTGACAGCATTAATCCTGCAGGCTCTCTGCACTACCTACTCCCTCACTCAGGATACCTCACTACCCTGAGAGGCTCTCTGCACTGCCTACTCCCTTGCTCAGGATACCTCATTACCCTGCCCCAAAAGTGATAGCTGTGCCACCCATATTCATCACCCTTAATACCTGCCTCTTACTCAGTCCAATAGTCCACAATAGGACAGAAAGAGTCAATCTTATTCAAGACAGCCATAGCTTGTTTTAAAAATGCAATGAGTTTCCCACAGTGTCGTGATAAGCCTCGCTAGAATTCTCACATGATTCTACCATAATTCATATCATAGCCCACAAAGTTCAGGCTTCTGTCAGGTTACACCCAGGTTTCAAATGTTTTCCATAAATCTATGTGAATGCAAGTTACAGAGGAGTCAGTGATTGCATGACTGGCAAGCCAGTTAGTACACAATGTACAACTGCATTTCCCCAGACAAATGGCACCTTTAACATGGCAATTCTTCCAAAATACTTATTGGAGTCAGACTGGACTCAAATCTGTGAAACTGAATATAAACCAACAATTTTTGGACTCAGTATTGAACAATGACACACATTTCTTATTATATGCATAAATACACACCTTACAAATAAGAGCAAACACAAATAAATGTATGGAACAAAGGTGCTAGTCAGTAAATACACCAATACAGGTGAGGCTTGCATCTTAGGGGAAAAGGATTTTTAGTGCAATGTAGTTATAGAAACCAGAAAAATGAGGACAGCTGCAGCAATTCCCAAGTAAGGATTTTTTTTACTATTAGGAATCGTTTTATGGTAAAGCAGAGGCAAACTTTAAACCACTGAGATTTTGAGGATAATGTTACTTAAGCAATCTGGTTTTCATGCTTTAGATCATAGCTTTTGGTGTTGGGATTTACTTCACTGACAAACAGATCCAATTTTTACCATCAGCAGAGTTGTCTCATTGAAAGGTCGAAAGATTTAAATTGAGAATGTCTAAACACACTTCACTTGACACCATTAAAGGTCATCAGCAAGCAAATGCTTTCTGTCTGAATTGAATTGGATTCTATTTGAATCCATGTCTCAGAGGTGACCTCATAAAATGAATGTGCTAAACAATAAATTCCAATTTCACAATGTGATAATATGATAACAAAAAGAAGTGAGATTATAAAGTATGAATTTATAAACATTGTCAGTGCAACAACTTACAGGTGTGGGCTATTTGAAAGATAGCTGCAACACAAGATGGTTTAATCCCTCCAGCTTGTTCCATTCAATTAAATCATGGTCGATCTGTATCACAAATCCATTGACATTGTACCTCTTAATATATCCACCCATCAATCTCAATTTTGAAGTTTTCAATTGACCTCACCTCAAAACTTTTTGATGAGGGAGAGAGTTCCATTATGTAACAATATGATTTTCAGCATAAACGGAGAATAAAAGCAAAAACTGATAATGATGGAGAAATTCAGGAGTCTGGCAGCATCTGTGGTAAGAGACACAGAGCCTACAGTTTGAGTCCAATATGACTCTTCCAAACCCCAGTCAGATACAGTCAGACCTGCTGAGTTTCTTCACCATTGCCTGAAAGGCCTAGTTTTAATTGTAAAGTTATGCTGCCTTACTCTGGAAACCCTCACCAGAAGGTTAAAAATCACACAACACCAGGTTATAGTCAAACAGGTTTATTTGGAAGCACTAGCTTTTGGAGTGCCGTTCCTTCATCAAGTGATTGTGATGCACACAATCACCCGATGAAGGAGCAGCGTTGTGAAAGCTAGTGCTTCCAAATAAACCTGGTTGGACTTTGTGTGATTTTAATTTTATACACCCCAGTCCAATACCGGCATTTCCAAATCATGACACACCAGAAGAAACAGTCTTTGTCTATCTACTTTATCAAATCCTTTAACTGTTTTAAATCTTGAATTAAATGACTTGTTATCTTTTATAGCCTAAGAGATGTATACATTGATGAAAAGGTCTGCTGTCTACCAGGCCCACTTTCAAGGAAAGGCTGCCAGCATTCTCAAAGATCCATCTTACCCTGGTAATGCTATTTTACAACCTCTACCATTGGGGAGAAGGTACAAAGACCTGAATACATTCAAAACAGTTTCTCCCCTATTGTTGTTCGAATACTGAATGGACTCACAAACTCTTAGCATTTGCCTGTACCTGTGCTTTTGTCTTTGCCGCTATCTACCCATTATTTACTTATCAATGCTACTTAACTCTGTGATCCGCCTGTATTGCTTGCAAGACAATGCTTTTCACTGTGCCTCAGTACATGTGACAATAAACTAAATTAAAGTAAATTCAATTCAATTCAATTCAATTCAGAGGTAACCTGTACCTGAGCCTATTAGTTTTAGCAATGTGTTATGCTACAAAATGGTAGAACTCTGAATTATGTTTGCAATTACCAAACCTCAGGTTTTCAAACAGCAGCTGAGGTCTCAGAAAAGAAAACAAATTCTGCTGGAAAGTGGAACCGGTCAGCTCAGACATATTGCATCCAGCCATGGCCAATGTGCCCATTGTGGCCTCTATGTTTGCATTCAGGTCTCTTGCAGAACCCCAATTTTCATTGCTGCAGTATTGGTTTCTGTCTCTTCCACTGAATGGATCTTCCACTCAGAATTTATTCCCTGACCCTCTTCCTCCCTTCTGCTCTCTTCAGTCAGTGTTGAGCCCGTTGTGGTTCAATAGCTGAGGTGACGTATCTCAACACCAACAGTGCTACACGATTTAAATGTATCCAATCATTTCAGCATCATTGACAGGGGAACTATGGCATTCTAACCATCAAGATCAGTGACAAATATAAAGTAATTGTTTTCTGGAGCCCTCACAGCTTGACTCACTCACACGTCTATCGGTCCTGTGATTTGACATTGGGCCAATTGCATAGAAAAATGCCTTCTGTCTCCATCATGACCCTGGGAGGCATTGTGCAATACACAGATGCATTATCCCATCAGGCTTCTGTCCACAGATCAGTCTCTTGTAGAATTACAAGGAAAGGAGCATCTCAGAACTAGTGATAATAATATGAAGCAGGGGCAATGACACACAAAGGATCATCTGAGTGTCATTCCTCAATCACTGTAAGAAAATGGCCTTTAGAGCTTTACCACATGATACTGCTCACCACTTCAGTGTAGACAAGTTTAATCTCTGAAGGACATTCCGTGCTGAAAGGGTTAGCCTGTATCTGGACGCGAATTGATTTAATGCAATCAAACAGTAGAGGCGGAAAGAGAATACTAAAAGGAGATAGGAGTAAGATAGCAGCTTGTGAATAATGTGCTGGCTTGTGATCCGAATAGTAAAAGCTGTGAATGTGATTTTTAAATGTATCAGGTGTCCTCTGAATAAGTTATTAATTGGACACCAAAGCAATTCACTGGAATAATTTCATATTCATTTTCCTGAAGGAGCAATGCAAGTTTACAATTGCTCTTTTCCACTTTTAATGATCAGTATTCCAATTGTATTATTTTCTGCTGCTAAGATTCAATCCTCCATTTTAGTTGGTGCTCATATATTCTTAGTTCACACTGTCACAGATATCTAACTCTATTGACTTTTTGAGAAAGACAGCAAGACCTCTGCAATAATTGTTGGTTCTTCTCAGACTAATTACATTTTCCATGTGTTTGATACAATGCAGTGAGTCTCTGGTTGTAGGTAGATTAGCTGTTTTAATTAGCACTTTGGATATCAAAATGGTCAGGGTGAGCTGAACTTTATTTCCTTTACAAAGAGTAAACTCATCATCTCTGAATATCTTTCCTCACTCAGAATGTTGTTGCCCGCTTATTAATTATACAAAGCCTTGTATTCCCAAGCCCTATCTTACTCTTATTCTGACTTCAATACTTTTAAAAGGAAAACAAATATTCCCATTTAAATATTACCTTTCACAACCTGAAAGCATTCTACTAGCGACAAAGAAACTGCAGATGCTAGTTTCCAAGGTAGACAACAGGAGGCTGGAAGAACACAGCAAGCCAGGCAGCATCAGGAGATGGCGAAGTCAATGTTTTGGATGTAACCCATTTTAAAGCATTTTACAGATGTCATGATGACAGATTATAATCCTGGATTACCTACAGCCATATTTGTAGGGATTGTAATGAGGGTAGCCAGGTGGCCCTCATAGAATATGATTTCCCTGATTGGAGTTGTTAATCTGGTTCAACCAGAGAGCCCTGGCTGACTACTAAGAACAAGAGTATCAGACATCCTGTTCACTCTGATAGCTGGCTCTGAGGGAAGTGGATTTTTGTCAAGGACTCTTCACATGTTAATAAAGTTAAAAATCACCGAACACCAGGTTATAATCATTCAGGTTTATTTGGAAGTACTAGCTTTCAGAGTGCTGCTCCTTCATCAGATAACTAGTAGGGCAGGATCATAAGACATTATTTGGGGAGCTTGATTCGTTCAATACTGCCATTGAAGACTGGGCCCCAGTATGCGGAAAGAATATGTTATTTTCTCTAGGCAAATGACACTGGGGCAGATGAAGAGCAATGAGTAATTCTCCAAGCAGCTTGTGGGTCCACAGCTTTTTTGGTTATGAGGAGCCTGACTTTCCCTGAAGCACCAGATAATAAAAGCTTTCAAAAGTTGATGGATTTAGTTAAGGAATTTTATCACCCCAAGAATTCTCCAATTTTGAGACACTATCAGTTTTACTTGGTAATTCGAGAACCGGGAAATCTGTATGTGGAATTTTTGATAGGTTAAGACAACTGGCAGAGGCATGTTACTTTAGTTTAATCCTAAATGAGATGCTGAGTGGCTGTTTAGTATTTGGGATTAATGATGTAACCATGCAAAAGAGCCTACAAAATGAAGCCAAAATGGATTTAAAACAGGCCTTACAACAGGCTTTGTCATTGAAAAATTCAGCAAGTGGAGCAGATGAGTTGCAGGGTATTCTGATGGGAGTGGATACCCTCACCAGGCCAACTGAGCTTGGGGAACCACAATTGACTGAAGGCAATTTCAGAGCCTCAATTAGGACATATCCTGAACAGAGGGATTCTAGGTCAGCCCACAACAAAACCCCAAAACAAAACCAAGCCTTGGTCAAAAAGTTAAAATTTTCATCAGGTGCTGCTCAGTTGCAGACTTAAGACAGCAAAAGAGTCCCATTAAACCTAAGTAGATTCATAGAATCATAGAGATGTACAGCATGGAAACAAACCCTTCGGTCCAACTCAATCTAGTCCCACCTGCCAGCACTCAGACCATATCCCTCCAAACTCATCCTATTCATATACCCATCCAAATGCCTCTTAAATATTGCAGTTGTACCAACCTCCACCACTTCCTCTGGCAGTTCATTCCATACATGTACTACCCTCTGTGTGAAAATGTTGCCCTTTAGATCTCTTTTATATCTTTCCCCGCTCACCCTAAACCTATGCCCTCTAGTTCTGGACTCCCTCACCCCAGGGAAAAGACTTTGCCTATTTATCCTATCCATGCCCCTCAAAATTTTGTAAACCTCTATAAGGTCACCCCTCAGCCTCCAACGGTCCAGGGAAAATAACCCCAGCCTGTTCAGCCTCTCCCCATAGCTCAAATCCTCCAACCCTGGAAACATCCTTTTAATTCTTTTCTGAACCCTTTCAAGTTTCACAACATCTTTCCGATAGGAAGGAGACCAGAATTGCATGCAATATTCCAACAATGGCCTAACCAATGACTTATACAGCCGCAACATGACCTTCCAACTCCTGTACTCAATACTCTGACCAATAAAGGAAATTGAGTAAGAAAACTCAGAGTCCAGTATCCAAGAGAGTGCACACCCTGGATGGTCTGCCTATACCTGGTTTGGAGCATTTAAATTGCTCAGCAATATCCAAATCAGAACCAATCAAAATAAACATAAATGGTCATCCAGTTCCACTGGAGCTCGATACGAGTGTGGCTGTTTCAGAAATCACAGAACCAGTCTTTAACAAAATTCACTCTGGACTCCAATCCTTAAGCTTGTGCAAGACCTCGGCTAGGCTGACAATCTATACTGAGGAACATTTACAGATTAAGATACAGCTTTGGTTTTAGTCACTTATGAGAAGGAGCTGGTTCAGTTACCATTGATGGTGATAAAAGGCTGGGGACAAGCTTAATTGGGTGAAATTGGTTGAGAAAGATTGTCCTGGATTAGCTGAACATTTTTCCATTAAAAAATGGTTGCCTGTGTGAAGTCCTCGTTAAATACTGAAAATGATTCAGGAAGTTCTGGGGACTATCAAAGGAGCCAAGGCCACCTTGCATGTAGACCAGGAAGCAATTCCATGATTCTGCAAGATCCAACCGCTCCCCCCACCCCCTCCAACCCCGCCCCTAACCTTGCCATTTGTCATACGGACAAAAGTAGAGGCAGAAATCAGATGGCTGGAAAATAAAGGAATCATCACATCTGTACAGTTTGCAGTATGGATAGCACCAATCACATTGATTGTAAAACCTGACTGGTCAGATCGCCTTTGTGGGGAACTTAACCAAGCAGTAAACTGCTTTTTCGCAACTGGATAAATACCAATCCCTCACATACAGGATTTATGCAGAAAGCTGGCTCGGGCTGTCCTTTATGAAGGTGAATATAAGCCAAAAGTACTTGCCCTTGCAGTTAGACGATTCCCAGAGACATGCTATAATTAACACCCATAAGTGTTTACATCAACATTGCGACTACTATTTACGGTATTATCAACATTTTTCAGCAGATGATGGAGAACATTTCATAAGGTCTACCCTATGTCACCACCTATACAGATGGCGTGCTGATAACAGGAAATACCAATAAGGAGCTCTTAGAGAACTTGGATGTAGTCCTTAGACATTTGTCTAAGGCAGATGTATGCCTTAGAAGGGAATAATTTGTGTTCCAGGCATTCTCATTGACCTACATGTGCTACAGTGTCGATAAGATCAAGTTACCTGTTAGAAGATAAATTTAGATAGATTTAGATTTTATTGTCATGTCTACTCAAATACTGGGTACAAGAGTACAGTGAAAAGTGTACGATGTTACCATGCACTTTGCCATCTTAGGTACAAGTACCTCAGTACAAAATCTTAATTACAGAAATGAAAAATAAAAAAATCAATTTAAAAGTTCAACACTACAGTCTTCTTAGCGTATAAGTAGAAAATTAAAGAAATAAAGTTAAATGTCTGACATTACAGTCCTTTCTTGAGCCATAGGCCTGCCGATGCTCCAAGCTGAGTTTCCTCAAGAGGTCTTGCTCTCTCCTGCATGCTTTCACTCTCACTGGGCTAAGACCCATTCCAGCATGCCAGGCTTCACCGCTGCTCGAAATGCCTCAGCCCTGAGCACCATATCTCTGCCGCCACTATCCATCGCCATCGTATGCCAGTACCATTGTCTGGGCTTGCACTTGTGCCCAGCCACTGCCATGTTCCATCGCCACCACTGCATCTATGACCTCCAAATGGTAAGTAGAAAACACTAAAAAAAGGACAGCAGAAAAGGAAAGCAGAAGGAATGGATGAGACCTGAGCTCAAGAGTCTGGGTGCTGACTACTCCCCAGCTGCCATCTTGGAAGGATCAAAGTGATGGTGATCAAGGTGCCCTAACTCCAACGTCTGTACCGTCTTTCTTTGGGCTGGTGAATTATTACGGAAAGTTCATACATAACTTGGTACCTTTGCATCAACTCTTAAAAAAGAGTCAGCCTTGGAAATGGTCACATAGCCAAGCCATAGTTTTCAGAGAAGTGAAGAAACAGCTATCATCCCTAAGGTGATAGCACACTGTGATCCCAAGTGAGATCTAGTATTGACATGCGGTGCCTCCTTGTGCGGCATCGGGGTAGTATTATCTTATAGATGGCCCAATGGAAAAAAACACCCAATAACAGATGCATCCAGGACTTTGGCTAATGTAGAGCATAAAAACGCCCAGATAGAAAAGGAAGATTTGGCAGTCATATTTGGAGTCAGGAAGTTCTACCAATAACTTTACAGAAGACGAAGTAGACCACAAACCCCTGCTAGGTCAACTTAAAGAGGACAAGGCAGCGCCACCCGTAGCTTCAGGCTGAATTCAGCAGTGGACTGAGTACTAAGTGTTTATAATTACAAGTTGGAACACCATTTGGAGGCAATGTAGCAAATTTGGATGCATTGAGATTCTCCCCCCCCCCCCCCCCCCCCCCCCGGCAGATAGACCAAAAGTCCGTACTTCTAGTCACAGCTGACAATGTCAGATTTTGAATGCAGAAAAATCTACTCCTGGCAACACTGAGACAGCTGTTGGTGACGGGGGAAACCAAAGGACCGTCGCAACCAGAATTGAAACCTTTTTGGAAAAGGAGAGACCCAATCACAGTAGCAGACGGCACACTATTATGGGACGAAAGAGTGAGTGTCTCGAGCAAATGTCACTGTCAGATACTGGCTGAACTCCAT
Source organism: Hemiscyllium ocellatum (assembly GCF_020745735.1). NCBI lineage: Eukaryota > Metazoa > Chordata > Chondrichthyes > Orectolobiformes > Hemiscylliidae > Hemiscyllium > Hemiscyllium ocellatum. The sequence goes on from NC_083416.1 coordinate 66,866,694, forward strand.
TAGGGTCATTCGGCGTTTCCAAAATGAAGATGTTGGTGAGAAGTTATGTCTGGTGGCCAGGATTGGATGCAGATATAGGCATGTTGGTGGGAGCCCAGGCGTACAGATAAGAACAGGAGTGTCAGATATCCTGTTCACTCTGAGAGCTGGCACTGAGGGAGCTGGATCAATGTCAAGGTCTCTCCACATGGAAATAAAGGATGACTTGATGTCTTGATACTGACCTCTGTGGAGCTATTTCAATATTAAATTTTAATTCAAATATAGATTTTTTTTAAGATGACTGATGCAGCCAAAGTGATGGCAGATATAAATTCAGTAGTTGTCAGGAAGGAGAGAGAGAGTCCAAGCGTGGAATGTCAAAATCTGTGAAGTATTGAGGAAACTTGGTGAAAAAAACCATTCAGCATGATCTATGATTGCTAGTGGAAGAAGGTGTGTTAGAAAGCTGGGGTACTCATCTGTGCTAGTCTAGATTCTGGTGTGCTGCAGAGGTCACAGTTAAAGGAATACCAGTCAGCTCGACATTCAAGTAAAGTACTTTCTCTCCTTTTCTCTCTTCCTGAGCATGATAAACCATCTAGTCAGAAAGCCAGTCAAAATAAAACAGAACAAAAGGATTACAAATATCTGCAAAACAAAGAATTATCAAATTAACTGGTCAACTAATCAACTTTTCACAATCTATTCCTCATGAGTGACCTATAGAAATTATCTATATATCTTTTAACTTTTATCTTCTTTTGGGCTCAATTCTAATTGGTAATCTGGGGATATATCTGTTGCATTATTATTTCCTCTCATATTTGTGAACTAATAAACTCACTTTTTTGTCAATTCTGTTATCGACTAGACCAGACCTCCTCAAAATATATTAAGAAGGTAGCTGAGAAATTAACTTTTTCTTATTTTAAAGTTAAATGTCAGGTCCGATGTTCCAGGTGCACTTTGATTGGTCAAGCTAATCAATGTTAAGCAAAACATAATTTCTTCAAGCATTATAGTTAAAGTGCTACAAAAGAAAGAAGAACTTGGAATAACTTAACTCTGTTGGAAAACTTAACAGAATAATTGATACAGTGATTATTATTAATTAAGTGTTCCAATATTGTAACATCCTATAAATACAACCTTGGCAAGTAAAGGTAACTTCAGAAATTCTATCCAGGAGGAAAGATAATCAAAAGACAATTCGGAGAAAGAGAGTGTTGCAGCGAGGGAGATTTACTGCCTTCCAATCCTGCTGAGACCCCATCAATAATTGCTGAAAGATAACTAAAAATCCTAGATTTGTGAGAGCTTGACCACACCCTTTCAGTCTGCTTCTATTCTTCCAACTTTAAAAAAACACCCTAATCCCTCACAAATTGCTTATATTCTCACTGACTACTCTGCTCCTATACCCTTGTCTCTGTCTCTGAAAGAAACCAGGACAAAACACATTTCTTAAAGCCATAGCATGGCCAGAATTCAAGAAAGACTTATTAAATTGGCTCCTTATAAAACCAGCAGACAAGAGGGTGGGTGTGTGTGGGGTTTGGGGGTGGGGAAGCACTGTGATAGTTTGTTCCACCAACCTCTACACTGCTGAAGCCAGGTGCCCACTCACAGACACCTCCTCCTACTGCTACCCCCTCCTTAGTCATGACCTCACCTCCCATCACCTAATCATCATCTCCCAGATTATCCACAACCTTGTCATTTCTGGTGTTCTCCCATCCGCAGCCTCCAACCTCATCATCTGCAAACCCTGCATCACCCAATTCCACCTCCGAGCAAAGATTTACAAACCTGACTTCCCCGGTAGACCCATTGTCTCAGCCTGCTCCTGTTCCACTGAACTCATCACTGCATTAATTGACACTGTCCTGTCCAGAACTTCCTACCTACGTTCTGGATACTACCCACGCCCTTCACCTCCTCTAAGAATTTGTTTCCCTGGCTACCTTCGCCTTATCTTCATCCTGGACATTCAGTCTCTGTACATATCAATCTGTCACGACAAGGTCTCCAAGCTCTCCATCACAACCAGTACACTTCCACTGACCAATTCCACCATAGAAAACCCCAGATGGCCTCCTCTTTCAAAGACTACAATATTCCCTCCCACGTGGTCAACAATGCACTCCAGCACAATTCCTCCAATTCCTGCACCTCCACCCTTGAACCCTCCCCTTTCAACAAGGACAGAAACTTCCTGGCCCTCACATCCCACACCACCAAAGTCCGTATACATCGCATCAACCTCTGCCACTCCCACCACCTACGAACAGACCCCAGACCCCACTATTAGGGATATATTTCCCTCCCCACCCCTATCAGCATTTTGGAGAGGCCATTGCCTCCACACTTCCTTGTCAGATATACCACTCCACCAGCTCACACCCCATTCCAGGCACCTTCCCCTGCCACCGCAGGGTGCAAACCCTGCGCCCACACCTCCCCCTCACCTCCATCCAAGTCCCCAAAGGATCCTTTCACATCCAACAGAAATCTATCTGGACCTCCACAAATGACACCTACTGTATCTGATGCACACAATGTGGTCGCCTCTGCATCGGCAAGACAGGACACCAATTTGCAGATCATTTCAGAGAACATGTCTGGGACACCCACACCAATCATCCCCTTCATCCTATGGCTGAAAACTTCAACTGTCCCTCCCACATTGCCAAGGACATGCAGGTCCTGGGCCTCCTACTTCGCCAAACCGTTACCACTCGATACCTGGAGGAAGAACGCCTTATCTCCCCCTTGGGACCCTGCAACAACACAGGATTAACGTAAATTTCCTCAGTTTTCTCAATTCCCCTCCCCCCACCTTATCCCAGTCCTAAGCCTCCAACTCGGCACCGCCCTCTTGACCAGTTCATCATTTTTCTCATCTATCCACTCCACCCTCCTCTCCGACTTATCACCTTCTCTCCCACCTTCATCTTCATAGCATTCTCAACTACCTGCCCCCCATCCCCCTCCCATTTATCTCTCAGCCGCCCAGCCAACAAGCGTCATTCCTGATGAAGGGCTTCTGCCCAAAACATCGATTCTCCTGCTCGTTGGATGCTGCCTGACCGACTGCAAGTTTCCAGCACCACACTCTCGACCCTTTATAAATCTTAAATATATTTGGTCTGGGAGGAAGATATGCACAAGTGAAGCAAATCCTTTGAAAATTAAACTTGTGGTGACAAAGCAAGATGTAAGTGAATAAGTAAGAGGAGCCAATTCATCTCTATTCAGCTGGGAGCTTGACATTTTGGGGTATCGTGTTTGGGACTGTAACTGAGCTCAAACTGGGGGCTGTTCTAGGGTGTGATCATCACACAACAGTTAATATTTTGCTTTGTAATCAATGTTATAGTACTGCAAACATGGCAACAAATTGCGTACTGATACTACCATAAATTAGAATCAGCAACCCTTTCTTTTAAGGTGTTCGTTGAGGGATAAATATTTTCAGGGAGAACCCTCTGCTCTCCTTTGAAACAGTAGCATGGAATTTGTTTTGTCATCTGTGAGAGCAAGAAAGATCTAGTTGAATGTCCCCTTAGAAAATCAGCATGTTCAATAGTTCAGTTCTCTCTCAGTATTGTTCTGGAATGTCAGCCCAAATTTGCCTAAAACCTCTGGATTGGAACTTTGAACCCACAATTACTACATCAGAGGAAAATGTGCTGCCATGGTTGACATTATTGTTATGTTCAACAACAATAAGTAATTAGAGTGTCATAAGGTAGGAAGTGGTTATTCTAGTGCTGAGATGGCTGCTAATCACAGATGATAAGTAGAAATTGTTTAAACGTTCGAATCAAAAACGCAATTTATAAATTTGAGGATATGAAATTTGTCAGTATGGTTAATACCTAAGAGAACTGGAAGAACTACCAAATATGTATGAATACACTTTGCAGAATGGGCAAATAATTGATAACTAAAATTCAACACGCACAAACGAAGCAATATAGTTTGGTAGGAAGAACAGTTTTTCAGGGAGGGGATTTAGGATAAAAGAACAGACGAATCTAAAAATACAAATACCACAAATTATTACACCATAAATTAGAAAGGCCAGAAGTATTAGACTTTTTTTCTCAAGGAATAAATTTGAAAAATATGACTTTCTTCTAAATCCAAATTGATCATTGGCTTGATCATGCAGTTCTGGTTGACATATTACAAGAAAGGTATAGAAAGTGTGTGAAGAAGATTTACGAGAAAGACAGCAGAAATGTGTTTGAATACATAGGTGAATAATATGTTACTTCATTTGAAATGCAAATTTGAAGGGAGAGGCAAATGGGATTTGGATATTGTTCTGTGAAGGTTTTGTTTTAAGAGGTCAGAAAGTTATTTGGAATTCTGAATTAAAAACATAATTTCCAAACATGCATGTGATTTTGGTATAAGTGCCTGGCCAGCTTGCTCTGGAGTTAATAGATGATTTGCTTACAATGCTGAGTTCAGACATCCAAAAATTGACAGGAGCTAGTAGTAGTTTGAGTCCAGAATCAGACAGAGTTCAGAAGAACCATATTTCAGTTCAAGAGAGCAATTTTATCCTTGCAGAAGTACAGTTTATTAGTTTTTGGATTCTCCAAGTGGTGAGAGTTTGTCAAAGTTTGTTGAGGTTATCATATTTTGAAAGAAGTTTTGAGGCCATCAGAACCGGAAATCTTTCAAGCTAACTGAATGGATAAAAAGTTTAAGCTATTTGAGTTAGGAAGTGGTACCTCAGCCAGAGAGAGAGTTAAATACAAAATCAACAGGTTCATGCAGATGTTATACTTCACATGAATTGAATATCTACTAAAGATATTGCTGGGAAACACATCGAATCTTTGTTTATGCTGTTGATTTTTTAAGATCTTGTGAAATTGTCTTTTGTCGATTATAGCTCTTCTTCTTTGAGCAATAAACTTATATTCTTTTGTTAAAGAATATTAACAGACTCATGAGTACGTTCATTGACTCACTATCATGGGAACCAAGAACAAAATAAACTTATGGTTTACTATGCCAGGGTTTACCCTAGAATCTGATTTTTCCCATAATACCATTAGCTGGGAGCATAACAATATCAAGAAAGGATCCACAAGTTGGAAGTTTTCCCTCTTGAAGAAAAGATGGCTGAGGGATTTATTCATTTATTAATAGATTAATTAAAATAATTAAAGGTTTTGATCTCATGAACTGCTCTGAGGAGGGGTATAACTACAGACCAATAATGTCAAATAGTCACCAGGAAATCAAACCGAAAATTCAGAAGGAGGATTTTCATCTAATGAGTGGTGAGAATCTAGAATTGCCAAAAGCAAGAAATTGTGGAAGGAAGTGTGCTGCACTTAGGAGAAAATGAAGTGATCATATTAATGAGAAGAGAATAGATGGTTATAATGGTTGATTCAGGTCAGCAACAATCAAAATAGCTTCAAATGGAGCATAAACACCAGCATAGTCCATTCGTGGGCAGCACAGTGGCACAGTGGTTAGCACTGCTGCCTCACAGCACCTGAGACCTGGGTTCAATTCCCGACTCAGGCGACTGACTGTGTGGAGTTTGCACGTTCTCCCCGTGTCTGCGTGGGTTTCCTCTGGGTGCTCCGGTTTCCTCCCACAGTCACAAAGATGTGCGGGTCAGGTGAATTGGCCATGCTAAATTGCCTGTAGTGTTAGGTAGGGGTATGGGTGGGTTGCGCTTCGGCGGGTCGGTGTGGACTTGTTGGGCCGAAGGGCCTGTTTCCACACTGTAAATCTAATCTAAAACCTGTTTCTTTATATTTTACATAATTCCATGTCTTTGCATAATGAGCTACAATTTCCACCAATCTCATCTTCCTGTAAACCTTCCCATCTTATGCTCCATTTGTCTTGACAATGCTATGATTAACTCTGCCTCCATTTTAGCTCCTAGGATCCATTACTCGCATTGAAACTAACAGCATAAGTAGAAAAAAAAGTTATCCTTTCATCAAAATGTAGGAAGCTTGGTAGAAATTTAGCAAGCAAGACCTCAAAGGTATTGTAATAATGACAGACATATGTGAGTATAAAGATTGGAGGATGAGACAGATGTAAACCTTGCATATGTGCCCTCAAATCCACACAAAAGTTTTGTAAATCATTGTTTACTCTTGTCAGTTTGAATAACACAATTGTTCTTTTATTTCATATTAATGAATGCAAACTAGTTGTGAAAGCTGATATGGTTGAATTGTGGTGAAATGGAACCCCGAAAGAGAAATTGGCAGACAAATCAAAGAACTGAATTACAAGCCTGTGAACAGGATGGGAGGTTGGGAAAATATTAGTCAAGACTCAGGTGGAGTCACTGGCTATAATTCTTCTGCTTTCCTTAAAAGTGACTTGGGGTGTTGTCAGAGGTCTGGAGAATTGCAAACATTGTGCCCTTGTTCAAAGATAGATGTAAGAAAAGTCAAGCAATTACAGACTAGAAAATTTGACTTCAGAGGTTAGGGGATTTCTAAATGTGGCAATTCAGGAGAAACTTAATTGTGATGTGGAGAAAGTCTGATTAATTAAAGAAAGCCAGTTTAAATTTCTTGAAGGAAAACTATGTTTTACTTACTGACGGGATAGTTTCTTTCTGAATTTGGCAGCAGAGATCAGGGCAATTCTGTGTAAATATTATACCATGAGGTTTCAGTACAGATTTGATGCAGACCCACCCAAATGAGTGGAAAGTAATATTACAGCTTATGCATTAAAAGAGAAAATAACAACATGGATACAAAATTGGCGGAGTGGTGAGAGTAATCCTTAATTGATGATTATGTGCTAGGGCATGATTTGCAGTGGAGATCCCTAAGGGCCAGTTTTGGAACCCATGCTATCCCTTAAAAATGTATTAATGATCTAGACATTAGTGTGCAGGACGTAACGTCAGAATTTATGTATGAATGAAATCTTAAAGCATTGTAAACTGTGTGGAGGATAGTGAGGTGCTTTGAAATGGCACAGACAAGTTGGAGGAGTGGGCAAGTAGTTGACAGATGAAGTTCATTGCAGAGAAATGTGAGGTGATACATTTTGGTCGGAGGAACATGAAGACACAATAGAAAAGCAAGGGCACAACTCTACTGGGGGGAGAGGGAGTAGAGATGGTGTCCTCTAGCACACACAGTGACAGTGTGTACACTGTACCTTTAAGACAGTTTAATGACATTCCAATGTATGATATTCCAGTGTAAAGGTACTCTCCTTACTTTCACTCACTGTCTCTGTGATGATTTGGAAGTGTCGGTGTTGGACGAGGGTGCACCTCGAAAGCTAGTGCTTCCGAATAAACCTGTTAAACTGTAACCTGGTGCTGTGCGATTTTTAACTTTGTCTCTGTGATAATAGAGTCAGCCATGATTGAATTGAATGGTAGAGCAGGTTCAAAGGGCCAAGTGGCCTATTCTTGTTCTGTGACAGTGCCTTTGCTTTTCTATTGTGTCTTCATGTTCCTCTGACCAAAATGTATCACCTCACATTTCTCTGCAATGAACTTCATCTGTCAACTACTTGCCCACTCCTCCAACTTGTTTGTGCCATTTCAAAGCACCTCACTATCCTCCACACAGTTTACAATGCTTTAAGATTTCATTCATACATAAGTTCTGACATTACCTCCTGCACACTAATGTCTAGATCATTAATACATTGAAGAAGATGGAATTGTTCTACTTGGAAAAGAGAAGGAAGATAGGCGATCTGATTGAGTAATTCAAAGTCATGAAAGGCATTACAATGTAAATAGGAAGAAAATGTACCCACTTGTGAGATAATTGAGAACAAGAGGGCATAAATTTAAATTTTAGCAATAAGAAACAAAAGTGATACGAGGAAAAGCATTTTCATATAGTAAGTAATTCGGTTCTGGAATGCAGTACCCGAGAATGTTATGGAGGCTTTCAAAGGAAATTAGGTAGTGTATTTGAAAAGAAGCAAGGTGCGGTTAGTTATAGGGAGATGCAGTAAGATGTCTCTCAGTGAGGTACTCATTTGAAGACATGATAGACTGAATGGGTTCCTTCTGTGCTGTCACGATTCTTTGCTTCAATGATACTACAATTGGAGAATTGAGTCAGTATGGAACAAATTCGTCATTTGGCCTTAAAGGGGTGGGGAGATGAGGGTAGAGTGAGAAAGAGAATGTTAACTTGTTTCTATTATAAAAATAAAGACTGAGATGTGTAGACATAAGGATGCCTCTCTTTCCTTTAAAAACCAAAAGAGGAAGGATCATTGAACCTGCAAAGTTAACTTTGATTTCACATCATTTGCTGAGCTTTTTCGCAACGGCAGTTTTTGCCTCTTTTTCCTTGTTTTTGTGGGTGATGGTGTTCCTCGTATGTGCTGCTTTTGTCCTTCTAATTAGTAGAGACCATAGTTTTAGAAGCTGCTGACTAAGGAACATTGATGATTCTCTGCAGTGCATCTTGTAGATGATACATTCTGCAGCCATTGTGTATCAGTGGTGGAGGGAGTAGTCAATAAACATATTAGATGGGTTGCCTAGCAGGCGGCCTAAAAATATCACAACTTTAAATATTGGGACCTAATAGACCTCCCAGTTCCTGTTGGTTCAAAGTTGGAAGTTGTGGGAAACAAGTCAGAGGCTTTGTTTTTCTCACATGCTGTCATTATACTCTTATGGGTGCTTTGCATGAAGATTGAACTGATCCCTGAAAAACCTGGGTGGAGCAGGGTGTTGTTAACCATAATCAACCATAATCCACCGACAATTGACAAGGGGGAAGCAGAAAGGTTAAGCCAAATGTATGGCAATTATGTCATTCCAACTCTTCAGGTGATATAGTGACTTCTTCCCATGGTTTGCGGGTTGAGAATTTTCCATGAATAGCTCTTTCACCGAGCAGGGCAAAGAAATATGGGAGGCTGCAATTTCCCTTCTCATGTGGTTAAAGATGCCTTCCAAAGCATCTCATCCACATCCCGCTTTCTGTCCTCAAACCCCACCCCTCCAACCGTAACAAGGACAGAACCCCCCTGGTGCTCACCTTCAACCCTACCAACCTTCGCATAAACCACATCATCCGACAACATTTCTGCCACCTCCAATCGGACCCCACCACCAGGGATATATTTCCCTACCCACCCATTTCCGTTTTCCGCAAAGACCGTTCCCCCCGTGACTACCTGGTCAAGTCCACGTCCTCCAACAATCCACCTTCCCTTCCTGGCACCCTGCACTGCCACCGCAGGAATTGCAAAACCTGTGCCTACACCTCCTCCCTCACCTCCATTCAAGGTCCCAAATGAGCCTTCCACATCCATCAATGTTTTAACTGCACATCCACCAATATCATTTGTTGTATCTGTTTCTCCTGATGCAGTCTCCTCTACATTGGGGAGACTGGATGCTTCCAAGCAGAGCACTTTAGGGAACATCTCCGGGACACCCACACCAATCAACCCCACACCCTGTGACCCAACATCTCAATTCCCCCTCCCACTCTGCCAAGAACATGCCGGTCCTGGGCCTCGTCCACCACTGCTCCCTCATCACCCAGTGTCTGGAGGAAGAATGCCTCATCTTCCACCTCAGAACACTTCAATCCCATGGCACCAATGTGGATTTCACCAGTTTCCTCATTTCCCCTTGCCCCACCTCACCTCAGCTTCAACCTTCCAACTCAGCACCGCCCTCATGACCTGTCCTTCCTGCCCATCTTCCTTTCCACCTATCCACTCCATCCTACTCTCTAAACTATCACCTTCATCCCCACCCCCATTCACACATTGTACTCTTTGCTACCTCCCCAAACCCTCCTCACTGACCTACCACCTCCATCCCCACCCCACTCACCTATTGTACTCTATGCTACTTTCTCCCCGCCCCCAGCCCCTTATCATTTATCTCTCCACCCTGCAGGTACCCTGCCTCTATTCCTGATGAAGGGCTTGTGCCCGAAGCGTTGATTTTCTTGCTCCTTGGATGCTGCCTGACCTGCTGTGCTTTTCCAGCACCACTCTAATCGAGACTCTGGTTTCCCGCATCTGCAGTCCTTGTTTTTACCCAAAGAAATACTGTGTTTCTGTTCTGGCCAACAGCGAACATTCCTTGCTCTCAATAGGATATATTTGGTGCTGGAGAGATCTTTAAGTTATATAACATTCTACCCAGAAAAATCAGAAGCTTCACAATGCAAATTCTAATGAAATATATCCAGCTTTTCCCATATGTCACCATTAGAATCAAACCCTTTGATTTGCATTACTTACAAATAATGAACAGCTCATTTGTAATTAAGTCTCAAAAGTAGACAGTTCTTTAATATATGAGACAATTAGTTGTGTGGTGTAATGAGGATTTGATATTTTGTGATTAATAGCATAAGGTTGGATGAAATGTTCTGCAATCCATAATCTTTTTCTGTAATCGATGGCAAACTTATTTGGAGATGCCACAAGGAGCCTTGCACTGTATTAGTGACTGAGACAGATTGTGCTTCTCCATTCAGTCTCCATAAAATTATTTGCTGCTCTGTCTGAAGTTCATAAATACTGCACAGTATCCCTGATTAAAGCAGCTTGTGAGGTTGCATTCCACCTCAATGATATGAATTACTTGTTCCATTCAAAACACTTCATTGTCATTGATGGGGTTAGATTTTGAGTTGTCTGTCAACTCAGTAAAATATTTGGTGCCCTATCGGTAATAAATATTGAAAGACTTTAATGCTGGAGGCAGATTGTAGATATACTGTTGAGTTATTTGTTCATTCCTAAATGTTGACATTGAGTAAATGCAAGGAAGAGACAGATTTTGAATTAGTAAGAGATTAGATGATTATGGAAAGCAGGCAGGAAATTGCAATTGAGGCTGAGATGAGATCAGCCATAATCATACCTTATATCTTTGGGAGAAGGTCAACATTTATTGACCATAATTGACCCTTGAACAGAGTAGCTTGCTAGGGCCATTTACCTGGCCATTAAGAGTCAACCATATTGCTGTGGATCTGGACCTGACCAAGTAAGGACAACAGATTTCCTTCCCTAAACGTTCTAAAGTTAAGCATTTTTTTTTTAAAACGACAATGATTACATTGTGATCATCAAACTAACTTTTAATTCCAGATTCTTATTGAATTTGAACATTACTACCTTCCATCGTAGGATTTGAACCTACAACCAAAGCATCATGGGGAAATGGCAAGCTAATGTTCTGCGTTAATGGATTGAGTACTCACAAATTTCATGTCGTCTCAAAGATCCTTTGCCACTCTGTGAAAGATGCTTGAAATATTGTGGTGCGTTCTGGTTTTCCATGTGAGTAGACTCGTATTCTCCCCCATTCTGCCCATGTCAGTTAGGTAGTAGTGAGGAGACCAGTCACTGTTGTCTCCCTGGGCTCAATATCCTGAGGGCAAAAGTCGTGCTGAGCAACATCACTGAGGAGTCACTGGTAGTTGCTGGAAGGACACCCGTTCTCCCCCATCCATCTGAAAACTCCCCAAGACCTACCAAAGTAACAGGCATGAGATAGACAAATACATTTCCTCTGCAAAATAGATTATTGGAATTATGGGCTGCTATATAACAGACTGCTATTCCACTCCATCATGTGCATCCCATTCCCTGTAATTATCCAGGCGTATTGCTGCTTTTCCTGCTTGGCCCATTGAGGATTTTAGAACCTAATGTATTATTTTGTTTATAATAGGGGAGAGAGCATGGGTTTATGTCAACGTTTTCTTCTATCTTTCCTGTTAAATAATTGAGTAATCACATGAAAGACTTCCTGTTCCAAGGCATGATGTTTCTCCCTGCACTATCATGCTTCAGTTGCCTGGAGCATCACAGGGATGTCCCGAAGTATGTAAAATAGGGTAGAATTGGAGAAGGTTAAGGGTATCAAAACACCAACAGGAATAGGAATCAACACTTTTTTTATAACTATGATGTATTTTGGCGGTTTCAAAGATGGGAGATTTAAGGTTACATGGTTTCTATGGTAATGTGTCAATGTAATTTACATCTCAAACACAAACATCAATTATTAATTGATCACGAGTCACAATTAATTCATTCAAGAGGTCACAGGGCAGACTTAAGTGCAAGTGTTAGAGTAAATATTCATTTTTTGGTTAAGTTCATGATTGTTTCAAAAGTGTTTGTAGGTGTTTTAATTAGATTTATATGTAAAATGGGATATCCAGGCACTTTATAAATTATGTCTCAGAATAAAAATCATCTATCACCATGTAAATTATTTCTGAGGCCTTTCTAGGTTAATCATGGAAATAAAACTGCTGCTGCTACAACTGTAACCACAAAGGTACCTCGATTAACTCCTAGTCACTTGGTAACATCTTCAGGGAGTAGCCCCAGTATTCGTCTGTGGCTGTGATTCTGCTGTATTAACATAAAACTCCAAATAAAGCAGGTTACTATTATTATCCTGACTGCATACTCTTTAGATCTTTGACAGGAGCTTTGAACAGGTCCAGAGTTTCTCTTTTTATTTTGGCTTTTCTGTGCAGGCAGGGTTTTCTTTCCAGTTTTATCAGCATTGTTAATAGCCGTGGTCAGGGTATTCATTGTATAACCATTTGAAGCCCATTTTTATTGCACACTGGAGTTACAGAATATTTGGCAGGATAACGTTGTTTGCATTTTCTACATGATTTCCTGAAATTCCTGTTTATTCTTCCAGATAAGAGCAAGGGACTAGCCTGCTAAGCTCTGACATAAAGAATTGTTATAAAGGTAACATATAAGAAAACATTCTTGCCAGTAGAACCACATAGGTCAATGTCACCAGTGGCAAAGAAAGAATACTAACAGAACAAATCACACTACTATACTCTCTGTCAAAAGTATCACATGACTGGCAACTTTCAAAGCTGCATCATTTTTAGAACAAGTGCTTGAAATTGTGAATTTCTCCTATGTCTCCCAAAAAACAATTTGCCTTTAATATTTATAGTAGAAGTATTGATCCAATACTTAAATGAGAACAACTGTTCTTGAGCCCAGATATGTTGAAGATGGATAACCTGTTAATATCAGACTTGTGAAGTGAACATCAGTGGAGCAAAAGGTTGACCAATTATTGGTATAACATTGTATGAGAAGGAGTAAAAGAAAGCTTGTGATGAACTGAAAGCATAATCTGTTAAAATGTTCTCCACTCATTCTGAGAGAGCAAGTACTTGCTTCCAACACAGATTGACAGGATATAAATATCTCTGTAAAAAGAAAGCTGCAGTTAACATTACTGGTCATTATGAAATCTGCTTCACTCTCTACACATATCACTTCTGATCCACTATGCTTCCTGAAATTTGGATTTTCATTTGAGAATCCCAGCAACTACTGCTTTTGCTATTATGAAAATATCTTGAAGTCTCTCATGCAAATTGAGGTGATGCCAGTGTCAACTGGTTCTTGATAAATATAAGCTCACAGCAGATAACTATCTGTAATTCGATTCGCCCTAAATTGTCAATCATAATCATAAGGTGTCATTGGAGTTTATCTCGATATTGAAGTTAAGGCATAATGTCAATATGCTGCAACTAACATATGCTTCCAACTGATCTTTCAGTCTGTTTCCATTGTTAAAGTAGAGAAAACATTAAAATGGTTTTGTAAAATAAATCCTGCACATAGTATTTAGACTAGACATAAAATATAGAAAAAGATAATTAGTATAAATTGGTGATTTAGAATCAAAGAGTCATAGAGATGTACAACATGGAAACAGACCCTTCGGTCCAACCCGTCCATGCTGACCAGATATCCCAACCCAATCTAGTCTCACCTGCCAGCACCTGGCTCATATCCCTCCAAGCTCTTCCTATTCATATACCCATCCAAATGCCTTTTAAATGTTGCAATTGTACCAGCCTCCATCACTTCCTCTGGCAGCTCATTCCATACACCTCTGCATGAAAACGTTGCCCCTTAGGTCTCTTTTATATCTTTCCCCTCTCACCCTAAACCTACGCCCTCTAGTTATGGCCTCTCCCACCCTCAGGGAAAAGACTTTGCCTATTTATCCTATCCATGCCCCTCATAATTTTGTAAATCTCTATACGGTCACCCCTCAGCCTCCGACGCTCCAGGGTAAACACCCCCAGTCTATTCAGCTTCTCCCTATACCTCAAATCGTCCAACCCTGGCAACATTCTTGTAAACCTTTTCTGAACCTTTTCAAGTTTCACATCTTTCCAATAGGAAGGAGACCAGAATTGCACGCAATATTCCAAAAGTGGCCTAACCAATGTCCTGTACAGCTGCAACATGGCCTCTCAACTCCTGTACTCAATACTCTGACCAATAAAAGAAAGCATACCAAACGCCTTCTTCACTATCCTATCTACCTGTGACTCCACTTTCAAGGAGCTATGAACCTGCACTCCAAGGTCTCTTTGTTCAGCAACACCCTTTAGGACCTCACCATTAAGTGTATACATCCTGCTCTGATTTACTTTCCCAAAATGCAGCACCTCGCATTTATCTGAATTAAACTCCATCTGCCACTTCTCGGCCTATTGGCCCATCTGATCGAGATCCTGTTGTAATTTGAGGTAACCTTCTTTGATGTCCATAACACCTCCAATTTTGGTGTCATCTGCAAACTTACTAACTGTACTTCTCATGCTCACATCCGAATCATTTATGTAAATGATGATAAACATTATCCATCCCTTTGTCTGCTCCACTGTTTTTCTTTCCCTCTGGACTCCATTTCCAACTATTGTTTACTCCTTTCCCACTCAACCCTCATTTCTCTGACTTCAGCATATATGCCACCATTTCCTAGCCAGCAGCAGTTCTGTAGAAGGGTCACCGGACCCAAAACATTAACTTTTCTTGAACTCCACAAATGCTGCCAGACCTGCTGAGTTTCTTCAGTAATATTTAAGTTTTTATGGCAGTGGATGATTAATCAGTTGTTTATTTTAACTCTGAGATAGATATATTTTTGCTAAGCAAAATTATTTCGGGACATGGCCCAAAGGTGGCTATGGAGTAAGACCACAGATCAGCCAGGATCTCAACGAATGATGGGGAACAGGCTTAAGAGACTGAATGAGTTACCCCTCTTCTTATGTTCCTTTATTAAAAATGATTTTTTTGTACAGAGATCATCAAATATGAGGAAATGTATTAGGTTATCATTCTAAGAGACATTCAAAATGCAGGTGGAAGTGTTCCAATGGGCTGAATGGCCTTTTCCAATCTTAGAAGTCAAGTAATTTCATCTAGACATTCCACCAAGAAAATCAAGTGATGGAAATTATTTATTAGACAACTCTGTGTTTGCCTAGTTGTTTTTCATCCCATCCTCAAACTCTCAGTACAGGTTGTTCTGATATAATAGGTGTTTTGTCAACTCAAATTCACTGTAACACAATTGACGAATTTGAGACGCTGTTTCTACAGTGTGAACTTTTAAAACTTGTGTTGGCTGTGTAAGGTGATGTTTAAGTGCTGTTTCTGAAGTGCAATTTTTCTATAATGTGGGGTTTGCACAAGAACGCAACCATCACATTATGGAGGAACTGACTACTGGTTTGCTTTCTCTGTATGCAGTTCAGATTGTAATATTCGATTTTATGAACACCAATGCTCTTTCTGAGCACCTCTTCCTCTAAGAAACTCTTCAGCCTAACGTCTTCAATTTGGTACTTTAGATCGGGAGTGGTGGGTGCCCTGTTCTGAAAGCCAAGCGATTGTCTTTCCAAACAAATTGCAGCACAATCCAAATCTCCTTGTTAACTATTTCTCTTCCATGCCGCATTAGGCTCTGTAATAAACATAAAATTGACAACAAAATCAGCTGATGCTTTTGTTAAAAAGAAAAGGACAGGATGATAATTGGAAGATAATTGTCATGACTTGGTTGCATGTTGAACAATAAATCCCCAAATGTATTTCGACAAAGGTTAAAGGTTAATCATCAAAATGCAATGGAGTTCTAACTCATTTAGCAATTAAATATTTTTATAACAGCAAATTCGTGCGCTCTGTTTGTGAAGCCCTGTGTTCATAGGGAACGTGATACACATCCCATAATCCCACAGCTGTTGTGCTTGTGGCATGGATTGAATGTGAAAAAGCAAATGCTCAGAAACACACAGCAATGAGGGGGCAAAAGGAGAGATGATTAGGCTAGAAATTGTGACAGATTGTACTGCTTTCCTGCCAGCTCTGGTGTGCCACTTCCACTCTTTCTAGCTCCACAGGGAAAGTAAAACGTTTAAAAGATACACCTTTCGGCCTCTTCTAATGTCAAGCCATTGTGTTGATGGATTGGCATCGAGAAATATTTTGGACCTGTCCAATAAACATTGCAGGGGGATCTTGATGATGTCATTGGGAGCCCAACATATATAGGTTTAAAAGGACACCCACAGCTTTGGACAGATCTCTTTGCAACCTGCTGAAATGAGCAAGTTAATATTGTGGAAAATTGATGGCACTAAGGCAGCCAAGTAACATTCGTGATTTTGACTGCCCACAAGTCTAATTCCTGGAAAGGTAGATAGGATTAAAATTATCCTTACCTGTACAGCTAATATTCAATTCAGGTGCCTTGAGTCAAAATGAAAGTATATTGACAATACCAAATAGGACAAGAAAGTGAACTACTCATCAAAATGTCAAGACATCCATTTGTTTTGGTGCTACACTGTCACACATTGCTTGTTTACTCTGCAACTGTTTTACTCTGATATTAGTCCTTTATCTTATGTCATAACAGGTCTGCAACTTGCCGCCAAGGCACACAATCACATTGAGAATCAGTCACCCATTACAGAAACGAGCTGATGTTCATTCATCAGGAATTCAGCGGAAATCATGGTTGCACAATTTCTGGAAATATGGATGATTAATCTTATGTCTAATGGGAAATTCAAAATCTAAGACATAGTGTCTTGTGAGAAAGCATGCCTTATGATTCTTTCATATTTCCTAAAGGTAGGTCTGTTTACTTTTACATTAACAGGATGCACCGTTACCTCAATTGGCTAGAAGACAGTTGGTTGTTCAGAACACTGCCAATAATGCAGATTGTATTCTATTCCAACTGAGGTACGCTTGAGACTGACCTCTCCTTGAGACTGACCTCTCCTTGAGACTGACCTCCTTCTCTGCCCCAAGTGAAAGGCAGTGGCAAACTACCATTGAGAAAAAAACTGCCAAGAAATCAGCTCAGTGTGACACACCACCAGATTACGAACCAAGGTCTTGATTTCATGCAGACTGCTCACAGAACAGAATGCTGTACCCAAATTGGTCAAATGATCAAACCAATGAGAGGAATATGGCAGAAAAATATGCTCAAAGGAAGCAGGTGAAAAACACTTAATGCTATTAAAGGCAATCAATGTTTCACAAAATACTGTTAAACACACTTGAAGAATATCAATTGAGACCATTGGTAGAAATGTAACCGTCTCATTTATCAGACAATCCCCATTAAATAGAGCTAATCAAAGTTGATTTTAATATATTGGGAATCAATCCATGTAACAAGATGTGTCAATAAAGAAACTTCCCTAAATACTAGTTCTCTGTTCAGTGACTTCAGTTATTAAGCCTACGAAAATGAAATGATTAAAAGATCGGTATGTCTCTTAATTAGCAGTACAGAAAAAAACAGGCAAGGAGAAATATTTAGGCAGTTAACAAGACACAGTGAAACAGTAGTAAAAAAAAATGGTTAACATAGACTGAGTGAGACAGAAAGAGAATGAGATATAAGAAAGGTGATATAAGAAAGAGAGAGCCTTGTTCTACTCAGTGTCAGTGGTGGAGACTGTGAATGTTTGAGGATATTATGCCAATAAAATAGGCTGTTTTTTCATGGATTGTGTCAAGCTTCTTGAGTTTTATTGGAATTACACTCAACCAGACATGTGGGGAGTAGGTGAAAGTAAGGACTGCAGTTGCTGGAGGAGACTGAATTAGAGTGGCAGTGGAAAAGCACAGCAGGCCAGGCAGCATCCGAGGAGCAGGAAAATCAGCATTTCGGGCAGGAGCCCTTCATCAGGAATGAGTAGGCAGTATTCCATCACGCTCCTGAATTAAGTCTTGTTAATGATAGACAGGTTTTCAGGAGTCAAGAAGTAAGTTACCTGCTCCAGGATTCCTAACTTCTAATTTGCTTTTGTATCCATTTTATTTATAAGATTACTCTAATTCAACTTACAGTTAATGGTAATTTCCAGGATGGTGATAGAGTCACAGACCCGCAGTATTATGCAGCACGGAAACAGACCCCTCAGTCCAACCCGTCTGCGCCAATCAGCTTCCTAAACTGATTTAGTCTCATTTGCCAGCATTTAGTCCATATCACACTCCACCCTTCCTATTCATGCACCCTTCCAGATGCCTTTCAAATTGTAATTGTACTCACCTCCACATTTCCTCTGGTAGCTCATTCCATACATGCACCACCCTTTACGCTAAAAGATTGCCCCTCAGGTCCTTTTTACATCATTCCCCTCTCATCTTAAACTTAGTTTTGGACTCTCCCACTCTGAAAACTGCCTTGACTATTCAGCCTATCCGTGCCCCTCATGATTTTATAAACTTCGATAAGGTCACCCTCATTCAGTGATGGTGATGTTATTGCATGTCAAGGGATGTTGGTCCGATTCTATCTTGTTGGAGATGATAGTTTCATGATACTTGCGTGGGACAAATGTTATCTGTCACGTATCAGCTCAAGTTTGGATGTTGTTCAGGTCTCATTGCATTTGGTCAAGGACTGTTTTAGTGTCTGAGGAATTATGAATGATGCTGAGCAGTGTACAATTTTTGGCGCACATCCAGAATTCTGGCTTTATGAGGGAGAAGAGGTAATTGATAATGAAGTTCAAGATGGTTATGCCTGGGACACTATTTTGAGAAATTATGAGCTTGTGTGGTAAGGTGGTAGTGTCTCTACCTCTGAGTCAGGAGGCGTGGGTTTAAGTTCTATCTGCTCCAGATGTGCAGAGTAGCGTCTCTGACCAGGGTGATTAGAAAGTACCTATCCTGAGGAATTCCCAGAGAGATGTCCTGGAGCTGAGGTGACTGACCTCAAACAACTACAATCATCTTCCTTTGTGCATACATGACTTCAACCAGCAGAGACTTGTCTACCTGATTTCCATTGACGCTAATTTTGTCAGGGCTCCTTGATGTCACACTCAGTCAAATGTTGCCTTGTTGTCAAGGGCTCTCACTCTCACCTCATCTCTGGTATTTCGCCATTACTTTACCCATTTTCAGACGGAGGCTACAACAAGATCAGGATCTGAGTGATCTTGGCAGAGCCAAAACTGAGTGTCAGTGAACAGAGTAATGCTAAGGTTTATCAGAAAAGGATAGCCAACTCCCATTCCTAGACATGATAGTACAGAGAACACCGAACGGAGAATTCACCACAAGGGTACACTGGAAAACAACACACACAGACCAAGTCCTAAACTATGAAAGTAACCACCCCAACACACACAAACGAAGCTGCATCAGGACACTATTCAAAAGGGCCACAACACACTGCAGTACACCAGAACTGCAAAAAGAGGAGGAGGAACACCTATACAAGGTATTCGCCAAAAACGGATACCAGCGCAACTTTATCAACAGATGCCTAAGAGACAGACCATGGAACGAGGACATGCCACAACCAAAAGGACTAGCCACACTACCATACATCAGGAGCGTTTCAGAACTGACAGCCAGACTACTGCGACCCTTAGGACTCATAACGGCACACAAACCAACAGCCACGCTCAGACAACAACTCACTAGAACAAAGGACCCGATACCCAACATGAGCAAAACTAATGTAGTTTACAAAATACCATGCAAGGACTGCACAAAACACTATATAGGACAAACAGGAAGACAGCTAACAATCCGCATACATGAACACCAACTAGCCATGAAACGACACGACCAGCTATCCCTCGTAGCCACACACGCAGACAACGAGCAACATGAATTTGACTGGGAAAACACTACTATCATAGGGCAAGCCAGACAGAGAACAGCCAGGGAATTCCTAGAGGCATGGCATTCATCCACAAACTCCATCAACAAACACATCGACCTGGACCCAATATACCAACCACTACAGCGGACAGCTGAAACTGACACCCGGAAGCGGCAAGGACAGACCACTATAAATACCGGAAGAAACATCAAAGAAGCGCTTCGCAGGAGGCTCCAAAGCACTGATGATGTCGCCTAGCCAGGGGACGAAACGTTTGCAACAAAAACTTCCAGCTCGGCGAACAGAACCACAACAGTAATGCTAAGCAAATGCTGTTTGATAGTACTGTTGTGACAGCTTCCATCACTTTACTTCATTATGGCTATAATGCAAAATCTCTATTTTTGTCCAGGAGAATCTTTTACTTGAAAGTTTCTCCCCTAATTAAATACATGTAATATACATACACAACATCAGTACTTAGAATTTTAATTTGAATTGTATGGGAACTGACCAAGAGAGAGAAAGTGGAAGCAATGCCCCATTCCACTGACAGACTCATGATCATATCCTGGATCACATACTTAAAAGCTTGATACGTCCCATTCTCATTTCTCTGTGTCAAGGAGAAATGCCTTTGTGGTTGGTTTGCTGCAAATGTTGGCAGTGGATTAGAGAATGCTGATCAGATTAGGTTCTGCCAAAGCAGGAATGAAATTTTTTTTAATTCATGAGTGATGATTACAGCAAGATAAAAGTGAGGCAAAGGGGAATCCCTTCTCAATGCACACGAGAATTGTACTTTCTTTCATTACCTAAAGGGAACAAAATAAATTTGAATGGAGAAGATTACTGAGGCCACGTTATACTTCTTTAAAGACCCAATAGTACCACAAAGTAAGGTATAGAAGTATTCTGTCACAATCCTTAAATTCCCATTCCAGGTATCCTGCATAAAAAAAAGCACTTGCTTTTGATGACAAGTCTTTATACAAAGGACTTCCATTGCTATTCAAAAGTAAATCAATGCATAACGCATTTTGGTATACTGCAATATTATAAGAGACCTTGTAAATGCACATATTATTAAAACTAATAAAATACTTCTAAAGCTGTCTTGGTCTGGGTGATTTAAAACAACATTTATGACATGCATTTCAGAATTTAAAACAATCTAGTTTGCAATGCAATGATTTGAAAGGTCACAGAATCACTAAATTCTTCACTAGGAACTACAAAAAAGCATTACACCACATCCAATATATGCAGAACATCAATGAAGTCACTCTGGTCATTCAGCCATTGAATAACAGCCAAGGTATCCATTTATTGTAATAGTCACTGAACAGGCAATGTGGCTGTCTAAACAGTAAGGATAAGTAGCAAATAAATCATAATGAAATAAATAATTAAATTGATGCAATAAATTATTATAATGCAATAAATTATTAACATGTAAGAAATTATAATGTAATGATTGTAATAAAGTAATAAATTATTATAATGCAATAATATATTTGACATGTATTAGAACTTTCTGCCATCTAAATACCAGGGTGCCTGACAATACCTCATTGTAACCCCAATTCATGTTTAACTCAATGTGCGGTTTACCTCTATAATCTGGATTTCTTTGTTTTCTTTTCAAACACTCCTTTTGTATTGAAGAGGACACAGATGTAAAATGCTGGATCCCAACCACACAAAAAAATGACTGGAATCAAACAAATAATTATTAGATTTATATTTTGATTGATGTTCCAAAGTCTCCAATCTGGTTTCCATTCCTCCACTACATTAAAGTGCTCTTATTGAAAGTCACAAAAAACATCTCTGACAGTGACCACGGCACATTATCCAACTCAAACATCATCTTGTTTGCTTTTGATAAGATTGACCTCTAATGTCTCTTCATGGCAGTCCAATTAAGTGGTAAATTTACCTTTCCTATCACAGCTATAATATCTTTGTCAATGACTTCCCTTCTCATTGTTGCACTATTTCTTCTAAGGCCCCTGTATGCCACTGACAATCCAAAAACATCAGTGAAATATATACAAATTGGCAACTTCCAACTCCACTTCTTCATGATTTGTCTTACCCTCCTGGATGGAAAGACTAAGACAATTATCATCAAAACTTCCCTTATCACCAATTCCATCTCTCTTGCTGGATCTCATCAAGATGGCACTAGAGCGTGACTCTTCGTGAGCTGTCCCCAACAAATCCTTTCTTCACATCAATTATAATTGTTCTACTCTTTTAAGTCTCAATTTTAAGTCTGTCAGATTACAGTTACAAATGGCACACTAACACCTCTACTTCTTCAGAAGGCTAAAGAAATTTAACACGTTCACAATTACTCTTTATTGTTATAAATGCACCATAAAGAGCATCCTATCCGGATATACTACAGCTTGGTTTGACAACTGTTCTGCCCAAGTCCACCTTGCAAACCAGCCTTCCATCCAATGACTCCCTGGTGGTTCAGGAAAGCAGCCACCATAATCAAAGGCCCATCCAATGAAGAATATACTCTTTTTCACACTTTTTCATTGGGCAGAAGTTACAAAAGTTTGAAAACACATAACAACAAATTCCACAATAGCTTCTTCCCTGCTGTTATCAGACTTTTGGATGGACCTCTCATATATTAAAATTGATCTTCCTCTGCCCCTTGTCTGTTACTGCAACATTATATTCTGCATTATGTTCTATTACCCAGATGTACTTATGTAAGAGATGGTTTGCCCAGATAGCACAGAAAACAATACTTTTCACAGTATCTCAGTACATGTGACAATGATCAAATCAAATCAAATCAAACCAACATCAATTTGAACCAATCTGGTTACAATCTCCTGCTTGATCTGGAGTCGAGTTTTCAGGTCCCATAATCTGTCTGTCACAATTACCACCTACTTTGTCCTCGATAATAATACCTAATTCCATTGCTGCCTTATCCTTCCTACTTCCATCCTTGTCACCCCCAACCACATCTATTCAACTACTCTCTTGGCTGTACTGCCATACTTCATTTTCCACAAACTTTTATTCATTAAAAACTCAGCTGCTGTATCTTACACAGCACCAAGTCTTCTTTATTTTTTCATATCCCTGCACTCATTCACTTACTATGGAAATGTTTGTGATGGTGTTGACCCAATGCTTATGTGTGAGATCATTGGGGAAAAGCATGAAGGAGAGGAAGTAATAGGACTTTGATCAGATTCTTAAGAACTACAGTCATGATCTTGCGATAGGTGAAGCAATAGACATTGTTGCAGATCCATTAGCAACACTGGGGCAAGGAAGGCAAAACAACACAAAGTGGGTGATGTAGAATGTGATGAAAGTAATTGATTGTATTGAATGCTGCAATGAAAAGTGAAGGTAAAGTGTTCAGTTACATGAATAAAAGATACTTATAGTGATTTTTAACTAGGATAAAAAAGTAAAGATAAAGTCACCATTTTCTCATTAGAGAAAGATAACTGGTGACAGTTTAACCTGAGGTTCAACACACCTCAGGCAAGGAGTGAGCTTGAGAAAGTGGGACCTTCCTGGTAACCTCAGCCAGTATGAGAATTAAACTCATATAGATGTCACTCTACATTACAAACCATCTATCCAGCCAGATGAGCTAACTGACCCCTTTAACCAGAGCCCTCTCAGTATGTGATTATTTGCATGTTTAGCTTGTGAGTAAGTAGTTAATTTTGAACACATTATTTATCACAAGGGTTGTTTTCCAAAGAAGTTCTATCCTATGTTCAATTTGGTCCATCCTTTATTTTAATATTGCAGATAGTATTAATTCTCCAGCTAAGTCTTTCTAATGTGTCTATCTGTTTTTCTAACTTCAAAGCTTTTCAGTTCTGCAGTACCATAATGTTGGCATAATATTTTTCCTTTGAAGACTTTTGCTCCTCTAAATAGTGATATTGCTTGATTTAATTGTCTTAAGGATTTTAAACAGTGTAGTATAGCAATGCTGTAATCATGTGCCTTTTTAATAGAGCTTTTAATTATGTTAAATATAATGATTAGATTAGATTCTCTGCAATGTGGAAACAGTCCCTTCGGCCCAACAAGTCCACACAGCCCCTCCAAAGATAAACCCACTTCCCTACCCTATATTTACCTCTGACGAACACAGTGGGCAATTTAGCATGGTCAATTCACCTGACCTGCACATCTTTGGATTGTGGGAGGAAACCAGAGCACACCCACACAGTGAGAATGTTCAAACTCCACACAGACAGGCAAGAATCAAACCCAGGACCCTACTGCTGTGAGGCAGCAGTGTTAACCACTGAGCCACCATACCATCCAGTATCATTGTACTGTTTTGTGCAGGTTTTCCCCCATTTTTGTACTCAAAAATGAAGGGCATAAAATGGAATTTTCCCCCTTTTTAATGGAAAATTATCCATCTTTCAATGCTTACTACACAATCCATGGAGACCCAAATAAAATCTTGTGCTCTTAGCTTTGTTAAATTCTTCAAGCCAGAATCATGGTTTGAATTATGGATCTCCCACAATTAGTGCAGCCTCAAAGCCTCTATTTATTAGATACTGTCCGCTTTAGCTTTTAAATTGTCCCTTTGTTTGTCTTAAGTCTGCTTAGCATCTTTTCCCATGCTATGATTTTAATATGAAGTATTTCAATGGTTCATAATTTCCCTGTTGTCACTGGGCTTCATGGTGTACACTTGTGATGGTGGCAATGCTCAATGTGAACAGCAAGTGCTTCTTTTATTCCACTTAAAATCTTCTCAGACTTTTATTGTTGTGCCATTCATTTTGAGAGTTTTAAAGTGAAAATCATGTTTAACTTTAACCAAGGAGTTCTGAAACATCTGCTTCTTGGACAAACATCTAATTGGGAATGATCCTACAGATCTTCCTTCCCAACAGAATCGGTAACTATCAGGTATGACTAGTCTTTAAGTTGTTCTCATCACGTGTTATATCTCTTGCATTGATACCAGGTCTAAAGTAAAAACTTTAGCCTATAGGGCTGTTTTTCCCTTGTTGATCTTTTCATGAGTTCCTGCTGGCTGCTTGTTTATTTAAATGCTTGCAGCTGTGACTGTCTGTAAATGCTTCTGAAAGCGATAAGTCTTGAAAAATGTAAACCCTCTTGGACTTCTAGAAATTTGTTCTTCGCAGTCCAGTTAACATTCCATGATTGTACCTTGTGGAGTTATGAAGCAATACCACCACAGATCACCATGTTATATTTGTGGTCAAGAATTCTGCTACTGTTCCTCTTTCCTTGATTGGATTTCTAAGGGCCTATTTGTTTTCGCCATGGTAGAGAAATGACTACTAGCGAGTCTTGAAGAGAAGAGGCTCTTAACTTAAACAAGATGTCGTTATTGCATAATAGCAAGGTGGTTAAAAATAATGACTGCAGATGCTGGAAACCAGATTCTGGATCAGTGGTGCTGGAAGAGCACAGCAGTTCAGGCAGCATCCAACAAGCAGCGAAATCGATGTTTTGGGCAAACGCCCTTGCTTCATTCCTGATGAAGGACTTTTGCCCGAAACATCGATTTCGCTGCTAGTTGGATGCTGCCTGAACTGCTGTGCTCTTCCAGCACCACTGATCCAGAAATTGCATAATAGCAGTCAGGTACAAGTCACATTAACTAAATAAATATTGTTACTCTAAGGCAATAAGGATATAGGTCTGCGCTCCACAAATTCCTATAATGGTCTATATTATGTCAATGCAAGCTTGTATCAGATTGAGTGGAGTTTAATGCAGACCCCTGCATTATCCCAGAATCATTACGTTAGATAACAAGACGTTATGGCTGAGGAACAAGAAGTGTTTATTTTGTTGAAATGCCTTAAAATGTTATATAAACTGCAATATACTGTACAGAGACATGGCTTAAAGATAAATTGATGTTGCATTTGTGAGTAATGGCTATTTTAAATGTAATTTAGTATTTTAAGGCACATTCGGTTAAATTTTATTGTCATTTTCTGGGTGTTACTGAAACAGTGAACAGATAATACAAGTATTCCAGCTGAATTTGACCCCTTAGCTCATTAACTGATTGGTGCAGTATTTTGTTCTCAATTCTTTGGCTTTGGGCCAGAAATGCCATTTGGCAATTTTCTCTCTTAATGCATCCAAGTGCTTTACATCCAGATCCATTCACTTGCCCTCCAACATTGATGCTGTTCTTATTATTGTACTCTGGAGGATGAACCCTATGTTTAACTTCTGCATTTGTGGAGTTATTTTACAGACTTTAAACGGTTGGGATCCCTGTTAATCACAGACATTTAGTGCTTCACATTTTTTTAGACCTAAGGGGACTAACCTCCTGCTTAACTTCTACACTTACAGTTGTTAATATCAGACATCTGTAGATAATAGATGATAAGTGGACCTCGACGAGATTCACACTCATGAATGCTAAATGATGTGTACAGGGCAGACGGATTGAAGTCGAGTTGTAAAACAGTCTTCACAGTTAATGTAATAGCAACTTATTTTAAAAAGTACTCACTTATTCAATTGGACATACAATTTATTATTTAAGCACAAGAATGGTCAAATCCACGGAAACAGACTTGCTATGGCTGAAGCTTTGATAAGAAAGAACTATATGAGACTAAAGACAGAACTTGTCTGTTTGCAGGTGGAGTGTATTGTTGAGAGAGACTTATGGTGTCTGATCTACCTTGGCATGCAGCTATTTTTCATATGAATCTTCCTAGACTGCACTTCATTAACCCCGCATCCAGGCTTTCCAGCTCCTTTCTCGTGGAATTGAACACAATAAAAGCCAAAGCATTCACCACTATTTGGACATTGCACTGTTCTTGCTGCTCAGACCATATGTAAAGCTCAGCTGCAGTTCACTTCAGGTGCTGCAAGCCAGGGAGTACCTCTCACACCATGTTGACAGGGCATTATGGCCCAGAATGTAACATACACTCTGCTTTGCAAACAGGAACCTAGAGGTTTTGACAGACAGGATGGTGGATGGGAGGCCCATTTGTTCCCCTGCTGACAGCCACAAAAGGCCATGCCACCAGAGACAGCCAGTCTGGATTCAAGTGGCATCCTGGGTCAGTGATGTGCCTCAGCTGAAGTGAGATGTCCAGCAATGTAAGAAGAAGGTCAATGATTTTGTGTTTAACAAGTATAAGTTCACCCACCTTTTCTCTGCTACTTCAGTCTGCCAGAGCCAGCAAGTCATAAGATATATGAGTAGAATTAGCCCATTCGATCCAACAAGTCTGCTCCACAATTCAATCATGCCCTTATAGGTTTCTTAATGCCTTTATCCTGCCTTTTTCCTGTAACCTGTGATCCCCTTACTAATCAATAATCTATCTATCTCTGTCTTAAATATACTCAATCAAATGGCTTCCACAGTCTCTGCAGCAACGAGTTCTAAGGATTAACCACCCCCTGGCTGAAGAAAGTCCACCTCTTTTAGTTCTGAAGGCTCATCCCTTCATTCTGAGGATGTGCCCTTGGGTCATAGTTTCTCCTACTAGTAGAAAAACCTTCACCATGCTTACTCTATCCATGTCTCTCAGTGTAATGGCAGTTGTGATGAGATCTCCACCCATCCTTCTGAACTCCATTGAGTAGAGACAACAGGATTTTCAACCACTATTCATGTGACAAGACTTTCACTCCTTTGGACCCTCTCCAAAGCCAGCACATCCTTTCTTTGATTTCGGCACAAACTGCTTATAATATTCCAAATGTGGTCTGACTAGAGCCTTAAACAGTCTCAGTAGTACCCCATCCCTGCTCTTGTATTCTTGCCCTCTCAAATGAATGTTAACACTGCAATTGCCTTCCTAGCTGCCAACTGCACCTGCATGTCAATCTTAAGAGAACCCTGAACTAGGACTCTGAAGTCCCTTTGTGTTTCAGATTTCCAAAGCCTTCCTCTTTTAGAAAATAGTTTATACAACTATGTGTCCTACTAAAGTGGCATAACCTCACACTTTCCTACATGGAATTCCATCTGACACTTCTTTGACTACTCTCTCAGCCTATGTAAGTCTTTCTGCAGTCTCTCCACTTCCACAGTACTACCTGTTATTCCATCTATCTTTATGCCATCTGCAAACCTTGCAATGGTGCCCTCAGTTCCTTCCCCCAGATTACTAATATATAACATGAATGATTGTGGTTCTAATATGGACTTTTGTGGAATTCTACTAGTCACCAGCCGCCATCCCAAAAAAGACCCCTTTATTCCTACTTTCTGCCTTTTGCCAGTCAGGCAATCTTCTATCCATGCTAGTATCTTGCCCCTTATCTTATGCCTCCTGTGCAGCACCTTGTCAAAGGGCTTCTGGAAATCTGAATAGATACATCCACTGGCTCTCCTCTGTCTAACTTGCCTGTCACTTGTCTTAAAAAATTCCAACAGATTGGTTAGGTATGATCCATGGGCCACCATTCAATCTCACACTGCCATGCCATATGTATTACACCAAGGCTTATTGACCAGAATTCTCAGATCCACTCAATGGCTCTCAGCCACCTTATTCTCCCAAACTACTATCTCTCCCTGCCCTGCATACTTATTACTTATTTACTGGGGCCACATCACCACATCTGCCCCTGCATCACCATTAACTATTCTTTTATGCAGTTCAAGCACGGTTCAATTCTTCATCCCCTTGTCCCCACCACCTTTTTCTCAATAAGGCAATGTTGGTCCATCCCCCTGAACTGATGTTTCCACAGCCCCACCACCTGTAATCTTTAAACAGGTTGTATTTGACCTGCTGGATGGACTGTGTTCCAGTTCTCAGACAGCAGAAGCATAGATTCCCAGATTCTTGGGGAACTAATATCCTTATTGATTGTTGAGAGTGTGGTGCTGGAAAAGCACAGCCAGTCAGGCATCATCAAAGAAGCAGAACAAGCAACACTTTGGGCATAAGACCTTCATAAGGAATGAGACTGGTGTGCCATGAGGTTGGAGAGATAAATGTCAGCCTCACCCCCCCTCCCATTTATCTCCCTACCTCCATGACTCACAAGCCTCATTCCTTTTGAAAGTCTTATGCCCGAAACATAGATTCGCCTGCTCCTCAGTTGCTGCCTGACCTGTGCTTTTCCAGCACCACATTCTCGACTCTGATCTTCAGCATCTGCAATCCTCACTTTCCCCCACCTTAGGACTGTGGCCAACCCCCTGGACTGGAGCCCATTGACTGAGCTTTAATAGCAGCCTCTGAATGGCTGTGGTCCTGGTTCACCTCACTAAGGACTGCTCCCCTTTGACTTTTGCATTTCCCATATAAGCTACTGGCCTATGTTGCAGGTGTGATATTGACACACCAATGGTGGCAGGTGATGACATTTCCACCTGCTTGTCATGTCAATTTTCCCTACCATGGCAAGCTGCATGTATCTTCTTCTACTCTAACATCAATTAAAGACACAGAAAGTGGCACACTGTAACTGCAGACTGAAACCCTGTCAGCCACAAAGGGGCTGGCAGCCTCCAAGTGAGTATAAAGTGAGTCAGCACAGAGAAAGCAAGCTAAGAACCAATACATGCATCATATGAAGAAGCATAGGTCCCCATACACAAAACAACTTGGCAGAAACATGTCAGTCAGAGGTGCGTCTAAACTTCAGGGTACAGTGATGAAGGCTTGA
The DNA here is from genome assembly GCF_020745735.1 of Hemiscyllium ocellatum. Lineage (NCBI taxonomy): Eukaryota > Metazoa > Chordata > Chondrichthyes > Orectolobiformes > Hemiscylliidae > Hemiscyllium > Hemiscyllium ocellatum. The sequence continues at coordinate 66,896,338 of NC_083416.1, forward strand.
TGTGGTGTGCAAGTTGGTCCAGGAGTGGGCGTGATGATGTGGTGAGGCTAGTGGTTTGCCAAGCTTCCTTGCATGGATTGAGGAGGCTGGTGTAAATTGCAGGGATGCTGTGCTGCACACGCAATTGGATGATGGCTGGGACAAGCAATCAGTGAGCTGAACACTCCAGTTACCCATGTAAGCTTGCATGTCAGGAGTTCATACAGTTCCTCAGGGAAGGAAGGGTGAAAGAGAAAGTGGAACATAAATCAGGTGACTCAGGATAATAATGAGAAGCAAATGCATGGAAATGAGATGGTTGCCAATCTATAATGAGATTCAAATCCTAAATGGCACTTCTTTGCAGCATCAAGATTCTGATTTTTTTTCAGTTTTCTAACTTTGCCCACACCATGCTGAGGGGAAAATTCCATCCAGTCAGTTCATAATAACACTTTAAGAGTTTAGCAAGTGATAGTTGTTGAAGAAATGATTATCAAAAGCGTATTTTCCTTTTCGATATGATGAAAAGGCAGCAATCTTAACACATTCACATAATCTCATTCTTTTAATCCATTAAGTGAATTGCTCTTTCCTGTTTCACTCAGTGCATTATATTTTATTACACGACCTTCTGCCCCACTAAATAACCACTTTGTACTTTTGGGAATAAGAAATGGGAGAAGTTGTAAGGCTGTTACATAACAGACAAAAGGGACAATTCATTCACATCTGACATTTTGTGGATTTTTCTGACTATATTTTAACCCTTGTCTGTACTGTACACAAAGGTGCTAATCTTCACGGCCCTACAGGTGGACACTTCAATTACAGTTTCTATGTATGTATTACTAAATAGGGATAACTCACTTACACATGTGATATAGTATATTCAGGTATGAAACAATATGGCTCAATATTAAATGCCTGGTTCAACCACTTTCCTAATCTAAAAGAAAGAGTTTTTCAAGGCAATTTCCTATGCTTCTGGGAACCAATTAATATTCATATAGAAAGCATATAATTCAGCATGATGGGTTAGAAAGACTGTGCACCACACAAGCACAGCTACCCAAAATGAAGAATGAGTTCACAATCAAAATGCTTCAAATACAAATGCTACTTCGAAGTGTGATGGAACTTGTTTAAATTCATTCCAATGATGTGGTGTTGCCCACAGGGCAGTTCAGAATCAACTATTGCTGTGGCTATAGTAGTTTAGACCAGATAAGGACAGTATTTTCCTTTCCTGAAGGATGTTAGTGAGCTTGATGGGCTTTTCCTGGCAAACAATAATAATTTCATTGTCATAATTAATTCCAAACTTTTCTTGAATTCAGCTTCCACCATCTGTCATGGCAGGATTTGAAACCATGTGTCAGTTTAATAGTCTAGTGATAATACCAGCAGACCATCGTCCCTTCCCCTTTGAGCTATAGACTTCACAGCATTTGTGGCAATGTAATAACAGCCGACTCTGAACCAATCACCTTCCCAACTACCTTCCCCTCCCCCCCCAGCCCGACCCCCAACCCCATTCATCTCTCAGTCCCCTTCCCTTTCCACATTCCTGTTGAAGAGCTTTTGCCCGAAACATTGACACTCCTGCTCCTCGGATGATGCCTGACCTGCTGTGCTTTTCTACCACCACATTGCTGTCTGTGGGACATGGAGATAATAAGGACTGCAGGTGTTGGAAGTCAGAGTTGATAAAATGTGGAGCTGAGAAAGCCCAGCACGTCAGACTTTTCAGCAATTTGGAGATAGTAAGGACTGCAAATGCTGAGTTGATTGATCTTACAGGCCGACAATGTAAAAATCGCAAGGCCTCCAATAAACTGTGAGCAGGAAATGAAACTATTTGGTAAAATTGGAGACATAATGCAAATGTCCAAGAAATAGAAAGAGGGAGAGAAAAAAATGAATACAACACATAGTAACTGCATCTTGCTCCATATTAAAAGTGCACATTTTCAGCTTTTTATGTAGTCTCCATTTTCAAAAGTGACTTAAATTATTGCAGTTACTCATTTAATGTTCCCCAAAGATGCAACATAAAGAATAATAACATTTTTGCAGGTTGTACTGAATATACACTTTCTTAACAACTGAAAAGTAAATTGAAACATAAATTTGTTTTAACAGGCTGTCTTTTGATAACAAGTACTCACTTCTCCCATATATTAGCATATAGTCTTTCAAGTCAGAAAATATTGACTTTGTTTCAGCTTTTTACACCTACATGGTGGAAGAGTGCACAGCCTCAGGGATAGCCAAGTCTTACTTTTTATGAGAAGTTTTTTTTTGTTTGGATGAAATGTGGATAATATTGGATAATAAATAAAGTTCAAAATCAGCTGGGACTAAATTAACCAAAGGTGCATTTACCAAGATTGAATCTTTGTCTGATGCTATAAATGTAATAAAATTTTACTGGACCAGCTTGATCAGAGTGACAAGCAGTAAAGCTGACTTCAATTTTTTTCTGCTAGTTATAGCCTGCCCACTTAAGGGAAGGGATCAACATTCAAAGCCAGTTCTTTTAGATCAGCAAAGCTGTCAGTCCGTCAGCCTTCTACCCCACCACCACAATCCCACCTCTGAGTCTAAATCTTGGTAAAATGAAAACAGGATTGAGATCATGGCTGCAAATGATTCTGAGTTGCTGAAAAATTCATTGAACACTTTAATAACTAAAGTCTTCACAGATTACGGCACTAGAAATAAGTGAAATTATTGTATGATGGATGTAGAGTGAATGGCCCAGAATATCATGGGCAGCTTATTAATAATTTGCAATGGTCATACATACTGAATGGTGTATGTGCAGACCTGCAATGGACTGGACATCACCATTTCCTTATTCTTACATTTGCACTTCAGAAATATACATATAACTCTCAAAGGATCAAAATGTTTGGAACAAGGTATGGCTGGGTACTGACTGCAAAAGAGGCAAAGGAAGGGATAAAGTTTCTGTACAAAATGAAAATTTGCAAAAATGAACTAGCTTATTCTCTGGTGGCAGGACGAATTCTCTCAGGATTTCTGTTGGAAAGTTAGCTTCATTTCCGCACTGACACACTGATATCTGCAAAGTTGGGTGCAGATCATATTCTTTCATCCTCATGAGCATTGTCACTCCCAGGGAAGTAGGATTAAGCTAAGAATTGCCTCTGGTTCCCCCATCTAAATCTGTTTCACCCTATATTACCTTAAAAAAATGCAAATCTAAAAGAACCTTTCAAAACAAAACTACTTCTAAGCTGTTAGCTCAATGATTGTATGCCCATCAGCTTCCATGATTACAGGAAACCATTATGCACATCTTGGCTAACATGCTCAAACATGGTGGACTTTGTTCCTCCTTAATTTAGCAGTAGACATAGCTCAGAAATGCTCAGTGTTAGAAAAACATTGAAACTTTCAAAATGGTACACGATGGTCCAAAGATTGTCATTCCTGGAAGGGATCATGTTTACCAACATGGTAATATCCGGGAAATGTGAATGTCTATGAAGTCTTTGTGATTTCACAGCAAGGCTGGTCTGGGGAGTGCCTCACATTTGCCTTGAGTCAGGATGGCTTACTCATGGGGCTTCAGTAACCAGTGCTACTTCTACTTCACAGCAGAAAATGTACTTCTACCCCTACATAAAATGGGCTCCATGAAATCAGATGGGTTGTTATATAAAATATTTTACAAAAAGAGTACACTTAGATGATAGATACTGCTACTCAATTTGGGACTGTTTTATAGCATTAGGCACATTCTCTACAGAGTTTAAACAGAAACAATAAGTTATATTGGCATAATTTTTGACAAATTAAAACATCTCATTGAGCTTCACAGAAGCATTATGAACCAAAGTTAAATACCAAGTATCATATGATATTAGGGTAAATGGCTGAAGGTTTGATCAAAGGTACAGGTTTATAAATGAAGAAAGAAACAAGCAAATAAGTCTGCAAGCTTTAGGGAGGCAACTCCAGACCTTAGCAGATAGACATTGTCACCGATGATGGAACTATTAAATGTAAGATGCTGAAATAAGATCAACATAGATTTCCAGGAGGGTTTTGGGGGATGGAGGAGATTACAAAGATAGTAAAGAGCAAGGGCATGAAGGGATTTCAAAACAGGAATGAGAATTTTATTATTGTGCTTCACCTGATGAAGGAGCAGCGCTCCAAAAGCTAGTGCTTCCAGTTAAACCTGTTGGACTATAACCTGGTGTTGTGTAATTTTTCGCTCAGTCAGAAGAAGTACATTTAAAGTTCTGTGAATTGCGAGTCACATTGATCTAACCTATGTGTTAGACTAGCGTGGTAGAGCAAGGTTATACCCTGAAGAATACAACATAGCAAGATGTCAATCATGGATACAAAGTCAGGGAATGAAGGTAACGGTGAATTCTGAGTGAGGCAGATTCAATGTGAATTACTGTCTCACAGATGATTAGTGGCTCATTCCAGATAGCAGAAGCCTGCTATTACTGTTCGCGCCCACCCTCCACTTCCTCTCAGCCACAGAGTGGTTGAGGTCTGGAAGTGACAAATAATAAGGAGAGACAACAAAACTAAACATCAGAAAACAGATGTTTGGTTTACAGATTAAACGTTGTTCTGTCTAAATAACAGCTGAAGAATTAAATCTGTACCTTTCTTAAACAAACTCTTGGATTAGTCAAGAAATTCCAATGCATGATTTGACACTTAGCAATCTGTCTGCAAATTGTACTGAGATCTATATTTAAGTGATAACTTCTTTTAGCCAAAAGTCAGAAAGGCAATTGATAGGTTCTGTGAAACATCACGGTGATTTATCAAAGACTGGGAACATGTTGCTTGCCAAGGACACTGCAGACAAATGCTTTGGCTGGGACACTAACTTTATTTATTAAAGTGAATTGTTAAAATTAATCTCAGAGTTTATCATAAAAGCATACAGGACAAATAGGCAGTTCAGTCAATAGTGTCTGTTTTGGTTCTTCAAAAGGCGGCATGGTGGCTTAGTGGTTAGCACTGCTACCTCACAGCACCAGGGACCTGTGTTCAATTCCAGCCTCAGGTGACTGTGTGGAGTTTGTACATTCACCCCGTGTCTGTGTGGGTGTGCTCCGGTTTCCTCCTACAATCCAAAGATATGCAGGTCAGATGAATTGGCCATGCTAAATTGCTCATAATGTTCAGGGATGTATAGGTTAGATGCATGAGTCAGGGGTAAATGTAGGGGAATGGGTCAGTGTGGACTTATTGGGCTGAAGGGACTGTTCCAACACAGGTGGCATTCTAATTCCAACTGCTCCCTCTGATTATGTGCTTTTTTTTCATACCCCAAGAGCTGATCCTTTTAAGTAGAGATCCAATTTCCTCTTGGTAATTACTATTTGATTTTTTTAGGTTCTGTTTGGTGACAGCTGAGAGCAAAATCAGTAGCAGCAGCGTTTCAAATATATTCAAGTAAAGAGTGATAAAACCTGATTAAAAAGCCCTAAATAGTAGGGAAAATGAAAAATATATTGGTTAAAAGAAAGTAAGGAAAGCAATTTTAATAAAATCAGGGTCTGTTTCATTTATGTGAGCATTCACAGTTTAAAAAATAGAAATGAGCATGCGCAGCCATCATTCATTCTTGTATCATTTGTGTCAGCAAATGGGATATTCTTCTTATTTGTTCACATGATATGGTGGATGGTTACATCAGTACTTATTGTCTATCCCTAATTCCCTGCCTTTTTGATCCTCTGTTGTTCAAACAGTATGGGTGCACCCACAGTAATTTTAGGGAAGATTTCCATCATTTTGATCCAGCAGCTGTGTAGAAATGATAGAATAATTCCAAACCAGGATGGTGAATGTCTTGGAGGGGAACTTGTAGTTGGTGATGTTCTAATGCATTTGCAGCTCTTCTTCTTTGAGTTAGTGGAAGTTTTGAGTTTGGAAAGTGCAGTCAAAATAGGCTTGGTGAGTTATTACAGGGCATCATATAAATGTTACACACTGCTGCCAATGTGCATCAGAGGTGAAGAGAGGGAATATAGATGGTGGTAGATAGGGTGCCACTTAAATGTGACACTGTATTCTGGATGGTTCTGAATCTCTTGAGCATTGTTCAAGCTGCAGCCATTTAGACTTGGAGAGTATTTCATCACATTTCTAGCATTGTGCCCTTCGGATGGTTGTCAGCAGTAGAGAGACAGTTACTCAACATTGAATTCTTTGCTTCACCTGCTGTTCTAGCGACAGTACTTCTAAGGATTCTCCAATTCACCAGGTAGAGAATTTTCTGCAGTGATGCCCTTCGGCTGAGATAATTGACCTTCAACAAACACAGTCATCTTCCCCTGTGCTTCATATAGTTCTAATCAGTGAAGAAATCCCCCAGTCCCATTGCCTTCAGTATTGCTAGAATGCTTGGATTCTTCTAGATGTTAATTTCATGCCTTGGTATCAAGAGCAGTCACTGCCATTTGCAATCTATTCTAAGTGATTAAAGACTTAACAGCATTCTAGGTTTGATCAATACATGACATCAGTTGCATGACACTTTGATTTTTTTACTATAAATTCTGTGTCCTATGACCCCACTACACTACACACACACACACACACACACACATACATATATAAACACACATGTGCATGCACACAATTACATGCAATCACACTCACATAGACCCTCTCAACACATGCTGTCTCTCAGACACACACTCACACTCACACACACCCCCTCACAGGAATATACTATGTCACACTCATGCACACACTCCATCAAGCACCCACATGCACACTTACATACTCTTCTCCCCCTCCGATCACACACACTTGCACGCACAGACACTGTCCCTCTCTCTCTCTCTCTCCCTCTCTCACTTTCTCCCTCACACGCACATGCACATATAAGTCTATGGGGTGAATTTACAGTTGTAGATTTGTATTTGCAGATACATTCTATTTTGCTCAAAAAGTACACAATCTGTAGGTGGTCAGTCCATGTGACATTTTATAAATTCCTACTTTGGAAATAGAACCAATCTGACTCAAGGTTGGTACACAGACAGACTCTAACCTCACACCTTCAATGAATTGTCACTTTTTTTTATAAAATCTTAAATTATTTCGGGAATGTGACTTGAAAGAAGTTTGGGGATTTACATATTAATAAATCAAAACCTGAAACCCGTTCAAAGTGATTTAAGACTTAACAGCAATCTCGGTTTGTTCAATACAGAACAACCTCAGTCATCTGAATGAGATAGGCAGGGAGTATTTTGTTCAGGTAACTGATTGTTTGGATAACTGATCTGATCGTAAATAAAGGAAGCCATACTGAACATAATTACGTAAAAAAGCATGTTTACAGAGTTTTTATTTCATTCAATCGATAAAATGTATACAAACACTGGATATTGTTTAAAAATTCATAATATTTTACAAATAGAATCACTTTTTGGCTCGAGTTTGACTGAAGCCTGTGAAAGTTGTCGCTGGTGTTTTCCTCGGTTTTATCCTGGTCCTCAACAGCAGCTGGTATCTTTCTGTTCAGTGTCATCCCACCGTCCAAAAAGCAATGGAAATGTAAAGTGCGAGCGCATTTTTAAAATTAACTCTCTGGAGAATGAACTGAGGAAAAATATTGTTGGGTTTGCAAAATGGAGCGAGACAATGTTGAGAGGGAATCTTGCTGTTCAAGCGCACAGCTCAAGCTTGCACATATGTTGCTATTGTGTGTTCACAGTCACAAACCTTTCTCCTTGAGGAAACTAAGTATTGGAGAGCCTTTTTTATAAAAAGTGTAAGACTTAGCACTGACAGCACATCTTGAGCATATATTTGAAGTTAATCATTTATTAAAGCATACTTGGATCTATATTCCTGTTCAAATTTACAAAATGATGCATTAAATGGAAGCAGAATAGAAATTTCGAACTTCAATTGAAATGCATGTACAGGGACCTTGAGATCTTGTTCAGATAATTCGAAATCCAGATAATTGATGTTCAAATAACCGAGGTTGTTCTCTACATCACATCAGTTGTACAATACTTAGATCTTTTACTATAAATTCTGTGTTGTATGATCCTGCCCCACTAGCTATCTGATGAAGATGCAGAGCTTAGAAGCTTGTACTTCCAACTAAACATGTTGGACTATAACCTGGTGTTATGTGATTTTTAAATTTCTCTTGACCACCACTGTGCCTATTGCCTTGTCTTATCAGGAGTGACTGTGCTGTCTTGCATGTTTTGCACTTTTCTACGCACTTTATGCTGCCCTGTGTATGACGGTACTCTCGTGTCATCTGTGTGTTCATGTAGCATCTTGTTCTTGGAGGAACGCTGCCTTGTTTTTATTGTACCAGCTGTATATGGTAGAAGTGACAAATGAAGTTACTCTACTCTTCTCTTCCATCAATGCGTGGAGGAAAGCTATAATGTGGCTTGTAGCTGAGTGGTTCTGGCAGAACTCACACTAGGTATCAGTAAGCAGGTTATTGCTGATTAAGTGCAGCTTGATATCGTTGTTGATGACACCTTCTGTCACTTTCATAACAGTTAAGAATAGACAGATCTATGGTAATTGACCAAGTGTTATTCTTCCTGATTTCTGTGGATAAGACGTACATAGGCAATTTTCCACACTGGTATCAGGTACTAGGGTTATGGTTAAAGTGAACCAGCTTGGCTAGGATTATGGCTAGTTCTGGAGCACAAGGCATCAAAACTATTGCTGGAATGGTATCAGTACCAATGACCTTTGCAGCATCCAGTGATTTTACCCATTTCTCGATATTACAAGAAGTGTATAAGATAAGCTTCTACTATTCTTATTTCAGATCATAACTTGCTGATTATCATCTCCCACCTTTTCACCAATTGTATCTTTCAGTTAGCATCCCTCCCTCTTGTGAATATAGTTTCTCCTTTCTATTCTTCCACACTTTTGAACACATTTGTTAAACCCTCTATTAACCATCTCCTTTTGAAGCTTCTCTAGCCTTTCTAGATCACTCTCATGTCAAGTACTCCCTAGCAAATCTCTTGTCAACCCTCACTGTGGCATTGGCATTTTTGCTTTAAGTAATGCAAACATTTAAATTGATTTATAACATATTTTCTTTATGTTGTTGATATGACTACAATTATAGGGCAGGAGCCCAGCCAAAATCATCACCATGTTTCCATACCTTGTCTAACACCAGATGCTCAAATAGCTCTGACACTTGAAGCTGAACACAACAGATCATCAGCCAGCCCTATCTTCACAGACTCACAGGTTGCAGAAGGAGACCATTCAGCCCATCATATGTGCACTGGCTGTATTATCTCCTGCCTTTTCCCTATATCCTTGCATAATCCAATCATTCAATACCTTTCTGAATACATCAATTTACTGAAAATACAAAGTTCTTTTTCTGCTTCATGCTGACCTTACTGGGAGAAATATCTCACACACTTCTCTGAAATGGCTTAATACAGTACTTGTGCAGACCAGTTAAACAACAAAGGTTGCAACAGGGTCAGTACATAAACCTGTGCTGCATTATGCAAATTACTGCAATGAAGTTGATTTAGGAAGCATTTTGTACCAGGCCAAATTCGCCACTTGAAGCGATTCTTTTTCTTTAAAAAAAATTGCAATATGTTTGCAAATAAGGTGACCCAGTTGCTTTAATGCTTTTGACACAATGAATAGACAATCAATTTAACAGACATGCCAATTGGCAGAAAGAATACTATGAATGAAATAACACTGACTGATTGCAGAGAACAGAAAACTGACCATAAATCTTTCAAATAAAAATAATTTGCCGAGAATTTTATGAGTTGCTTTCACCGACCAAGGCAGCCCACTATTTGCATGAAACATTAAAAATTTTTGTAGCCCAGTAGTGTGAAATGCAAAATGTGTTGAGTGGATGTGTGATGAGGCATAGATTATAAGAGCATGGGTGTTATGTTGGAGCTGTACAGAACTTGTGATTGGCCACAGTTGGAGTACAGTGTTGCATCCTAATCACCCCATTGTAGGTAGGGTGTGATTGCACTGGACGGTGTGCAGAGGAGATTCATCAGGATGTTACCAGGGATGGAGCATTTCAGCTCAGAAGAGAGGCCGGATAAGTTCGGGCCATTTTCTTTTGAGCAGAGGGGGTTTGATGGGGAAGTTGCCAGTTAGAGGGGTTTAACATTATGAAGGGCATTGCCAGGTTTGACAAAAAGCAGCTGTTCACCTTAGTTGAAGGATCAGCAACCTGTAATCAGTGAGAATTCTCAAGGATCCATGCTGTGACTGCAAATGTTTACAAAACATATTAATGATTGGAGGAAAGAAGGATTGTATGTAGCCAAATCTGCAGACAGCACAATAATAAGTGCAAAGGCAATTTGTGAGAGGGATATAGACAATTTACAGAGTGGTATTGATAGGTGTTGAAAGTGGGTAAAATGTTGGCACATGGTGTAGAATTTGGGGAGAATGTGAAATTCTTCATTTTAAAAGGGAGAAAAAAGAATAAAGTATTAGTTTAATGGAGAAAAGCTGCAGAAAGCTGCAACACAAAGGACTTGGAACATGCACATGAAACACAGAAAGCTGGCACACAGGTAGAGCAGGTAATGAGGAAGGCTAATGGAATGTTGAGCCTTATTTCAATTGGGTTGGAGCATAAGTGTAAGAAATTCTTAATATGAGTATAGGAAACTCATATTCTGGATTAGTGGTGCTGGAAGAGCACAGCAGTTCAGGCAGCATCCAAGGAGATTTCGCTGCACTTTGGATGCTGCCTGAACTGCTGTGCTCTTCCAAGGTAATGGGGAAAATACAGGAAAGTGGACAGGAGGAGTGTTGAATCAGCCCTGATCTTATTGAATGGCAGAGCAGGCTCGAAGGACTGAATAGTATACTCCTCTTCCTATTTTATATGATGTTAAGAGTCTTGAATAGCGGGGCCCATTTTACAGTGAAAGGAAGGAGGTTTAGAGTGGATTTGAGAAAATGTCTTTTCACCCACAGGATGGTGGGTGTCTAGAATGCATTGCGTGAGAGGTAATTGAGACAAGTAATGTCATGAGCTTTGAAAAGAACTTGGATGAATTTTTGACATGTCATAAAAATCAAGGCTATGAGTCTAGTGCAGGAGAGTGGGACTGGTGTAGGTAGTGTCTTCCTGGCAGTGCAGATTCAATGAGTCAAAAGCCCTCTTCTGCACTGTATGGTTTGGAGATTCCAGGGAAGAAATTAATGCACTTCTCTGAATAGAGCTGAAAATGTGTTGCTGGAAAAGTGCAGCAGGTCAAGCAGCATCCAAGGAACAGGAGATTCGACGCTTCGGGCATAAGCCCTTCCTCAGGAATGACCTGCTGCGTTTTTCCAGCAACACATTTTCAGCTCTGATCTCCAGCATCTGCAGTCCTCATTTACTTCTCTGAATAGTCAGGGCATTCCTTTAGAGATGTAGGCCCCTTTAGATGAGCTTTGAGGGAAATTAGCTGGCGTATGGAATTGTTAAAAGTAGGAACAAATATATATAAATTGTGCCATAATTTAATTAACCATCAAGCTCTTTGCAACAATCAACAGAATTAAAACAAACTGTGAAAATGTCAAAAACTACTTTTGAGATGAGAAGCATCAAAAGCAACTGAGGAGTGTCAAGATAATTTAAGGGTCTATTGTTTAAACCTTTGAAAAAATGTCAACCCTGTTTTAAAACAAAAACCATTGCTTACTATTTTACTCAGACTGTTCACAAAGCCTAAGTGCTTCAATGACTGAATTACTGATGCCTGGTCAATCTCACAATGACCTACTATCAGAATAAGGTACCTGTCATCTCAACAGTTGATTGGCAGCTGCAAGTGGTTATAGACACTTTGAAGGTGGACTATGAATACCAATCTATGAATTTCCCTACTTGACGTTATGAACAATTGTGCTCTTGAATGAAATGCTTGTTATCGTAAAGCTATACATAGTTGAAGGAATGTGATTGCAGTTGTTTTCTTAATGATGAGAATGTTTTATAGGAGAGTCAACAAAAAAAACTTAAAACGGTATCTTATCTCATCTCTGCCTGGGTTGTGCGATCTACCCATGGTAAGAGATCGGTGACTTGGCATGGTAAATACAAGGCAAGAAGTGGTGAATGGGGTCATGGTTTTACATGAATTGACATTGTTGGCATAAGATTGATGAAGAACAATGGGTGGTGAACAGAGAAAAGTACATAGGCATAGGAGTTATGAAGAACCATGGCAGTAGGCTGAAGTGCAAAGGATGATATGGATGACATGAGAGTTTGTGGATGTTAGCGATAGAATGAGGTAGCATGGGTTGGAAAGGATGGACATAGGTAGTTTGTTGAGGATAAGGGAAGAAGGCTATTTTATGTTTTTTCTTGTCTTTGGTTTTGGTCATAGCTCTGGATCCTCGAGGAAAGTCTTCTGCCACACTTGCTTCCGAACCGGGCATCCTTCTCACTAGTTCAAGGGTTGAGAGCACCAGACCCAAAATCTCCATCCTGTAGCCATTTTACAAACTTGTACTTGGAGAGCATGGAATTCTCTTGAACTCTGCACATGCAATTTATAGATGAAAATCCAGGTAAACAAGTATGGTTTGCATTTATATCCATTAGATAGTTGCATGATTCCATTCAAATCTTATCAAGATTTTAAAGAAATTTCCAGGAATGAAACAAATTAAAGCTTTAACAATGATTCCAAACCTGTCCTCTGTTGGTCCTTGTCTGATTCTTAGGTTTTGTCCAGGGGCAAAAGCTTATATGGGAGAGAGTGAACTGGAAATATTCAGCATAACGTGAATAGTGCAGTTAATTACATCATGATGCTCGCTCTGGAATCTTTAGATCAGGGACTAAGTCAGAAACATTTAAATGATACATCACAAAGAGAGTTTAGAATTACCTAAGTTTAGGATTTATAAAATTAAGATAACCACTAGTTGGTTTAAAATGGAATTTAGAAGCAACTTTTTAGTCAGAGAATGTGGAACTCATTACCACAATCGATGCAATTAATTGGAAGCTATATTAAGTAAATGGAGGAGAAAATAATGGATGAACTAAGGTGAGAGAAGGTCATGAAGAAAATAAACAGCAGCATAGATAAGTTGAACTGAATGGATGGTTTTTTATTGTAAATTTATGCAAATACAGAACTAACCAAGAAATTATCAGATATGGAATGTAATTTGCTCCCAAAAAAGCCTAAAGGATATTAAAGCAGCCAAAAATCTATAAAACATGGTGTAAGCAGATAACTAAAGGCTTACCATTCAACTCAGAAAGAAACAGAATTGAGAACTGTTCAATTTTAACAGTTTAGTCACAGAATCGCTGAATGTTGCAGTGCAGGAGGCGGCCATTCAGCCTATTGTAACCACCAGAAAGACTGCATCAAAAATCTACAGACTGCCACAAACCTGCAGATTATAATGGCAAATTCAAACTTTGCTGTTGCATGGACAATTTTTGAAAGTGAAAGTCAATGAAGTGAAGCCCCTCTTGATGGAACATGGAACTTGAGTATGAAGGTTAGCTATGTCCAATTCACAGAATTCCTCCTCTTCAAGTCATTATAATGAATCACTGTAAAACTGTCAGCACCACAAAGTGAGTATACTGTCCTTTGTGCTCCTATTGACTAAAGGTCTGGGTGAACAAACACATCGTACAAAGTTTAAATTATCTTTCTTTAATATTTCAAGGGATGTGTGTGACGCTAGCAAGAGCAGTATTTGTTGCCTATCACTAATTACCTTTAAAAGGTGGTGAGTCACCTTAATTATTAAACTAACACATAAAATGCAGTAGAAACTCAAAAGATCTGGCAGCATCTTTGCAGGTAAACACGGAGTTAATGTTTCCAGCAGAGTTTCTGAAGAAACAGTTTGCATCTGTTCTTCCTCCATTTTCTTGTATTTTTGCTACCTAACCTCCTGTCCTCCACAGCCTGTCTTTTTTGTGTCTTATCTAATTAACTCTTCGTAGACAGGACTCATTCTCTCCATTTTGTACCTTAATTTGCATGCATCTTACCTCACATTTTCTTTTTCTCTACAGTTCACCACCCCTTTGTGCATTGCACTTGCCTCTGCCTCTGTCAAAAGTGTAAAAATAATTCCAACACCTTTCAGTTCAAAGAAGAGTCACATTAAGTATCACTCAAAACATTGACACTGTTTCTGTCTGCACAAATACTGCCAGAGGTGTTGATTCTCTCCAGCATTCTTAGAGTCTGTCTTCGATTTCCATTTTCTGCAGTATTTTGTCTGAATGCCAATCTGTTGCAGTCCATCTTGTGCACATATTCCCACTATTAGAGAGTACGCACCAAGATTTTGATCTAGCAACAAATGAGGTAAATCAGCAATTCAGTTCCAAATTAGGTTAGTGTATAATTTGGAATGGAATTTGCAATTGATGGTGCTTCTGTGCATCTGCTACCCTTGTCCCTCAAAGTTTTGGAAACCTGCGTTAGAAGATGCTGTCAAAGCAATGTTGATGAATGGTTGTAGTGTTGTCTGTTGCCACCATGTGTCAGTGATGGAGGGAATGTATATTTATGATGGTGTTTGGGGTGGCAATCAAATGGGCTGCTTTGTTGTACATCATATTATGCTTCTTGAGTCTTGTTAAAGCCAATCTCATCCAGGCAAGTATTCTGTCACACTCCTGACTTGTGTCTTCAATTGGTGGTCTGGTTTTGAGAAGTCAGGAGGTAAGCTCTTTGTCACAGAAATCCCAGCTTCCAAATTTTTCTTACTGTTGCAGAATTTATGTGGCTGGTCCATTTCATTTTCTGATCAATAGAATCCCAAAAATGTTGATAATGGGTGATTCAGGAATGATAATGCCATTATTACTGAAGGGAGGTAGATAAATTCTCTCTTAGAGAAATTTATTTTCTAATACTTTTGTGATACAAACATTACTTGCCACTTACCAGACTAAACCTGGATGTTGTCCAAGTTCTGCCACGTATAGTAATGGACTGCTTTAGAATCTGAGGATTTACATATTGTACTGAACACTCCACAATCATCAGCAAACATCCCCACTCCTGACCATATGATAGATGAAAGAGCACTAATGAAGCAGCTGATGATACTTAGGTCAAGGACACAACCCTGAGAAACTCCTACAGCAATGTCTTGGAGTTGAAGTAATCAACCTCCATTAATACAAACACAACTATCTTCTTCTGTGCAAGGCAGAATTCCAACTTTTTTTTAATTCACTCACAGTATGAAGGCACCACTGGCTAGGCCAGATGTATTGTCAATCTCTAATTGCCCGGAGGGCAATTGAGAGTCAACCATATTGCTGTGAGCCTGGAGTCACATGGAGGCCAGACCAAGTAAGGACAGCCATTAGGACATTAGGGAACAAGATAGATTTTTCCAAGAATTGACAATGGATTCACGGTCACCATTAGACTCATAATCCCAGAATTTTATTGAATTCAAGTTCCACCACCTGCCATGGCAGAATTTGAATCCAGGCCACCAGAACTTTACCTGGGTCTCTGGATTAATAGTCTAGACAATAACATTAGGCCATCACCTCTTCTGGGTGAACAATTTTCACATTCCCATTGGCTTCAATTTTGTCAATTCCCATTGATGCCATACTTGGTACGTTGATGTCAGGGCAATTACAATTATCGCACTTATCAAAATCAGCTCTTCTGTGCTAAATGATTACAGTTTGATGCCACCTTTCATCACTAATAATCAAATGCAGATGATGTGATGGTAATTGATTAGATTGGATTTTGGCTTCCATTTTGTGGACAGGAATTACTTTGGTCTATTTTCCACATATTCAAGTATACGCCTGTATTGTTACTACACTGGAGCAATCTGGCTTGGGAAATGGCTAGTCCTGCAGCACAGGTTTTAGCACAGCTGCCAGAATGCAATCAGGGCCTGTAGCCTTCAGCCATTTCTTAATATGTCATAACATGGAAGGCTGTTCATGACTCCAGAGAAATCAAGCGTGAGTCTAAATGTAACAAAGTTTCATCAATTAATGAAACAATGAATAAAATAAAATAAAGAACTGTGGATGCTGGAGATCTGAAACAGAACCAGATATTGCTGGTGAACCTTAGCAGGTCTGGTAGCATCTGTGGGAAGAAAGCAGAGTTAACATTTCAAGTATGGTGGCTCTTCACCAGAACTATGGGACTAAGCTATTATCAGGATTGTAGAATGTAAAAGATCAATCTTCCAAGTACTAACCTAAAATTAACAGATCACTTGATTTAATTTTGGAAGATATCGCAAGGGAAAAAAAGAATCTATTAAGGAAAGAGCTAGCATTGAATACTTGGAGTTAATATAGCAATGAGCAATCCATGCTACAAAGTCTTCACAGGATTTGTGGGATACAAATTTGGACACAGTGGAGCCCACAGCCTCAGAATAAAAAATTGGCAAAGAAGTCTACAAGTGTTGTGAAACAAACATGGGTAATATAGCCTTTGGTCTATTATATCCACACTAGTCCTTAGCATCTATTGACTCTATCCCATTTTCCACCTTTACCACACTTCCAGGCAGTGAGTTCCAGATTGACACAGGGAGTCCCAGTTCAGACAGCGAGTTCTAGTAATATGCCAGGCATTATAAAATAGCAAATAGTATTTAAATAGCAGTTATTTAATTCACATTTGACTAGCGCTCAAGAACATTACCATCAACCAGGACAAAGCACTTTCCACATTCACTCTATTCACCATTGGTGCATTCTGGTAGCAATGTGTATTGTCTGCAAGATGGATTGCTTGAGGAATCATGAAGACCCCTCTGTCAGTATCCTCTAAACCCATGAACTCTTATCATCTACAAGGACAAGGGAAGCAGATACATGGGAACTCCACTACCTGCAAGTTCCAAGTCAAGTCATACACCATTCTGACTTGGAATGATATTGCCATTTGTTCACTGCTGCTGAGTCAAAATCCTGGAATTTCCTCCTAATGGCTCTGTGGATGTACCTACACCCAATCACTGCAGCAGTTCAAAAAGACAGCTCACCACCATCTTCTTCCAAATCAATGAGGGAGAAGGAATAAATACTGGCTTAGCCATTGACGCCCACATCCCATGAATTAATAAAAAAAATTATCCCTTAGGATCTGTGATTTTCATATTGCAAATCTGCGTTAAAAGCTGCAAACCACCCACTCAATTTACAAATGACAAAACTCATACATCAGTACTGGGCGATGCTTTAGGAAATAAAAACGAAGGGTCAAAAAGTTTCCAATTAGGACTACAGCTATAAAGTTTACATGCAAGTGCTTTGTTCTTTGAAATGAGCAGGATTAAAGCATTACAGATTCAAGGTATTTCTTTGAAGAGCAAAGGCAACAGGGAGAAAGTAGAGACTCTAAATTAGTTACATTGCAAAACACTCCTAATCAGACTATACATTTCTGCCAGGAAAAGATCACAAGGGTAATATAATTGTTGGGTTACTACTTACTATGCTGCCAGCATGGAAAGCACTATCTCTCCAAAAAATGCTGCTCAGTAATTAGTCAGTTACACATGGATACTGCTTTTGTCAGTGATTCTAAACTCACTCTCATTTAATGTCATCTTAAATTGCTGTTAGTATGCAGACTGTATAGTCTGCATCTATATCACAAATCCCACTGCTGCACATCTCTGGTTTAGCAGCAGTAGCCTGGAATTTTAATCTATAAGTGTTTCAATTCTTTTTGATTCTTCAGGAGCAAAGACCAAAGTTCCCCAAGTGTGAAATATCTATAAGACACTGATAGACGGAGTGAAATTAAAACTTTTCTTTCACATTAGGAGCATACTCTAGTTTACGTTCAACTTTCTTTCTTCCTGTTTTAAGGGAGAATGTTTGGGGTAAGATGATAGGTAACTCATTGGGTATCCAGAAGTGGGTCTATAACCTGGGTGTGACAATGAGAGCACAAGTCTCAAATATTATCAGCTTTTAAATTCAAGGGCTCAGGTAAGAAAGATCATATGAGCCAGATCCAACAGGTAAGTAAGTAACTTACCAACAGCTTATAAGAAGGGCAAGACTACAAACATCAGCCCACCAAACCATCCTGCTTTGCGGTCTATCTCCAACAGTCAGAATCTCCAGTTCCTGATCTCCTCCCTGATTGCTGACCACTCCTCATCATCACTATCCACTAGGCAGAAGTGGGTACTGCAGATGCCGGAGATTAGAGTCAAGGTTAGATTGGTCCTGGAAAAGCACAGCGGGACAGGCAGCATCTGAGGAGCAGGAAAATTGATGTTTTGGGCAATAGCCCTTCTTTAGGAATAAGGCTTGGAGCCTCAGGGTTGGAGAGATAAATTGGAGGGTGGTGGAACTGGGGAGAAGGTAGCTGAGAGTGCAATAGGTGGATGGAGGTGATAAATCAGAGGGGAGGGTGCAGCAGAAAGATGGGAAAGAAGATTGACAGGTGGAACAGGTCATGAGGACAGTACTGAGCTGGAAGGTTGGAACTGGGGTAAGGTGGGGAGGAGGGGAAATGGTGAAGTCCACATTGATGCCATGGTTTTGAAGGGTCCCGAGGCGGAAGATGAGACATTCTTCCCCCAAGCGTCGGTTGGTGAGGGAGTGATGATGGAGGAGGCCTAGGATCTGCATGTGCAGGCAGAGTGGGAGGGGGAGTTGAAATGTTTGGCCACAGGGTGGTGGGGTTGATTGGTGAGGATGTCCCAGAGACGTTCTCTGAAGCGCTGTGCGAGAAGGTGTGTCATGCAATAAATATGTGGGTCATTACCATTGAACAGCTGCAACTAACTCAAAAAGTGGACTTACCTTCCTTTGTGGTAAAAACAATGACTGCAGATGCTGGAAAAAAGATTCTTGGCCAGTGGTGCTGGAAGAGCACAGCAGTTCAGGCAGCATCCAACCAGCAGCGAAATCGACGTTTCGGGCAAAAGCCCTTCATCAGGAATAAAGGCAGTGAGCTGGAAGCATGGAGAGATAAGCTAGAGGAGGGTGGGGGTGGGGAGAAAGTTGCATAGAGTACAATGGGTGAGTGGGGGAGGGGATGAAGGTGATAGATCAGGGAGGAGAGAGTGGAGTGGATAGATGGAAAAGGAGCTAGGCAGGTCAGACAAGTCTGGACAAGTCATGGGGACAGTGCTGAACTGGAAGTTTGAAACTAGGATGAGGTGGGGGAAGGGGAAATGAGGAAGCTGTTGAAGTCCACATTGATGCCCTGGGGTTGAAGTGTTCTGAGGCGGAAGATGAGACATTCTTCCTCCAGGCGTCTGGTGGTGAGGGAGCGACGGTGAAGGAGGCCCAGGACCTCCATGTCCTTGGCAGAGTTGGAGGGGGAGTTGAAATGTTGGGCCACAGGGCGGTGTGGTTGATTGGTGCGGGTGTCTCGGAGATGTTCCCTAAAGCGCTCTGCTAGGAGGCGCCATGACCCCAACCCCATCACCAAACCATCATCTCCCAGACCATACACAACCTCAGGAGATCTCCCACCCACAGCTTCCAACCTCATAGTCCGGGAACCCTGCACTGCCCAGTTCTACCTCCTTCCCAAGATCCGTAAGCCTGACCACCCTGGCCGACCCATTGTCTCAGCATGCTCCTGCCCCACTGAACTCATCTCTACCTACCTCGACACTGTCCTATCCCCCCTAGTCCAGGAACTCCCCACATACATTCGAGACACCACCCACGCCCTCCACCTCCTCCAAGACTTCCGTTTCCCCGGCCCCCAATGCCTCATCTTCACCATGGATATACAATCCCTCTATACCTCCATCCGCCATGACCAGGGCCTCCAATCCCTCCATTTTTTCCTCTCCCGACGTCCCCAACAGTCCCCTTCCACCAACACTCTCATTTGTTTGGTTGAACCGGTCCTCACCCTTAACAATTTCTCCTTCGAATCCTCCCACTTCCTCCAGACCAAAGGGGTAGCCATTGGCACACGTATGGGCCCCAGCCACGCCTGTCTCTTTGTTGGCTACATAGAACAGTTGATCTTCCGTAATTACACCGGCACCACTCCCCACCTCTTCCTCCGCTACATTGATGACTGCATTGGCGCCACCTCGTGCTCCCACAAGGAGGTTGAGCAATTCATGAACTTCACCAACACATTCCACCCTGACCTTAAATTTACCTGGACCATCTCTGACACCTCCCTCCCGTTCCTGGACCTCTCCATCTCCATTAATGACGACCGACTTGACACTGACATTTTTAAAAACCCACCGACTCCCACGGCTACCTGGATTACACCTCTTCCCACCCTATCTCTTGCAAAAATGCCATCCCGTATTCCCAATTCCTCCGCCTCTGCGGTATCTGCTCCCAGGAGGACCAGTTCCACAACAGAATACACCAGATGGCCTCCTTCTTTAGAGACCGCAATTTCCCTTCCCATGTGGTTAAAGATACCCTCCAATGCATCTTGTCCACATCCCGCACCTCCACCCTCAGACCACACCCCTCCAACCGTAACAAGGACAGAACGCCCCTGGTGCGCACCTTCCACCCTACCAACCTTCGCATAAACCAAATCATCCGCTGACATTTCCGCCACCTCCAAAAAACCCCACCACCAAGGATATATTTCCGTCCCCACCCCTTTCCGCCTTCCGCAAAGCCTGTTCCCTCCGTGACTACCTGGTCAGGTCCACGCCCCCCTACGACCCACCTTCCCATCCTGGCACTTTCCCCTGCCACCGCAGGAACTGTAAAACCTGTGCCCACACCTCCTCCCTCCTCTCTATCCAAGGCCCTAAAGGAGCCTTCCACATCCATCAAAGTTTTACCTGCACATCCACTAATATCATTTATTGTATCCGTTGCTCCCGATGCTGTCTCCTCTACATTATGGAGACTGGGCGCCTTCTAGCAGAGCGCTTTAGGGAACATCTCTGAGACACCCACACCAATCAACCACACCGCCCTGTGGCCCAACATTTCAACTCCCCCCCCACTCTGCTGAGGACATGGAGGTCCTGGGCCTCCTCCACTGCCGCTCCCTCACCACCAGATGCCTGGAGGAAGAACGCCTCATCTTCCGTCTCGGAACACTTCAACCCCAGGGCATCAATGTGGACTTCAACAGCTTCCTCATTTCCCCTTCCCCCACCTCATGCTAGCTTCAAACTTCCAGTTCAGCACTGTCCCCATGACTTGTCCAGACTCGTCTGACCTGCCTAGCTCCTTTTCCACCTATCCACTTCATCCTCTCCTCCCTGACCTATCAACTTCATCTCCTCCCCCACTCACCCATTGTACTCTATGCTACTCTCTCCCCACTCCCACCTTCCTCAAGCTTATCTCTCCATGCTTCCAGCTCACTGCCTTTATTCCTGATGAAGGGTTTTTGCCCGAAATGTCGATTTCGCTGCTCGTTGGATGCTGCTTACCTTCCTTTGTATTCCACTAGGAAGTTTGTATTGACTGTTCTTTTTCAAACAGAGAAAGGAATCCAAACATCGAACCCCTTTCTTTATTCACTGCTTTGAAGGTTGGCTCAATAAACTGTCATTCAAATTCAAGCACGTTCTTCTCAGTGGGAGAGCCATGATATCTGAATTGGAAAGTGAGGCCTGCAGATGCTGGAGATCAGACCTGAAAATGTGTTGCTGGAGATATCTGAATGGTATGTTAACTAGGATTCCCTCTGTATCTAATGAAAGACTGCCATTCTAATAGCATCAATGAAAGCTAGTGATTAGGAATATCCATTATCTTGAAATAACCAAGCATATTGGAAATAGAATATCTGGAGCATTAATTCAAATGGAATTCAATAAATTTCAAAGTGCATTTCAAAGAACAAAGAACAGTACAAGACAGGAACAGGCCCTTCGACCCACCCAGACTGTGCTGACACATGCTGCTTCTCTCAACTAAAAACCTATTGCTCCGCCACAGTCTGTATCCTCCATTCCTTGCCTACTCATACATCTGTCAAGATGCCTCTTAAATGTTTCTATTGCATTTGCTGCTACCACCTCCTCTAGCAGTGCCTTCTGGCACTTATCACATTCTCACACCTCCTTTCAACTTTCTCTCTTTTACCTTAAAGCTATCTCCTCTAGTAATTGACAAACCTACCCTGAGAAAAAAAAATGACCGCCACTATCCATTCTCTCAACGCCTGTGATAATTTTGTACATTGATCAGGTCACCCCTCAGTCTCCAACATTCAAGTGAAAACAAACCAAACTTGTCCAATCTTTCCTCACAGCTAATACCCTCCAAAACCAGACAACATCTTCATAAGTCATTTCAGTACCCTCTCCAAAGCCTCCACATTCTGGCTATCAGAACTGTATATAATATTCCAAATGTGGCCTAACTAAAGTTCTATACAGCTGCAGCTTGACTTGCCAATTTTTCTACTCAATGCCCCGACCAATGAAGGCAAGCATGCCATGTGCCTTCGTGATCACCCTTAAGCACTTGTGTTGCCAATTTCACAGAACTGTGGACCTGTGTGCCTGGATTCCTAAAGATGTCAATGCTTCTAAGTTCTGCCATTTACTATATACTTCCCTTCTGCAACTGACCTTCCAATACGGATCTCTCTGCATTTATCCAGATTAAACTCCATCTGCCATTTCTCTTGCCAACTCTCCAGCCTATCTATATCTTGATGATTCCTTTGGCAATCATCCTCACTGCCCACAGCTCGCCTAATCTTTGTGTCAACCCCAAATTTACTAATCAGAACACTTACATTATTCTCCAAATTGTTTATATATATTACAAACAACAGGGGTTCCAGCACTGAACCCTGTGGAACATCATTGGTCTCAGATCTCCAGTCAGTGAAATCCCCATTCCATTGGTACTCTGTGTCTTCTATGCCCAAACTAGTTCTATATCCATCTTACCAGCTCACTGCAGATCTCATGTGATCTCACCTTCTATATTAGCCCCCAGTCAGGTATCTTGTCAAAGGCCTTGCTCAAAGCCATATAAACAACATCCTCCACCTCGCAATCATTAAGCATCTTTGTCACTTCCTCAGAAAACTCAATCAAGTTTGTAAGACAAGACGTCCCTGCACAAAGCCATTCCACCTGTCAAGATTAAGCCCACACCTTTTAAATGTGAGTGAATGTTGTACCTATAAACCTTTTCAAATAATTTCTCTATCACTGATATAAGATCATTTCCCAGATTAACCCGAACATTAACTGACCTCCAATCCTTTGGGACCTCTCCTGTGAGCTGAAAATGTGTTGCTGGTTAAAGCACAGCAGGTCAGGCAACATCCAAGGAACAGGAAATTCGACGTTTCGGGCCAGAGCCCTTCATCAGGAATGAGGAGAGGGTGCCAGGCAGGCTAAGATAAAAGGTAGGGAGGAGGGACTTGGGGGAGGGGCGATGGAGATGTGATAGGTGGACGGAGGTCAAGGTGAGGGTGATAGGCCGGAGTGGGGTGGGGGCGGAGAGGTCAGGAAGAGGATTGCAGGTTAGGAGGGCGATGCTGAGTTCAAGGGAATCGACTGAGACAAGGTGGAAGGAGGGGAAACGAGGAAACTGGAGAAATCTGAGTTCATCCCTTGTGGTTGGAGGGTTCCCAGGCGGAAGATGAGGCGCTCTTCCTCCAACCGTCGTGTTGTTATGTTCTGGCAATGGAGGAGTTCAAGGACCTGCATGTCTTCGGTGGAGTGGGAGGGAGAGTTAAAGTGTTGAGCCACGGGGTAGTTGGGTTGGTTGGTCCGGGCATCCCAGAGGTGTTCCCTGAAGCGTTCTGCAAGTAGGCGGCCCGTCTCCCCAATATAGAGGAGGCCACATCAGGTGCAGCGGATGCAATAGATGATGTGTGTGGAGGTGCAGGTGATCCGCTGCACCCGATGTGGCCTCCTCTATATTGGGGAGACAGGCCGCCTACTTGCAGAACGCTTCAGGGAACACCTCTGGGACGCTCCACCGAAGACATGCCCCTCCTCCAAGTCCCTCGTCCCTACCTTTTATCTTATCCTGCCTGGCACCGTCTCCTCATTCCTGATGAAGGGCTCTGGCCCGAAATGTCGAATTTCCTGTTCCTTGGATGCTGCCTGACCTGCTGTGCTTTAACCAGCGACACATTTTCAGCTCTGATCTCCAGCATCTGCAGACCTCACTTTTTACTCGACCTCTCCTGTGACTGAAGAACATGCAAAGATTTCATACATTGTCTCAGCAATTTGCTCCCTCACCTTCGCTAGGGTCTGGGATAGATTCCATCAGGTCCTGAGGACTTGTCTACCTTAATGCTTTTAAAGATACCCAACATCACCTCCATTTTTATATCAACATGCCTTAGAATATCAACATAATTCTCTATTCTCACCACCCACCATGCCCTATTCCTTTATGAGTCCTGTAGCATCGTGTTCAAGTAACGACCAAAATGGTGAGTGGCAAAAATAACCTCTTCTATTCAGCGATCACAGCACAAGTTCAAGGCAGCGATAGAATCCCAAAATCCAGTTCTTACAAGAGCCCCTTTATACATGGTTCTTTCTGATACTAAAATTCCATTACTACAGTGTTATATTCTTTTATCTTTAGTATACAAAGGTTTGAAGGACTTCTGTCCAGAGAGATAGGAGATGTGCTAAATGCTCGATGCTACTTGTGATGAGATTAAAAGTGTCTATCCAGTCTACTTGCTCAATTAGGTATTAGTCCTTTTGTCTTTTAAGTTAGTAAGTATTAGTAAAAATACTAAGCCTATATGTTCTAAATAAGTTAGAAATTGTACCTGTACTTAATAAAAGAATAAAGGAGATTGAACTGGTTACTGCAGCTGGGTTGTGAGACATATTTACCAGTATGAGTTTCATTCATTCATGCAGATTCATGGAAGTGCTGTTTTGTTAGTTAATTTCTTAAAGGGATAATGGCCCTGTTGAAAGGTACTTACTAACTGGGGAATGTATTCAGATCCAGGAGATGTCTCAGAAGGGATGATTGACATTATGATGTTTCATGGAGACTTGACAGGAGGTGACAAGAGAAACTGTGAGCTTAGTCAAAAAGAAAAAGGAAGCACAAGTAGGATTTAGGAAACTGAAGATAGACAGAGCTCTTGCAAAACATAATGAAAGCAGGAAAGAACTTAAACTCGGAGTTATGAGGGCTAAAAGGAGCCAGGAATTGTCCTTGGCAAATAGAATTAAAGAAAGTCCCAATGCATTTTGTATCATATAAGAGCAAGAGTGTAGCTGAGGAAACTGTACACTATACTTATTCAGAGGTAAACGCTGCTTGTAGCAAGGGTTAATAAGGTGTAAAAAATGCAGTAAAATACAGTGAGCTGATGAGTGAGTTAATAAAGACAACCTATAACACAATATCTCACAATACCAATGCAAAATATTCATTGAAGACCTCATCCACTTTGTCCAGTTCCATGTACAAATTACCCCCATAGTCCTTGAGTGGACCTACCATTTACCTCTTGCTGTTATATAGTACAAAATGCTTTGGGACTTTCTCTAACCCTATTTGCCAAGGACAGTTCATGGCTCCTTTTAGCCCTCATAACTTCTTGCTTAAGTTCTGTCCTGCTTTCATTATGTTCTGCAAGAGCTCTGTCTATCTTCAGGTTCCTAAGCCCTACTTGTGCCTCCTTTTTCTTTTTGACTAAGCTCACAGTTTCTCTTGTCACCCAAGGTTCCTGAATCTTGCTATGCTTACACTGAATTTTAAAATTGATAAATGTCAGTTTTTTTTTAAATACACTGGTCATTTGGTATATTGCAGTTGAGGGAAAGGTCAGCAGCAGTCTTGTTGAATTCAGTCATGATCACCCAAGTGGGTTACTCAAGCTCCTATTTCTTCTGGGCATGCATTCTTCAATTCATTACATCACATTGAAGTGACATGAATTATTTTTTCCTTTATTTTCACTTCTCATTATACTTATTGGTTTGAATAGCACTTTGAATACCAGGAACACTTCTTCTTCATTATCTCTGTGTTCCATTCTTTCCTACACATATATATATTCTCCAATTACCAGTTTGATTTTTGTAACTTGTTAACTTTTAATTATACGTTGAATCTAATAATGTTATGGGAACAAACATTAGGGTGATACTCTCATTACATCTATATGTCTTTGTTTATTATTCAGCTGCCCATTATATTCATGTTTGTTAATTCTGTTGAATAGACGGAACAGATGTGTATATTTCTTCCTGAATTGGGTTGAAATAATGTCATGTCCATGATCATTTTATTTCCTCTCTCTCAGGTACTGTCTAATAATTTTCAGGCTTAAATCCTTCTGTGGCCAAAACAAGAACATCCTCTATCATTCATGAAGCCTCTGAAAGTGCAGCTCCTTTTTGATTTTGCTTTCCTTTTCATGTCTGTCAGTGGTACATTTTTAAATGCCAGCTCTAGCTCATGATACTTATTGTGGTTGCAGCCACAATATTTTACTGATTATCTTCTGTAGAGTTGATTATGGCTCATCAGGTTTTGGTGCTGTTCATTCGGTGCATCTCATTGAAGCGGTAATAAGTTATGATTCTTTGGTGAGGAAAAGTACCTTCTGATGTGCTAATGAGTCAGTCCATCATTGGTTTGGTATGTGTTGCATGACTGCATGATTTCTGTTGACCTCTTTGATCTACATTGTTGGATCTTGTTTCAGGCTTGGCAAGATTTAGGTGCAAAACAATCTGTTGTAGTTAGTCACTTGAAGTTTCTGTTTATTCTAATTTTTAAGATTTATGGAGCTCATTTCAGCAGGTTCAGAAGAATAGGGAGTTGAGTTTTTAGTTTTCTCATTAAGGATTCTGAGGCTGAAAAGTCACATTAGAATGCAGTGGATTGGTAGTTTAATCAAATTGTGAAGAAGTCTGTTCTTTAGGAGGGTATTGACTGTTTGGACTCGTTCAGCTGTTTCATTCAACTGAGGATACTTTGGTAAATTAGTGATGTATTCGAATCTTGACATACCATGAATTTGGCAAATGTCTCCTTGAAAAATTATGGTTCATTATTAGATATAACCCTATCTTGGATTCCAGGAGTAATAAATATTTCATGTAAGACTTTGACAACCATATCTGCAGTTGTGGAATATAGTTTATTTACTTCAATCACTCAACAGAACAAGTAAGAGCATTACTCAATTTGAAACTAATCAGCACTTGTGTATTCCCATGGTCTGGTGGAATAGGTGATCCGAAACAATGATTTGCTTAGTTTATGTGATGCTTATTACATGTATGACACTCAGTTAGACAGACTTCCATCTGTGTGGTGATTACTGTCCACTATTCTAAAGTTTGAGCTATTGTTCTACATATTGGCAAGTCATCTGTAGTTGAGAATAAATAATTTGTAAAGAATAACAGTATGGTGCCATATTTAGGATATTTTCTCTGTTCCTCTAAAATGACATTTATTTTTGTTGTCTGAGACCATGACTTCAGTTTGCAATCAAATTCTTAGGTGATACAAGATTCTCAACAGTAGCACTGAATAGGGCAACAGCTGATATTTGAAATTCTCTTTGTATTTGACATTATGTGTGATCTCATGAAATAGATTTGAAACTCTATCAGTCATGATATGTTACCATTTCTTTTCTCTGTCCTTGTGAGATAGGAGGTCAGATTGGCTTTGATCTTCTAAAAGGCCTCTTCTTGATGTTTTTGAGGTTTTTTGAGTATCTCAATGGTTCAGTAATGGTTAACAGTAGTAAGTTAAAGATCACACAGCATCAGGTTATAGTCCAGCAGGTTTATTTGGAAGGACAACTTTTGGAGCGCTGATCATTCATTAGGTGGTTATGGAGTATAAGATCGTAAGACACTGAATTTATAGCAAAAGCTTACACTGTGATGCAACTAAAATTATATATTGAAATTGGCATGGATTGTTTGTTAAATCTCTCATCTTTTAGAATGACCTTTTTGGTTTCGGTTCTTTCATATGTAAATCCGATAATGTATTGAAGGTGTGAGGTGCCCTGTGTCCTTACGCCTTCAATACTATAACATTCAAGACTATAACCTGGCGTTGTGTGATTTTTAATTTTGTGCACCCCGGCATCTCCAAATCATGGTTTGCAGTAGAGCAGAGATGAGAGAATTCATCAATTAATGGTGAATAATAGATAACTCCCAAGCCTAGTTTAAATTTTAAACCAAACAGGTTGACACTGATTTGCCCTGAGAAATGAACCAGCAAATGACAGCGTTTTGGGATACGCGTTTCAGAAAGATTTGTTCTGTATGTTTCTTTTGAAAGCAACTTGGAGGTGAGCTGTCTGCTCTGAGCCCAGCTGGCTTTATTTTTTTTTAATTGGAACAATTGAAGCAGCATGAAGGAGTGAGGTGAGGCTCCCACAGAGCCAGGATTTTAGTTTAACTTGCAGTAGCTGTAGGTGTTTGGAAGCTGCTATACATCTCTCTTTGCTACAGCAAAATGCTTGTGTTCTATCTCTCTCTCTCTCTCTCTCTCTCTCTCTGTCTCACGCACACACACAGAGTTTTCTCTTGATGTTCCTTCCTCCAGGACAAATGTTGCATGTGAGACAATCTATTTTACTGAATTTGCCTCTGCCAGGGCTGTGTTTATGGGATGTTATTACCTTAGAACAGCTAATCAGTGGTAGTTAACATATATATTATCTTGTTGTCTATTCAAATAGATTTACAGTTAAGCTAATTTTGTTTTATTCTGTTGTTTTTTAACTGTAGTATAAGATTAAAGTGTGTTTTGCTTCAAGCATGATAGCTTGATCAATTGAATTGCATCCAGGACATAACACCTTATACTTATCGTCTAAAATAAGAAAATGTTGTGGTCCAGGCTATCTTCTGAATATATTTTGAGGGAGCTTGGTGTATTTTACATAGTTTGGGGCCCCAAATCTCAGGAAGGATGTATTGACCCTGGAACGTATTCAAAGAAGGTTCAGGAGAATGGTCCCAGGAATGAAAGGCATAACATATGAAGAATGTTTGAGTACTCTGGGTTTAAACTTGATGGAGTTTTTAAGGATGAGGGGGCATCAAATTGAAACACGCAGAATACTGGATGGCCTGGGCAGAGTAGATGTTGGGAAGATGTTTCCATTGGTAGGAGAGACCAGGACCTGAGGGCATTGCTTTAAGTAAAGGCAAAACCTTTTAGAACAGAGATAAAGAGAAACGTCTTCAGTCAGAGAATGGTGAATCTATGGAATTCATTGACACAGAAAGCTGTGGAGACCAGGTCATTGAGTATATCTAACACTGATATGGATAAGTAATTGAATATCAAGGCGATCAAGGGTTACAGGGACAATGGGGGTTGAGAAACCTATCAGCTATGATTGAATAGTGGAGCAGACTTGATTGACTGCATGGCCTAATTTCTGCTCCTGTGACTTATGGTCTTATGGTAACTGTAACCATTCTTTGCGTGAAAGAAGTTATTTCCATTTGCAAAAGACGAAGGCCTTTGTATGAATATGTGCGGCTTCAATATATGCAAGCATGACACATTGCGAGTCCACTGGCAATCCTTAATTGGTCATCAGTGTAATTCTTTGCGCACTGGGGATTATCCAACAAATGTTGTCCAATTGCAAAGTACACCTAACATTGAACACCATGGAGGGAGTTTTTCAAGCATTATTTGGTGAAATACAATCAGCAGCTTGCATGGTATAAACAGCTGAAGTGATATGCTGTTTGATACAATCCGCCAGACGTTGAGATATACAGCCTATGTATGTAACAACATATCACTACTGAAATACAGACATCATACTATTAAACAATATTTTGTGAATAATCCCGAGTATGCATAGAATTATCTTGACAACAAATTTATGATTGTCAGTCAAGCTGAGTGTGTTGCACTTGTGTGTGTTGGCAGCTCCATATATTAATACACATCAATTTATTCTCTAACAAACAAAAAAATAACATGTCCATGCATTGTGCCTGTTTCAACAAGCAAAACAGGTGTCATTTATTTATTTGTTCATTTCTCAGGGCAAAGCACTGACCAATCAAAGTAAACCTGTATTTTTAAGAAAAATCTGATGAAGAAGCAGTGCTTCAAAAGCTGGTGCTTCGAAATAAACCTGTTGGACTATAACTTGGTGTGAGATTTTTGTCACTTTTTTAAAAAGAACTAGATAAAGCTTGACAGTTAATTGCCAATTGTCAGTAACTGCAGCATTCTCCATGACAATGCCCCTTTCAATCATTTCCGCCACCTCCAAACGGACCCCACCACCAGGGATATATTTCCCTCCCCTCCCCTATCAGCATTCCGCAAAGACCACTCCCTTCGTGACTCCCTCGTCAGGTCCACACCCCCCACCAACCCAACCTCCACTCCCGGCACCTTCCCCTGCAACCGCAGGAAATGTAAAACTTGCGCCCACACCTCCTCCCTCACTTCCCTCCAAGGCCCCAAGGGATCCTTCCATATCTGCCACAAGTTCACCTGTACCTCCACACACATCATGTATTGCATCTGTTGCACCCAATGTGGCCTCCTCTATATTGGGGAAACGGGCCGCTTACTTGCAGAATGCTTCAGAGAACACCTCTGGGATGCCCGGACCAACCAACCCAACCACCCCGGGGCTCAACACTTTAACTCTCCCTCCCACTCCACCAAGGACATGCAGGTCCTTGGACTCCTCCACCGGCAGAACATAACAACACGACGGTTGGAGGAGGAGCGCCTCATCTTCCGCCTGAGAACCCTCCAACCTCAAGGAATGAACTCAGATTTCTCCAGTTTCCTCATTTCCCCTCCCCCCACCTTGTCTCAGTCGGTTCCCTCAACTCAGCACCACCCTCCTAACCTGCAATCTTCTTCCTGACCTCTCCACCCCCACCCCACTCCGGCCTATCACCCTCACCTTGACCTCCTTCCACCTATCACATCTCCATCGCCCCTCCCCCAAGTCCCTCCTCCCTACTTTTTATCTTAGCCTGCCTGGAACACTCTCCTCATTCCTGATGAAGGGCTTATGCCCGAAACGTCGAATTTCCTGTTCCTTGGATGCTGCCTGACCTGCTGTGCTTTAACCAGCAACACATTTTCAGCCCCTTTCAATCAGAGTCTGCTTGCCAACTATTTAGCATTTTTCTCACAGAAAGTGTGAATGCCATTTTTCCTCTTCATTAGTATTCTTGCAAATTGTCCTGAAATGTGTAAGATGGAAATGTTGATAACGGTACCTTTCTTTCAGTAAGACTCAAGTTCTGAACTATTAAATGAGTATTTTCACATACTTCTATGTTTTGCCAAGATGAAGGAAAAGTCTGCTAATATTATCATTTCCTCTTCCTCTTAGTGGTTTTCTTATCCCTTTTAACATTTAAGTGATTTGTGACGTTTCTGATTCTTTTCCCCATAGATTCATCACTTTTGTACTGAAGAAATTACCATATGCTATTTTGCTAGTTTAAGACTATTTTAGGTGCAAACCAAAAAAGTCATTTTAACTTCAACTTGGTGATTTTTAATAAACTGTTCTTCTGCCTTTGAGTTTTTTTTATTTCCAATTACTCAAATTATACTGCTGATTTAATGATTTTCTTGATGAGTGAGCTTTTCTCAAGAGATTATTACATAGCTTCACCTGACAAATTAAAACAACTATACTGAGGCTTGTTCACAAGATATAGCAATTTAAGTGTTCTTTTAACTTCCCAGCATATAATATTTTCTTAAATGTAACATTTTCACACTTCCTCTCAGGATCTTAACTTACTTCAGCTTCACATTATCGATTACTTCAACAGTAGTTTATTATTTGATTTTTTTTTCCCCCTTGTAGCTTCAATATATTTTCAAAGCCTATGCAGAATTTTAAACTATGTCCAGCTATTCTGGGGTTCCACAGACTGCTTAGTACTGTTATTACTCCTAAGCCTTTTTTTTAAAACTACTGGCTGCTGGCTTCACAGAAGGTGACAGGCTTGATATGGTTTTAAATTGCTACATTTTAAAGTTACATTCAGACCAACATTTGGTTTCTTTCCCTCAGATAGCTTTGCCTTTTGTACAGCTGAAGATTTCTTCAGAGTTTCACCACAGCTGGCATATTATGAGATGTTTACTCCCATCTGCAGTTTCAATGCTTTAGTTTAGGATAACAATTCTGCTGAAATGGTACCTGTTGTGGTCATATCCCCCTAAACCTTCTGAAATACTTTTGGTGTATTCACTGTCACCAATCTTTGTTATTGGTATTCGTCTAATTTACTAAAACCAAGTGGAAAGTGCACTGTGGAAGTAAGTCTCAGTCTTAATAATAGGATAATTACACAATACTGTAAAACTAATTACATTACATCTGAATTACATGGAATACGTGCTGAATTTACTTAGTGTGCACGCATACACAACACACAAGTTTGGGAACAGTCCTTAACCATTTCAGGTAGTAACTACATCATACAACAATCAACTATAGTTAACAATGCACATGGTTAAAAGGTCAGAAGGACTCCTTATGGGTCATCATGCACACTCTTACTGATCACTTGGCCAGTTTGAGACCTTTAGTGTGTGTTCAGCTGACCAGGGAATATAAGCATGTTATGCTGGTTATTTCACTGGAAAAGTTGGAACTGCAGAATATCAACTGACTAATCAGCCCAAGATTGAAAGAATTGTGATTTAAAGTTTGTATCATGGCAATATTAACTTGGAGATGTCACCCAAATATGATAAAAAGTATTTTTCTAGAATCCACCATAATTCTAATACATCTCCGCTGCTGCATTCTCAAGTGCAAGTTCACAATGTTGTCATTTGCAGTTGCCAATGGCTTTGCTATGGCAGAGATCCAAGAAACAGTTTTTCTTCCACCAATAATGTAGTGATGGTATTGAAGGAGGAAAGTGAAACAGCAAAAACAAAACTAATCAATCCAATTCGATGATCCTATAAAGCTGGATGGATAATATAACATGGAGTAAAAAGTGAGGTCTGCAGATGCTGGAGATCACAGCTGAAAATGTGTTGCTGGTTAAAGCACAGCAGGTCAGGCAGCATCCAAGGAACAGGAAATTCGCCATTTCGGGCCAGAGCCCTTCATCAGGAATGAGGAGATGGTGCCAGGCAGGCTAAGATAAAAGGTAGGGAGGAGGGACTTGGGGGAGGGGCGATGGAGATGTGATAGGTGGAAAGAGGTCAAGGTGAGGGTGATAGGCCGGAGTGGGGTGGGGGCGGAGAGGTCAGGAAGAAGATTGCAGGTTAGGAGGGCGGTGCTGAGTTCAAGGGAATCGACTGAGACAAGGTGGGGGGAGGGGAAATGAGGAAACTGGAGAAATCTGAGTTCATCCCTTGTGGTTGGAGGGTTCCCAGGTGGAAGATGAGGCGCTCTTCCTCCAACCGTCATGTTGTTATGTTCTGGCGATAGAGGAGTCCAAGGACCTGCATGTCTTCGGTGGAGTGGGAGGGAGAGTTAAAGTGTTGAGCCACGGGGAGGTTGGGTTGGTTGGTCCAGGCGTTCCAGAGGTGTTCCCTGAAGCGTTCCGCAAGTAGGCGGCCCATCTCCCCAATATAGAGGAGGCCAGATCAGCTGCAGCGGATGCAATAGATGATGTGTGTGGAGGTGCAGGTGAATTTGTGGCGGATATGGAAGGATCCCTTGGGGCCTTGGAGAGAGGTAAGGGAGGAGGTGTGGGCGCAAGTTTTGCATTTCCTGCGGTTGCAGGGGAAGGTGCCGGGAGTGGAGGTTGGGTTGGTGGGGGTGTGGACCTGACGAGGGAGTCACGAAGGGAGTGGTCTTTGCGGAACGCTGATAGGGGAGGGGAGGGAAATATATCCCTGGTGGTGGGGTCCGTTTGGAGTTGGCGGAAATGACAGCGGATGATACACTGTATATGGAGGTTGGTGGGGTGATAGGTGAGAACCAGTGGGGTTCTGTCTTGGTGGCGGTTGGAGGGGCGGGGCTCAAGGGCGGAGGAGCGGGAAGTGGAGGAGATGCGGTGGAGGGCATCGTCGATCACGTCTGGGGGGAATCTGCGGTCCTTGAAGAAGGAGGCCATCTGGGCTGTACGGTATTGGAACCGGTCCTCCTGGGAGCAGATGCGGCAGAGACGAAGGAATTGGGAATATGGGATGGAGTTTTTACAGGGGGCAGGGTGGGAGGAGGTGTAGTCCAGGTAGCTGTGGGAGTCAGTCGGTTTATAGTAGATGACTGTGTTGAGTCGGTCGCCCGAGATAGAAATGGAAAGGTCTAGGAAGGGGAGGGAGGAGTCTGAGATAGTGCAGGTGAATTTGAGGTCGGGATGGAAGGTGTTGGTAAAGTTGATGCACTGTTTGACCTCCTCATGGGAGCACGAGGTAGCACCGATACAGTCATCGATGTAGCGGAGGAAAAGGTGGGGGGTGGTGCATGTGTAGTTGCGGAAGATGGACTGTTCCATATATCCTACAAAGAGACAGGCATAGCTGGGGCCCATGCGGGTGCCCATGGCAACTCCTTTAGTTTGGAGGAAGTGGGAGGATTGGAAAGAGAACTTATTCACCTCCTCCCACCCTGCCCCCTGTAAAAACTCCATCCCATATTCCCAATTCCTTCGTCTCCGCCGCATCTGCTCCCAGGAGGTCCAGTTCCAATACCGTACAGCCCAGATGGCCTCCTTCTTCAAGGACCACAGATTCCCCCCAGACGTGATCGACGATGCCCTCCACCACATCTCCTCCACTTCCCGCTCCTCCGCCCTTGAGCCCCGCCCCTCCAACCGCCACCAAGACAGAACCCCACTGGTTCTCACCTACCACCCCACCAACCTCCGTATACAGCGTATCATCCGCAGTCATTTCTGCTAACTCCAAACGGACCCCACCACCAGGGATATATTTCCCTCCCCTCCCCTATCTGCGTTCCGCAAAGACCACTCCCTTCATGACTCCCTCGTCAGGTCCACACCCCCACCAACCCAACCTCCACTCCCGGCACCTTCCCCTACAACTGCAGGAAATGCAAAACTTGCGCCCACACCTCCTCCCTTACCTCTCTCCAAGGCCCCAAGGGATCCTTCCATATCCGCCACAAATTCACCTACACCTCCACACACATCATCTATTGCATCCGCTGCAGCTGATCTGGCCTCCTCTATATTGGGGAGATGGGCCGCCTACTTGCGGAACGCTTCAGGGAACACCTCTGGGATGCCCGGACCAACCAACCCAACCACCCCGTGGCTCAACACTTTAACTCTCCCTCCCACTCCACCGAAGACATGCAGGTCCTTGAACTCCTCCATCGCCAGAACATAACAACACGACGGTTGGAGGAAGAGCGCCTCATCTTCCGCCTGGGAACCCTCCAACCACAAGGGATGAACTCAAATGTCTACAGTTTCCTCATTTCCCCTCCCCCCACCTTGTCTCAGTCGATTCCCTTGAACTCAACACCGCCCTCCTAACCTGCAATCTTCTTCCTGACCTCTCCGCCCCCACCCCACTCCAGCCTATCACCCTCACCTTGACCTCCTTCCACCTATCACATCTCCATCGCCCCTCCCCCAAGTCCCTCCTCCCTCCCTACCTAACATAACATGGAGGCAACATATTGCTGATCATAGCAATATGAATTTAATTCATACTCCTTCAATTTCCTCCATTCCAATTTTTAGCCTCAAATAACATTTCAAGTATCAATTTGGCTCACATGGTATGTCTCTTAGCACAGAGCCGGAGGTCATGAGTTTAAACTCCATTCCAAGAGATAAGCGTATAATGCAACAGAATATTTCAGTGCCCTGCCACAGACATTCCATGTGGTTGGAGATTCATAAGATGTTGAACCAGAACTCCAAAGGGTGGAAGTAGTTGATTCCATTCCATTATTTAAAGATAAGCAGGAGGTTTGTCCACTTCCTCTCATGCATTTTCTCATCAAAGAGACAACATCAATAAAATAGGTTAATTATTAATTTGTCTAATTTGCTGTGTATAGATAAAACCGTGCATATGTCTGGATGCAACTGTTTATATGCCATTTGCTCCACTTCAAAAATAATTGAACACATTGTATGATTTCTGATTAATCCCACACAATTAATGGAAAGTGAGTAAAAACAACTAGAAAAGTTGGCAAAAATATATTACATTCATTTGATTTTTTTCCCCCATTTAGTGCAGTATTCAATTTTCCAATCATGTTTTGCATTGATAACAGTCATATTGTGATTTTCAGAAATCTGAAATAATCACACTTCTAGATTCATTTACTGCAGTTTATTATTGGGTGCATGCCTTGCAGTTCTCTGTACAGCTGCTGGATTAATAAATTGAATTTTTGGGAACTTACTGTGATGCAGAAATGAATGATGTAGCACTCTGAATGCACATAATAGCATTACATATAATGGTCAGATGCTATGAAGTGGAGGAGCCGGTGTTGAACTGGGGTGGACAAAGTTAAAAATGACACAACACCAGGTTATAGTCCAACAGGTTTATTTGGAAGCACTAGCTTTCGGAGCACTGCTCCTTCATCAGGTAGCTGTCACAGTCTGAATGCCAGTG
Organism: Hemiscyllium ocellatum; assembly: GCF_020745735.1. NCBI lineage: Eukaryota > Metazoa > Chordata > Chondrichthyes > Orectolobiformes > Hemiscylliidae > Hemiscyllium > Hemiscyllium ocellatum. The sequence continues at coordinate 66,932,855 of NC_083416.1, forward strand.
CATCTAAATAAACCTGTTGGACTATAACCTGGTGGTGTGTGATTTTTAACTGTGTTTTATGCTGGCATTTCATTAAGTCATTTTGCCCAAAGAACTTGAAATCGAGAATAGATGCAACGCATCATTTATTCAAGTGCAGTTAAATATCCTCTTTGTAAAACATGACATAATTTTTAAACTTATTCTTTCAGCCTTTGTACTGTTTCAATTCCTTATTTTCTGTTTCCACTTAGCTACCAAAGATGCTTTTCCCTATTTCTTATGATAGCACTATCATATATTAGAGAAATGTGTCGCACCCATTTGGAAATCCCAACCAACTGACTATATCAAGACAGCTTGAAAACTGGAAATCTGTGAGGATCCTCTGTGAAAGTCTCCAAATCTAAATTAGTTATTCAGGAAGGTTTAAAGGAATTAATATTGTTATCATAGAATCACTACAGTATGGAAGCAGACCATTCAGCCCATTGAGTCCACACTGACCCTTTGAAGATAATCCCACTCTAACCCACCTCCTATCCCATCCCTGTGACCCTTTATTTCCAATGGCTAATCCACCTAACCTGCACATCCCTGGACACTACAGGGCAATTTAGCATGGCCAGTCCACCAAAACTGCACATCTTTGGACAATGGGAGGAAACCAGAGCACCTGAAACAAACCTATCCAGGCATGGAGAGAACTTACACACTCCACACACAGTCACCAGGTGGAATCAAACCCATTGTTACAACGTGTCACCATGCTGCCTATTTTGTTTTGTCTCACAACAGATGTGAGAGATGCTGTTAAGTAACATGTTCATGATGAAATCACTGTATCATAACATGTGTCCTAATGGTATAAAGATCTCAATCTTCATCTTACTGTGTCCTTTTGCAGAATGACACAATGAGGGAAGCATGCTGCAATACATCTTTAGTCTGGGCCCAGGCACGCAAGTGATTGTAGAGTACAAATGTAAATATAAGGAGTTGTAATAAGTTAATTCAAATTTCAGCACTAAATAGTCCACATCTTATATATATGTTACAGTAGCAAAAATGAGTGATAGTGTGATAGTTGTCGATTGCCAATAATCTTGCCATAGCATGTCATGGTGGCAGCACATTAGTAAGCACTAGAAGCTGCTTATAAAGAAATCCTCACTGAAAGCCAACCAGCCCTGAATCATAAAGTACTCAGATGACAACCCAAAACAGGTTTACTCGAGGACATGTCCCCAACTTAATTAGATAACCTCATGCTCTTATTCAACTTATCTTTCAAGAAATGTCAAGCTAGAAGCCCTTCACCTCTTTCAAAGTTGCTGCCTGCTTCGAGGAAAATAGTTATGACCTAGCAGTTAAAAGACTTCTTTGTGGCTTAAAACTAACATTGACTTTCAGATGAAATTGTCAGTTTAACAACTCCATTCCTGATGAAGGACTCCTGCCGAAATGTCAATTTTCCTGCTCCTCGGATGCTGCCTGGCCTGCTGTGCTTTTCCAGCACTACTCTAATCTTGAGTTTAACAACACAGCCCTTCTGCTTGAACAATTGGTGCTGTAAGCAATAAAAAAAACTTCTAATTTAGAGAAATTGCCTATGTGCAGTGGTCAGTTGGTTCTGCAATTTTTTTTTAATTTGATGCCAAAATTGGTTGATGTCATCACTCCTCATTTGGTTCAAACTAATGTTTGAAATCTGTTATGATGAGACCTTATTCTTTAAGGACACAGAGTGACAGTCAATAAGTTGTCTTGAAGAAGATGCAATCATAAACTGTGAAGTAAAACAAAAGCAACAGGAGGAAAATTGAAGGGACAAAGCATTGTACCAAGTAAAATAAAGGAAGAAATAGGCTCTGCATTCAACTACAATAAAGTAAAAGGCTATAGGCCTGCTATAGGAAGTGAAAGGCAAGCATTTCGTTATGGATTGAGTAGCAATTAACATCTTCATCGGAATGGAATGGAATGGAATGGAATGGAATAAACACAAGTACAGGCGAATGTTAAGAATTTGTGGGTCCATTTAGTATTCGAACAGTAGGGTTGAAATTGTTATAAAACCAGCTGGTGCGTATGTTCAGGATTTTGTATCTTTTCTCCGATGGTAGAGGTTGTAGAAAAACATTGACAGGCTGGGATGGATCATTAAGAATGCTGGTGGCCTTTCCTTGACAGTGGGCCAGGTAGATGGATTCTATAGATGGGTCTTTGGCCTTTGTGATTGTCCAGGCTGAGTTCACCACTCTCTGTAACCGTCTCCAATCTTGAATGGTACAGTTGTCATACTAGGCAGTGATACATCCAGACAGAATGCTATCAATTGTGTACCTATGAAAGTTGGCAAGGGTATTCTCTGTCATGCCAAATTTCCTCAGCTGCCTGAGGAAGAAGAGATAGTTGGGCCTTTGTAACCAGTGCATCCACATGAAGAGTCTAAGAAAGCTTGTTGTGGATGACCACTCCCAGGAGCTCGACACTCTCCACTCTTTCCATCTTTGTGCTGTTAATGTGTAAGGGGGCATGAGTAGCATCCTGCTGAAAGTCAATAATAAGTTCCTTGGTTTTACTGGCATTGAGAGCTAGGTTGTTATTAGTGCACCATTTTTCCAGGTCTTCCACCTTCCATCTGTAGTCTGTTTTGTCACCATCTGAGATTTGACCGACTATGGTGGTGTCATCAGCGAACTTGTAAATGGCATTAGTCTGATACTTGGTGACGCAGTCATGGGTATACAGTGAGTACAGTAAGGGGCTGAGTACACATCCCTGGGGGGATCCAGTGTTGAGTACTAGTAAGGATGAAATATTGTCCCCAAACTTCGTTGATTGTGGCCCGAGAATCAGAAAACTGAGGATCCAGTTGCAGAGAGTGGGGCTTAGCCTGAGATCACTAAGTTTAGTAATCGGTATCGAGGGGATAATAGTGTTGAAGGTTAAACTGTCATCAATGAGTAGGATTCTTATGTAGCTGTTCTTGACATCAAGCTGTTTGAGGGAGGAGTGAAGGCCAAGTGATATGGCATCTGACGTGGATCTGTTGGTCCGAGAAGCACATTGGAGTGGGTCAAGCATAGTGCGGAGACTGGAGTTGATTAATGCCATGACCAGCCTTTCAAAGCACTTCATGACCACTGAAGTTAGGGCCACTGGGCGGTAGTCATTAAGACATGATGCATGAGCCTTCTTAGGCACAGGGATGATATGATGTTGGCCCTCTTGAAACAGGCAGGGACAGTGGCCTGCCGCAGGAAAGATGTCCGAGAAGACCTCTGCCAGTTGATCTGTGCACGGAGTGAAGTTATTTTCGCACCAAATGCCTTATTTCACAGATCAAGCCATAAATGATCCAGAAAGGAGGTGTCTTAAAATAGTACTTGCTGTAAGCAAGAAGGGGCTTTGCCAAATAGATACATCAATTCTTTCTGAAAACAATAAAAAAGATCAAGAGGACATCTGGAGATTACTTCAACTCAAAGCACAAATCAACTTCTGAATTAATAGACTCCAATTCATGTAACACAGTCAGAAACTCAGAGTCTATTGATGGCTTTCTTGCCTGATGCCACCACAAATGCCATGAGTGTGATTTCAATAACACCAAATCATGAAGGAGCATAAATAGGCCATCCTGCCCATCACGTTTGGTCTGCCATTCATTGAGAACATGGCTAATCTGATAATATTCAACTTCATTTTATTTTGCCTTTTCCCCAGAACTCTTGATTCCTTTACTGATTAAAAATTGAACTATTCTATATTTCTGAAGAAGAATTTGTGGAGAATCTAATCGAATTGTTAACACTTCCACTCTGAAGAGAGCATTCTGGGAAGGCTTACTGGGTAAGAAAAAAGGCCGTACCAGTGACACCTTGCTGGAAGATGGGCATCAGCAAGAAGCCATACTAACTGGCCAATATCAGCTACATGCTTTGGGTGCAAAGAATAGCATTACTAGAATCAGCAAAGCGCGCCAAGCCAGCACAATCTGTTTCAATGCAGTTTGTCACACGCACCCAAAGTTGTCTGGTGTTTCTTCACATCTGCAAAAGCAAATGACTTCAAAAGAACTGTGCATGTACATGCAGAGAATCTGGTTTTAAATATCAAGCCAGACATGTGAACAAGACACAGGTGACTGAAAAGGTGGTACAATACCACAATGCAACATAATAATTTGTCCTAACATATTGATGAACAGCTAACAGCAACTCTTGGAAGACAACCAAGCCTTTCCTATTGTCAGCCACACACACCATTTTAAGGGTTTAAGATGATCAGAAGCTTTCACAACTACCAGCATTGTATGTATCTGTAAGATAGGCCAAAATATCCCAAAAGCCAGAATCGATACACGAGCTAGTACCAATCGATCACCACTATGCATTGTAAGAGTCACACACCTCAACACGTCGTGCTCTATGGTACAACCTAAAAATAGCCAGCCATCTCACACACATAATGGATCATTAATTCCATGCATTGGCCCAGATTCACCCTACTCCCTCAATGCAACTGCACCTTACCTCTGCTACCATGTTAGCTATCATCCTCACCTCTAAACCACCTGTCACACCTGGCATCCTACCCACCTCCCAATCTGATAACCTATCTCCATTTTTGATAAGGTTTAAGACAAGGGAACAAACACCACACAAGCTGTGCTTTCAACCTCCAGGGTAATAATATTCGTGCATTATCAAAATGTAACACAAATGTGGTTCTTGAATTCTGTTCACCTGAAGATCTCTGGTGGGGTTTTTCACAATATACAATCTATTGTGCAGTACATAGTAATCTTTGAACACTACAGAGTTGAGAACCTTTGAGTTTTGATCATAAAGCTATATCCATGCATTTGGCTTATTTTCATATTAATCTCGAAAGGTGACAACACAATTTAATGTACTTATGCGTGTTCCTTGAACAACTAGCTATCAAATTAGTGGCTTTCCCCATGTCCTTACAAGTTTTTTTTCTAAGTGTAATATTCGTATATTATGTGGAATTTGAAAATTTATTTTAGTCTTTTTCCATTACTCTTTCAGGTACTACATTTCAGATTCTAACAACTTGCTAGATACTGATGCCCCATTTTCCATGTCATTCTTTTACCAATTTCAGATGCAGAATCTCAAATCCAGCATCATTAGAAGCGAGACTGTATTGACTTTTGTAATTTCCCAGACTTTGAAACGAACTCCCTCACACAATCAAGCAGCTCACTCTACAGTAATTATTAATGTTTTAGGAACAATTAGTTTACAGTTCACAGACTGCAGAGGCCTTTTGTGTCATGAGTCCTCATAAATATTATGCGCAGGTTTTTAAAAGTCTACTAAGTTTACATGCGAGTGATTCTTGCAGAAGAACATTTACTTGCACTACAATAATGGGAACAGAGAGAAATGATTTATTTTGGATTCTCTCCCATGAAAGTGATTGGTAATGTTGCATTCGGAATGTTTCAGCCTGAGGGACAGGCCACAGTAAGTCCAGAGGGATTCTTAAAGCATTGCAAGGACTCAGGCACAGAATTCTTAGAGATTCCATGTTCCCAAATCTCTGGAGATTCGGAGAGCAAAGCTGGAGGAAATAAAAACATGCTTTCAGATTTCTGAGTTCGAAATGCATATACTTTAAATCTATGTTGTCTGGAAACCCATTTCTCCTTGTTTATTCTATCAAACTTCTAAGGCATGTCAAATTACTGGACAGCATGAAAGATTTTTTTCTTGAAATTTATCTCAATTAGTCAAAGAGATGTTTGAATATTAAGTTCCATGACCCAGTAGACAATCAAAAATGGATTATCATCAATTTTAAAACCAAGAGACTGTTTTTCTTTATCAGTTCTATACAGCAGGCAAATAGTTCTGTCAAAAGCAGCAAGAAAATAGCAAATTGTCAATGTCATTGGCCAAATTATTACTTTGAGCAGTACAGTTTGCATCGCATTGATATGTGATCCATTTTTTTAAAAATTAATGAGATGTATTAAAACAACCGTTGTGTAAAAAATCCATTAAGTCTATTCAAACTATGTTAAAACAGTGATTCCATTTAACATTCACATGCTGTGAGTTTAGCTTAAAGCAAAGAAGGACATAATTAAATTTGGTGGGGTTCACTAGACTAAGAGAGTGGCTGTAAAAGAGTCTATCTGGAGTCCAGAGCCAGTCCACATTGTAACATTAATGCAGCAGCATAGAAAACACAAAAAAATTGGAAGAAGAAAAGCTAATACAACTTATCAAGCCTGATTCCTTACAACAGATCATGTACAATTTACACTATCTTGTATTCTCCCAACTTAATCTCCTGCGGGAGTAGAATAACCGCAGGTAAATTTTCTCCCTGACCCTCAAAGGTAATCAAGCAAAAACTCCAAGATATCAATCTAATGTTACAATTTACATTACTCAACCCTGACCAGTCGCTTTCCACAGATGACATTTTCATGGTCCCAACAGAGCTGGAAACGTGGTGCTCCACAGAGCAACTATTAATGAGTTCTTTAAATGTAGCACAATGCTCAACTCACCGAGGGAAATGCATTATGGGGAACAATTTATGGTATCTCTGAGCATTCTAGCATGCATGAAGCAAACAGAAAAGTGTGAAATTGATGGAGCTGTAATTCTTGAATAAAAATTGCAACCATCATTTCAATCTGATACACAAGCATTGCTGAGCATTAGCAAAAGCTCAAGCTCCATTGAGTGTTAAAAATCACAAGATGAGTTTTTGAGCAAAATAGAATATTGGAAGATATGCTATTTCTATCTGTTTATGTTTTACACTCACTGGCAAAATAGAGTTATCCATAAAACTGAATGTTTTAGCATCGAGTAAGTTTACATTTCATCAGATGCAGTAAGTGCTTGAAGATGAGTGAAGGATAAGTGATTGAAGAAGTGTAATAAACACCAGACAAGCTTAGGAACAATAAAGCAGGAAGAAAGGGCATTTGACTAACTGAAGATTGTGCCTTCAGTAATCTGAGAACTTGTAAACTTATGTTGCAAATCTTCCATTTTTATTTTCTTGTCTGGCAGATCAAAGATGTGCAGGTCAGGTGAATCGGCCATGCTAAATTGCCTGTAGTGTTAGGTAAGGGGTAAATGTAGGGGTATGGGTGGGTTGCGCTTCGGCGGGTCGGTGTGGACTTGTTGGGCCGAAGGGCCTGTTTCCACACTGTAAGTAATCTAATCTAATCTAATCATTTTAAACATTATCAATCTGAGTGAATAAGATCATCCAAGTGCTGCTTTCATCACAATTTCTCTGTAACAAATGAATATCTTCCAATCATTTTCCATTTTAATTTGAAATAATACTGCATGTTTCTGCATGCCATATAAGAAGTTATATAGCTTAGTGATAGTCTTCTTTAACTGTTATACTCATTCCATTCAGCTTGATGATAAATTGAATAACTGGAGTACTGCATACGGTCGTGGTCTCCTTATTGAAGGAAGGATATAGATGTGTCCAAAGCAGTTCAGAGAAGGTTTACTAGATAAACACATGAAATAGGAGGGTTGTCTTATGACTCGGCTTTCATCTGCTGGAGATCCGAAGAGTAAGAGGTGCCTTGATTGAAGCATATATGATTCCGAGAGATATTGACAGGGTAGACCCAAAAAAGGAATCTTGTTCTTCTGGGAGAATCTAGAACAATAGGTCATTGTTTTAAAATGAGGGTTGTCCATTGTAAACAAAGAGGAAGAGAATTTATTTTCTTATAGAGGGTTATGAGTCTTTGGAACACTTCTTAAAAGGTAGTGGAAGCAGATAGTTTGAATATTTTGTAAAGGAGATTAAAATGATAAGCAAGGGGGGAGGGGGCATTCAAGGTTAGTGGAAATGGACAGGAAGGTAAAATAGTTAGAACATTCACAGGAGACCTGACGAGTATATGAGTAGAAAGGGTTACAGGGTTATGGGTCAAATGCTAGAAAATGGGACTAGATTAATTTAGTATATCTGGTTCGCATGGACAAGTTGGACAGAAGGGTCAGTTTCTGTGCTATGCATCTCTATGATTTTATTAGAATTAGAATTCCTACAGTATGGAAACAGGCCCTTTGGCCCAACAAGTCCACATCACCCTCTGAAAAGTATCCCACCTAGACCCTATTACTCTACATTTCCCCTGACTAATGCGCTTATTCTACATGTCCCTGAACACTGTGGGCAATTTAGTTAGGCCAAGTCGCCTAACCTGCACATCTTTGGACTTTGGGAGGAAATCGGAACACCCAGAGGAAACCCGCACAGATCAGGAGAGAATATGCAAACTCCCCCACAGACAGTCGACTGGGGTTGGAATCGAAATCGGATCCCTGGTGCTGTGAGGCAGCAGTGCTCACCACTGAGCCACCATGCTGCCCTGATTCAATGTCTCTAATCAGATCAACCATGATCTTATGAAGCTGGCTTGATGGATCATGTTGCCTACATCTGCTCTTAATTTATATTGTAAAGGGTCACAATTTTTTCCTTTTTGACTATAAACTGGAAATGGAAGCTGGAAGGCTACAAAACCAAAATACCAGGACAACATTGTAACTTGAAAAAATTAACCGGTACGCATTTTTGATATGCATATTAATGTTGATTTTCAAAGCAGTGAGAAGAATATTGGAAGAGAGAGTGACACCAAGAGTCTTTGCATGAAAGAAAGCCTGCTTGATGATGCTCCTCGGATTGGTTTAGCTGGAGTTATAGTTGTTGGTTTAGCTGTAGTTATGGTGATTGGTTTAGCTATAGCTGGTTATAAATCTGCAAGTGCAGGGCAGTCAGAAACCCTCAAAGGTGACAAATTGTAAACACTTCTGCACCCTACTCCCAACCACTTCCAGCTGATATGAGTAAAAAGACCATAAAGATGACAAAACAAGAAAGAATCTGAATAAGAAAAGACCTTAATCCACTGGGTCAACTGTCAAAGTATAGAACGACCATTGCTTTACAGACAGCAGCATGACATCATTGCTAAAACCAATAGGAATTGTGAAGAACAGAAAAACCGACCTTGTGATCTGAACTTTGATCCTCAGAGTTTTGTTCCCTCTCTATATTTTTTGCACTCATAATATTTGTGTCAAACTGGTTTTTTTTTGTTGTATTCATAAATGAGTGTGTGCATATTTGGGAGTTATAAAGGGGTAGTGTTTAATAGGAATCATTTTCGATTAGTAACCCTTTCTGCCATTTATTACAGTTAAGTTTGTTATAATAAATAGTTATTTTCTGTTAATGATGAAACTTGGTGTGAATTGCTCTTTTGCAGAATAGCTGTCAGGTAAATTAGTCACTTTAATAATCTAATTGGGATATCACACATTTTTTGATAATGCATTATGAACAATTATAAGTGTACTATTCTGAGTTAAGTTGTGACAGTGTGTAAGTTTATATATTCATATGAATTACAAGTTTGCATCAGTCCAGTTAATCACTTTGCATGCATTTCATTAATTTGTCTATTTAGAATACTTCAGTTGTTAGGTGTAAAGACAAATCTCCAGCCAACAGTGATACTATAATCTCAGGTTTAATATAAAGTCCTACACATTTAGCAAGCACCCATCTTATCTTTCATGTATTATTAAAGAATTGATGGAGTCAGTGATTCCAGCTGAACTGAAATCATTACACTCTCACAGGACATGCCAAAATAAAAACAGCCAGCTGACTTAGCTTGTTTGAGTGAGTCCAGCTTTCTCTAATAAACTCTCTGCTTTAGGAACAATGATTAGCAGGAGTCTCCCTAGGGCAGCAACTTTCCACATCCTTACATTCCATGCTCACACTGTTGTAAAGTAAACTTTTGGCTGGCACTCAAAGTGCTTCTGAAGTCACCCAAATCAATCACATTTTGTGAGCCTAAGTTAAATTGACACCATTTTAAAAATTGAGTTTCAGGATGTGGGTGTTGCTGGTAAGATGGTAATAAGTCTTCTTCTTGCATAACCAAATCATCCACCGACATTTCCGCCACCTCCAAAAAGACCCCACCACCAGGGATATATTTTCCTCCCCACCCCTATCCGCCTTCTGCAAAGACCGTTCCCTCCGTGACTACCTGGTCGGGTCCATGCCCCCTACAACCCACCCTCCTATCCTGGCACCTTTCCCTGCCACTGCAGAAAACCTGCGCCCATACCTCCTCCCTCACCTCCATCCAAGGCCCTAAAGGAGCCTTCCACATCCATCAACGTTTTACCTGCACATCCACTAATATCATTCATTGTATCCGTTGCTCCCGTTGCGGTCTCCTCTACAGTGGGGAGACTGGACGCCTCCTAGCAGAGCACTTTAGGGAACATCTCTGCGACACCCACACCAATCAACCACACCACCCTGTGGCCCAACATTTCAACTCCCTCTCCCATTCTGCCAAGGACATGGAGGTCCTGGGTTTCCTTCACTGCTGCTCCCTCACCACCAGATGCCTGGAGGAAGAACGCCTCATTTTCTGCCTCCAAACATTTCAAACCCAGGGCATCAATGTGGACTTCAACAGTTTCCTCATTTCCCCTTCCCCCACCTCACCCTATTTTCAAACTACCAGCTCAGCACTGTCCCCATGACTTGTCCTACCTGCCTATCTTCTTTTCCACCTATCCACTCCACCCTTCTCCCTGACCTATCACCTTCATCCCCTCCCCCACTCACCCATTGTACTCTATGCTACTTTCACCCCACCCCCACCCTCCTCTAGTTTATCTCTGCACGCTTCAGGCTCTCTGCCTTTATTCCTGATGAAGGGCTTTTGCCCGAAACGTGGATTTTACTGCTCCTTTGATGCTGCCTGAACTGCTGTGCTCTTCCAGCACCACTAATCCAGAATCTGGTTTCCAGCATCTGCAGTCATTGTTTTTACCTTCTTCGTGAACAAAGCTGGCATGGTGACTCAGTAGTTAGCACTGCTGCCTCACAGTGCCAGGGACCCGGGTTTTATTCCACCCTCGGCTGACTGTCTGTATGAACCCCGTACTCTATACCTGTAACCCTGCATTCCCATGGCTAATCCACCTACCCACCCATCCCTGGGCTGTGGGAGGTAACTAGACCACCCACAGGAAACATATGTAAACATTGGAAGAATGTGCAAACTCTAGACAGACAGTCATTCAAAGGTAGAATCAAACCTGGGTCCCTGGTGCTGTGAGAGAGTGATGCAAACCACTGAGCCACCATACCACCCAGACATTGTACTCTGAGATAATCTTCTTCACTGTCCACTACACCATCTATTTTGGTGTCATCTGCAAACTTACTAACCATGCCTCCTTATGTTCACATCCAAATCATTTATATGAAAGATGATAAGCAGGGAACCAGTACCAATCCTTGTGGCACACCACTAGTTGGAGGCCTCCAGTCCAAAAAGCAAACCTCCACCACCACCCTCTGTCTTCTACCTCCAAGCCAATTTTGTACTCAATTGGCTAGCTCCCCAGGGATCTTATATGATCTCATCAATCTACCACGTGGAACCCTGTCGAATGCTTTGCTGAGATCCACATAGACCATTTCTACAGCTCTCAAAATTCAAACTAAAATCTAGCCACACAGTCAATGGTGGAGTTAGTGTTTCATTCTGCACACACTGTAAGTCTATCTATCAATGATATGACTATTGTCTCTTACTGAGCTGAAAAACAACTTCAGATCCAAATTGCAACTGCTCTCACAGTATTATCCAGATATGTTCAAACCAGATTATGGCAGGATAGCTCAGTGGTCAGTACTGCTCTCTCACAGTGCCAAGAATCCAGGTTTGATTCTACCCTTGGAGACTGTGTGGAGTTTGCAATCTTCCCCCACGTTGGACATGGGTTTCCTTCAGATGAATCAAACTCATTTTTTACTTCATTTTGTCGCTGCGGTGGTGGAAAGAGATTGCAGGGAGCTGTTGAATAGCGGATCAAGTCCATTCCTCATGGTGATGGTGGTCCTGGCTTGAGCAACTGTTCCAGCATCGATGAGTTAGGGTCCATCCATTTCCTCTGATATTTTGGCGGCGGTAGAAGGAATGATCTTTCGAGTGATTGATCACTCAGCTCTCAGGAGCTAACCTGGCCAATCGGTCAGTTCTCGGAAGTAGAGATAAACCCAAGACCTTGATAGTTGGGACAGGTGCCTGGCTATGGTGGGGCTGGAGTATCGGTGGTGATGAGGTGGCTTTGGCAGAGGTGATGTTCCAGTCAGTTTTGGTGAGGGGCTCCAGAATTTGAGCCAAGTAAGACCATCTGCTGTTTGATAGTTCTTGGATATTCTAATTTGTTTCTGACCTACTGTTTATGATTCTAAAACTAAACTTATTTTCTAAAGTACATGGTTCATGTATTAGATATTTGAAACAGTATAAACTAATATCTGCCACAAAAGAGAGTATGGCATTGTTTTTTGGTAAGGTGAGACATTAAACTGAGGTTTGTCTGTTTAAATGATGGATCAGTCCTGGAATTTCAAGATCTAATGAGCTGAAAGGCCCTCATCGAAAAATCAACCATACTCACAGAGGACCCCCTTCATAATTATAATTAATTTCTCATAATTAGTCATGCTATTCCTCAATGATTTTAGAAATTTACCTTCGCAATTTTTCAGAACATACTTTTTAGTGAACAAAAGTGGAAGACAGAAATTTACAGCTGGTATAAAATGATGGTTCAGAACAGGGTTAATGTTCAGTTACATTGGCTCAATCAATTTTACCAATATCATGCATAGTCTGTGCATGGAGACAAAGAGTTAGACTCTAGCTTTTGGAGGGAACTGATATACTTATAATAGCTCCCTAAGATGCGATTAATTATGCCTAACTAAATGCAGTTGTACTTATTGCTATTGTGCAAAAACTTTTCTTGCTATCGAAAATACAGTGCATATCATCAGTGAATATTCTGAAGCGTGTATCCTCTACCACTAATCACAAGACTAAATAAAAAAAGAGGAAGATTGGGGGCAATAAACTACCTCAAACAACGCTTATTCAGTAATATATACTGGAATAGTAAACTATAATATGCCACGAGTGGTGACCTGGGAAATTACCACAAGAACAAGAATTGAGTTGTCCATAACTTAGACTTAAGATTAAAATATAGTATCATATATTCCTTTTTTACATAATTTTGCATTATTTCTATGTATCTGTTCATCTGTGAATTTTTTTTAAATCTCTCTTCATTTTCCTTAACAATCACCGCTGGTATGATTTTTCTGCAGGTCTTAAACTCAGAAAACTAAACACAATCATTGATGATATATAAAGCTAAATGGAACATGAGCTGAGAGTTGGGAAGGGAAAATGACAGATGTGGCATGAGAGGTAGGATTTGTTGAAAATAGCATAGGTTAGTCTAACTAGATGAAATTGTTTATTCTAAAGATGTTTTCAGGAATAGTTGTTCTGTCACTTTTCTAAGACATTGTTGAGATTAGCCTATAAGGACAAAATTGCCCTTAATCCAATGCATGACAGAGAAAATGCCATCTTAATATCATTCAGAGTCAACACTGTGCTGAGATACTTGTGCAATAACTGTCTTGCTCAAATGATAATTCTCAATAGGCAATTACATGAATTAGATTATAACTCCACAATTCCCAGGGATTGCCCAGCTAACAAATGTTCTGTATGCATTGTGGATCAATAAAAAAAACTACTCAGAATTGTATCAAAAAGCCTGAACAGTGCCGAGACACAATGCACAAGGCTTTTATTTTTGCAGTGCTGTAAGCTCACCTTACACTCAAAGCATAAGCAAATCTCTTCATCTATTCAAATGGCCATCTGTTTATTCTGATAATGGCTAATTAAGTGATTAATTTATTCAGTATAACAGTGCCCTGTCAGTCAGAGACAAGTAGAGTGAATCCAGATGTGATTAATATACTGCATACTCAACTAAGCAGATGCTTAGTGAGAAAACATACAAGACTGTTGCACACCATCTTGTTAACTTTGAAAATAATGAAAAATACCAACTTTTACATTAGTAGGTAGCATGCAACAGTGATGTTGGTTCTCCAATATGCCATTTTAATGCTACATTAATATGTCCATGTATTGCTTCACATATTTATATTAATAGCACTGGTTGGAATCTTACAGAACCTGAACAATGCAGGCTATGGTGAGAAATGTGGCAGAACTGCGTGAGAAGTCCAGCCAAACCTATCTGATCATTAGGAACAACTTGCTGAATCTTCCAACCAAGTTTAAACTTTGAGGAGGGATTCACGTGAGGCAGTGGCAAGTTGCATATTTAAGGGGGACTATTATATGTTGACAAGTTTATTAACAACAGTTCTTACCTCATTAATGTACAGCTTTCATCCTTAGTGAGAAAATTAGACTTCAAGTGTTCTGAACATGGAACTCAAAGCAGGTACCTGGCAATTTCAGCTCACCACTTGCTTCAAAACACCTCCGTGCTGGACACCAGGCACCAACATCTCGGGGCTCATCCCATAGGCACCAGCCACAGGCATCCCACATGTATGAATGTTGGCACATCACTAAACCATTTACAATGCGTTTCTGCATTTCAATGCCAGACCTTGGGACACAATAGCAAACAGCATTGTAATGCAGCTGCAGAGACATTCTGTACTTAGGGTCACACGCACTGCTTATGGACTAGACCAGGCTGCTTCCCCAGGCTGTTTTTTTAACCTCTCTTAGTACTCACCCACCTTGAGCTTACCTGGTTGCTCACAGCATCTCTGCCTTGCCTTGACTTGCCCTTTGACCAGTGATATCAGGTTCACATTGCTGTGACATTTGCCACAGTCACAAAGCCACGAAGCTGGACATAGTTCTCAATGTAGTGACTGGAACAAGGTCAGAAAGGTTGATCTCATGTACTATGAGTTCCCTGATTGGGGCTGTTAACCTGGTCCAATCAGGGACTCCTGGCTGACAGATTTAAACAGGGATGTCAGAGGTTCTGTTCACTCTAGGAACCAGGTCTGAGCTAGCTGGGTCAATGTCATGTACTGTGCACGTGTAAATATAGGGTGACTTGGTGACAGAATACCGGCCTTCAAGGAGTTACATTAATCAGTTGTCGTCAGTCAAGTGAGCGGAGATAGCCTTCACTCAGGGGTCCTGGTGAAGTAAGCTGAGAGCAACCTCTGATACCAGTCCAGGAGTGCGGGCATAGTTACCCAGTTGCCTGCTGCTTTCTTTGACTCTTTCTGTCCTATGGAATGGGAGAGAGACAGGTATGCTGTGAGATGTAACAGGAGCTTATACTGTTAGTGCTGGTGTGGAGATGTACTAGGCAAGGGAGTAGTCAGTGCAAAGGACACGCAGGGTCAGAGGTACTAGGGATTGTGGTCAGTCACAGTGAGTGAGAGAAGATGTAACAAAGCAAAGCATGAACCTTGGTGGGAGATGGATACAGTAACAGAGATAGAGTGAGTGTGAGCTATCAGAGGGACAATCGGGGCACATAGGCTGGAATGGTCCTGGGAGAAGGTCCTTGAACTTCTTGCTATGCATTCATCTAGATAGTTAATACTTCACTGACCTGGGTGGCAACTTCAAATGATCCAGTGTCATAGCCTTCCCTGCCAGTCTTGGCGGAACACGGTGATTCATCTCTGCACCAACCCATCCAACAGTACCTCCAGCAGCCTTCCCACAAAGTAGGGTACTAATTTCCCATTGTCTGCCTTGACCGAGGCAAATGTCAGAAAACATGTCAGGTATCACCGGGCTAACAATGCTTATTTGAGTGCATAATGGTCTTTTAAAGGGTGTCAGCACCAGAAATAATGGTCCCTTCTGGGAAATCCCAGCAGTGACAATTTGTTCTGGATACTGCATTACAAGTAGTAGAATGGAACTAGAATCGGAGTGAGAGGAACCATCGTGGTGAGGTGCATAGTTAGTGAGGTGAAGTTGATAAGATGTAGCAAGAAAACCCATTAGGTCTCACAGAGAGAAACCTTTGATAAAAACAAAGAAAGATTCAGGCTCCCGTGCTATTTCACAAGTGAGAGGCCAATGTCATTACCTTTGGAGCATTTTTCCCTACAAGTTACACCCTACTTTGTGGGAAGGCTGCAGGAGGTACTGTTGGATGGGTTGGTGCAGAGGTGAATCACCGTGTTCCGCCAAGACTGGCAGGAAAGGCTATGGCATTGGACCATTTCAGCCTGGTTTGAAGTTGCCACCGAGGACAGTAATTTCTCATTCTCAAATGGCTTGCTCAGCTGGCAACATGCTGCACGCAGTGTGGTTCAATAATCCTAAAAAACGCTGTAACTGTCGGATAAAGCTTCACCAAATGTAAGCATTAAATACTAAGTTATTTCTTCAAGTGTAAAGTTGAACCCAGTAACTTACGACAGACTTCAGTCCACCTCTAATTGTCGGGTAGCAAGCTGCTTTTTAGAGGGTGAGGGTTAAATAACTAATCTTTTGGCATTGTGGATGGAGTGTGATTAGAGAAAACACAAATGGGCTGCCAAAGAAGGATTATGTTTCATGGAACATGAGAATACTTTAATATATCGCAGACCTCTCATACACAAATATTTTCCATTACAGTTTCAAATTAATTTAGTTATGCCTTTGACTCACGAATTCCAAGTATAAAATGATTATTTTGAGACTGGGTAACACAAATTGTCAACTCCCTTGAAACCAACACATGAAGACTAGAGTTAAGGAGCCCACAGATTTATCTGCTACTTCTAACAATTTTATATTAGGCCTGAAAGTTTGCTGGTGTAGGTGGGTGCCTGAAATGTAAAAAAAAAATCCATAAAAACCATTCTTCCTTTTGATGACAACAAAATTCAAACATATTTTGTCATTTTCCATCTCTATCCTATCACAAAAATGCTCTTTGAAATCTTATTATTTGTCCTTACTTGCAAATGCTGACAAAAAAATTTGAAAGCAACGCGTTGATGTAATGGGAGGGCTGGGTCCAAAATAGGTATGAAAGAGCAATTTTGAGTGAAAGTAGAATTTTTCTTTTACTTTAGCTGTGTTTGAATACTGAATATTTTACAAAAATGTGAGCGAGATTCTTGTTAGACATAGGATTAGAGGATACATGGTCTCGTGGCATTATCGCTCGGCTATTAACCCTATGAACTACATTGCAGGTCCTGCCCTGACTTGAGTTGCTTTCAGTATGGATAACCTTTTTTCACCCACTCAGTCCCCAGAATCACCTACGTAGCTTATCTTCCTCCCTGGCTTACTATCAACAATCCCTTTGCTTACCAAACTTTTCCTCTCTCTCTCTCTTTCTCTCTCTCTCTCTCTCTCTCTCTGGACTTGCTCACTTCTTTATCCCACCCTCCCCATCAGCTGTCATCGGTATAAATACCACATTTTTCAAAATACTATCAGTTTTGAAGAAGGGTCACTAGATATGAAATATTAACTTAGTTTTTCTCCACAGATGTTGTAGACCTATTGAGTTTCTCCAGCAATTTCAAGTTATTAATCCAGAGACCCAACTAATGTTCTGGGAAGCTGCAAATGTGTTGCTGGTCAAAGCACAGCAGGCCAGGCAGCATCTCAGGAAGCCAGGTTCAAATCCTGCTATGACAGACGGTGGTATTTGATTTCAATTTTAAAAATCTCGAAGTAAGAGTCCAATGATGACCAATGTACTGTTGTCATTAAAAGGAACAACTTATCTGCTTCATTAACCCCTTTAGGAAAGGAAAGTGCTGTATGTAATTAGTGTGGCCTACATGCAACTCCAGAACTACAGCAATTATCTTGACTCTTAACTGACCCCTGAACAATTACAAATGGACAATAAATGTTAATGTTGCCAGTGATGACCGCATTCTATGAATGAATTAAAAAAGAATGGGAATGTGGAATTTAGAACACAAACTGATCCACCATGATCTACTTGAATGGTGGAACAGGTTTGAGGGGTTCAATAGCCTACTTCACCTTCTGATTCTCATGTTTTTATGAAGCAGCAGTGCAAGAGTTAATTGTTGACTGTAAATACTATAAGTTCTTGGCCCTAATGGTACCTACTGAGATTGAAGGTTTTGATGCCATCTTGAAATGGCTTCTGGACAAACATTCATTCCTTGCAACCTCAGCTGGGCTCTCAGATTGTATGCCTGCAGCTAAACTTTCCAGCTATTCCATCTTTTCCTGGTCAGCCTACCTCCTTTGACCAGAAAGATTTCCACCCTTAGCCAGCATCCTTTCTCTGTAGCCAATACAATTCAGCCTCTCTTCCTTAGTTGTCCTCTGCACCATTTGCAACTGCCAACCTAACCTGATTTGACATGCCATAGATGACCTGCCCGCAAAGAGGACAATATAGGGCTAAACTTCATTGCCCCTTCAAGATTCTGAATTTTGACCTCTTCCTCAAATAAGTATCCCTGATCACCTTTATTCCCAGTCCCAGAGGTCGCACAAATCTCCAGCCAGTATCTTAGAGGTTGATGCCAAGGCCCTGGAAATGTGCTATCAATGTATCAAAGTTTGCATTTCTCAAACAGGCAAGTGTGAAACTGTTCACATTCTGTTCACAATGACTGTGAATAGATGCTCTGGGTGAGGAATCTCCTTCTCAGTCCAGCATCAATGAGACTAATTTTAAATGCATCCAGAACTCACCAGCCAGCTCCAGAATGGCCCTGACAATTTTGAATTGAATTCTTTATATTGAAATTCTGCAAGCTAGTCTTTCTGTTACAAACAAGCTGTGCTATGCCTTCATCTTAAAAATACAACTTTTAGCTGCGTAAAGCAGTCATGCAATCTTTACTGCATAATCTGTTATCACATGGCAGCATTCTGATTAGATGTACATTTCAGAAAGATTATCCAAATACTTTGTTTTATAGTTCCTCCAGCCACAGAATTTTGATGTTGTGCAACTATGCAATCCAGCTGAACTGACAGATACTCTGTAAAAGATCGATTCAGGAGTGATTTTGATTTCTTTTTGGAACTCCAACCTTTTTTGCCATTTTGTTTTTGTGTCAAGTCATCTTAACTAGAAACAAAATTTAAATTATAATACATGTCTCCATGTCTAACATTCAAACTATTCTAGCTTTTGGCATAGTTAGAGATCACAAATAATCTGGCAAACAATCAGAAAAGGTTCAGCAGGGTATGAAAACAGCGATGAGATTGCACCATGTCTCATTAAGCAGCGAAGGATATCAAAACTGCACTATGTATTGGCAGAAAGGCACTGAGAATAGTTGATGGATTTTAGTTTGAGATAAATGAAGACAGGACTGACACTGATGAGGCTTTTACCAAGATGGAACAATCCTGTGTTGTGGAAACTAATGACATCTTTGAACACTAAATTTACAATTGGGACCAAGCTAGTGATGAAACTATAGAACTGTATGTTGCAAGTTTCCACACCGTAACTAGAATAAATAGCTCATGATCATGAACTGGAAGTTAATCAAATACAGAATATTGTTGATACTCAAAGCAATGGCACAAAAGAAAGATCTGCAGGAATCTGATGAAAATGTTGGAAAAGCTGGAAATCTCCAACTCACCTCATTATAAAACCTACAATCCTGAGACTGCGTAAATGAACTGTGGCAGTTTAAGTTTGAGGATCACAACCACCACCTTCTTAAGGGCAATTAAGTATAGATAATAAATCCTGACAATACTTATAACCCCTTAATCCTATATTTTTTTGAAGAAATCTATATCCATGTGAGGAAAGCTCCAGAAATCTTAAAGCAATGTAAGAGGGACCCAACAAAATGGGCTTTGCACTAGCAATTTTTTTAATGTATTCTCGGGATGTGGACAATACAGTCTGGGTCAGCATTTACAGCTAATCTTTAATTGCTTGAGAAGGGGGTAGTGAATCACACACATTGAACTGCCTCAGTCCATTATGAAATTCCAGGATTGCAGTTAGTGTAACGGAGTGAGTTGAAGATTTTTAGGTTTGCTACCCCTTTTATACCCGAGATGATGAGGTGGTTTTTTTTCCCCCTGCAGTAAACCATTTTATGTAGGTAATGTTATTTACAAGGGAGTTCTAATATTTTAACTCGTTGACAATGACAGATCAGTGAAAGAGTTCTAAACTTGGAAACTGTGTGGTTTGGACGGATATTTGCAGCTGATGGTATTCTTATGTTTCTGTTGCCCCTGTCTTTCTAGGTTGTGGAGATTGTGGGTTTGGAAGGCTCTGTCTAAGGAATCTTGGGGAGTTGTTGCAGTTCATCTCTCCAGGCGGCACATACCCTGCCAACAGTGCCCAAGGAGTGAAGTGAGTAAATGTTCAAAACAGTCGATAAGGTTTTAACAGAAGGTTTCATCCAGGACAATTTTAAGTTTCTTAAGAGTTGTTGGAGCTGTACTTAACGAGGAAGGAGAAGAGATTATATTATGCTTTTAATTTGTAGACGGTAGACAGATTATGACGCGTCAGGAGGTGAGTTGCAGAATTCCCATCATCTGACTCTCTCATATAACCAGTGGCACTTAAAAAGATAGTTCAGTTCAGTTTCTGGTCAGTGGCAACCCCCTGGAAGTTGACTTTGGAGAATCCCAAGGACAAGGAGGGATCAAAATCGATGTGATAGATATTGCCGGTGGCAGAGACTTCAAGCATTTTAATATTTCGCTCATATTCAGCAAAGCATGAATTAAACAAATTGGTGAAAAGGTTAGTGTTTCAAGTGGATTATGCCAGTTAACAGAATTGAGCATATTCCAAGTATATAAATCGTGACAAAGATTTATGAGACGAAGCTGATGTGCCATTTCTCCATCAAAACTCACACAACAACACCTACCAAGTGTCACAATGTCTTCAAAAAGAAAGAAGGAATTAGATGACAATGCGCATGTTCCACTGCATTGCAAAGTGTTACCAAAACAATTAACGGCAGGAAATCTGATTGTAAAATAACTTGCCAAAGCTACATTCATGAACTTGTGGATATGAACGTTCTTGGACTGGCTTGTTTCACAATTAAGTGAGGCTTTTTACAGATGTGATGATGAAAGGGAACAAAAGCCCTTTCCATGATCACTGTTCATTACAAATGAGAAGTGATGTCTTATCACAGCTTGCAACATCAACCCTAATAAAAATTGGACATTAGAAAACAAAACAAGTCTGCTGACTCCTGTTACAATATTTTGAAAAGTAGAATTGCTTGCAAATTGTTATGACCAACTCTGGAGACATTCCACACTTTTCCCTCTTGAGATTGGCACCACAGAGTTGCTGAATTTTTAAAAAGATAAGTTTTCAGGGCAACACGTACTTGACCATACTGAAACCTATCAAGAAACATACAAGTCAAATCTTTTAAGGTAATCAAAACTAGGGAGGCATTTGCTTTTGTAAAAGATAAAACCCCATCTGAATTCTACGATATATACTCGGGCATGCAAGGAAATAAATCAAAATGCTGGGTAAGAGTAGGTGGAACTGTGAAAAACAAAATGCAGTTCTTAACTGAAGAGGATTTCAGTTCCTGATTGCAGTTCTGCAAAGCAGACTTCCAAGCTTTTATTCTAAAATTATGATTTGCCTTCAGCTTTCTTTCAGGGCTGGATCACTCTATTTCAGATTCAGCCACACCATTTTTAAAAAGGAAGATACCTTCCACTTGATGTTGCTGGATGTTACTCTACATTACTGTTTTCTGCAGTAAATTCTACAAATATTGTGGTAATTGTGGTTTATCAGAGGAAGAGCTCTCAATGTGTGAATTGAGGCTGTTGGTCCCTCAACTGGGGACGATCCCATATTGATACGGCCATGTCTATTCACACCCACACACATATGCTGTGCACTGCTTAATTTTGTGCTTGCACAGTTAAATAGTTTTGTCTTTTAACTTAGTCTGGCTATGAATGTGGGAGGGGAGTGGGGAAGAGGGTGAAGCTATAAATGGAGGATTGGAAAAGGGGTGGGGACAAATGTGAAGGTGTAAATGAGAGAAGGGAACAGGAGTGGGCAAGACGGTGAAAGTGTGAATGGAGCAGGGGCAGGGAGTGGGGGAGAAGGAACAAGTGTAAATGGAGAGGGTTTGGGGATGAATGGGAAGGTAATCGGGGAAGGGAAGGGAGTGGGGAAGAACGTGAACATGTGAATGGGAGTGGGGGAGTGGAAAGGGGAGTATCCCTGGCCTTCCTTTGCACAACCTGAAGTCTGGCCCCACCTCCTCACTTCTCCCCATCCTCAGTTCACAATGTCCCTGTACCCTCACTCCCCAATGTCCTCACATCCCCATCTCCTCACTCCCACAATATATCCTCACTACTCCTATGATTTCACAAACCCCAATGTCCTCACTCCCCCATGTCTTCACTCCCCATTACCTTCACACACCTGCATGCCCCCTCCTGATTCCCATCTGTGTCCTCATTCCTCCCTCTCACTCCCCTACTTCCTTAATATCCTCACTGACCCGTCTGACATCCTCACTTGCCCTGACACTTTACGCCCCCAATGACTTCGCTGCCCCCTCCCAAATCCTCATGCCCCCATGCCTTCACTCCTCAGTTGGCTGAATGGCTGGCTTGTGATGTGGAGTGATGCCAACAGTGTTGGTTCAATTCTTGCATTGGCTGAAATTGCCATTAAGGATTTTGTTTCTCAACCTTTCCCTTTGCCTGAAACACAGTGACCCACAGTTAAACTGCCACCGGTCATCTCTATCTAATGAGAAAGCAGCTCTATTGTTAAGTTGGACTATGGGCACTTCAGTCTTATCTGACAAAGGAGAGGTACTGCAAGAGCTTGTGATTTCAAATAAACCTATTGGACTTTAAAAAATACTGGGTAAAAGCAAATTACTGCTGATGCTGGAATCTGAAACCAAAAGAGAAAACTCACAAAGGGTCAGTAGGCTCATAACGTCAGCTCTTTTCTCTCTTTACAGATACTGCCAGACCTGCTGAGATTTTCCAGCATTTTCTCTTTTACCAATGGATTTTAACCTGGTGCTACGTAACTTCTGACTTTGTCCAGCCCAATCCAACGCTGGCAGCTCCACATCATGCTTACCTTTATCTGACATTGAGAAAACTCATCCTTATTTTACTATTTCTTTGTGAGCTAAACATTCTGGATGATAAATTTTAACTAATTATCCTTAGATAGCTTTTTTAGGTTTGTGTAGACCGTTTCCCCCATGTTATTTAGAAACCTATTAGAAATCCCGGCAAGCTTGACTACTTTCTAGCCATTCCATTCTGTTATTGTTTTCTCTCAAGCAACAGTCCAAGGCCCTCACATTAAATAAATGCTCCATGGTCCGAGATTCAACATTGTAAAAAGGATTCTAGATGTTGAAACTTTTCAACTTGCACTCAATGGAGGCAAGACACAAGAACTAGACACAGTTTTATTTTAATTCTCCACCAGCAGGAAAATCATACATATGGCCAAAGAATCAGCAACAAGCAAAGCTCAGAGTGAAATCCAAGGTGACGAGGAGGGCAGGGATTAAGTCAAATTAGAATTGGAGGAGAAAATAAAACACTCCTCCTACGGTGCCCTAAAGAGGTTGAGAGTGTTGGTGGGCACCCCGTGCTCCCTTTCCAGGAACACCCAGGTGCAAACATAACCACCGAAGAGGGGTACACAGTCAGCCACAATGACCCCTCCACTGCCCATTGCCTGGACCTCTTACAGACACGATTTTATACAGAATGAGCAGACGGTGCTGTTGATTGGATTATAATTGGCACAAATAGATGTCACAAGTTAAAGGTCAATCTTAAAACCAGGCAAGTAGATTCTGAAATGTCAGAACGTTGCCACGGCAGCATTTGGATGTCTCTATTAACTCGTCTTTTTCTCCCTACAGGTGCAACATATATACAAATTTCTCTTGGCTCCATAACACAGGGTTCTCAATATTCATGTATGTAACTGCGAGCACATGCAAATGTCTCACACTGCAAGCCCAGCTGGTGATCGTACATTGGCCAATGTATCTCTTAGCACAGTTTGAGTCATTTAATAAATGATTTTCAATTGCAATATCACATCTAGTAGTGAGTATACTTTGCTGAGGCCTGCAAGCATGGATTGGTTAAGTATGAAATCAATTGTCAATGGCCAACACAATGTGTCATTTGATATGGTCCAATATGATGTATTTATTATTACCAGTCAGCCTAGTCACCTGATACCCTCTTTACCTGGCACCCTTCACCTTCCCATCTGGCACTCGACTCAGCTGGCACTCTACTTACCTAGCACCCTGGGCCTTAATCCTCTGGCACCCTAACAGCTGGTACTATACCTTCCATCCAGGTACGCTTTCTAGGTGGCACTCTTATTTACCTGGCACCTCACTCAACTGGCAATATACTTACATGATACCCTACCCCCTTACCCATTTGGCAATTTATCATTCTGGCACATTGGTGTTATATTTAGCAGTGGACTTACCATTTGACAGCAGCTGTCAATGTGGCTGTCTGAACTATTAAATGTCAGAATACAGAAGTTGACTGCTGAAAGAAAGGGAGATGGTCTGCTTTCCCCTCAACAGTGCTGTACTATGAAAGAACCATTACAATGGAAGCACAGCTCCACCCTGATCGGAATCTCCTCTCAGAAATGTACACCACCCATCTTTCAGAAAAACTGGCCAAACATTTCTGTTAGTATTGCTGAGAAAAGAAAATAACATTGGGCATTGCAATGCCAAAAGTAGAAATTAAATTCATTTTTTTTTCGGTTTCAGCATTCTGCTCTGGAAGAATTAGAACATTTTTAACACTGATTCCTTGTGTAGTTAAGCAAAATGCACCAACAAATCTTATTTTCTCATTTTAATTACCATTGAAAATGACTGGACTTCTCAATGAATATCAATGGTCAATTGCATAATGTATTGACAAGTAAGAATCAATGTAAAGTGTATTACAGTACGAAATGCAATTCCATGCTACATTGACTCTCTGCAAACTTGCATCTCAGAGACTAAACTATTGCAAAGTGCTCAGCTGAATTCCCTCAGGCTCTATACGTACCTAAATTGCTTCAGGGTGGTTTATTCCAAATTGGTTTAATTTTGATGGAGAGTAGACTCGCTAATGTTCATTTGCCCAGGCCGTGTTAATTTACTCAAGTACTATTCATATAAGCCAGACTCTGTTTAAGCACCCAGGTTCTATTGATTTATCCATTGCCCTGTTTGTGCTACCATGTCTTGCCCTGGAACACAGACCATCTGAACTTAGACGGGACCTAATCATAAAACCAGTTTAAATGATCAGACATTTTCATCTTTTGAGCACTTATTAAACCCTATTTTACTAAATGCTATCTAGAGCTCTTAGAACATAAAAATTCAAATTGGCATACATGTCATCTAATTTTCTAATCCCACAAGAGCTAAGTATTATATACAAACCATGTGCATCAGTGATACAATTACTATTCCTGATAGCCTCAGTTCCATCCTTCATTATGTGAATAAATTCAGACAGGGGCAATTAAACGTGGTGTCATCCCCAATTGTTGCTGAACTGCTACGATTATGAAGGCTAGGTAAAAGGCAAAGGATTAATAATACAGAATGGTGAAATGATCAGTAATCTGCAGTCTGCATGATTTGCCTCTGTACAGAACACGAAAATTAAAAAGTCACATTAGTAAAGACTATCAACTCATTCACAGTCATTGATGTTAACTACTCGCATAGAAATATCAAGTAATTTAGCTTCTAATTGAAACTATAAGCATTACTGGTCCAATGAAAGCAAGCCCAAACCATAGTGATATAAACAGTAAATATGGAAAATGCTTATGCCCGAAACGTCAATTCTCCTGCTCCTCGGATGCTGCCTGGCCTGCTGTGTTTTTCCAGCAACACATTTTTCAACTCTGGTCTCCAGCATCTGCGGTCCTCACTTTCTCCTAATATGGAAAATATGCAGATCCGCAGTATTGGTGGAGAAAAAGATAGATTCATGGCCAAGTTTTTCCTTTCAATGAGTGACAGGGAAGGTATCGGCAAAAGCAAGTAATCAGCTGGGTTGGCACTAGAGAGGTATATGCCCTTTTTCTGCCAGCTTAGACATTAGATTCTTGGAAAGAAGGTCCACGCTCGACCTTCCCAGTTCACATTAGGCTCGTAAGTGGTCAATTAGCAACTGCTTAAGGAGTTAAAAAGGACAAAGTGAGGACTGCAGATGCTGGGGATTGGAGTCAATCCCCAGTGTGTGGTGCTGGTAGAGCACAGAAGGTCAGCTCGCATCCGAGAGCAGGAGAGTCAACATTTCAGATATAAGCCCTTCACCAGGAATGTGAGGGCACCCAAGGATGCTGAGAGATAAATGGGATGAGGTGGGGCTGGGGGAAGGTAGCTTGTAAGGTAATAGGTAGATGAAGGTGGGGGGGGGTGTTGATGGTGATAGGTCGGAGAGGAGAGTGGAGTAGATAGGTGGGAAAGAAGGTGGACAAGTAGGACAGTTCAAGAGGGCGGTGTCGAGTTAGAGGGCTGGATCTGGGATAACGTGGGGGGAAGGGGAGATGAGGAAATTGGCAAAATTGCCATTGATCCCAAGTGGATGGTCCCAAGGTGGAAGGTGAGGCATTCCTCCTACAGGTATCGGGTAGCTTGGATTTGGCAGTGGAAGAGACCCAGTGCTTGCACACCCTTGGCGGAGTGGTAGAGGATGTTGAAATGGTTGGCCATAGGACGGTGGATTTGTTGGGTGCTTCTGTCCCAGAGATGTTTCCTCTAGTTGGCGAGCTGCCTCCCCAAAGTAGAGGAGACCACATCGAAAACAACTGGCACATTAGATGAGGTGTTGCTTGAGGATCTCATGCTACCTGTCTGTAATTATTTCAGCTCCAGGAGAGCCACCCTATTCAGTAAGTAGGTTGTCATTTTGAGTATGGGAGGGAAGTAGAGGGATTCTTAATTACTCTCTACATCTGCACACTAACATGATAGATCTGGGTGTCATTTCTTTATAAACACCCCTCAGTGCTGGTCTATTCTATTCTCATGATCCCGTATAGATGCAGCGATGGATTTTTTTACCTTCAGTAGGATATTCATAACTGATAAGGCAATACTTATGTTAGCTCCTATAACATAGGCACTAGATGTGAGTGACATAGTCCTGAAAGATTCAATAGACACTCACATCTTTTGACTTCTAAATATATTGCATTCACAAGCAACTTCCAGCAGAGTGATATTCTGTAAGTCACCCTGATAAGGTATGACCTTAATACCATCAGCTCACATGCTTTTTTTGGATAAAGATATCATGAGCATGACTCTGAACCATAAAGAAAAAAATTCATCAACTGAAAAAGAGGATATAGATAAATGTGAGTTTCAACTAGTTTGTTCAAAGTTGTTTTTCTCAATTTCAGGCATTTCGCATTACTGAATATTATTCTGCTGTGTTTCATAATACATACATTGTTTCAATAAATTTCTGACTAAATAATACTCTCCAGTTGTGAATTGCATGAACCATCTCAAGAGACACTGTACTATCTTAATAGCATCCATTTGCTTGTAATTACTTGTAGCTCAGCTAATGCTTATGAGAATAATTTCCATAAAGATATGCACTTTGAGGCTGAACTCTAAACAAAATGCATTCAATTTATAAGCGATTTTCTTTTCCTATGTCAGTCCACATGGAAAGCCAGCTAAGAGTTTGAAGAAGGAACCTAGCCTGTAGAGTTTGTTGATTGCAAAAGAAATCCTGTTATAATTTACTTCCCCATACTGCATGCTAATTGTGTTTTTACTTGATAATGAAATGCGTATTATTACTTGATGAACATGCAGTAACAAAGAAACAATTGTTATTAAACCAATTCCTCATCACATGCTTCTGATGCAATATGACAAGATAATGTCCCAGCTTCATAGAGCACTACCACTGTGCTAAATGGAATAGACTATGAAAAAAAATACAACAGTTCAAAACTGGATCACTAACAATAGAAGAACTGAAGTCAACCCTAACCTGTAATATCATGCCTTGACATATGCCTCGTTATTCTACATACATCAATCTAGGAGATCGAACCCGTCTAACGATGGGAATAGAATAGGATGCCAGAACGGTGCCAGACATGCCTCAAACTGAAGAATCAATCTGTTAAAGCAACAACATAGGACTAGGGATATTCAGTATGTTATAAATGCAGCAAAGTGATCCAAAAGCCAGCAAATGAGGCCATAAATCCTCAGTCTAGGCACAACCAGTTTTGAATGAGGTGGACAATTAAATAACTCACAGAATATGCAGATTCCATGAAAACTGTTAAATCCCCAACTATTAGTATTTCTTTCTAGTCTTACTCTTTCATAGTAAGTGGGCATGGTTGGCAAAGCTAGCAATTGTTTCTCTTTTCTCATTGCCTTGGAACTGAGCAAAACGCTAAGCCCATTCATGGGGAAATTACAAGTCAACCAAGTTGCTAGAAGAGTCACAAGTTAGATCAGGATTGCAGATTTTCTTTCCGCTAGGACATTAGTTAACTTGTTAGCCATTTAATCATCATCACTAAGACAAACATTATACACTAGATTTAATAAGTGAGTTTCAATTCCCCCAGATGTCATAGTGGAATTTGAACACATTTCCCCTCAATATTAGTTGGCATTTTGGGGGAAACAATGGCATAGTGAGATTATCACTTGACCATTAATCCAGAAACTCAGCTAATGTTCTGGGACCCAGGTTTAAATCCCACTATGGCAGATGATGGAAATTGAATTTAATTTTAAAAATTTGGAGTTAAGAATCTATTGATGACCATGGCATGTACCACAGCACCAGAAAAGATAACTGCAGAGATATTTCTGCCCACCCTGCAAAGTCTTCCTTACTAACAACTGGGGGTTATCAAAGTGATAGAAAGCCAAAATTGGGAGATCAGTCTCACAGACTAGTTAATAACAGCCTGAAATAATTTTCCTCACAGAATCATACCTTACAGGCAATGTCCCAAACATCACTATTACCATCCCTGAATATGTCCTGTCCTGCTGGCAGGACAGACCCAGCAAAGATGGCAGCACAGCAGTATGCAATTGGGAGGAAGTTGTCCTGGGAGCCTTCCTCATTGACTCTGGACCTAATGAAGACTCATGGCTTCTGGGTAAACATGGGCAAGGATAACTCTTGTTGATTACCATGTACCATACTTGCTTAGTTGATGATGTGTGAGGAAGTGTGTGTGTGTGTGTGTGGGGGGGGGGGGTGGGCGGTGCGGAGTGGGTGCCTCGGGTCCTCCTTCATGTTGAATGACACTTGGAATAAACACTGAGGATGGTAAGGGCATCAAGTGTACTCTGGGTGGGAGATTTCAATGCCCACCACCAAGAATGGTCCGCCAGCAGCACCACTGATCGAGCTGGTTGGGTCCTAGAGAACATAGCAGTTAAAATGAGCTCGCGGCAAACAGTGAGGGAACCAAAAAGAGGGAAAAACATACTTGACCTCATCCTTACTAACCTGCCTGCTGCAGATGCATCTGCCCATGATAGTATCAGTTAGAATGACCACCACACAGTTCTGATGGAGACAAAGTCTAGCGTTCACATGGAGAATACCCTCCATTGTGTTGTGTGGAACTATCACTGTGCTGAATGGGAGATTTTGAACAGATCTAGCAAATCAAGTCTGCGCATCCATGAGACACTGTGGGCCATCAACAGCAGCAGGATATTACTTTAGCACAATCTGAAGCCTCATGGTCCGACATATCCCACTCAACCATTACCATCAACCCTGGTTCAATGGAGAGTGCAAGAGGGCATGTCAGGTGGAGCACTAGGCATGCCTGAAAATGAGGTGAAGTTGGTGAAGCTATCAAACAGGACTACATGCATGCCAAACAGCATACGCAGCAAATATAAAAGCAAATTACTGCGGATGGTGGAATCTGAAAACAAAAAGAGAAAATGCTGGAAAATCTCAGCAGGTCTGGCAGCATCTGTAAGGAGAGAAAAGAGCTGACGTTTCAAGTCCAACTGACCCTTTGTCAAAGCTTTGTCAAGCTTTGACAAAAGGTCAGTCAGACTCGAAACGTCAGCTCTTTTCTCTCCTTACAGATGCTGCCAGACCTGCTGAGATTGTCCAGCATTTTCTCTTTTTGTTATAAGCAGCAAGTGATAGGCAGAGCTAAGTAATCCCACAACCAACGGATTTAACTCTGCAGTCTGTCACATCACATCAGTGCAAAAGATAAGGCTGAAACATTTCTAGCAATCTTCAGCTAGAAGTGTCCAGTGGATGATCTACCTCAGCCTCCTCTAGTGGTCACCAACATTACAGATGCAAGTCTTCAGCCAGTTTGACTCACAAAATGATTGGAGACATTGGATACTGCTATGAGCCCTGACAACATATCCCTCCAATCTTTTCCTGTTCAAATGTTGTTTAACGTTGTAACTGTACCTGCACCTACCAGGTCTGCTGGCATTTAATTCCATAAATACACTATTAATTATGTAAAAACATTGTTCCTCAGGTTCCTTTTAAATCTTTCTCCTGTCACCTTAAAAACATGCCCTCTAGTTTAGAAATCCCCTACCCAAGGGAAAAGATTTTTGCTATTCACCTTATCTCTGGCCCTCATGATTTTATAAACTTCCATAAGGTCACCCCTCAACCTCCTACACTCCAGTGAAAAAAGTCCCAGGCTATCCAGCCTCTTCTCACAACTCAAACCCTCCAATCCCAGCAACATCCTGATAAATCATTTCTGAACCCTCTCCAATTTAACAATATGTTTTCCCTATAACTGGGTGAACTGCACACCTTACTCCAGAAGAAGCCTCACCAACATCCTGCACAATCTCAACAAGACATCCTAACTCCTATACTTAAGAGAGAAGCCAATATCTCATCACTTTGTGAAGTAAGTCATTAACGAGTTGGTCCAGAGTTCATATAAAATTTATAATGTTACCTGTGCCTCTCCATTGTACCAAAGCCACACAGCTTCCTCTTGCTCTTACATTGAAAATACTAAAAAAATGCAGAAGCAGATATACAGCTATGTTCTACCATTCGAGCAGATGAATTCTTATCAGCAGCAATTTTAGTGCTTAGCAAGCAGGGAGATCCTCTTAGAGAAAAATCATTAAGAGGCTGAGAAAACAAGAAATTTATTGGTCATGAATTTATTTTAATGGTTGAAATATAAAACTTAATTGCCTCAAATAAAATGTGCCTACATTAGCTCTTATTTTATGCTCTGCAGATTATTCACACTCTCAGCAGTCCTCGTACTCCTTCTTCTGTTTGTTATCCTTCTCCCCTTGCACCTGCATTGGTAGAAATCTCATCCACTATTGTCCGTTTTCTGATGGTGAGTTTGTGAATTATAGCCTCTTTACTGCCCACACAACTATTTGAATGCTATCCAAATAATTGGAAAGCAGTAATCTAATTATCTGGCCTTCTGAATTCAAAATATTGGGTTTCTGTTTGGTTAAAGAATTCAGATGACTTAATATAAATGGAATTAAGGTGGCTAGGCAATTGACTAAGGACATAGGAACAGGACAATAGACAATAGACAATAGGTGCAGGAGTAGGCCATTCTGCCCTTCGAGCTTGCACCACCATTCATTATGATCATTGCTGATCATCCTCAATCAGTATCCTGTTCCATAACCCTTGATTCCACTATCCTTGAGAGCTCTATCCAACTCTTTCTTAAACAAATCCACAGACTGGGCCTCCACTGCCTTCTGGGGCAGAGCATTCCACACAGCCACCACTCTCTGGGTGAAGAAGTTTCTCCTCATCTCTGTCCTAAATGGTCTACCCCGTATTTTTAAGCTGTGTCCTCTGGTTCAGGACTCGCCCATCAGTGGAAACATGTTCCTGCCTCCAGAGTGTTCAATCCTTTAACAGTCTTATATGTGTCAATCAGATCCCCTCTCAGTCTTCTAAATTCAAGGGTATACAAGCCCAGTTGCTCCAATCTTTCAACATAAGATAGTTCTGCCATTCCAGGAATTGACCTCATGAACCTACGTAGCACTCCCACAATAGCCAGAATGTCTTTCCTCAAATTTGGAGACCAGAACTGCACACACTATTCCAGGTGCAGTCTCACCAGGGCCCTGTACAACTGCAGAAGAACCACTTTGTTTCTATACTCAATCCCTCTTGTTATGAAGGCCAGCATGCTATTAGCCTTCTTCACTACTTGCTGTACCTGCATGCTTACCTTCATTGACTGGTGTACAAGAACACCCAGATCTCTTTGTACTGCCCCTTTACCTAAATTAATTCCATTTAGGTAGTAATCTGCCTTCCTGTTCTTGCCATCAAAGTGGATAACCATACATTTATCCACATTAAACTGCATCTGCCATGCATCTGTCCACTCACCTAACCTGTCCAGGTCACCCTGTAATCTCCTAACATCCTCCTCACATTTCACCCTGCCACCCAGCTTAGTATCATCAGCAAATTTGCTAATCTTATTACTAATACCATCTTCTATATCATTAATATATATTGTAAAAAGCTACGGTCCCAGTACTGATCCCTGTGGTACCCCACTGGTCACCGCCTGCTATTCTGAAAGGGAGCTGTTTGTCACTACTCTTTGTTTCCTGTCAGCCAACCAATTTTCAATCCAAGTCAGTACTTTGCCCCCAATACCATGTGCCCTAATTTTGCTCACTAACAGCCTACGTGGGACTTTATCAAAGGCTTTCTGAAAGTCCAGGTCCACTACATCTACTGGATCTCGCTTGTCCCTCTTCAGAGTTACATCCTCAAAAATTTCCAGAAGATTAGTCAAGCATAATATCCCCTTCATAAATCCATGCTGACTCTGACCTATCTGTTACTGCTATCCAGATGTGTTGTAATTTCATCCTTTATAATTGACTCCAGCATCTTTCCCACCACTGAGGTTAAACTAACTGGTCTATAATTTCCTGCTTTCTCTCTCCCACCTTTTTAAAAAGTGGTACAACATTAGCCACCAACCAATCTGCAGGAACTGATCCTGAATCTATTGAACTCTGGAAAATAATCACCAATGCATCCACGATTTCTAGAGCCACCTCCTTCAGTACCCTGGGATGTAGACCATCAGGCCCTGGGGACTTATCAGTCTTCAGACCTAACAGTCTCTCCAACACCAATTCCTGGCAAATATAAATTCCCTCAGGTCCTTTAGCCATTGTTACCTCAGGGAGATTGCTTGTGTCTTCCCCAGTGAACACAGATCTAAAGTACCAATTCAACTCTTCTGCCATTTCTTTGTTCCCCGTAATATATTCCCCTATTTCTGTCTTCAAGGGCCCAATTTTAGTCTTAACCATTTTTTTTCCCTTTCACATACCTAAAAAAGCTTTTACTATCCTCCTTTATATTTTTGGCCAGTTTACCTTCGTACCTCATTTTTTCTCTGCGTAGTTCCTTCTTAGTAATCCTGTGTTGTTCTTTAAAAGCATCCCAGTCCTCCGTTTTCCCATTTATCTTTGCTATGCTGCATTTTTTTCTCTTTTGACTTTTTATGTTTCTTAACTTCCCTCGTCAGCCACTGTCACCCCACCTCCTCCGAGGATATTTCTTCCTTTTTGGAATGAACTGATCCTGCATCTTCTGCATTATACCCAGAAGTATCTGCCATTGTTGGTCCACTGTCATCCCTGCTAAGGCATTGCACCATTGAACTTTGGCCAGCTCCTCCCTCATAGCTCCTTAGGAGTTAACCATTAGCTCCTTAAGTCTGTTCCACTATTCATGGAGATCTCTAGCCTAACCCTATACACCCATGTTTGCCAATACCTCCTTTAGTTAACAAAAGTCCATCCATCCCAGGTTTAAAATTAATAATTGAACTAATACATTAATTTGTGGATATGAGGGCCAACCTCTTTGCACAGAGAGTGGTTAGTGTGTTGAATGAGCTGCCAGAGGAAGTGGTGGACGTGAGTACTTTTAAACATTGTTTAAAAGGGATTTGGATAAGTACATGAATTTGTGGAAGGGAGCTTCTGAAGACGGACCATTGAATTCTTAACTCTCCTTTCTCTCCACTGATGCTGCCAGACCTGCTAGGTCTCTCCAGCAATTTCTGTTCTTATTCCAATCTTAAATGACTGTTTGGATCTGGAAGTGTTTGCTAAAATAAATCCTGGAAGCTTTGGTGTTAAATTTTTCACTCTGTTGATCTGCCACCATGGCACAAGCTTTTGCCTTCACCAAGGTATTTGTACTTGATCAGCTAATAATAATGCAAAATCCCGTGATATATGAACAAGATGTACTAGTGGAGTTACGAAATATTCAACAGCCAGATAGACACAGGCACTTCAGTCAGGGTTAGTATTAAACTGTTTAGTTCCAAACAATAGCATGGTACAGCATGTCATGTTTCAATTGGCACCAATTAAAATGGCATCTGAAAATGTTACACTATCCCTTTAATACAGTAGTGCACTCTAGCTGCATACTAGTTGTGAGCCATTATAAAATAATATCCTCCTGTCCTTGATTCCACAACTAGTGCAATTAGTTTCTTCAAATCAACCAAATCAGTTTTCCTTAATATCTTGTAAACTTCTATTGAGATACCCCTAACCGTCTAAATTTCAAGGGTTACAGTCCTAATTTACAATTCTCTTTGTAATAAGTCTACATTTTTCACATTTAGCTTCTCCCTTTACTACAAGTTGTGTTTATATAGTACCTGTGCTTTACAAAAATAACAAAACTGACATTGACCTGTATAGGTAGACATTGGAAAAGGTGAACAAATGCTAAGTGGTCAAAGAGTGATGTTCTGGGTCACAACTTGAAGGAGGCGTAAGAGCTGAGGCCTGGGAAGAGAATGCCAATCCCGAGGACTTAAATTCTAAAGATAGGCAGTCACCATGAAAACAATTGGAAATACATAAAAGACCAGGATTTCAAGATTTCAGAGAAAATATGTTTAGAGCTGGTAGAGATCACTTGAGGAAAAGTGCAGCCATGGAGAGATGTGAACAGAGTTGGCAATGTGAAGATTGCTTCGTGTGGAATCAGTGCAGGTCATTTTCATCTCATTCACATAGTGAATTAATTTCAATTTGGCTGATGCAGCAGGTAACCTCTGCAAGGGTTCAGTCTGAGGCATGGTCCTCTTTAATTTCCAGGATTAATTAAATCCTCCTTCAATTGTCTTCCTTGTAAAACGTGGGAGCAACTTCAGGGCCAGCTGCCATAATTCTTTGAAAGTGGTATCACAAAGCAACAGGGTGGTAAAGAAGGCATTTGACAGTCTTGCCCTCATTAGTCAGACCAGCAAGTATAGGAGTTGGGATGTCATGTTGTGGTTGTACAACACAATGGTGAGGCCACTTTTAGCGTAATGGTTGCTTTGCCAAGGGAAAGATATGATTAAATTGGAGGCGGTGCATAAATAATTTACAACAGGTGACCTTATAGAGGTTTATAAATCATGAGGGGCATTGATAAGCTGAGTAACAACTATGTTTTCCCGCATGTGGGGGAGTTCAAAACTAGGGGGCATATTTTTAAGGTGATAGGAGAAAGATTTAAGAAGGATATGAAGGGCAACTTCTTTGCACAGAGAGTGGTGAGTGTGTTGAAAGAGCTGCCAGAGGAAGTGGTGGATGTGGGTACAATTACTATGTTTAAAAGAGATTTTGTGAAGTACATGAATAGGAAAGGTTTAGAGGGTTATGGACCAAATGCAGGCAGATGGGATTAGTTTGGTTTGGGAGCATGGTTAGCATGGAAGTGTCTGCTTCCCATGCTACATTATTCCATGACTCTTTTAATCCTCACACTGAGTGTCAATCTAAAGTAAAGGCACATTAATTTAAATTATTTATGAATGAATACAACAAAGGCTTGTATGAAATAAACTTTTGTCTCTCTCCTGACAATTAAAGGCAGAGAATGCTAGAAACACAGAATTCCATCAGTATCTGAAACTTTAGTAGGTTGGTTTAATTGGGAAGCGCCCACTTGAAACATTCCCTCTTTTTGACTTTCAAATCACAACTTACCAACTTTTCCTGTCTCCATTTAAGATTACCAAAATTGTATTTTCCATTCTTATATTCTCTAAAAAAGCAGACCAACTTCTGCTTATGAAACAGTGTTCAAAGTCTAACTGTCTGCAACATTATAACTATTATTTTTCACAGTTTTCCCACTGAAGAGCAACAGGAAAATATTGGAAAAGGTGTGAATCTTAGAGGAAAGAAATTAATAATTGAAAGAATGAATGTGCTGGAAGTGGCCATACGTTGGCAAAATATTATGAAAATAGGTTGGTGTCACCCTTGGCTCAGTGATAGTGCACTCACATCTGTGTCAATCTATTCTGGGTTTAAGCTGCACTTGAGGACATTCGGTCAATAATCTAGGTCGGTGGTTTACAACCTGAAATAGCTCCAAGTCGGCACATCACCCGTAATCAAAGTTACCTTTTCTTTGCATGGATTCTGATGAGCTTTCTCAGAGCCAGCCCTAGAATGCGGAGACTCTCTGAGACTCTTGTTTATCGCTGTCAGGCAGGACTCTTTCATTGGCACATGTTAACAACCCCAATTAGGGATCTTATATTTAATGAGATCCATGTGCCCTTTGTTCCAAACACTACACAACTGGTGTTCCACAACAAAGTAAGAATTTTCAGCAGGCATCGGTGCTTTACCTGAGTGTCACGTCTGTGGCATTACTTCTGATCTCCTCCTGAGCCATGGTGTCTATTATTGAAGGCAGTATCTGCTGACCCCAGCCATCCCTATTGACTGTGCCAACACTAGTCTCCAGATTCTGAACATGCTGTATGAGAAAAGTGGATGTGCCATGCAATTGTTTGCATCACTGAAGTCTGTCTTGATACTGAAAACATTGGGAACCACTGATCTAAGGAAACATCTCAGTGCAGTATGAAGTGAGAGCTGCACTTTTAGAATTTACATCCTTCACATGCAATGATAAATTCTGTCTATTGTCTCGGGTGGATGCAATCTCACGGCACTATTTGAAGTTCAATAGAATTGGCCGTGTGGACTCAACCAATTATCACAGAGAAAAAAATAGATTATCTGTCTGTTAAAAATCAAAAGAACTGCGGACACTGTAAATCAGAAACAAAAATAGAGATTGTTGGAAAATCTGAGCAGGTCTGACAGCATCTGCGGAGAGAATTCAGAGTTAATGTTTCAAATCGAGTCACCCTTGCTCAGCAATGGGAAGCTCTCAGGAACAATCACTCGGCCCGAAACATTAACTCTGATTGCTCTTCAGAGAGATATCTTTAAAAATGTCTATATTACAGAGGAGGACTCTGAGGAAAGCTAGGGAAGTGCTTGCTGGGCCTCTAGCTGAGATACACGTATCATCAATAGTCACAGGTGAGGTGCCGGAAGACTGGAGATTGGCTAACATGGTGCCACTGTTTAAGAAGGACAAGCCAGGGAACTATAGCCCAGTGAGCCTGACATCGGTGATGGGCAAGTTGTTAGAGGGAATTCTGAGGGTAAGGATGTACATGTATTTGGGAAGGCAAGGACTGATTAGGGATAGTCAACATGGCTTGGTGTGTGGGAAATCATGTCTCACAAACTTCATTGGGTTTTTTGAAGAAGTAAACAAAGAGGATTAATGAGGACAGAATGGTGGACATTTTCTACATAGACTTCAGTAAGATGTTCAACAAGATTCCCCATGGGACACTGGTTAGCAAGGTTAGATCTCATTGAATACAGGGAGAACTAGCCATTTGGATACAGAACTGGCTCGAAGGTAGAAGACAGAGGGTGGCGGTGGTGGGTTGCTTTTCAGGCTGGAGGCTTGTGACCAGTGGAGTGCCAAAAGGACAGTTAGTAAGTTTGCAGATGTCACCAAAATTGCATGTGTAAAGGACAGCAAGGAAGGTTACCTCAGTTTACAATGGGATCTTGATCAGATGGGCCAATGGGCTGAGGAGTGATAGATGGAGTTTAATTTAGGTAAGTGAGAAGTGCTGCATTTTCAAAAAGCAAATCAGAGCAGGGCTTATACACTTAATTGTAACGTCCTAGAGAGTGTTGCTGAACAAAGAGACCTTGGAGTGCAGGTTCACTGTTCCTTGAAAGTGGAGTCGCAGTTAGAGAGGATAGTGAAGAAGGCATTTGCTGTGCTTTCCTTTATTGGGTAGAGGATTGAGTACAGGAGTTAAGAGGTCATGTTGCAGCTATACGGGGCATTGGTTAGGCCAGTTTTGGAATACAGCAGGCAATTCTGGTCTCCTTCCTATCGGAAGGATGTTATGAATCTTGACAGGGTTCAGAAAAGATTTACAAGAATGTTGCCAGGGTTGGAGAGTTTGAGCTATGGGGGGAAGTTGAATAGGCTGGGGCTGTTTTCCCTGGAGTGTCGGAGGCTGAGGGGTGACCTTATAGAGGTTTGTATTATCAAGAGGGCCATGGATAGGATAAATAGACAAAGTCTCTTCCCTGGATTGGGACAGTCCAAAACTAGAGGGCATGGGTGAGGGCGAAAGATAAAAAAGAGATTAAAGTGGCAACTTTTTCATGCAGAGGTTGGTATGTGTTTGGAATGAGCTGCCAGAGGAAGTGGTGGAGGCTGGTAAAATTGCAAGATTTAAAAGGTATCTGGATGTGTATATGAATAGGAAGGAATTGGAGGGATATGGGCCGGGTGCTCGCAGGTGGGACTAGATTGGGTTGGGATATTGGTTGGCATGGAGGAGTTGGACCGAAGGGTCTGTTTCCATGCTGTACTTCTCTACGACTCTATGACTCTAAGTTGTTGGAGGGAATCCTGATGAACTAGATTTACACGTCTTTGGAAAGGCAAAGACTGATTAAGGATGATCAACATGGCTTTGTGCGTGAGAAATCATGTCTCAGGAACTTGATTGAGTTTTTTGAAGAAGTAACAAAGAGGATTGATGAGGGAAGAATGGTAGATGAGATCTATATAGACTTCAGTATGCCTTCTGATAAGATTCCTCATGGGAGACTGGTTAGCAAGGGAGAATACAGGGAGAACTCTGTATTTGGATACAGAACTGGCTCTTAGGTAGAAGACAGAGAGTGGTGGTGGAGGGTTGCTTTTCAGACTGGAGGCCTGTGACCAGTGATATGACACAAGGTTCAGTGCTGGGTTTACTTTTTCATCATTTATATAAATAATTTGAATGTGAACATAGGAAGTATGGTTAGTAAGTTGGCAGATGACATCAACATTGGAGGTGTAGTGGACAGCAAAGAAGGCCACCTCAGTGTATAAAGATACCTTGACCAGATAGGCCAATGGGCTGAGGAGTGGCAGATGGAGTTTAATCTAGACAAGTGTGAGGTGCTGCATTTTCAAAAAGCAAATCAGAGCAGGACTTATACACTTCATTATAAGGTCCTGGGGAGTGTTGCTGAACAAAGAGACCTTGGAGTGCAGGTTCATAGCTCCTTGAAAGTGGAGTCGCAGGTAGATAGGATAGTGAAGAAGATGTTTGGTATGCTTTCCTTTATTGGTCAGAGTATTGAGTATAGGAATTGGGAGGTCATGTTGCAGCTGTACAGGACATTGCTTAGGCCAGTTTTGGAATACAGCAGGAAATTCTGGTTTCCTTCCTATCGGAAGGATGTTGTGATTCTTGAAAGACTTCAGAAAAGATTTACAAAAATGTTGCCAGGTTAGCAGGATTTGAGTTATAGGGAGGGGCTGAATAGATGGGGCTGTTTTCCCTAGAACATTAGAGGCTCAGGGATGACGTTATAGACATTTATAAAATCATGAAGGGCATGGAAAGGATAAATAGACAATGTTTTCCCTGAAGTGGGGGAGTCCAGAACTAAAGGACATAGGTTTATAGGGTAAGAGGGGAAAGATATAAAAGGGACTTAAGGGACAATGTTTTCACACAGAGGGTGGTGCGTGAATGGAATGAGCTGTCAGAGGAAGTGGTGGAGGCTGGTACAATTACAGCATTTAAAAGACTTTTGGATGGGCATATGAATAGGAAGGATTTAGAGGAATGTGGGCCAAGTGCTGCAAATGGGACTAGATTATGTGAGGATATCTGGTCGGCATGGATAAATTGGACTGAAGAGTCGATTTCTGTGCTGTACATCTCTATGAATCTATGCTGCCAGACCTGCTGAGCTTTTCCAGCAACCTTTGTTATCTGATTGTTATCTTATTGCCATGTGTGATACCTTGTTTCAACTGTAGCATTTCCTGCCTTACCACAGGGATTAAACTTCAAAAATATCCCATTAACTATAAAGCCTTTTGTTATGTCTTGGGAGCATGAGAGGCCTGAAACAAGTGTAAAATGTCTTCTTTCTTTTCAGAAGGTTGAACTTTCTTCAATGAATCAAAAAGAGTCTTCTGAAAAATGTTTGATACTGAGAAAAGAAAAAAGGCAATGAGCATGCTTGTTTTTGGTCACACCAGGGACACCACGTGAAAGTGTGTTTGCACTGGTCAAAGACTGAATAAAACTGGCATCTACTGCCTTCAGTTGTCGCATTGCCTATTCCTATTTAACCAGGGCTCAGACATGAAAAATAGCCACATGGGTGAGATATCAGAATTAAAAGAAGATTGTTTTCCCACATTATTTACTGAGAGAAGAAAAATGCTTGCAAAATGTAGACCTAATACATTAATGCACAATGTCTAAGACATTAATTAAAATAATTATTAAATTGCAGACCTGACTAAACTAAGCCAATCTTTCATCATAATTTATTTATGCACTTACAACATATTTTAAGCAGACTCTTATACCATCTAGGCTTTTAGATAAATGTTTGGTCACAAATCTGTCATACATATTCTGCTACATTCAAAAATAATGTAATTTATGCAACTGTTAAGCTTCATCAGAATGACTTAGGGTGCAATCAGAGGAATTTTAAAATCTCCATGCAATTTATGACTTTCACAAACTATCCGAAACAATTAGGCCATATTACATAGTTAATTTAAAGGGACAGAGATAAATATAAAAGTGAAAATCCTACCGACACAATAATTTTAGTGAATTAGCTGTATAAGGTCCAGGCATATATTCAACAGAAGAGAATTGACAAGATTAAAGAGAGACCAAATGCATCACTTGAAAGACAGGATGCTTTTGCATTGCAGACCTCTCAATGTGTAAGTAATAAAATTTTGAAATGTAGCAAGTTTTTCAGGTCATCTCAAAGATACATAGCAGCAAGTCTGATTAGGGATAGTTAACATGGCTTTGTGTGTGGGAAATCATGTCTCACAAATTTGGTTAATTTTTTTTTTAGAAGTGACCAAGGGGATAGATGAGAGCAGTGTAGAAGACATTATCGGCATGGATTTTAGTAGGGCTTTCAATAAGGTTCCGCATGGTAGACTGGTTAGTAAGGTTAGATCACATGGGATCCAGGGACAGCTAGTCAATTGGATACAAAATTAGCTTGGTGGTGGGAGACAGAAGGTGGCAGTAGAACATTTTTTATGTCACTGGAGGCCTGTGACCAGCGGTGTACTGAAGGCTTGATGCTGGCTCCATCCTTGTTCATGATTTATATCGGTGATTTGGATGAGAATACAGGAAGTGCGGTTAGTAAGTTTGCAGCTGACACTCCTGGAAAAGCTGGCACTTTTCTCCTTGGAGCTGACGGGTGACCTTATTGAGATTTATAAAATCACAAGGAGCATAAGTAAGGTGAATAGTTAAGGTTTTTTCCCAAGAGTAGCGGAGTCCAAAACTAGAGAGCATAGATTTACAGTGAGAGGGAAAGATTTAAAACAGACCTAAGGGACAACATTTATCACACAGAAGGTGGCGCATATATGGAATGAGCTGCAGAAGAAGAGACAAAGGTGGATTTCAACATTTAAAACATTCAACCCTTGGACAGATACATGGATTTCAAGAAATACAGTCAAGTTGAACTATGAAAATTAGTTCAGCAAGGACAAACTGGGCTGAAGGGTCTTTTTCCGAGCTGTATGCAACTATGAGGAGTTGCTTGCCATGACTTCTGAGACAGGATCTCCAAATTTCATAATCTCTACTTACTCGAAGAACAAGGAGAGTGGACAAGTGGAATAAACATCAACAATAAAGTTGTTGCCAAGTCACACACTATCCCAACTTGAAATCATTTAGTATTCCTTCATTTGCATTAGGCAAAAATTCTGAACTGTGGAGAAGGACATGGAAGATATAGAATGTGGGGAAATTGATGGTGACATCATGAAAAATGTCCATAATACAGAGAAGGAGGTGTTGGATCTCTTGAAATGCA
Source organism: Hemiscyllium ocellatum (assembly GCF_020745735.1). Classification (NCBI taxonomy): domain Eukaryota; kingdom Metazoa; phylum Chordata; class Chondrichthyes; order Orectolobiformes; family Hemiscylliidae; genus Hemiscyllium; species Hemiscyllium ocellatum. Next base: position 66,975,134 of record NC_083416.1, read on the forward strand.
TAAAAGTGGATAAATCACAAGGAACTGAGCAGATGTACCCTAGAACTCTGTGGGAAGCTAGAGAAACTGAAAGTTGTCTAACGTGGTGCCACTAGTTCAGAAAGGTAGTAAGGACAAGCCAGAGAACTATAGACCGGTGAGCCTGACATCACTGGTGGGCAAGTTGTTGAATGGAATCCTGAGGGACAGGATGTACATGTATTTGGAAAGGAAAGGACAAATTAGAGATAGCCAATGTGGCTTTATGCATGGGAAATCATGACTCATGAACTTGATTGAGTTTTTTGAAGAAGTAACAAAGAGGATTGATGAGGGCAGAGTGGTGGACATAATCGTAATGAACTTCAGTAAGGCATTTGACAAGGTTCCTCATGGGGAGCTGATTAGCAAGGTGAGATCTCACGGAATACAGGGAGAACTAGTCATTTAAATACAGAACTGGCTCAAAGGTAGAAGACAGAGGGTGATGGCGGACGGTTGCTTCTCGACTGGACGCCTGTGACCAGTGGAGTGCCACAAGGATCGGTACTGAGTCCACTGCTTTCATCATTATATAAATGATTTGGATGTGAACATAGGAGGTATGGTTAGTAAGTTTGCAGATGACACCAAAATTGGAGGTGTAGTGGACAGCGAAGAAGGTCACCTCAGATTACAATGGGATCTTGATCAGATGGGCCAATGGGCTGAGATGTGGCAGATGGAGTTTAATCTCAATAAATGTGAGGTGCTGCATTTTCGAAAAGCAAATCTTAGTAGGACTTATACACTTAATGGTAAAGTCCTCAAGAGTGCTGCTGAACAAAAAGACCTTGGAGTACAAGTTCATAGTTCCTTGAAAGAAGAGTTGCAGGTAGATAGGATAGTGAAGAAGGCATTTGGTATGCTTTCCTTTATTGGTCGGAGTATTGAGTTCAGGAGTTGGGAGGTCATGTTGTGGCTGTACAGGACATTGATTACGCCACTTTTGGAATATTACATGCAATTCTGTTCTCCTTCCTATGGGAAGGATGTTGTGAAACTTGAAAGGGTTCAGAAAAGATTTACAAGGATGTTGCCAGGGTTGGAGGATTTAGTATTCCTTCATTTGCATTAGGCAAAAATTCTGAACTGGCTGGGGGAGAGGCTGGATTGGCTGGGGCTGTTTTCCCTGGAGCATCAGAGGCTGAGATGTGAACTTATAGAGTTTTATAAAATCATGAGGGATATGGATAGGATAAATAAACAAAGTCTTTTCCCTGGGGTAGGGGAGTCCAGAACTAGAGGCCATAGGTTTAGGGTGGGAGGGGAAAGATATAAAAGGGACCTAAGGGGCAACCTTTTCACAGAGATGGTGATGTGTATATGAAATGAGCTGCCAGAGGAAGTGGTGGAAGCTGGTACAATTGCAGCACTTAAAAGACATCAGGATGTGTATATGAATATGAAGCTTTTAGGGGGATAAGGACCAAGTGCTGGCAAATGGGGCTAGATTGGGTTTGGATATCTCGTTGGCATGAACGAATTGGTCCGAAGGATCTGTTTCTGTACTGCACATCTCTATGACTCTAAGCATCTCAGAACTACGAATTCAAGACAAAGATCTTTGGCGGCATGGTGGCTCAGTGGTTAGCACTGCTGCCTCACAGTACCAGAGACCTGGATTTGATCCCAACCTTGGGTGACTGTCTGTGTGAAGTTTGCACATTCTCCCCATGTCTATGTGGGTTCCCTCCAGATGCTCCGGTTTCCTCCCACAATCCAAAGATGTGCAGGTCAGGTGAATCGGCCATGCTAAATTGCCCATAGTATTTTGTGCATTAGTCAGGGGAATAGGTCTGGGTGAGTTACTCTTCGGGGGGTCGATGGGGACTTGTTGGGCCAAAGGGCCTGTTTCCACACTGTAGGGAATCTAATCTAATCTATTGCAAAGTACACTGACTCTAGCACTCCGTCAGCTTATTCACTGGTGTATTCTTCACTAATATCTTTATTATAAAAGGCTTTATAAAAGGTAAGAGTTGATTGACCAATCTAGAACGCACGGGTATAATTTCTGATTTAGCAACAGAGAAAGGCAATGGGAAGTCAGAGATATCTATCCACAGAAAAGGGCCTTTCCAAAACAGAAAAAAAAAGCCATATGCCACAAATTCAATCTGAAACACATGTCATTTAAAGGACTTTGTATTTTTAAAGAAGGAAAGAGAAAAATAAATAGTAACATTGAATTGGAAGAGATAAGTTTGGTCAGAGCCAACACGATAGAAATTATGGGCTAAATAGTCTCCTCTATGTTGTAATTTCGTTAGTTCTTGAATCTGTAATTTCACCCCTTAATCAGTCAATTGTCCCAGTAGGCTATGCTGTTGAAACATGGCTTGCATGTAAATATGATTTTGCACACTATTCTCTACATTTAGAATGAGCCATGGTTATGTCACATCCATTAGCAAAGGTCAAGTAAGTCATTTGGTTATTAAGCATTTTAATTTGCATTGTTACGCTCCATTCTACTGATAGTTTAATTTACTGTCAAAAATACATGACCATGTGAAAAGGAGCATAACATTGTGATGAATCCCTTATTGTGGCATCAACTGATGCTGCGGGAGCAAGCAAAACATGAACATTGTAACAATCAGGAGTGGAGACAGATGGAAAGTAGTACATATAACTGTTCCAAAATTGGGCATTTGCAAGGTTTTCAAAGGATCATTCAGGATAGTTGAGAGGTCAATGAAGATTTCAAAGACAGTGAGACTGTAAGTTAGTGTTTGCATTTATTGGAGTCACATCAGGACTGAGAGAAAGAGAAGCAGACACCATGTTGGGAAGGACTGCTAAATGCAATGAATTGTATAAATTTTGTGTAGTTGTCTCAGTTAAGTCCTAGAAAAGTTGAAAAACTATGTGTAGTCAGGGCTTAACAAGTTGTAAAGGGCTTGAAAAAGGCCTGAACACAACCAATATTTAGGCAAGTGAACTATGTGAGTTCTGTGTGTTTTTGGCTCATGGAAATCCTCGGAGCTGTGAAAGGCGTGAAAAAAGCCCAAGGACAATGATTAGTTCAGAACAGCAGAGACTGGACTGTGAAAGCTCACAAGTAGTCTCGGTTCTGTACAACTTAGCAAGGTTAGAGTTCAGGAAACAAATGCAATGACAGCACTGGTCAGGTGAAGCATGCTGTTTGTGTGAAGCTGGAGTTCTGCCTCTGAGTAAGTCCTGAAGTTGCCAAGAATTGAGTGGACATGGTCCCAGAAAAGGAACTGCTATTACATGAGCAGTTGTTGAGGCAATCCATGACAGAGGGACTTTTGAGAAGTCTCAAAGACAGATTGCCAAAAGTAAAGAATGGTAACCCCTTATGACGTTTGAATGAGAATTGCTGGCCCACATTGTCAGGAATGTCAGAAGGAGAGGAGTCATCATTGAGAAATCCCTGGGATCTGTGGTGATCATATTTGCAATTTGATGTGTCCTGTGAGGTATTCAACTATCAACCAGTCCATCACACAAGCCAACCTTCCATCCATTGACTCCACCCACACTTCTTGCTGCCTTGGGAAGGCAGCCAACATCACCAAAAACCCCACCAACCCCAGTTACAATCTCTTCCATCCTCTTCCATCGGGCAGAAGATAAATAAGCTTAAATACACATACCAACAGATTCAAGAACACCTTTTTTTTCCCATTGTTAGTCTGAATGGACTGCTCAAATTTTAAATTCAATGTGTATCTCGCTTTTTGTGCATCTTCTCTGCAGCTGTAACATTATATTTCTCATTCTGTTCTATTACCCTTATGTAAGGTATGGTTTATCTGGTTAGCATGCAAACCAAACTCTAAAGCCATCTTTACTCTATCAGCACTCTGGTTAAATTTACAATTCATTTTGACCAACGCAAGGGAGGGACGTGAAAGGAATCGGTACACACCTCCAACAGTGGTCATAACAAAGTGCATTGTAATGTTTAGTTGAAGCTATACATAATCACTATATAATTGCTGGTATAGTAACCTTATCTCTCATAGATAATTAATAGGAATTTCATCCTTTCCTGCCCTGTTCACACTTTTAAATACAACAGTAGTGAAAAATATGAAGCAAACAAAATGCATGCCAACTGGCAGCTGGAGGTTTGGCTGCTCTCTCAGACAGACATCAATTTCAGTGACTAACATTCCAATTGAAAATAGATGACAGCCCAATAAATGTTTAATAAGAAAGAGCCAACAGGCATTAGGATTTAAAATGTAGAAACTAGGAGCAAAAGTAGGTCATTTGGCCATTTGAGCCTGCTGCACCATTCATTACAGTTATGTCTAATCTTCTATCTCAATGCCTTCTTCCTGCTTTCTCCCCACACTTCTTGATGCTTTTATCTATTCTTTTCTTGAATATACTCAGTGACTTAGCTTCCACTGCCTTCTGTGGTAGATAATTCCATACGTTTACTACCCTTTGAGTGAAGCCATGTTTCTTTATCTGAGTCCTAAATGCATCCTAATTCCACTTCTCTGGTTCTAGACTCCACTAATCCAGGAAACCATGCTCACTGCATCTAGTCCGTCTGCTCTTGGTAGAATTTTATGTGTCTCAATCAATTCCACTCTCATCCTTCAAAACTCTGGTGAATAAAGGCCCAGCTAAACTAATCCTTACTCATAGAACAGCCCTGCCATCCCTCATATTAATCTTGGAATCTTTACTGCACTCTGTCTATGGCAAGTCCACCCTTTCTTAGGTAGAGAGGCCAAAACTACATCCAATATTCCAGTTGTGGTGGCACCAAAGGCCTGCACACCTACAGTAAAACACCCCTACTTCTGAATGCAAATCCTCTTGCAATGAAGGCCAACATACAATTGACCTTCCTAACTGCATGCTGCACCTGCCTAACTGTGTACATTGGCTGGTGTACAAGAACATTAATGTCATCAAGCACTGCCAACTAAGTCTCAGGCCTTGATCATTAAAAGGACCCATAGCTTCTGCAGGGAATGCCTAAAGGAGTCTGGCATATGTGCAAATGTTCAACAATCTCATATGGTTTTGCTCATAAATTCCTTAGCTTAACCAGCATCAGCAGCGTACCATTTGTGCTCAAATGAAATCCAGCCACGAAAATCAATCCGGCATCCTATTAACCGGAGAGACCAAAATCAGTTGGGGAGACTGGGTGCCTCCTAGCAGAGCGCTTTAGGGAACACCTCCGGACACAAGCACCAATCAACCACACCGTCCCATGGCCCAACGTTTCAACTCCCCCATCCACTCTGCCGAGGACATGGAGGTCCTGGGCCTCCTTCACTGCCGCTCCCTCACCACCAGACGCCTGGAGGAAAAACGCCTCATCTTCCACCTCGGAACACTTCAACCCCAGGCATCAATGTGGACTTCAACAGTTTCCTCATTTCCCCTTCCCCCACTTCACCCTAGTTCCAAACTTCCAGCTCAGCACTGTCCCCATGACTTGTCCGGACTTGTCCTACCTGCCTATCTCCTGTTCCACCTAACCACTCCGCCCTCTCCTCCCTGACCTATCACCTTCATCCCCTCCCCCACTCATCCATTGTACTCTGCTACTTTCTCCTCCCCCCCCACCCTCCTCTAGCTTATCTCTCCACGCTTCAGGCTCTCTGCCCTTATTCCTGATGAAGGGCTTTTGCCCGAAACGTTGATTTCGCTGCTCCTTGGATGCTGCCAGAACTGCTGTGCTCTTCCAGCACCACTGACCCAGAACAAAATCAGTCTCAGGTGGAATCCTATTCTGACGCCTAACCATTTGTACCAATTTTAAAAAAGGATGAGTTAGGCAGTGTCCTTTCTGTGCAATAAAATGTTGAGATTCCAGCGAATAATGTACTGCCAGGATAGGGAAATGGATAAAAGCAGGAGAACGAGACTAAAAGCTGAAAAACACTCTATTACTTATGATTTTTTCTTGTGAATTTGTGATATATTATCAACCAGTTCAATTCAAACCAGCGAATGTTAGAAATGCTGGGACTCAGGTTTCCCCATCACAATGCCAAAAATGAAATTGAAGTGATTACTTTCAGTCAGCATCAGTCTAAGCTGCAATGCTGTTACACTTCAGGCAGGGGAAGGGCAGATGCTATTCAATGTATCATTGTATTGGGACCATACAATAAAGGTTTAATTTCTTTCAGAGGCTATTAAATCAATGCTTTGCCTGCCTGCCTGTCTATCTGTGGATAATAAAGATCCCAGAGCAATTTTTACAAACTGCTAGGGACAAACCTGGTACCGAGGGAAATCTTCCCATCACTATTGCAGTCTCTCAGGCCCTGGTAGAAATGAAAGGTGTCATCCTGTTGAACTATAATATCTTCAGAACAAAAACTGATATTCAGGAATGGAATTATTAAGCAACTCGGGACCTTTCTGTAGTTCCTTTCCAATTCATCTTTGAACTAAATGCACACCAGCATGTTGCAGCCAACTCAGCGTTAGACAACAACTGACAGCTTATTTGCCAAATAAATTGCAATGTAAAATAACCACTTCCATTGTTTGAGTAGCCTTCTGACCCTATGGGTTTGAATATCGAGTTTCAGCGAGCAAAGGACTACTGGCTTAAATTATTCAGCGGCTACTAGTGAGTGGGACATAAAGACATGCGGAATAATGCTGGCTTAATAGAAATATCTGAGGCTATTTAAGCTGAAACACTGATTGAGGTTAAATACTTATTGCTTATTCAAGTCTCTGAAGGCTGTGCAAGGTGTGTTGAGATCACTTACTTGCATTCCTACTGCATATTGCTTCTCAGCCTTATAGGTTCCAATTATATTTTTAGTATTTCAGATATTATTGAATAACTAAATCATAGTCAAAGCCAGACAGTCTGAGTTAGGCAGAACCCGAATACGGACAGAAATGTGTCAACATTGATGAATTGTGGTTTGTGAAACTGTTTAAAGACATAAATGCACTTTTCACAAGCAAAGCCAAACTGAGAATATTGAACACAAACAATAAAGGTGATGAAATTATGTGTGACAAATTGGTTAGAGGACACCATCTTTTCACATAACTTATTCTGGAGAATTTGGGCAACTAATTCCAGAATTAGTTGCCAAATTCTCCAGAATAAGTTATGTGAAAAGATGGTGTCCTCTAACCAATTTGTCACACATAATTTCATCACCTTTATTGTTTGTGTTCAACATTTCCCATGCCCTTCTCCTGCCATTGCCTCACCATCTATATCTTTATCATAAAGTCATAGAGTTTTTACAGTACAGCAAGAGATCCTTTGGCCAGTGTGTCAACACCAGTCACCAAACATACGTCCATTCTCACTCAATTTTTCAGCACTTCACCCATGGCCTTGTATGCTGCTTTATTTCAAGTGTTCACGTGAAGAGTTGTTAAACAACTGGACAATCCCAACTTCTACCACCCTTCAGGTAGTGAGTTCAGATACCCAGCTACCTTACCTTGAAACTGTGCTCCTTTTAGCACTTGAAAGGTTTTCATTTTTGCAACGTTTGTGAACGTTTGTAGCTCAGGTTGAGGTTTAGGGTGTAGGTTTGCTCACTGAGCTGTAGGTTTGATATCCAGACGTTTTATTACCTGGCTAGGTAACATCATCAGTGGCGACCTCCAAGTGAAGCGAAGCTGATGTCTTCTGCTTTCTATTTATATGTTTGTCCTGGATGGGGTTCCTGGGGTTTGTGGTGATGTCATTTCCTGTTCATTTTCTGAGGGGTTGATAGATGGTATCTAGATCTATGTGTTAGTTTATGGCATTGTGGTTGGAATGCCAAACATCTAGGAATTCTCTGGCATGTCTTTGCTTAGCCTGTCCCAGGATAGGTGTGTTGTCCCAGTCGAAATGGTGTTTTTTTTCATCTGTGTATAGGGCTACAAGGGAGAGAGGGTCGTGTCTTTTTGTGGCTAGCTGGTATTTGTGTATTCTAGTGGCTAACTTTCTTCCTGTTTGTCCTACATAGGGTTTGTGGCAGTCCTTGCAAGGAATTTTGTAGTTTTCATTTGTTAACATCGCTGCCAATATTTATTATTCATCTGTACTTACCCCTGACAAGGTGGTGGGGAACTACTTTTTTGAATCATTGCTGCCCATGTGGTGTAGATAGACCAACAGTACTGTTAGGGAAGTAGTTCCATGATTTTGACTTAGCATAGCTCGCTCAGGATATATCCTGAACAGAGGGACTGTAGGTCAGTCCACAGCAAGACCCCAAAACAAAGCCAAGCCTCGGCTAAATGGTTGAATGTTTCTTCAGAATCTGGGTCGGGAAGCCACAGTAGCTGCTGCCAGTATGTGGACTCGAAACAGCAAAGAAATCTCACAAGACTTATAATGAGTAAAAACAAGTCATTGGCCAGTATTCAGGCGAGTGCACACCCTGGACAGACCACCTATATCTGATTTGGAACAGTTAATTTGCTTAGCAACATCCAGATCAGAACAGATATCTGGTTAAATGGTCACAGTTTTAACAGAGATCGATACCTGCTTGGCCAATTCAGTGACATAGAATCCCTACAGTGTGGAATAAGGCCTTTCAGCCCAACAAGTGCACACCAACCCTCCGAAGAGTAACCCACCCAGACCCATTCCCCTGCATTTACTCCAGACTAATACACCTAACCTACACATCCCTGAACACTATGGGGCAATTTAGCATGGCCAATTCACCTAACCTGCCCATCTTTGGATTGTGGGAGGAAACTGGAGTACCTGGAGGAAATCCATGCAGACAGAGGAAGAATGCGCAAACTCCACACACAGTCGCCCGAGTCAGGAATCAAACCCGGGTCCCTGGTGCTGTGGGGCAGCAGAACTAATCACTGAGCCACCGTGCCACCCTGATTGCAGAATGGACTTTATTAAATTTTGTTCTGAACTCCAATCCTTAAGTTTGTGCAAGACCTCAGCTAAGCTGACAATCTAAAACAGAATCTTTACAGATTAAGGGTACATCTTCAGTTCTGGTCTCTATGAGAAGCAACTGGTTCAGTTACCACTTTGTGGAGTAAAAGGTTCTGGCCCAAGCCTATTGGAGCAAAACCAATTGAGAAAGATTCACCTGGATTGGCTTAACATTTTTCCATTAGAAAATGGCTGCCTGGGTGAAGCCCTAATTAAATACACGAAGCTTTTCAGGATGACCTAGGGACTATCAAAGGAGCCAAGACCACCTTACACGTTGACCAGAAAGCAATTCCTCAATTCTGCAAGGCCCACCCAATTATGGGTAAATGTGGAGGCAGAAAGCAGAAGGCTGGAAAGCGAAGAAATCATCAAAACTGGACAGTTTGTGACATGGGCAGCACTATCATACAGATTGTGAAGAATGTCCAGTCCATTTATCTTTGTAGGAATTTTAAACAAATGGAAAATAGCTTTTCACAGCTGAATACATTCCCAATCCCTTGCATAGAGAATTCATATGCAAAGCTTGGGGGAAGGGGGGGGGGGGAGGGGGGTGTTATCCTTCATGAAGCTGAACATGAGCCGCAGGTACTTGCTGTTGTGGTTAGGTGAGGATTCCCAGAAGTATGCCATCATGAGTACCCATTAGGGCTTGTACCAAAATGTGAGAGTGCCATTTGAGGTATTAGCAGCTCGTGCAATATTTCAGTGGATGATGGAGAGCATTTTGCAAGGTCTACCTAGATGGGAAAATTACGTGTTTCAGGCACTCCAAATGACCTATGTGTCGACAAGACCGGTTTACACCCATTGGAAAATAAAGTGAGGGTAATCAAATGTTCCCCGGCTCCCACGTCTGTACCAGAACTTATGTCTTTGGTTGAACAGGTGAGCTATTATAGAAAGTTCATGCACAACTTGGTGTCCATCTTGGTACCTTTGCATCAACTCTTAAAAAAGTTCAGTCTTGGAAATGATCATGTTGCTAAGCCAAGGCTTTTAGCAAAGTCAAGAATCAGCTATCATTTCCAAGGTATTGGCACATTATGATCCCAAATAAAATTTGATATTGGCATGTGATGACTCACTGAGGTCTTAGCTCTATGTGGTTGAATGTAGCAGAACACACAATAGCATATGTGTCCAGGAATATGGCAATGCAGAGTGTAAATACGCCCAGTTAGGCAAGGAAGATTTGGCAGTCATACTTGGAGTCAGGAAGTTCCACCAATACCTTTATGGACATAAATTTCTAATAACAATGGACCAAAAACCTCTGTTAAGTCAACTTAAAGGGCACAAGTGCTGCCCATAACATCAGACTAAATTCAGTGGTGGGCTCTATTACTTAATTGCACATAATTACAAGTTGGAAGGCGAAGAAGCAGATGCTAGTGCATTGACCTGCCTCCCGCTGACTGATAGATTACCGGTGATGCCACCACTGGTACAGTCCGTAATGGTTTTAAATTTTCTGGACACTCTTCCAGTCACAGCAGACAACATCAGACTTTAGATGCAGAACATCTGGTCTTGGCAAAACTGAAACAGCTGGTGATAATGAGGGAAACTAAAGCAGAATTCAAACCTTTGCAGACATGGAGAGAATGGCTCGAGGAGCAAGAGCAATTGTTCCAAGCAAAGGTCACAACCAGATATTGGGTCATCCAGGGGTTTTGCGCAAAGTTATATCTGGTGGTCAGGAGTGGGTGCAGACATAGTTGCATTGGTGGGGCAGTACCCAGAGTGCCAACAAGGACATAAATTACTGCCAGCAGCTCCCCTACATTCACGGGAGTGGCCAGATAAACCCTGGACTCAGTTACACTTTGACTCTGCAGGTCCTTTCATGGGCTCAATGTTCTTCATCATTGTGGATGCTCAATCAAAATGGCTGGTGTTCATTCATCAAACACAGGGAAGGCGCCAGAAAAGCTGTGAGCATCTTTTGCAATACATAGACTGTCTGAAGTATTGGTTACAGATAATGGGTCATCATTTACCAGTAGGGAATGCAGTATTTTTAAAAATTGAATGTGTTCCATATATAAGGACAGCTCCATACTAACCATCATCCAACAGTCTGATAGGAAGATGGACCCAGACTTTGAAGGCAAGCTTAAAGAAACAGCCTAAAATTTCACTAGATACAAACTGTCCCAGTTCTTGGTTGATTTTAGGACCACCCCTTAAGTATAGAGATAGCTGCAGCAGAGTTGCTAATGGGGAGAAGACTCCGCACCAGTTTAAATCTAATCTACCTGGACCTGGGAAGCAAGGTGAAATGGCACCAGGAATACCAATGCCAGACAAAGACTCTGCTGAGTGAGAGACATAGTTTAGTTCAAGGGATGAAACTTGGTGCATTAACCACAGAAACGGCCCTGCATGGGTAAGAAGCTTAATTGACATTAAGTCAGGCCCGGTGACATTTAAAGTTTGGATAGGTGCGACAGTCCTGAATAAGTATGTGGACCATATGAAAGATGCAAACACACAAACGGCACAGGAGCAAAACATACCCAACTCCTCGACTACCTTTCGGACTGTTCCAGAACCCATGGGTTCATTTCTCTCCATCATGTGTTGAAGTGAGCTTGGGTTTTGAGATGGACGCAGCAGGTGGTGCTGCCTCGGTGAATTTGCCACCTGAAGACGTGGGCTGCTTTGTGTTACACACTGCTGGTATCAGAGGCAGAGGTGGAAGAACTTGATCCCTGTGCTGAAGCGCCCCATGAGGAGATACAACAAAGCGAATAGGCCTGTATCCTCAGACTGAGAGGTCATTGAATATGAGTTCCCTGATTGGGGCTGTTCATCAGGTCCAGTCAGGGAGTCCTGGCTGATAAAAGTGTCAGAGGTTCTCTTCACTCTGAGAGCTATCTCTGTGGGACCTGGATCATTGGCAAGGTCTCTTCACATGTAAACGCAGGGTGACTTGCTGATGGTATACTGGCCTCTGTGGAGTCATTTCAAGCACCATTTCATTGTTTCTTGCCCCATGACTTTCCTCTTTCTTTCTCCACTTCTCTCACATTAGCCTTTCACTTATTCAGGACTTGAAATATCACCTCCTGCCACCACATTTCCCCTACTGCCCCATTTCTCCTTTGCAGATATTTTTTCTCACCATCTTCTGTGCCCTTAATCAGACCAACTCCTTCTGCTTTTCTGCTGTATCATGCAGTTTTCTGTCTTTGCTTCACAAAAATGATTGTTATGCTGCTGACAGTGTGTAGAGTTGTTTGACAAACATCCAGAAGGGACGTGTAAGCAAAATTATTCATTCAATAGACCTCATCCCAACAGCCATTACTGTTAAATTGTTCTGTTCCAGAGACCAACAGTTAGTTCAATACATAATTCCCAAGGACTTCATTTTCTGTCTCTGCAGATCAGCCTGGACTATCAAGAATTCTAAGCACAGCAGCTACAGCTGATGCATCCCGGTGAACCACCATCAATAATTCCACACTAAAATTGAAACATACCATATTTGAAGATTCAGATAATTAGTGAAGTAGGCACATTAAACCATAACATAAATTTTAATAACAACATAAATCTTTTATGCAATGAACACTACGCGACAACTAATTACGTCTGAACTGCGCCAAGTCTATTCACTGCAGCAACGTCAGAAGAAGGGGGAAAAATGACAACCCTTCCCCATTTGTTTATACCTTGTTAAAACTGTGGTTTTGTTCACAGCGCAACTACCAACTAAGGGATGATAAGCAAACTGATCTGAGAATGAACAATGAAACTTCATAGCCAAATGGGCACACTTTTTAAAAAATAAACATAATAAAAATTACAATTACTCTTGGTATTGCACTGGCATGTGGCAAACAAACTGTCTCCTCCCACAAGAACACCTTTCAATGGCTGTGGATTTGAAGCACTAAATTGTGAAAGGACATGCAGGATCAATCTTAATTTTGTTTTTAACATACTGATGACGACAAGCAAACATAAAGAACAAAAGAACACTTTCCTTGCTATTGCTATTAAGAAAACAATTCAAAGGTATCACTGTAATGTGGTAAGCAACAATAGAGAACAAAGACTTCAATAGAGTAAAGCAAAAAAAAGTCAAAACAACAGCACTTTTAAAAGGGACAGGAATAGACGAAGACAGCACATGGTGAGGTCAGTGCAGGGGAGGGAGAGAGAGAGAGAGTTAGAGAAAGGAATCCACATTGCTAACTGACAGAGCAGTGAACCTGCACAGTTACTGCCTTTGCTGTTTGAATTCACGTATCACTGGACATCAAAGTGCATCTGGGAAAGTTAACTTGGAAGAACCCATTTACGAGAGGTCACAGCATTGTGAATATTTTTAAGTGTGGCCTTACAGTAAGAGTGCAATAGTGTGTAAAGTGGGTTCTTTTTTGATTATATGTTTGATTGAAATATGTTTTTTGATTAAACTTAAAAATATAAGCCATATGTATTAAATTAGCCTGGAACAGTGTTTTGTCGAGGAATAAGACAGTGCTATTTTCTGGGTCTGTAGATTGGAAGAAGCAAAGGACAGAACTCCCCTGGTACTCAACTTCCACCTTACCAACCTTCGCATAAACCACATCATCCAACGACATTTTCGCCACCTCCAAACGGACTCCACCACCAGTGATATATTTCCCTCCCCAACCATTTCCTCTTTCTGCAAAGACTGTTCCCTCCGTTACTACCTGGTCAGGTCCACGCCTCCCAACAACCCACCCTCCCTTTCTAGCACCCTCCCTTCCTGGCACCCTCTCCTGCCACCACAGGAATTGCAAAACCTGCACCCACACATCCTCCCTCACCTCTATCCAAGGCCCCAAAGGAGCTTTCCACATCCATTAAAGTTTTACCTGCACGTCCACCAACATCATTTATTGTATCCGTTGCTCCCGATGTGGTCTCCTCTACATTGGGGAGACTGGACACCTCCTCGCAGAGCACTTTAGGGAACATCTCCGGACACCCACACCAATCAACCCCACCGCCCTGTGGCCCAACATTTCAACTCCCCCTCCCACACTGCCGAGGACATGCAGGTCCTGGACCTCCTCCACTGCTGCTCCCTCACCACCCAATGCCTGGAGGAAGAACACCTCATCTTCTGCCTCAGAACACTTTAACCCCAGGGCATCAATGTGGATTTCATCAGTTTCCTCCTTTCCCCTTCCCCCACGTTACCTCAGCTCCAACCTTTGGGCGGCACAGTGGCACAGTGATTAGCACTGCTGCCTCATAGCGCCAGAGACTTGGGTTCAAATCCTGCCTCAAGCGACTGTCTGTGTGGAATTTGCACATTCTCCCCGTGTCTGCGTGAGTTTCCTCCAGGTGCTTCGGTTTCCTCCCACAGTCCAAAAATGTGCAGGTTAAGTGAATTGGCCATGCTAAATTACCCGTAGTGTTAGGTGAAGGGGTAAATGTAGGGGAATGGGTCTGGGTGAGTTGTGCTTTGGCAGGTCAGTGTGGACTTGTTGGGCCAAAGGGCCTGTTTCCACACACTGTAAGTAATCTAATCTAAGCTCAGCACCGTCCCCATGACCTGTCCTACTTGCCTATCTTCCTTTCGACCTATTCACTCCACCCTCCTCTCTGACCTATCGCCTCCATCCCCACCCCCATTCACCTATTGTACTCTATGCTACTTTCTCCCCAACCCACCCCCCCCCCCCCCTCTCATTTATGTCTCCACTCTGCAGGCACCCTGCCTCTATTCCTGATGAAGGGCTTTTGCCCGAAACATCGATTTTTCTGCTCCTCGGATGCTGCCTGACCTGCTGTGCTTTTCCAGCACCACTCTAATCTAGACTCTGGTTTCCAGCATCTGCAGTCCTTGTTTTTACCTACATAATGGTAAGGTTCTAGGGAGTATTGCTGAACAAAGAACCTTGGAGTGCAGGTTCATAGTTCCTTGAAAGTAGAGTCGCAGGTAGATAGGATAGTGAAGAAGGTGCTTGGTATGCTTTCCTTTATTGGTCAGAGGATTGAGTACAGGAGTTGCCAATGTTCAAGAGTATACTAATATGGTGGTAAATGGCCAGATTGGATTTGTCCTCCATTTTGTGAACAGGACATACGTGGGCAATTTTTACATTGTTGCATGGATGCCAATCTTATAGCTCCAATGGAACAACTTGAATAGGCACAGCTAATTCTAAAGCATGTTTCAGTACTGCTCCTAGAATATTGTCAGGGTCCACTTTGCACTATCCCATGCCATCAGTCATTTCCTGATACCATGTGGAGTGAATCAAATTGCATCTGTAAAACTTGGCCTCAGAAGGAAGCCTAAATTAATCATCCATTCAATATTTCTGATTTAGGTAGATGCCAGTAATTTAGTTCAGTCTTTTCCACTGATGTGCTGTCCTTCCAAATTGTGGAAGAATGAGTTTTATGCAGCCCCATCTCCAGTTAACTGTTTAGTTGTTCACCACCATTCAGGACTGGATGTGGCAGGACTCCAGACCTTAGATCTGATCAACTTATACAGAGAGACTTAATCCTATCTATGGTATGCTGTTTGGCATGCAAGTCATCCTGGGTTGTAGCTTCACCAGGTTGTCTACTCATTTTTAGATATGCCTCCCTCACATATTCTTCAGTAAACCAGTGTTAATCCTCCAACTTTTGGTAATGGTAGAGTGAGCTTTATGTAGAGCATGAATTAACTGATTGAGGTAACAACAATTCTGCTGCTGATTTGTCCCATTGTGCCTTATGAGGACCCAATTTTGTGTTGATAGATTTATTTGAAATTTGTCCTGTTTCGCATGGTGGGCATGTCACACAACATGTTGGAGGGTACCCTCAATGTGAAGATGGGACATGGTTTCCACAAAGACTGTATAATTGTCACTTCTATCAGTGAGTCTGACTATGTCAGGCTGTTGCTTGATGAATCTGTGGGACGGCTCTCCCAATTTTGGTACAAACCCGCAAGTGTCAGTAAGAATGACTTTACAGGGTCAGCAGGGTTGTGTGTACTGCCATCATTTTTAGCAGTTATGAATAAACAATATCATATAGTCATGGAGTTATAAGCACAGAAAGAAACCTTTTGGTCCAACTCAGCCACACCAACCTGATTTCCTAAACTGATCTAGTCCCATTTGCCATTATTTAGGCCATTTCCCTCAAAACCTTTCCTATCCATGTACCTATCCATCATGCACCTGTGGCCTTTTAAATATTGTAATTATACCAGCCTCCATCAGCTCCTCTGGCAATTCATTCCATGCATGCACCACTCTCTGTGTGAAAACTTTGCCCCTGAGGTCCCTTTCAAATCTTTTCACTCGCACCTTCAAACTATGCCATCAAGTTATGAATGCCCCTACCCTGGGAAAAGAGCCTTGTCTATTCACCTCATGACCTGTATAAGGTCAACCAATCAGCCTCTGATGCTCGAGGGAAAATAATCTCCAGCCTATTCAGCTGCTTCTCATAGCTCAATGTGGGGCTGGATTCATATGTAGTCAGATCAGATAATTACAGCAAATTTCCTTCTCCAAAGAACATTAGATGGGAGTTTTAATGGACAAGTGGCAACGGTTACACAGCTCTCAATAGGTTAGCTTTTAATTTCAAGCTATTTTTGCATTCAAATTTCACCAAAGGCCATGGCAATATTTAAGCTTATGTTTCTAGAAAATTAGCCTGGGGTTCTGGATCATCAGTCCACTGACGTTACCATGAAAACACAATCTCTCACAGTCATTATGTTGTTATGTTGTCAAAATATAGGAAATTTAGAGGTGTAAGCCTTTACAAGGATGCAACCTTCCCAAAGAATTGTGAACAAGTTTGTTGCAATATTTGTAAGGAGCGAATGGAACATTGTGCGGATTTAGATGGCTCCCTCCAATCCTGGCCTTGATATTTTAGGCACACCTCACATGCATTCACATGTCATTGAATATCCTTCATCTCTAGCGTGTACATCGACTCATCAATAGTCTCTCAGGTTAGTTAGTGAAATAAAAGAAGATTGCAAGAGTACTTTAGATATCTTTAAAGAGAAGAGGAGCAAGAGTGGACTTTGGACTGCTGGAAAATGAGGTTGGAGAAGTAGCAATGGGGAACACAGCAATGGTGGATGAACTGTCTCAGTTTCACGATTGGAAGACACCAGTAACATTGCAAAATTTCAAGAAGATCAGAGGGCAGAGGTGAGGGTAGTGTCCATTGCTAAGGAGAAGATGCTGAGAAAGCCGAAAAGTCTGAAAGTGGATAAATCACTCAGAACAAGTGAACCACACCTCAAAGTTCTGAAGGATATGGCTGAGGAAATTGGAGAGGAACAAAAACAGAAATTGCTGGAAAAGCTCAGCAAGTTTAGCAGCATCCATGATGAGAAACCAGAGTTACCATTTTGGGTTGTGTGACCCTTATTCGAGTAGAGGGATTGGTGGTGATCTTTCAGGAATCACTGGAGTCAGGGAGGGTGCCAGATGTATAGATAATGGCTAATGTAACACTCCTGTTTAAGAAGGGAATAAGGCAGAAGACAGGAAACTATAGCCTGACATTAGACATTGGTAAGATTTTAGAGTTCAATTTTAAGGACGAGATTGCTTGGACATGTACGGTAAAGTAGGGCTGAGTCACCACAGCTTTGGTCAGGGCAGGTCATGTCTGGCAAATCTGATAGAATCTAACGGACAAGTTAGCAAAGAAGAGTCAGTGGACATGGTCTGTTTGGATTTCCAGAAGGCCTTTAGCAAGGCGCCATGCAGCAAGCTGCTAAATACGACAAGAGCCCATGATGTTAGGGGCAAGGTATCAGCATGGATAGCGAATTGGCTGGCTGGAGGCAGATAGTTCGGATAAAGGGGTCTATTTCAGGATAGCAGCTGATGACTAATGGAGTTTCACAGGGGCCCATGTTGGGACCACAATTATTCATATTATGCACAACTCCAGAATGAAGGGATGACCATTTAGAATTGAGTTGAGGAGGAATTTCTTCAGCCAGAGGGGGGTTAATCAGTTGAACTCACTGCTGCAATGGGTTGTGGCAGTCAAGTCACTGAGCATATTTAATTCAGCAGAGAAAAATTCTTGATTGGTAAAGGAATTAAGCATTATAGGAAAAGAAAGGAGAGCGGAATTGAGAAACATATCAGCCATGATTGAATGCAGAGCAGACTCAATGGGCCGAATGGCCTAATTCTGCTCCTGTATCATATGGTTTGATCATCTTGCATAATTAGCATCAGGACTTGTTTTGTTTTGAAAATGGCTTCTTGTGCCTTACCAAGTTCACTTTTTTTAGTACCAACATTAATAGCTATTCTCAGGTATTTCTTTAATTCTCAAAGAGCGTGGTGCTGGAAAAGCACAGCAGATCAGGCAGCACCCAAGGAGCAGAAGAATCGATATTTCAGGCATAAGCTCTTCAGCGGACTTATGCCTGAACCATAAATTCTCCCACACTCTCTACTCTGATCTCCAGCATCTGCAGTCCTCAGTTCCCCTATTTCTTTAATTCTGCCAGGCCATCCCTGGATAATAGCTTTTTGCAAATCTTGCATTTGCTATTTTTAACTGATCCCACTGGCCATGGACAAAGTGCAACGGATCTCCTTTTAGAAGATCTTCAACATTGTCATCAAGAAGTATAGGTGAAAAGGAATATCTTGGTCTTTGTCTTGGTTGGATAATATTGTCAGCATGTCGGACATAATCACCTTTGTACTGCGTTTATACCTCATTTCAAAGTTATATTCTTGTACCTTGACAAGCAAACGCTGCCAACATGCCAGGATACTCCTCACCGGTATACAGCAGTTCATCTTTAGTGGGTAATGATCTACTTCAACAGCAACGTTTTTGCCAGTAAGTATGCGTGAAACAATATGATTCCAAATAACACGACATGTCTCACACTCCATATTAGAATAGTTTGCTTGCACAGATGACAGAGCTGCCAAACCAAACCAAAGACATATTGACTTTTGGCACTGAATTCACTTTAAAAATGAGGCCATCGTTTTACAGTAAGCAAGATGCCGCATTTCTCTATCACTTTGCATTTTTATTTCAGGTCTCAAGCATCCACAAAACTTGTCTAATTGGAGAATCTGTTGTGAGAGGACAAAACTCTGGCAGGTAGAGTGGAATGTGGAAAAAGTGTGAAGGTATCACTTTTGCAGAAAGAATAAAGCTATTTAAGAGAGTTGGTAAGGAAAAGCAAGGGAACTATAGACTGATGAGCCTGACCTTGGTGGAGGGCAAGTTGAAGGAGGGAATGCTGAGGGACAGAATTTACCAGTATTTAGAAAGGCTAAGACTGATTAGAGATAGTCAACATGGCTTTGCGCATGGGAAATTATGTCTCACAAACTGAATTGAGTTTTCTGAAGTAACAAAGAGGATTGATGAGGGCAAGTCGTGGATGTGATCTATATGGATTTCAGAATGATGTTTGACAAGTTTCCTCATGGTAGACTGATTCGCAAGGTTAGATCACATGGACAGTGATGAGGAAATTTTCTTTTCTCAGAAGATTATGCAACTTTTTTGTATCTGCCTCAGAAGACAGTGGAAGCAGGAAGGAAGGTGGAATAGCTAGTGGCCCGGAGTGAAGCAGGGATGGCCAGTGGCCTGGAGTGAAGCAGGTATGGCCAGTTGCCTGGAGTAAAGCAGGGATGGCCAGTGACCCGGAGTGAAGCCGGATGGCCAGTGGCCCAGAATGA
The DNA here is from genome assembly GCF_020745735.1 of Hemiscyllium ocellatum. Taxonomy (NCBI): domain Eukaryota; kingdom Metazoa; phylum Chordata; class Chondrichthyes; order Orectolobiformes; family Hemiscylliidae; genus Hemiscyllium; species Hemiscyllium ocellatum. The sequence continues at coordinate 66,994,754 of NC_083416.1, forward strand.
AGCCGGGATGGCCAGTTGCCTGGAGTAAAGCAGGGATGGCCAGTGACCTGGAGTGAAGCAGGGATGATTAGTGACCCAGAGTGAAGCAGGGATGGCCAGTGACCCAGAGTGAAGCCGGATGGTCAGTGGCCCAGAGTGAAGCCGGATGGCCAGTGGCCCAGACTGAAGCAGGGATGGCCAGTAGCCCAGAGTGATGTTTGGGTACTGGTGGAGCCTGGTCAGAGCCCATGGAAGCCCTTATATAAAAGGTATAATATCTATTTTTTTCACTTTATCTTTTATTTTCCTAACTTATACTATGTGTACCTGTCATGTTATGTACATTTTTCCTTTATTTTCTCTATTTTTGTACCAAAGATTTGTACCTAGGTACTTTGTACCTCAGATGGCACCATGTATTGGCAACATTGTACACTTTTCACTGTACCCCTGTTCCTTATAACTTGAGTACATGTGACAATGAACTGAATTCAAATTCTAATTTTAACATTTGGCCATTTGATGTATCCCACAATTCCATTTGACTCATTTTTTTAAAAAAATTGAATCCTGAGAAAACATTCCAATTTCATTTTCAGCGTAATTTCCTTACGGGTCTTTCAACTGTTTGTTTTCCTCAAATTCTAGTTGTTTTCCAAGTGATTTGTGAATAATCTCTGAAAAGCACACCAAGAAAGCACACCAATGATTCCACTTCCTCAGAAGACTAAGGAAATTTGCCCTATCAACAATGACTCTGACCAATTTTGTATAGATGCACCAGAGAAAGCATACTATACAAATGCAACGCACCTTGGTATGGTAACTGCTCTGCCCAAGACCACAAGAAATTACAGAGAGGTGTGAACACTGCACAGTCCATCATGTAAACCAGCCTTCCATCCTTTGACAAAAACTGAAATAACTGCAAATGCCGGAAATCAGAAACAAAAACAGAAATTTCTGGAAAAGGATGTTCTGAGGAAGGGTCGCAGGACTCAAAACATTAACTCTGATTTCTCTCCACAGATGCTGCCAGACCTGCTGAGCTTTTCCAGCAATTTCTGTTCCATTGATTCTGTCTGTACAGTAGTCCCCCAATCCCTCAGGGGATACTTTCCAAGACCTACCGTGGAAACTCGAAACCGTGATTGGAGCGAATCCATTCATTTAAATGGAAAATGTACCTTCCCTGCAGCCCCCTGGCTCCTGGTGCTGGAATGTTCACTATAATATGTTCGGGCCACAGTAAACCGCAACTAACTACAACTGGGGAAAACGATTCCGCTGACACAGTGGTCGGCCTCTACTTCCTGCTGTCTTGGGAAAGCAGTCAATGTAATCAAAGGCCCCTCCCACCATGGTAATACTCTCTTCCACCTTCTTCCATTGGTTAGAAAATATATAAGTTTGAAAACACGTGGCAAGGGAATCAAGAACAACCTCTTTCCTTCTGTTATCAGGCTTATGAACGGACGTCTTATATATGAGAGTTGATTTTTTTCCTTGCACCTTCCTTGCAGTTATAACACTACATTCTGCATTCTGTTCTGTTATCCCGATGCATTTGTATAGGGTATGATTTGCCTGGATAGCATGTGCAGCAATATTTTCCACTGTATCTTGGTACACATATGACAATAATAAATCAAACCAAATCAAACAAATCAACTCAAAGCAAAAGCTGAATATACCAGAAGTATAAAGTTGTGAACCAATATCTTGTCAAGAAATGAAACTATTTTCACTAAAAACAGAGAAGGAGAAGTGGCGATCAAAAATATTTTAAAATGGTGGAAGGTTTTGGTAGATTAAATGGCAATAGTTTATTTACAATGGGTACCTACTGAGAGAAAAAAACATGTATAAGTGCCAGAAAGATGAAAAGGGATGTAAGAGAGAGTTCTCGGGACAGAGCACAATTTCTAACAAATGGCAATTGAGCAGAATTTATAAAGAAAATGGATATTTATATTAAAAATGAGTGATAAGAGAAATGGACAGTCAAGTGGGGTAAATAGATAACTCTAATGACGAGCTAGAACAAGCAGATGTGCAAGTGCAATGGATTTAATATGGGTTAAAAACAAAATGATTAATATGCAAAACTCTTTAAGAAATCCTATAGGCATTCTTAAGAGGAAAAGACAGAATTTGTGGGTGAGTATAAGATATAAAACAATCCCAAATAGCACACAAAAAAGCTTTGCCTCCTCGATTTAATTTTCAAATAGCATTTGATGCGATCCTTCAAGAAAACTTATGGCAAAGTGAAAGCCCCTGAGAGCCATGATAAAGTTGTAAATTGTCCTGTTAATTGGCTAGATAACAGTAAACACAGGGTAGTTATCAATGGCAATCATTCTAATTGAGCAGCTGTGGCTAGTAAAGATCCCTAGGGACTGGTCCCTGTATCCAGTATAAACAACTATTTTGCTTAAAGTTCCAGATGCCACAACATTATGATCAGAGGAAATCTGCTGATTTAAGCAATCATTTCTTCAAAGCATATTGGTTTATGGAATAAATGTTGTACAAGGAATATGCGCTGAGAGAAAGCATTGAAGAAAAAAATAAATAGGTAAATTCAGATTCAATAGAAATCAAAGGATTTTGTGTCAAGTCAGGAAAGAAATAGAAACAGCAACTGCACAGAATCTAGTGAAGGTATCTTGTTCAAGATTATAGAATACTTTGGTCAAGTTTTATTTTTATGGCAGGTTGTTTTCTGGAAGGAACTGGCATTTCGTCCATCCTTCAAAATACTTACCCATTCTATTACCCTCCTCCTATGTTTGCCTCGTCAACTTACATCCCCATATCTCCCCTCAATTTCATGCCACTTTCCCAACATATTACCCACTCCCCCCCCACCCCCCCCCCCGCCGTTTGCATCCATCCTGCTCCACCCCATTTTCCCCAAGCTTGCCTCTCCCCCACTTCTCCTTTTCCTTTCCTCTCCTTCCTTTCCCCTTCTTTCCCCACTTTTCCTCTCTCCAGACTTTCTGTCCAACCATCCACACACTTCTCTTTCCACATGGACTCAATGTCAATGCCCAGCACCCCTTCTCTCTGCCTTCTCCCTCACCACCTCTTTTCACCTTTCCCATAGACCTCCTCCACCTTATCCCTCCTGGAGGTACGTGGATTTGTGTACAAACCGAAAGCACAAAACTTGCAATAAACCTTCTACAAAATTGGAAAAGGAACGCACAGCATTGTAAAGCTTCTGCAATTGAGAATAATACCTATGGAAGAAAAATGAAGCAATGGAAGAGAAAGGAGCCATACAGCATTGAAACAAGCCCTTCAGATCAACTTGTCCATGCCATTTCCTAAACTGAACTACTTCCATTTCCTGAATTTGGGCAGCTTAACAGGGAAACGAAATCATATTTGCATCTGTGGTCTCAGCAGGCATTCCTGTCCAAGGGAACTGTCACCTAATATAGTTGCTGTGGAGATCTTGTTGTGCAGTAAATAACATCCCTACCTTTGAGCCTAAAGACCTGGACTTACTCCAGGACTTGATGGACAATGAAAATGCACATGCAATGTGGCCAAACCAGTTGACTATAAACTTGCAAATTCTTCCACCACATGTCATTGTTAGGTGGTAAGAGCAGGAGAGCTCCAGGTCCCCCATGTGAAAGAATGAAATTTGGAATCTTTATCAATAATATTCATAACTTACAATTAATAATTGAGTGGCCAATGTGGGTCAGACTATTGTCAACAGCATGTGGACTGTTTGGATTTAAGACCTGCCTCCTTGCCCTATCCATAGTATCTCAGAAGTCTATAGCATAGAAACAGGCCCTTTGGCCCAAATTGCCCATGCTGCTCAATTTTCACAATCAAACTAGTCTCATTTGGCTGTGTTTCATCCATATCTCTCCATTTTTGTTATTTCCATGCAACTATCTAAATGTTTCTTCAATGACAAAATTGTCCTCGCTTTCACCACTACATCTGGCAGTGTATTCCAGATGCTCACCATCTTCTGCGTGAAACAATTTGCCCCTTTGGACCCTTTTGTACCTGTCCTCTCTCATCTTAAACTTATGCTCTCTTGTTTTAGACTCTCCTACTATGGGAAAAATGCTGTTGGCTATCTCCCTTCTCAATGCCTCTTATAATTTTAATGCTTTGGGTCATACCTGCCCTTGTTCAGAGAACTGAAGAAAAAAGCTTGCTATGTAGTTTTTGTTTTTCATTACAACTTCTTTCCATCCTATTTTCCTCCTGTACAACTATGAATGGTCAACAATTGAGAGCAAAATATAGGTTATTCTTTTTTATGTCCAAGAGTGTAAAGGATCCCAATTTTGCTAAACCTGTCCATCCACTCAATGAAACTACAAACCCCATATAAAGGGCTAGGAGACAGGTGACAGAGTTTTCAAATGCGATTATACTTAACTTCCTCCAAACCATGCAGAGACAACCAAAGGTTTCTCTCTGACCTTCTTTCCCCATTGTATAGAGATCACTGAATTAGTAATTTTCATTCTTCGAGCATTTTAATAAAATTACATTCTGATTTTAATGGCTAATTTAGAAAATTACAAGACCTTGTAACAATAATGACATAGGATCAACCAGTTAACAGTTCCTTTACAGGAATGTTTCCACAGTTGAAACAATTGATATTTGACTTGACCTCCTGGAAATTGGGAGACACTCTATGGATAAATCTGTGCAGAGCGGAATATTTCAATTACAGTAACAGGAATAAACCATGTTTAGAAAAAAAATCCTCAAATAGAGGGACAACAAAGGAGGAAATTCCCATGACATGCAATGAAATTATGAAACATGACTAGATATGAAATAATGCCAAACCTTTCTTTACAACTTTAAAGTTTTGGCCAGAGTCCTGGAAGTAGATATATACTTTAAGAGGAAAGCACCAATGTAAAGTGGGAGATTATTTTAAAGTAGGTGCAAAGTTTATTAAGATGAGGAAATCCCGTAAGTGTAAAAGGCACAACAGCAAAATGGTAAGTTGCTCAAAATCTTAAATGAAAACCGACAATACTGGAAATATTCAACAGACTAAAGCAGCATATGTGGAGAAAGAGACACAGGACAAGATTTTGCCTCTTAACCAAGACATCAACGCTGGGGTCAAATGGGAGTGTCTCAACATCACACTGGGTTAGAAAGTGTTCCCAGGCTGAGATTTAGCCTGACTTATTCATTAGAAGTCAGAAAGCGCATCCACTCTCCAATTAGATATAACAGATATGTTCATGAAGCTGGAAGGTCAATTGGAGGCAGAAGGAGCTGTAAACTGTCTTGTAGGATTCCAAGATCTTAAGGTGGAACTCTTAGCAACTTTTCATACCGAACTATGAAAACTGCCAGGCGGTCATTATGGTAGAGAGATCCATCCATAACACATAAAGAACAAAGAACAAAGAAAATTTACAGCCCAGGAACAGGCCCTTCGGTCCTCCAAGCCTGAGCCAATCCAACGCCACTGTCTAAACTTATTGCCCAGTTCCTAAACATCTGTATCCCTCTGTGTCCCACCTACTCATGCATCTGTCCAGTCGCATCTTAAATGAATCTACCATACCTGCCTCTACTACCTCTGCTGGCAACATGTTCCAGACGCCTACCACCTTCTGTGTAAAGTATTTGCCAAGTATATCCCCCTTAAACATTTCACCTCTCACCTTGAACATGTTGTTACTGTAGCTGTGATCAGGAAGACAGCAGAAAGGTGAAAATGGGGACATCCTCAGAATCCACCTGGAGCTTAGAACCCTGCACCATCCCTCCTACTCACCTCATGATCCATGACCATATTGCTGCCTTCCTGCTGGTCCAAGTAGCCTGCAGAGCCCACATAAATTTTCACTTAGTCTTTGATAGTTAGTCTTTATGGCCACAATCAAACCTAAATTGGCTAACAACCACTTAACAAAATAGCCAATAACAGTTATCTGGTTCATTGCTGTCAGCGATCAAGGTGTCAATATACCTAATTTGAATTTAAACAAAGTTTGGCAATTAACTGTCAATCTTCATTTAACTGGTGCATTCTCAATGGCAGCGTTTCTACTCGTAAGAATCCACTTGCCCACCAAGCAGCTTTTTCTTCTCAGACAGTAGAAGAATGTTGATTGTCAGTTTACAGGTAAGCTTATGAATTGTCCTCATAAGGCCAAAACAAGAAACTTTAACAGAATGTGTCTTTTTTTTAAGCACTAAGTAAGTAAAGTCACCACTGTTCAACTCTCTCATTAGAAAGAGTTGACCGGTACTGGTTTAACCTGAGGGTCACCATACTTCAGGCACAGGGAGAGGGTGTGAAGGCAGGACCTTCATGGTAATCTCAGCGAGTACAGAAATTGAATCCATCCTGTTGGCATCTTTCTGCAGTACAAACTAGCCTAGCAACCAACTGAGCATACTGACCTCCTTTAAGCAATGTACAAGTTTTGTACTGCCAAATTAGTATTTGAGATGTTATTTACAGAGCTACTACTGTTTCATGAGGAGAGTGTAGAAAACCAAGCATAGTGAGCTCAGAGTGAAAGTGAAGAATCAAAATAATATGTGAGAGCAGGGTCATTTTTTCTGAATTGAACAAAGTTATTCAGCTGAGAACTTGTCTAATTTGTGTTTTATCTTCCCAATCTAGAGGAGATCCCTTTGTGAGTAAATATGGTGTGATAAATTGGAAGAAATACAAGTAAACAGATCATTTACATTGAAGTGTGTTGGGGCCTGGGCTGTGGGAGGAGAGTTGGTGAAAGGGTGGGTGTTTCATCTCCTGCATTTGCACAGAAAATGTTGCATTTTTATTTATTTATTTATCGGTGTGGGCATTGATGACTAGGCCAGAATTTATTGCCCACTGAGGCACTGAAGATGGAACTATCCCTTAAGAAAGTGAAATATTCTTTATGCCAGAGGGTGATCCTTGAGGGCTGCTAGCACGGAAAGTGAAGACACGGAACTCCACCTTGGTCACAGGGACCTTTTAGCTGAGGAAAAAGGAAGGTATACCAAAACCAGTGGTGTGAAACGTGGCATCAGAAAATGCAACAGATATGGAGAAACAGGAAAAATTGAAAACAGTTCTATGCATACTGGAAATCCGAAACGAATTTAAAGAATGCTGGAGAAACTCAGCAGGGAATCAAGGATTATGGGGAGAAAACAATAGAATGGGATTGTGAAACATATCAGCCATGATCAAATGACAGAGCAGATTTGATGGACCGAATGACCGAATTCTATTTGGTTTTATGGTCCGAGTCTGGCAGTATCTGTGGAAAGAGAAAAGCAGCATTAACATTTTCAGTGCAGTATGACTGTTCTTCACCCACGAATGAAATGTAGTAACTGCTGAAGTTCAGTGCATTTCTGGCAGATATTGGTGGATAGCCTATGCCCAAAGATGGAGATAGTGATGTCAAGGAAGGGAAAGGAAGAATCAAAGATGGACGATATGAGGGCAAGGAAATAGTGTAAATTCAAACCAAAGTCAACAAAATTTTCCAGTTCAGAGTGAGAGCTAGAAATTGCACCATAAAAGCACTGGAGAGAACAGTGAAGAAGGGGATTGGAGTATCCAGGAACAAAGAACATTCCATGAACAAAAAGGCGTAACTAAGACCCATTCAGGTTCCCATAGTAACACCTCATTTTGAGGAAACGAATGGCCCTAAAAGAGGGGCAAGTTCAGCCAGATGGAAAAGGTGATGCTTGCACCAGATGTGGATATAAAAGATAATCAGCTACTTTGCGCATAATTATAAATCCCAAACCAAAAGCAATACCATTCGATGGTAAATCAATCACTTAAAAATGGCACTAATGCTATTTTAATTAACAGCTGTTGTAAGGAATTAATTTGCTCCAGAATACCACTTGCTTTGGTTTGAGACTTTCAATTTAATTTTGAGTACTTTTGTGTGCCAGAATCAACTGTATTGTTAGCTACAGCATAGCGGGATATTACTGAAAAACTGCACCTGCTTAAGAGGTTTGCTGGTAAATAGATTTCCTTCAGAAAATAGCATTTTGGGACACAGAATATGAACACCATAACACATAATAGTTAATAAGTATAATATGTTTGGGTGTCTTTCAAAGCAATGGGACCTAAAAAAAATCTCTCAAAGCAATGGGACCTAAATATCTTCTGTTAGGCTGTTGGTTATGTCATTTTGTCTCTCCTATTGACTGATTAATAGACATTAATTGCCAAGCTTTGTCAATATCTTATATATTATGTTCCTACCAGGACAGTAAAATGCCAACTAGATTAACTTCACCGTTTTTTTTTGTCCAATGATGCCGATGTTCCTACGGCATGCAGCTCAGTGAATTGAAAATATTTCCTCCCTATCGAAATAGTTTTGTTATTTACAAATTCTTCTCTGTCTACAGTAAGCCTTATCAATGTTATTCATTGTGCCATTTTATTATGAAGAATAACATATTAACTTTCATTGTATTTGTTAATGCCCCAAAGATAAAAATGTCACACGTTCAGTGAGTTCAGGACTGGGCTGTGCTGTGAAGCCTTTCCATTGTTAAAGCAAGTCTGATTTTTTGCATCAACATGGTTATCTCTGGAAAATTCCTACAGAGGAATATCATCAGGCCTATCTAACCCTGAAACAGATTGTAGGTGGCCATGGGGTTAGGTGCATGCCAAAGTTGGCTGCTTAGAATTGATTACCTCAGTTCTCTGGTATTTTGTTTTAGTTTTCTTAGAAGCTGTTAACTTGCCTAATTCTCACCTATTTCACTCTTCCCTCCATGCCTCTCCTCCACTTCCCCATGGTCCCTTCAACTCCATAACTCCTTCGTGCCAAGCAACATCCACCCCATGCCCCCTTACAATCATTGGCTCACCTATGCCAATTCATACCTCTAATGACACACCATTCCCCTCATACTCTCCCATGGGCCATCCATACCAACTCATGCCCTCCACTCATCTGCCATGGCCCAACTTCCTCCCATGCCACCTCCATAGTCACTCGCCCAAAATCCACAAAGTAGATCTGGGGTCATGTGGACATGAAGACAACAGACACCTAAAAAACAAATATAGCTTATAATAATACATAACTAATGGTGACAAATCTCCATTCTAAGCTTTTAAATCCCTTCAAGTGTTCAAACTCTTCTAAAAACAAACCAAACTACAGTTCAGCAGGGATCTCTTTGAACTCAGCGCCAAGTTCAAATGATGTTGCTCAATTTGTGTTTCCTTCCTGTGTAAATTAATTCTGCTCATTACCTCTGTCAGTAAAAATAGGAAATGCTGTAAATAGGGGCACAACATTGGGATCCCAACAGCCATTTTTAAAAATCCACACAGTCTTCCAACCTTCACAAAAGTATGTTTTCTTTGAATTTCTAAACTCACATGATGCAATCGACAGCTCTCTGCAATGGCAAGAGAGTAATCAGCATGAATCAGGCTTTAGGATCCAGGTAAAAATGCAAAGAATATGCTTTCCACTTTTAGATGACACGGTGCTTATCTTTCCAATTTTTTAAATATTTTATGACAGTGAATTGAAATGCTAATTGCTTCAAGTTTCCACTGAGTGAGTTTGTTTATTATATTTTGTTTGCTTAGTCAACAGAAACCTGAGCAGACAGGATCAGTCTGCATTAATACTCATTTCACATCTGTGAATTTACTTCATAGGAATTTAACTGATTACGTTAATGGTTAATGGTTAAGGATGTTAATCCAGTTCCAGAAACCTGAAATTGCTATGAAATTAGCAACAATCTGTATCTACATGCAAGAAATGCCTTGAAATAGTCCCAGATCCTTCACAGAGGCACGTGGGAAAATGTACAAACTCAATAATCAGACATTGTGAGATGCGACCAAAAGCTCAATTAAAGTTGTTAATGAGTTTGTGCTGAAGTTATATTGTGCGCAAGATGCCTCTGAGTTTTCAAATGACAAATAAATCTGAAAACAGATTTGAAATGTTCAGCATTTTGTGGCTCCATGTTATTTTTTAGACAAATATCTACTCAACTGATTAAGATGTTGGTGAAAATAGCACAACAAATTGTTGAAAGATGTAGTGGTCATGAATGGAACAGATGTCTGTGGAGCCTGTATCCAGGTACTCTCTTCAAACAATGCTATTGTTGAACCAATTAAAGCTAGAAAATTCATATTCAACAAACACTGTGCCAAAGATTTTAGATACTTCATCATTGAATTAAAATTTAGCACAATGAGTAACTAACTCCTGCACGTTCATTTAATTTCAGCTTGCCAAGTATTCTTTTCCAAGCTCATTAACAAAGTCTTAACAAGCAACAGTGTATTTCTCAAAAAAAACATTGCAGGAGACTTCTTGCTTTTCAACAAACAGTATAATTCAGAAAGGCATCTATAATTTTAACTCATCTTTGTTTCCTACAGGTTTTATGACCTCCTTCATCCTTATTGTCTTTAAGCAGCCATAGAATAAAGAAACCCCATTGAGCTTGAGAATGCGAATGAAACATGACTTACCGTAAATAACAGGTTTTTGATTTTTTTCTTTTTTCAGTACTCTAGTGGTTTTTTTAGCCATTATGCAGGACAAAATGACAGAAAAAAATATATAATTTTTCAGCTGCTTTGAATTCAAATTTTGTGAAGATTAGTGGTGGAGATACAAGCTATCACATTCTAGTTTGATGGAGTATGAGCCTGGGAAATGCAAGATCAGTTTGCATCTAAGTTGATGAGTTTGAAAATGGTTTGTTGTTTAGAGGCAACAGCATAACACAGAAGCTAAGCAAAAAAGAGAAAGAAGGTCGCTTCAAGGTGAAAGCACAATAAATTACCTTTTATCTACTGTTTTATGTTCATATTAAAGTTCAATTTCATGCAATAATTTATTCAAGGAGTAATCATGCATTGAGGGGCAGCAGAGACTTGAACCCCAGTCTTTCTGAAGCATACATATTCATGGCCTACTCTGATAGATTAGAGGTTTATAACATAAATACTATATATCTAATTCTAATCAAATGAAAAAAAACAGGAACAGATTTATGTATTATGTAAAAGGAAAATTGGACAATATCTTTCCTACATGGTTGGTTAAGTAAACCAAATGACATGCCCTGGAATGTTTCATCTGCAACTGAATACACTGAGGGTTTAAGTTTCTGAAACACTACCTTATTCTTTTTTTTCTAATCAATAGCATACGAAGGAGATGCATAGTCTGTGATAACAATTATAAAACAACCAACTGGGATAATGGGAAAGCAGCAGATTTGGCAAATCAATGTACTACCTGGAGATCTTTTCTGTACACTCCAATATTTCAACACAGCATCATTCCACTGGCAAATTAAACACATTCTCTAGATTGCTTTAAAAAGTCTCTGTGTACTTTCTTTCCAGAGTAAACTCACTTCTTGGAGTGTACAGCTTTCATTTTGATTTGTTGACTTTATAGAAGGCCAGATATCGGGTCAGATTAATTTATAACCAAGAAATGTTTATATTCAGCAATGACATAAGAGAGGTCACCACAGACCTTGAACTACAACACAATTTTTGCCATGATGGCAGGCACTTCTGTTGTGATGCAAAAGTGCTGGAAGGCATCAGGAATCCCTCGTCTTACTCATTTTATGTGTTGGGATTAGGGCCAGTCCATAGTTCATGCAAGACAGCTGTTTCCTCTGAAATCAGATTTTGGGGCCATTGGATCCAGATTATGAAGATTAGACCAGATAAGGGCAAGTTTTTTCTCAGTATTCACTTTGGATAGCCAGAGTATCCTTCAGGACAGCTGAGGTATCCATCTGGATATAGTCCAGGACACATTGCGTTGGGGGTTAAGAATCTTTGCAGTGGAAGTTCAGTGTCCTTTGTGACTAATAATTATGTAGCTGCTCATGTATCAAATATATATAAACCTTTGGAAGGGGACAGAGCTGAGTATGGTGGCCATCACCAAGGAGAAGGTGCTAGAAATACTGAATGACCTGAAGGTGGATATATCACCTGGAGCAGATGAACTATATCCCAGATTTCTATACAACATAGAACATTACAGTGCAGTACAGGCCCTTCAGTCCTAGATGTTGCGCTGCACAGTGAAACCTATCTGAAGCCCATCTAAAACCTACACTATTCCATTTTCATCTATCCAATGACCAATTAAATGTGTTTACAGTTTACAGGTCTACTACTGTTGCAGGTAGGCCATTCCATGCCCCTACTACTCTCTGAGTGAAGAAATTACCTCTGGCATCTGTCCAATATCTATCACCCTTTCAATTTAAAGCTATGTCTCCCTGTGGTAGCCATCACCATCCGAGGGTAAAAAGTGAGGTCTGCAGATGCTGGAGATCAGAGCTGAAAATGTGTTGCTGGTTAAAGCACAGCAGATTAGGCAGCATCCAAGGAACAGGAAATTTGACGTTTCGGGCCAGAGCCCTTCATCAGGAATGATGAAGGGCTCTGGCCCGAAACGTTGAATTTCCTGTTCCTTGGATGCTGCCTAACCTGCTGTGCTTTAACCAGCAACACATTTTCAGCTCATCACCATCCGAGGAAAAGGCTCACTGCCCACCCTATCTAACCCTTTAATTATCTTATATGTCTCAATTAAGTCATCTTTCAACTTTCTTCTCTCTAACAAAAACAGCCTCAAGTCCTTCAGCCTTTCCTCATAAGACCTTCCCGCCATACCAGGCAACATCCTAGTGTATCTCCTCTGAACCTTTTCCAAGGCTACCGCATCCTTCTGATAGTGCGGTGACCAGAAGTATACGCAATACACCATGTGCTGCCGCACTAGAGTTTTGTACAGCTGCAGCATGACTTCATGCCTTCGAAACTCAATCATTCTACTGATAAAAGCTAACACACCATATGCCTTCTTAACAACCCTATCAACCTGGGTGGCAACTTTCAGGGATCTATTTACATGGACACTGAGATCTCTCTGTTCATCGACACTATCAAGAATCTTACCATTAGCCCAGTACTCTGCATTCCTGTCATTCCTTCCAAAGTGAATCATATATTTTTCCACATTAAATTCCATTTGCCGCCTCTCAGCACAGCTCTGAAGCTTATTAATGTCCCTCTGTAACCTATAACATCCTTCGGAACTATCCACAACTCTACTGATCTTTGTGTCATCTGCAAATATACTAACTCATCCTTCTAGGCCTTCATCCTGGTCATTTATATAAATGACAAACAGCAATGGCCCAAAACAGATCCCTGTGGCACACTATTAGTAACTGAACTCCAGAACATTTCCCATCAACCACCACCCACTGTCTTCTTTCAGCCAGCCAATTTCTGATCCAAGCCATTAAATCACCCTCCATATTTTGTGCAATAGTCTATTGTGGGGAATCTTATCCAACAACTTACTGAAATCCATATACACCACATCAATTGCTTTACCCTCATCCATCTGTTTGGTCATCTTCTCAAAGAACTCAATAAGTTTGTGAAGCACGACCTACCTTTCACAAAACTGTGTTGACTATCCCTAATCAACATGTTCCTCACTAGATGATTATAAATCTTATCTCTTATAACTTTTTGCAACACTTTACCCATAACCGAAGTAATACTCACTGGTTTATAATTGTCAGGGTTTCTACTCCCTTTCTTGATCAAGGGAACAATATCTGCTATCCTCCAGTCTTCTGGAACAATTCCTGAAGACAATGACGACATAAAGATCAAAGCCAGAGGCTCTGCAATCTCCTCACTGGCTTCCCAGAGAATCCTAGGATAAAATTTATCCCACCCAGGTGACTTATCCAGTTTCACAATTTCCAGAATTGCTAACACCTCCTCCTTGTGAACCTCAATCCCATCTAGTCTAGTGGCCTGTATCTCAATACTTTCCTCGACAACATTGCCTTTTACCAATGTGAACACTGATGAAAAATATTCATTTAGCACTTCCCCTATCTCCTCTGACTCCGCGCACACTTCTCACTACTATCCGTGATTGGCTCTTATCTTACTCCAATCATTCTTTTGTTCCTGATATGCCTATAGAAAGCCTTAGGGTTTTCCTTGATCCTATCCACCAACAATCTCTCATGTCCCCTCCTGGCTCTTCTTAGTTCTCTCTTTAAGTCTTTCCTGGCTAACTTTTAACTGTCAAGTGCCTTAACTGAGCCTTCATGTCTCATTTGAAAATGTGTTGCTGGTTAAAGTACAGCAGGTTAGGCAATTACCCTTCATGTCTCATCCCAACATAAGGCAAAAGTGAGGACTGCAGATGCTGGAAACCAGAGTTTAGATTAGAGTGGTGCTGGAAAAGCACAACAGGTCAGGCAGCATCCGAGGAGCAGGAAAATTGACATTTCAGGAAAAAGTTGAAAATGTGTTGCTGGTTAAAGCACAGCAGGTTAGGCAGCATTCAAGGAATAGGAAATTCGACGTTTCGGGCATAAGCCCTGCATCAGGAAAAAGCCCTTCATCAGAATGGAGGCAGGGAGCCCCCAGGGTAGACAGATAAGTAGAGGTTGGGAGGTGGCGTTGTCCTGGGGAGAAGGTAGCAAAGAGTACAATTGGTGGATGGGTTGGGGCTGGAGGTGATAGGTCAAAGGGGAGGATGGAGTAGATAGGTGGGAAGGGAGATTGGCAGGTATAACAGGTCATGAGGTCAGTGCTGAAGAAACACAGGACAGGTCATGAGGAAACTGGTGAAGTCCACATTGATGCCCTGGAGATGAAGTGTTCCGAGGCAGAAGATGAGGCATTCTTCCTCAAGGCGTCGGGCGGTGGAGAAAGCCCAGGATCTGCCTGTCCTCAGCAGAGTGGGAGGGGGAGTTGAAATGTTGGGCCACGGGCCGGTGAGGTTGATTGGTGCGGGTGTCCCGGAGATGTTCCCTAAAGCGCTCTGCAAGGAGGCATCCAGTCTCCCCAGTGTAGAGGAGACCACATTGGGAGCAACAGATACAATAAATGATATTAGTGGACGTGCAGGTAAAACTTTGATGGATGTGGAAGGCTCCTTTAGGGCCTTGGATGGAGGTGAGGGAGGAGGTGTGGGCACAGGTTTTACAGTTCCTGCGGTGGCAGGGGGGAAGGGTGGGTTGTAGGGGGGGCTTGGACCTGACCAGGTAGTCACGGAAGGAACGGTCTTTGCGGAAACCGGAAATGAGTGGGGAGGGAAAAAAATCTCTGGTGGTGGGGTCTGTTTGAAGGTGGCAGAAATGTCGGCGGGTGGTGCGCTTTTTGTGAAGGTTGGTGGGATGGAAAGTGAGGACCAGGGGAGCTCTGTCCTTGTTACAGTTAGGGGGTGGGGTTTGAGGGCAGAGGTGCGGGATGTGGACGAGATGGGTTAGAGGGTATCTTCAACCACTTGGGAAGAGAAATTGCAATCTCTAAAGAAGGAGGCCATTTGATGTGTTCTGTGGTGGAACTGGTCCTCCTGCGAGCAGATACGGTGGAGGCAGAGGAATTGGTATTAAGGGATGGCATTTTTGCAAGAGGTAGGGTTGGAAGAGGTGTAATCCAGGCAGCTGTGGGAGTCGGTGGGTTTGTAAAAAATGCCAGTGTCAAGTCGGTTGTCATTAATGGAGATGGAGAGGTCCAGGAAGGGGAGGGAGGTGTCAGTGATCCAGGTCAATTTAAGGTCGTGATGGAATGTGTTGGTGAAATTGATGAATTGCTCAACCTCCTCGCGGGAGCACAAGGTGGCGCCGATGCAGTCACCAATGTAGCAGAGGAAGAGGTGGGGTGTGGTGCCGGTGTAATTACAGAAGGTGGACTGTTCTCCGTAGCCAACAAAGCTACGGCATAGCTGGGGCCCATACGGGTGCCCATGGCTACCCTTCTGGTCTGGCGGATGTGGGAGGATTCAAAGGAAAAACTGTTAAGGGTGAGGACCAGTTCAGCCAAACGAATGAGAATGTCAATGGAAGGGTACTGTTGGGGACTTCAGGAGAGGAAGAAACGGAGGGCTTAGAAGCCCTGGTCATGGCGGATGGAGGTGTAGATGGATTGGATATCTATGGTGAAGATGAGGCGTTGGGGGCCGGGGAAACGGACGTCTTGGAGGAGGTGGAGGGCGTGGGTGGTGTCTCGAATGTATGTGGGGAGTTCCTGGACTAGTGGGGATAGGACAGTGTCGAGGTAGGTAGAGATGAGTTCAGTGGGGCAGGAGCATGCTGAGACAATGGGTCGGCCAGGGTGGTCAGGCTTGTGGATCTTGGGAAGGAGGTAGAATCGGGCAGTGCGGGGTTCCCAGATTACGAGATTGGAAGCTGTGGGTGGGAGATCTCCTGATGTGATGAGGTTGTGTATGGTCTGGGAGATGATGGTTTGCTGATGGGGGGGTGATGTCATGGTCGAGGGGACAGTAGGAGGAGGTGTCTTTGAGTTGGCGTCTGGTGTAGAGGTCAGTGCGCCATGCTACTGTTGAGTCGTAGTCATAGAGATGTACAGCATGGAAACAGCCCTTTTGGTCCAACCTGTCCATGCCGACCAGATATCCCAACCCAATCTAGTCCCACCTGCCAGCACCTGGCCCATATCCCTCCAAACCCTTCCTATTCATATACCCATCCAAATGCCTCTTAAATGTTGCAATTGTACCAGTCTCCACTACATCCTCTGGCAGCTCATTCCATACATGTACCACTGCCCTGCATTGTGAAGGTGAGAGGTTGGAGTGGGGGAGGTGGGGTTGACAGTTTGAGGCGGTTAATGTCTCAGCGGCAGTTGGAAATGAAGAGATCAAGGGCGGGTAATAGGCCAGCGCAGGGTGTCCAGGTGGATGGGGTGTGTTGGAGGTGAGTGAAAGGGTCCTCAGAAGGTGGGCGGGAGTCCTGATTGAAAAAATAAGCTCGAAGGTGGAGGTGACAGAAGAAGTGTTCAACATCGCGATGCATATTAAATTCATTGATGTGTGGATGGAGCGGATAAAGGTAAGGCCATTGCTGAGGATGAACAATCAGTCATTGAGTATACTTAAGATGGGAATAGATAAGTTCTTGGTTGTAAAGGGGATCAAGAGTTATGAGGAGAGAGCAGGAGAATGGGGTTGAGAAGCTCATCAGCCATGATTGAATGGCAGAGCAGACATGATGGGCTGAATGGCCTAATTTCTGCTCCTGTGTCTTATCATCTTATGATTGTAGTCTGTGGATTGGGAAGCTGAGGATCCAGCTGCAGAGGACTGAGCTGAGACCTAGGTCTTGGGAGTTTTGAGATTAATCTGAAGGGGATTATGGTGTTGAAGGCAGATCTATAGTTGATGAGTAGTGTACCATATGTGTTACAGAATATATGGATGAAGTGTAAGTGAAAATGAAGTGAAGCTCATGAAGCATTTTGTGATGCCCACTCATAAAGGTTAGATGGAGTGCAGGGTGATTCAAATAGACTTGATGTAAAATTTTAATTTCCCAGAAATGGTCAGGAGCAGCAACAGGTCAGTGGCGTGATAAGTCTCATG